>NC_059380.1:32490000-33150000 GCF_019703515.2 Myxocyprinus asiaticus | reverse complement strand
TGTTGCAAAGCTCTAAAAATCATCAAGTGAACATGATTTAGGTTCTTTAAAATCTCAGAGGAATTTCTTGTAATCTTGGTCAGAAACTCATTCACGCTCCCTGTTTAATTTTCTGTAATATCCACTCATGTTGTTTTAAATCACTGTGACTTTTTTCTTTTGTGGAACACAAAAGGCGATGTGTAGTACAATGTTAGCTTCAGTCATAATTTACTTTCGTTTTAAGGAAAGAAGTGAAACATTTTCCCAGAGGAAAGAAAGCATGGGTTTGGACTCCAGTGTTTAAATCCATGTCTTCAGAAGTGATATGATAGGTGTGGGTGAGGAATAGATCAATATGGCTATGTTCACACAGTCAGTGTTTGGGACTGACAACCGTATTTACTTACAGGTTTGAGTCTTGAAATGTCCTGTTCATACAACAGCTTACAGGAGCAGTTCGAATACCGTCTGTATGAACGAACAACCGAAGTCACAACCGTATTCTAACAGCTGTAACCATACTGACAGTGACTAAAAGATGACGATGTCCATAACACCAGCATGTCTTATCACAACTGACCACATTATTTTGTAGCCAAGTGAAGAAATTTCATGTAATTTAACTCGTCATAAATTGTACGTTATCCCTTTAAGAATTCCTCGTGTTGCGCATGTGTGGCGGTTAAAACTTGAAAGCATACGTTGTGCAGGAGTGTTCCCGGTTTTGTTCATCGGTTGATAATTCTTCGGTAAAAATCAAATTCTACCCAAAATGTTGTTAAATTGCATTAAATATGTGTTCACAAGAGTCATATGTTAAAACTGAGTGTTCGTTATGGGTTATTTTTGAAGGATCATATGGATTGTATGTGTAAAGTTTGACCAGGTTCTGTGCACACATGTGAGAACTGGGTATGTAAATTTTGAATTAATTATATCTTATTTAATTATCTATAACCCAGAGCATTTTCCAAATAAGTGTAATACATGTTTTATGTGAAAATATACATATATATATATATATATATATATATATATATATATATATATAATACCGACCACTGTTTTCCCCTTTTTAAAAAACAGCCGTCAGATAAATATATTTTTGTGTCCAGTGTGGTTATTTGAAGCCCACCGGCAACAATTAAATACACATGTCCAATCGAGGCGTGATTTTCATCCAGATTACGGACTCAAGATGGCGCCGAGTATGGCTGCTGTGTTGCGAGCTCCGACACAACATAGCAATGGTTTGTTTGTTTTGTTTACAATTCTTATGTTTTTTGTCTTGGATGTTGTCTGCCTTATTGTCTACGACAGACAAACACTTTTGGACATTGGTTCAGCGATCTCACACCGAAAACCGGAATTCACATTCCTCAATGCCGACCCGCTGTTTACAAACACGCAAGTGGAGCCCTTTGTCTGGGCAGCACGGCCGCGGAAACGCAGGAGGAAAAGGGGAAACAGAGCCGGCGTTCTCATCAGAGTAAGACGCCGCGCAAATCGACCCCCGCTACCCACTATTCTACTGGCAAATGTTCAGTCTCTGGATAACAAGCTCTGCGAGCTGAAAGCGCGGATCTCTTTCCAACGAGAGACGAGGGACTGCTGCATTATCTGCCTTACGGAAACTTGGATGTCTGCGGAGATTCCAGACTCAGCCATTGAACCCGCGGGGTTCTCCATGCTCCGAGCGGACAGAGCGAAAGACCTCTCAGGTAAAACTAGAGGAGGTGGTGTATGTTTTATGATCAACAAATCCTGGTGTGATCAGAGGAACATACATTCCATCAAGTCTTTCTGTTCTCCTGATCTGGAATTTCTTATGCTTCTGTGTCGACCATTCTGGCTACCGAGGGAATTCACAGCGGTCATTATCACTGCTGTGTACATTCCCCCACAAGCTGACACAGACCGGGCACTCAAGGAACTGTATGGGAGTATAAGTGAGCAGGAAACCGCGCACCCTGAGGCCGCGTTCATTGTGACCGGGGACTTTAATAAAGCCAGTTTAAAATCAGTCGCACCAAAATATCACCAGCACATTAGTTTCAACACACGAGGGGACCGGGTTTTGGACCATTGCTACTCTCCGTTCCGGGATGGCTACAAATCCCTCCCCCGCCCACCATTTGGCAAATCGGACCACTCTTCCATTCTGCTTCTGCCCGCTTACAGGCAGAAATTGAAACAGGAAGCACCCACCCTCAGAACGATCCAGTGCTGGTCAGACCAATCAGACTCTACGCTACAAGACTGTTTTGATCGCACGGACTGGGAGATGTTCCGGTCCGCCTCTGATGACGACATCGAGCTTTACGCTGATAGCGTAATGTGTTTCATCAGAACGTGTGTAGAGGAAGTGATTCCGACCAGAACTGTGCGAATCTATCCAAATCAGAAGCCGTGGATCAATAGCAATGTTCGCGCGGCACTTAATGTGCGGACCTCCGCTTTTAATTCCGGGAACGCGGAGGAGCATAAACAAGCCAGTTATGCCCTCCGAAAAACTATCAAAACAGCAAAACGCCAGTACAGGAGCAAGATTGAAGGACAGTTTAACACCACCAACTCTAGAAGCATGTGGCAGGGAATTAACATCATCACGGACTTTAAAGGGAATAAAAACTCCGCCATGAACACCGCTGCCTCTCTACCGGATGAGCTAAATACTTTTTATGCTCGTTTCGAGGGAAATAACACCGCCCTCGCGGAGAGAGCTCTCACGGCCGAAGCTACAGAGGTTAGTTCACTCTCCGTCTCTGTAGCGGATGTAACCCGATCCTTCCGACGGGTGAATATCCGCAAAGCCGCGGGTCCAGACGGCATTCCGGGCCATGTCATCAGAGCGTGCGCGAACCAGCTGGCTGGTGTTTTTACGGACATTTTCAACCTTTCCCTCTCTTTGCCTGTAGTCCCCACATGCTTTAAAACATCCACCATTGTGCCTGTTCCAAAACAATCAAAAATAACGTGTTTAAATGACTGGCGTCCTGTTGCTCTGACCCCCATCATCAGCAAATGTTTTGAGAGACTAATCAGAGATTACATCTGCTCTGTATTACCACTCAATCTTGACCCGCTGCAGTTTGCATACCGCAACAACCACTCCACTGATGATGCCATTGCATCTACACTACACACTGCTCTCTCCCACCTGGAAAAAAAGAACACTTATGTGAGAATGTTGTTTGTAGACTACAGCTCAGCATTCAACACCATAGTGCCCTCCAAGCTAGATGAGAAACTCCGGGCTCTGGGCTTAAACAGCTCGCTGTGCAGCTGGATCCTGGACTTCCTGTCAAGCAGACGCCAGGTGGTTAGAATAGGCAGCAACATCTCCTCATCACTGACCCTCAACACTGGAGCCCCACAGGGCTGTGTTCTCAGCCCACTACTGTATTCCCTGTACACACATGACTGTGTGGCAACACATAACTCCAATGCCATCATTAAGTTTGCTGATGACACGACGGTGGTAGGTCTGATCACTGACAATGATGAAACAGCCTACAGAGAGGAGGTGCACACTCTGACACACTGGTGTCAGGAGCACAACCTCTCCCTCAACGTCAGTAAGACAAAGGAGCTTGTGGTGGACTTCAGAAGAAAAGACAGAGAACACAGTCCAATCACCATCAATGGAGCACCAGTGGAGAGAGTCAGCAGCTTCAAGTTCCTGGGTGTCCACATCACTGAGGAACTCACATGGTCCGTCCACACTGAAGTCGTTGTGAAGAAGGCTCGTCAGCGCCTCTTCTTCCTGAGATGGCTGAGGAAGTTTGGAATGAACCGCCACATCCTCACACGGTTCTACACCTGCACTGTGGAGAGCATCCTGACTGGCTGTATCTCCGCCTGGTACGGCAATAGCACCGCCCACAACCGCAAAGCACTGCAAAGGGTGGTGCGAACTGCCAAACACATCATCGGAGGTGAGCTTCCCTCCCTCCAGGAAATATACACCAGGCGGTGTGTGAAAAAAGCTCGGAGGATCATCAGAGACTCCAGCCACCCGAGCCATGGGCTGTTCTCACTGCTACCATCAGGTAGGCGGTATCGCAGCATCAGGACCCGCACCAGCCGACTCCATGACAGCTTCTTCCCCCAAGCAATCAGACTTCTGAACTCTTGATCTCCCACGATCAAAATACATCAGCCCTGCACTTTATTACTCTTTTATCTCACACCGGACTGTCATAAATTATATTACTGTTATTATATTATGTCTCTCTTAACAACTGACTATCAACCGACAGCCTGAATGTCAATACAGTACAATACTGTACGTTATATATATATATATATATATATATATATATATATATATATATATACACTTTTTTATATATTTTTATTTTTTAATTTTTATTGAATAATGTGTATCTATATAGTATCTATATAGTAAAAAACAAAACAAAAAAAAACAGCATATTGTATACTGTACAGTGTATGTTATTATTTGTATATTGTTGAGTGTAATTATGTGTATAACAGATGTTTAAATTGTGTTGTGTTAATTTGATGTTTTAAGTTGTGTAATTATGTATAACAGATGTTTAAATTGTGTTGTGTTAATTTGATGTTTTAAGTTGAGTGTAATTATGTGTATAACAGATGCTTAAATTGTGTTGTGTTAATGTGATGTTTTAAGTTGAGTGTAATTATGTATAACAGATGTTTAAATTGTGTTGTGTTAATTTGATGTTATTGTAAATTGGTATATGTCTCATCACTGTCAGGACTGCTATGTTGATCGGAACTGCACCCAAGAACTTCACACACCATTGCACTTGTGTATATGGCTGTGTGACAATAAAGTGATTTGATTTTGATTTGAGATCTTAATTAACCGACAGCGGCTTTTGTGCCGCGCAGCTCGTGCCCGTGAGCAGCCGGTGCAAAACAGTGGTTGGATATTCGGATAACACACAGCTTATATCTCCATCTCCATGATTTAACTAAACCCCACAAGAAACACACGAGACACACGTGTATACAGTGCAGCATGTCTTTCTCACAAGATATGACGTGGCTAATAACTATTTGTCTAGTACGGTTCCGTTTACACAGCACAGATTTGCCGAGAATGCGGTTGTGAGACCTGAAAATTTGCAGGTGTCAGTTTGTTTATAGAATACGGTTGTCACTCTCATAAATAACTGAACTGTGTGTGAACGTAACCGTATTAAGCACTCAAAACAGGTCTGACAACTGTATTCTGCTGCTGTGTGAACGTGGCCAACTGTATTCTGCTGCTGTTTGAACGTGGCCAATTTATGTCCTTTTTTTTACTACAAATCCACACCTTTGACAAGCCCCAACCAGTAGGTGGTGGTATGCGCGAAGAATGCGAATCGCCAAAAAACAAAAGAAGAAAATTGTGAAAGTGGAGATTTATAGTAAAAAGAAGGAAATATTGAAATAAAAATGTATCTGTTTCTCACCCACACCAATCATGTTGCTTCTGAAGACGTGGATTTACCACTGGAGTCATATGGATTTCTTTTATGCTGCCTTTATATGCTTTTTGGAGCTTCGAAATTCTGGTCACCATTCACTTGCATTATATGGACATACAGAGCTGAAATATTCTTCTAAAAATATTTGTGTTCAGCAGAAGAAAGAAAGACATCTCGGATGGCATGAGGGTGGGTAAATGATGTGAGAATTTTCATTTTCAGTTTTTTTTTTTTTTTATGTGATCTTTTTCTTTACTCATTATTTGATTGAGTCAAGAAAGAGACATGGACTGCTAAAGTGCTGTAAGAAATTTTCACACAAAATTGGATAAAAAATGTAAATAGTCACTTATATTTCTGAGGTGGTAACTGTACGTCACTTACAGAATTACACATGCTCATGAATGAGGTCATGTGACAACAATGTAGCATACTACAATGAAATGTTCATTGTTCCATAATGCATTCTGTTTCACATACAAACTTTAATAGTATGCAGTATTCAGTGTATAGTGTGAGCACTATGTAGTAAGCAGTATGCTAGTACTCCATCCAAACATATACTGTATACACTCTCACATACTAACTACAAAGAAATTACCATGTGAATTGCCCAATAAACTTCCATTCCTTGTATGTAGCTTGTATGCTTGTATGTAAAAAATAGCCTTTAATTCTGATTGATTGATAGCTCCTGGATCTACATTGATCTGATGAGGTTGTTTCTCCTTTTACTCTCATCTTAGATCAGATTTCCTAAACCAAATCCATTCTTTAACCATTATAAGAATAAAGAGAGGTCAATGTAGAAAGGGAAACTTCTGTGGCCAAAGCTGTCTCCTCTTATTCCTCTTATTAACTCCAACTAAATCACTGTGTTAAATGGGCTCTCAGAGCCAGCTAAGGGGCCCGTTCACACAGGGGCTGCAGTAATTTTTTTTTTTTTTTAGTTGATGGTCTGTTAACATGCACTAGCTGTTTGTACAGCATCTCGCATCATGAGCATCATGTTTTTAAGACAGCATATCATGTTTGGACACACAGCGCAGTGAAAGAATGGACCAATCAGCGGTATTCGCATATTTACTTATGAACAAGCACACTGAGTGTTATATTAGCAACAGTGGAAGTTAAAACACCTATTCTATTCACTTCCTTTGTGCTCTGTCTAGCTGTTATCAATGCTAGAAGTCATGCATGACCGGCCCTTAAATTTTAAGGAATAAAGATGTGACCTCTCAAGGGATCCTAATTTCTTAATACCAAGTTATTGCAAATTTTTATAGCCGCCAATATGGTGTGCAGCATGGAGTGTGTGTATGTGTCAAGGGTGTCATTTATGGGTGGGATGGGTGGAATATGTCCCACCCACTTTTTGCCTTTGGCAATTTTATCCCCATCACTTTTCATCAGGAAAGTGTCTAATGTGGAAGAAATATCTCCAGTTCTGGAACAGGAGTTTCCATTTCGTTTGAGTGTATTATAATAAGTGACAATTCAGCACTGAAGTTTGTTATGAGTACTAGTTGCAACTGTTATCAATGACGTTGATTGACAGCTGGCAATGTTCTCACGCACCAATTTGCACGCTCAACTACCCGCTCCGCTGCAGAGCAGCTTGCGCTCTTTTCCAGTTAAATTGCAAACAAAATGCAAACAGAAGTCATTTTTATTTGTATAGCACTTTTCACAACACACATCGTTTCAAAGCAGCTTTACAGAAAATCATGCATTAACAGAAAATGAAACTGTAATATCTATAAAGTCTTTGAGTCATTATTGAGTAGTTTGATTAAATATGATTGTAAATTGTGTATGAAAATAAATAATTAAATAATAATTGTATTTAGAAACCCAATGAGCAAGCCAAAAGTGACTGTGGCAGGGAACACAAAACTCCATAAGATGTTGGTTAATTGGTTTTTCCCCTCTGGCTAAACAGTATGAATATAATGCCAATATTAGTTATTTGTGTGCAGTGCAAGTTATGATTTAAAATTAGTAAATTAAGTAAGTGTTAAGGGTCAGTGTTTAAACAAAGATTTTGTATGAACTGTAAGATTAATGATTTATGTCTTTGAAGTTCATCCTGGATTAACTGCAGATGTTCACATAGATTGTCCTTTGTTAGCTGGCTGATGAAGGCTTTTGTTGGCAATTAATTGATAGCATATGTATTCCATTTTAAGAGTGTAGTCCATCATTAGACCAAGGTGATGCAGGCAGAGATCAGTGAGGTGCATCGCAGTTCAACCGGCAGGTCATTTCGGTGAGGTCTATCCTAAATCCAAGGTTCAGGCAGTGACATATCAAGTATCCCATGTCTTATAGTTGGAGCTGGCATCAGTTCATCCCCTGAAGTCCATCGTAATAGGCTGAAGTGATGTCTGGCTGGCATCGGCTGCATTTAGTCGTCATCACTCAGAGACATGTAGCAGTGGTGTCTGACACCAAGTAGGAACAGAGCTGGATCTGGCCGGCTCTGGTAACCTCGGAATATGAATCACGAGGTTGAGGCAGGGAAATAAATAGAATAATATTAGCATAGATGCCATTACATTTTTTGCAGAGTTATAGATAATGATAAATGTTTCTGGTTCCGGCAGACCTAGCTAAAGCATCCTAATTGTGAGCTGATGGATAAATTAGGTAAATGCCTGGCTAAATAGATGAGTATGTATGCATCCCGACCAGTGTTAGGGAGACTATTCCATAGTTTAGGAGCCAAATAGGATTTTGGATTTTTCTGGATTTTGACATTCTAGGAACTATTAACAGGCCAGAATTTTGTGATCGTAATGAACATGATGGAATATAGCGTGGTAGGAGGTCACTTAAGTACTGCAGGGCTAGACCATTCAAAGCTTTGTACGTACACTGGCGTCCAAAATTTGGAATAATGTACAGATTTTGCTCTTATGGAAAGAAATTGGTACTTTTATTACCGAAGTGGCATTCAACTGATCACAATGTATAGTCAGGACATTAATAACGTGAAAAATTACAATTACAATTTGAAAAAAAAATTCAGAACTTCTTAAACTACTTCAAAGTGTTCTCATCAAAAAATCCTCCACTTGCAGCAATGTCAGCTTTGCAGATCCTTGGCATTCTAGCTGTCAGTTTGTCCAGATACTCAGGTGAAATTTCACCCCACGCTTCCTGTAGCACTTGCCATAGATGTGGCTGTCTTATCGAGCACTTCTCACTTACAGTCTAGCTGATCCCACAAAAGCTCAATGGATTTAAGTTCCATAACACTCTATTCCAATTATCTGTTGTCCAATGTCTGTGTTTCTTTTTCTTTTTGTTTTTCTGTTTCAAAAGTGGCTTTTTCTTTGCAATTCTTCCCATAAGGCCAGGGAAGGTCTTCTCTTTACTGTTGTACATGAAACTGGTGTTGAGCAGGTAGAATTCAATGAAGCTGTCAGCTGAGGACATGTGAGGCATCTATTTCTCAAACTAGAGACTCTGATGTACTTAAATTCTCTGCCAGCGTCCACAGCCACATAGGTCATTCCCCTGCCACTGCCTGTGCTCATGGCCATGGAGGCCGTTCCCCTGCCGCTGCCAGTGTCCACAGCCACGGAGGCTGTTTCCCCTTTCCTGCCTGTGCTCACAGCTACAGAGGTTGTTTCCCCTTCCCTGCCTGTGCTCACATACACGGAGGTCATTTTCCTGTAACTGCCAGTGCCCACAACCTCGGAGGTCGTTTCCCTGTCACTGTCTATGCCCACCGCCACGGAGGCCGTTTCCCCTTCCCTGCCTGTGCTCACGACCATGGAGGTTGTTTCCCCTTCCCTGCCTGTGCTCATGACCATGGAGATTGTTTCCCTGTCACTGTCTGTGCCCACAGACACGGAGGCCGTTTCCTTTTCCCTGCTTGTGCTCTCGACCAAGGAGGTCGTTCCCCTGCCAGTGCCCTCAAACACGGAGGTCGTTCCCCTGTCACTTCCTGTGCTCACAGCCACGGAGGCTCTTCTCCAGTCCATATCGGTCCTCACAGCCATGGAAGCTGTTCCCCAGTCCATGTCCGTCCTCACAGCCATGGAGGCCATTCCCCAGTCTCTGTCAGTGCTCAAGGACATGGAGGCCATTCCCCAGTCTCTGCCTGTGCTCTCTGCCATGGAGGCCATTCCCCAGTCTCTGTCGGGGCCCATGGCCACGGAGGCCGCTCCCCAGTTGCAGCTGCCAGTGCTCATGTCTGCAGAGGCCGTTCCCCTGTCACGGCCAGCGTCCACGGCCATGGAGGCCATAACCCTGCCGTGACCAGTGTCCACACCTTATCACGGCTCTGCCCCCTGAGCCGCTCCCTTCTGAACCCTGTCCAGCGGCCGCTGCCTAGTACTCTGTCCACTCTGCCCTGAGGCTGCCTCCCAGGCTGCCAGACCCTGCCTCTGCCCTGAGGCCTCCACCCAGGCCTCCGGAACATACCCCTTTCCTTAAACTCCCTCCCTAAATTACCTCCATTCCCTCCCTTTTTTTTTTGTGTTTTCTGTTCTATGTTAGTGCTCGTTTTGTTTGTCTAGTCTTTTGTTTGGTGTTCCCATTTCACAAGGTTTTACGCACCTTGTTCAAGTTCAGCTGTGAATTCACTTCATTCTGTGCAGATGTAAGTAGCAATATTATATTTATGTTGTTAATATAGCTTATTAATGTCATTTATATAGGAAGCGTTTGAAAAAAGGTGATTAACCCACCAAGCGCTTTAGTTTATAGTGTTCAGCTCTTTATTTCCCGCAGCTCAGATGCCCCGTCTCCTCAAAATACTATGGATCATTTGACAAGGTTTTATTTAACAAGGCTTTTCTGCTTCTAAAACACTGGCAGTACATTATCTTGCAGTGTTATTTATTTCTCGTCATATTTTCGTCAGCAGTAGCCTATGTTTTAAGTAGAAATGTATTGTTATCCTATTGATGTGCATATTTCCATGTTGTTGTTAACAGAATAATAATTACAATAATAATAAAACATAAAACCTCATATACGTTTGTCAGTAATTTCATTGACAGAATTTGTCAGTGTGGCTGGAAACATCGTAACCCCAGACAGACAATGATTAAAAACACCTGACAACTGTAAAGCTTTCCACCAAGGTTGGGCTGAACCATTTATTTATTGTCCAGCTGTTTACTAATATTTAGTCGTGTTTAATATATTCAAATATAGCTATATTAAAAGACTTTGAATTTCTGTAATATTTTTACTTGACGTAAAAATACTTCAATCTTACACTTTTTTACTCTTGCGTGTATGTGCATGGAGAATGTCTTCATTTCTGAAATAATCTTACACTTTTTTTTGGTGAAAAAAAGTTGATCAGACACATCCTTTGAAAGAGCGAAGAAGACTCTGGGCTCTGTTTTTGGGACTGTATGAGGCGCAGCTCAAAGCACAACAGCTTAATTCTGAAAATATAGTGGAAAATTATGTCCTGGGCTGACAATCTCTTTTGGAGCCATTTTACGAAATATAAATGTATAAGATTTGTGTTAAACTTTATAGAGGCCATGGTTTATTTTTCAGTTATAATTATACTTATATTTACAGTTGCTGGTGAAAGAAGTTGAAGAGTTTAAAATGTTTGGATTTGGGTAGTTAAAAATACAGGATTTTTTTTTTTTTTTTTTTTTTTTTTTTGTTATTGTGATTTATATTTTTGGTTTGTTTGAAGTGTAATTATAATTTAGAAATATTTTTGCTATGTTTTTCGTGTTTCAATTAATTAATTTTATTTTTAGGTGAAATGTGTGCAAGCGAACAACTGACAAGGGTTTCCCGAAAACTTTCCAACTTAAGTTTTTATGGTCATCTTAATTAATAGTCTCGCAATTTACAATTTATACAAAATATGCAATATATTTATTTGATCATAATATGCATAACTATATACTATTTATTAAAAACAGGCTTACATAAAAGAACAGGCTTTTGTGTTGATAAAGAATAAAAAATATATACATTTTCAGTCCAATGTTATATAACAAAGAGAGATAAGCTACTATTCTTCTTTTAAATGGCTTACTCCAAGTAATACTGGATTTAGAGGGTGACAAAGCAGCAGACCCAAAAGGGCAACTATGGCAAATATACCAGGGGACTACATATAAGGCACTTGAAGACCTGTAAATGCACGTGACTTCAAAATACATTGAAATGTCTCAAAAACAGTAGAAAATAATCAGATGGCTTCCAGACTCACTAAGATTTCACAATATTACTGTTTTTACTGTATTTTGGATCAAATCAATGCAGGCTTGGTGAGTAGAAGAGACTTTTGAACTTTTGAACAGTAGTGTACATCCAACAGAATAATTCTAGCATTATTTACCAATGTAGTTTTTACTACCCTAAAAAGAACTGGATGATTGATGTGACAATTTGTGATAATGTTTGTTCCAAAAGACTTGTTTAAATGCATGAAACTAGTTTATTAGATATTAAAAATATAAATTGTGACAACACACAGCCTGTGTGTTAGTGTTGGTGGGGATTTTTCAACGATTTCAGTGCAGTTACATTGTTACGTCAGTAGGTGGCGGCAAGGGACTGTTATGAGTGAGTTAGTCAGCAGACTATTCAACCATTTCAGTCAAAAAGGCTGCTTTATTCAGGAACAAACAATGCTATGGTTATCAATATGTCAGTCATTGCTATTTCAAGAGTGAATCCCACATTTATATGCAGATTTAATTCCCAAAACTTTGCAGCGTGTACGTGGCCATTGGTCCTCCTCTTAGCAGCATGAAAAACAAGTTTTATAAAAATTCTGAATGGATTATATATAGCATAGAAAGCGCACAACGAGCGCTCCCTTTATAATCACTAAAAAGCTGTCACTCATCTTCAACGCGATCTCTAGCACCCCCGTAGAACCAGGCCTATTAATAATGAAAAATGAGTAAGCCTAAATGTTTCCAATTTATGCAAGGAATACAAAAGCCCTGACATGGAGTGGATAGATATAGTAGAAAGATATATATAGAGAGAAAATTACCCCTCAAAAAAGTCAGTAAGAAGCTTTCTCTTCCCGACTGTGAGTGGAGGTTTATTATTCTCCATTTTTTTTAGCTAAAGTTAGCTTCACCGGAGCAACGCCAAGCAAGCAGTCATGTCAACAATGTCATGCGCTTAGCGGTCTTTAGATGTGGGGTGGGGCATTTACATTTTAAAGAGACATGACAACTAGCCTATAAACAAACTTAATATAAATGATTGTAAATAATTCACGAAATTTACCGTATCCACTGCATGAATTTAATCAGATTTATCATTATTATTTTTACTAAAATATAAGTATCTAAAATATAAGGAATTAGAGACCCCCCATAAGAAGTAAAAAATAGACTTAGGGGGGTCCCTAATGCCTTACGGGGGGGTCCCAGATCCCCCCAGCCCCCCTCAATTCGAGCACTGTACAGGTCCATGTGGTTCTGTTTCAATCTAATTTTGTGGCGGTAAGAAAGACAGCGCGTAGGCTATAACTTATGATTCAAGTTTGCAGTTATGCTGATTTAACAGAACACATCAGGAATACGCTTGCTGTAGCCTTTGTTAAAATATTGATCAATATGAGTACTGGCTTATGTTTGTTTAAATAACAACAAACAATGGCTCCATGTATTTATTCACTGACAGACAAAATGTAATGACAGTGTTAAATGTAAAGTTCAAGTTATCAAATTAATAATGAAAATTTTCACTATAGATTGCTGTCAAAAGGACACGTGGAACAACAAACCCCAGGGGCCAAAAACACAGGCACACAGACACTACACATCGGAAGGTAACTGATACCATTGGAGATAAAATCTATAACAAATCGATAAAAAAAAAATATAGATTTTTTTTTCTGTGACATTTCCAGACTCATTCTCTGTTATTATATATGAGCTGTTTGGTACAAAATGTATAAAGCTGTACAAAATGTCGTATATCTACAGCAGCAGAGCAGAAATGAGAGCGACTGTCAAATTTACAGTCTCTCTCATATTTTTCTGTGTTTTTGTCATCACAACCATGGGATCTCTTTGCAAGCTCAATTCACTAATGTCTTGCTCTGAATCCTTCAGAAAAGGAGAAATGTAATCCCTTTGCTTTTCCCAAATTAATCTTAATCAAGGAAAATTGGAGAGCAATCTTGAAGTAAAAGGTAATTTAAAGTCTTTACATTTAAAAGACTCTTTTAAAGTCTTGTCATGTCTTATTAAATACAACACAACTGCAGTCTTGGAGTGTTAGAGTCAGATAGGAAGTAGAATCCTTGTAAAATGGGGGCAAGGCCAGTTGTAGACTAGTCGTGAAACTTGAACTGTTGAGCTAGGTCACGATTGGCCAAAGTTCTACTGCACTTGGCCTTTGCTAAGACTGTAATACATACATACTAAGTAAACACAGGGAGGAGACAGAGGTGTGTTATTTTCACTTTCTCACACACACACACACACACACACACACACATGTTGGTGCAGCTATCATTATGAGGACTCTCCATAGACATAATGATTTCTCCTAACCCTAATCCTACCCTTAAATCTAACCCTCACAGAAAAATTCAATTTCAATAAAACATCGTTTAGTATGTTTTTTAAGCGATTTGAATTATGGGGACACTAGAAATGTCCTCATAAACCACAGTTAAAGCATAATACCCTTGTAATTACCAGTTTGTAATCTAAACCCAAACCCACACACACACACACACACACACACACATACCAGCCACAATCTGACAAGACACATTTAACAGCACTGAACAATAAATATTAACTCCACAGCAAAAATGAATCAATATCAGTAAAATTGTCCCTAACGATTGGTCGAATCTATCGATTTATGGGTGGAGGCTAGGGTGTTGTGGGTGGTTGCTTACAATACAAAAGAGTCCACCCTTAAGTCTTCATGATAGTTTTCGCCCTAGATATTTAATGTAAGTCAATGGCTTTTTTTTTTTTTTTTTTTTGTCTACCATGTGATAATCATAATTCTGACTTAGAAAAGTCATAGCATCATGATTTAAGGTATACTTAATTTCGGTAGCACAAACAAGTTACATACCAAAATGTAATAATTTATCCAATCCCTAATCCAATTTTAAGCCAAACCCAGACTGATCTCACAGTGAAATTAGAAAAAGGACATTGACTTTCTTTACCTAAAATGGTTTTGTACCCCCCAACCTGAAAACCAAACCTAAACTTAACCATCAGTGGAGTAAAATGTTAATGTTACAGGGGAAAAATGCAACCTCTTCCTGGTTTCACCACGGGATCCAAATCAGGGTCTCCCATGCTGCTGACGCAACGCACTTCCAGTCACGCTACGGGGTAAGGTAAACACAGTGGAGCTGATGCAAAAATGTCTGATAGGAGATGCCACTTGTCGGTAAATCAGCATAATGTGGCTGATTCTAGGATACTGGAAGCCTCGGAAGCAACATTTTGACTTCCTGTGAGATCATGGTCATATTTTCCTTAACAAGTACCACTAAACATATAAGTACCATATGGTAGCGTTCTAGGGAGAACTACCAATAGTAAGTTTAAAAATTCCACACACATTTTTTAAAATGCTTGAATTCTTCATCAAGAATGACTGTTTATTAAAACAGTAAAAGATTATTTTACATTATCTGCACATTTTTTTTCAAATGATACCCCCCCCCCCCCCAACCACTTTTTAAAACAAAATGATGCCCATGGTGTGTGTGTGTGCATGCGCTGTTGGTGTTGGTGTCTATTTATGTGTATGTGTAAATGTGTAAACTGCACATTTCCAAATATACTATCGGAAGTACAAGCCAGTCCGACTGTTTGGGGTAATGTCAGTGTAACTTTAATAAATGAAAATGTATTAGTACTGGGAGTTTGCTGGAGACCCAGTGGTCCAAACACACCATGTACACAGTCAAATAAACACACAGCACTTGAGGAAACTGAGCCAGAACACATCTGTTACCGGTTAAAACTCCAACAGCAGTGTACACTCCAATGCATCTCTAAGAGAGCTCCTAAATATTTCTAATGCAATATTTCACAATTGTTTAGATTGTATTAGTATTCCACAGTAAGTACAAGTAGTAATAATTTGTAATCATGTACTTTTATTTGAATTTCATTTGATCAATTTTTCATTCATATCATTCAGAGGATTTTTGTAATCATAGAAACTGAAGAAAGGGGGAAATACAAGCTGATTGGTTAATGGTGCATGTCAATCTCACCTTTGATGGTTGGATGTTGCTTTTAAGGTTGTACTATTTCTGTTTATCCAACTCAGAAGAACAAACCAATGGATTTGCCAAAGAGTCAAATGTTTGAATGTGTTATGTTTGAGGCACTTGGTGGTTAAGCAAGTATATAACCATGAGCAGAACCATACATCCCCGTAGTTTTTTTTAACAATGCTGAATTATGAGTACTTATTACTGTTGGACAGACAGAATTTCTGATCACAAATGTTATACATATTTCTTGTGTTTTCTGTACAGCTGTTCATTGACACTGAGCTCATTTACATGGACACCAAAAAGCCTTTTATTGTGAGAAATCTGCTTAAAGGAATAGTTCCCCAAAATGAAAATTCTCTCATCATTTACTCACCCTCATTCCATCCCAGATTTGTATGACTTTCTTTCTTCTGCAGAACACAAACAAAGATTTTAGAAGAATATCTGAGCTCTGTAGGATGCAAGTGAATGGTGACCAGACCTTTGAAGCAGCAAAAATCACATAAAGGCAGCATAAAAGTAATCCATATGACTCCAGTGGTTAAATCTATATTTTCTTTAGCTTTTTACTTCATTCAGCTTTCAAGAAGAATGGATGAGGAACAGATCAATATTTAAGTCCTTCTTTTTTTTGCTATAGATCTCAACTTTCACTTTAAGAATGCGAAAGTGAAAGTGGAGGTTTATAGTAAAAAAGGCTTCTTCTGTTATATATCTGTTCTATACAGTTTATTCTGTTCTGTAGAAGGAAAAAGTCATACACATCTAGTATGGCATGAGGGTGAGTAAACGATGAGATAATTTTCATTTTTAGGTGAACTATCCCTTTAAGACGTGAAGTATTGTTATCCATATTTTAAATTGATTTGTATAATTTGATATAGTGTATAGTGTGTGAGTATGATTTTTCTTTTCCCACTTCACTCCCAGAAATGTTGAATTCTTTGCGCTGTGCTGACTTGTTGATGTGACGTAGTGCCTCATGACGTTAGTTATCCTGTATGTGCATTTACATGGCCACATAAGCTGTGTTTTTTTTTTTTTTTTTTTTTTTTTTTATCCCTTAAGAGGCGCAAGGAAAACCCTGGAATAAACAGTTTTCTCAAGTACATGTAAATGGGGTCACTGTTTTGCTATTTCCCATGCCAATAATTGTGATATATGGATTTCAGATGAACAAACTTTGGTTTGACTGACATATGCAACCAACCAGTCTGTTCCTATATAAGTGGAGAGTTCTTGGCCGGAATAAGTTGCACAATTTACCAGACTTTATGTTGATAGTCAACAGTCAGTCAACTAATAAAACACAGACTATCTTTGGACTCCTGAAGCCACTTATTTAATCAATAGATGGCACTTAACCATTTTTCGATATTAATGCTTGGATTTCCAATTATTTTGTTTGGCTGCAAATACTCCATAAAGACAGTGGTCTACACTAAAAAAGAGCCTTTAACTAAACTTTTGAATATATTTAAAGCCTAAACATAACAGAAAATTTCATGTGAAAGTTGAAAGCTCTGTTCAAATGCTTAGGACCCATCTCAGATTGAACCTTTGAAGAATTTGTGGGATTTACATGTTTGTATCCTCACCAACTGGACCTCCCCTTTGACTGTAGATGTGTGAAGGGTACGGGACTTTGAAGTGTGAGGGGCCAGACTGTCAGTCTGTGGAAGTTGTGTAATTACAGGGAGCTGGTCTGAAAAGGGCCAGAGGGAAGTGTGTTTTTGTTTCTGAAATATTTGCCCTCTCTTATATTAATTGGTTTCAGTGTGACCCGTAGAGGGCATTTCATCAAATGATTGCTTTTACACACGTGACCTCTCACAGTCATTACTCGCATGCTGCCAACACCTTATTCTCCTTTTAATGTCAATACACCTGTACAATACTTCACTTAAAATGTTCATACTGTATTTATATTAGATAGTATGAATATAAGACAGAGAGATGGATGGATAGATATTGGATGATGGTCTGTAATATTTTACTACCAGGTGTAAAAGAGATGGATAGCACTTGTAAGAGTAAAATACAGCCACTGGGTGTGTAGAGAGCTCAAGGCCATTGTTAAGTGCCATTCATTAATTAAAAGCACTAGCTGGGATCACAGGTCGTATCCTCTCTGGAGATTTGACGCCAGGGCCACAGCCAATCTGACGCATGGCTAATAAGTTCTGCTTGACTTGTTTGGATTGAGGGGTTTTAGAGATCAGGGATTGACAGAGGAGACTTAGGCTGAAGACTAAACACATAAACATGATACCAGCGGTACCCTTTTCACCAAAACAAGTTGAGCTTGAATAATAGAATGAGCCCCAATTTAGGGCTTTAGATTAAAGTAGCTCAGAAAGATTATGTAAAACAGTAGGGAAGAGTGTTTCAATTATACGCAGTTTGTCAGTGGGACAGACTAACTTAGATGTCAAATGGAAGTGATGAGCATTTAAATAATTTACACATGGCTATTTTAAACTAAAAATAACACATACTGTATACTGAATTTGTGTACCCTAATTTGCCAAATTTTCTTAAAGGAAGGGTGCACCTAAGAATGAAAATGATGTCATCATTTCACCCTCATGTTGTTCCAAACCTGTGTGATTTTCTGTAAGCTGCTCTTTTCCATACAGTGAAAGCATATTGTGACCAAGGACTGTCAAGCTCCAAAAAGGGCAGAAAAAGCACTATAAAAGTTCATAAAAGTAGTCCAAGCATTGTGCTATATACCAAGTCTTCTGAAGCCATATGATAGCTTTGTGTTAGTATCAGACAGAAATGTTTGTAATTTTGATGGAAAAAGAATGTAAAATTGCCACAGTAAAAATCTGTTAATTGGTTAACTGGTAGGTACATTACCAAGTTCGGTGAACAATTATTTTATTTATGTAATAAGACAATAAATGAAATTTTAAGTTTTTTTTTTTTTTTTTTTTTTTTTTTTTTAAATAGAATGAATTACCTTATAGATAATGGTGAAAATGTAATGCTTGTATATAATGTAAAACATTATATGGCCCTGATTTACTAAAGGTTTGCGTGTATAGAAACGTGTGCAAACTTGATAGCAAAGTCCAAGATGATCTACTAATGTAGTCTTCTGGATTGCATCTTTCAGATGCGCAAAATAGCATGTCTTTCCAATTTTTGCGTGTTTCACCAAAATGAATATGCAATTTAGAGGCATGCCTTCAAATGTGTATAATATAGGCCAGTGTCGATGCAAATGAATCAAATTGCACCAGCAAAGTGATTGATAAGCCTGAAAGTCATTCCGAAATGGAAACTGCGAGAGGAAATTTATACGATAACTTGCGTCATGCTGTCATTGTGGCAAAAAAGAGACTTTGAGATATTAAAATGTACTTATGCTACATGAGTAAATATATTAAAATCATATGACATTAGCAAATATTTAGGTAATATTTAGATTTTATTTTAATAACATTGTCATTTTATACTTTTTAATTGAAGTTATGCAGGGGAATACATGACCAAAACACAATAAAGTTTGATCAGTTAAGGGAAGATACCACAGGTACGTATGATGAGTTGAAAGAATTTAAGAATTTTGACTTTACACAATATTTGGCAACAACAAAACTTTCAAAAACATCCAAAATAACAACCAACGGAATATATAAACATTTAATTTTTGTTATTTTACATCATCTTCACATCAGTAAATAACTTTAAAGAGCCATTTTCTTGTGTCATTTCACTTGTATATCAAATGTAATCTTTTGTTTCACAGTAATTTTACATTTAGCTTCTTAAACAAATATAATTTATTTGTTTGTCAGCTAGTAAATATCAAAAGTTTTTTTTTCTTTTAAAAAGGGGACACATTATTCATAATAATGCATTGTGTTTTAATACTTATTTTGTTAAAGGGGCATTCAGTAGTTCTCTAGCTAACGTTAGCATTGCTCTTCTTCGTGTACTTTAAGTACCGATGTGACAGTGGTGTTAGACTACCTTCTTTTGACATGGATCAGCATGATCGTCTCTGCTGCCCCATCAGCTTTTGAATATCATTTGCATCTAGAAAATTTTGGAGTTTGAGGTAATTTCTACTTTTATTTATTGATCCTATAATATAATTGCTTTGCCTAAAAAAAAACATCAGAAATCAAGTGAACATGCTTCTGCTGTTAAGGATAGATTATTATTGTCCCTAATATCAATAATCTTTGGAGACTGTCTAAGTTTTACATTATTTCTAAAGACAGATATTGGCTTTATTAGAGAACTGCTTAGCGTAAAATAAACCTCAATTATCTAGCTATACAGAATGTTATGGTAAAGGAAAAATTAGAATTGTTTTTGATGATCAAATTTAGCATGTCCATGAATACTGTATTTGAAGAACTCGTTTTATTTCCAGGCAACCAATGTCATGGTTTACACAAAATCCACAACAATCGCTGTGCCAAACTACTTTGCACTTAACTAATGAAGACGTAGATGCCTTACTATTACCAATGTTTACTCTAGTTTTTCGCCTTTGCCGGTCTTTCTGTATTCTTGCTTGAAGCAAGTTGCTTCAGACCTTTTTTTGCTTGTTCGGCAGTACAGCTACTGGATCTCCCGTTGTCACCGCTGCTAAAGCATGATAAATAAGTATGTTCCACTGTGTTCTGTCAACATGACAAATTCCTTTTGTGTGTAAGCATACTTGGCAATAAAACTTATTCTGATTCTTTCCACTCTTTGTGTCACCAAAAAACAATGTTCTAAGCATAACCATAAGTGTCTACACAGACTGCAGCCAATGAGCACAAGGATTCTCTTCTTCGACATTTAGTGAAACACCGCGGGTCATGTGATTTCAACATGGTGAAACACAATGAAGGGGGTGACCTGCACCATGTAGAATAAAACACTTTTTATAGAAAACTATTATGAGTACAGTCTTCATCTCATGTGAGTGTACACCATTCGGATCAAACTTCACAAAAGCACAATTCATTCATTAATGTGTAAAACCTTTTAAACAGGCTCCAAACTACTGAATGCACCTTTAATAAAAACAAGCTTTTGACAAAAGGACCAGACAATTGCCAACCTGAGTTGTTGATCAAGTCTGTATCACTTTTGATGCAAAATTGAAAATTGTGCATATTGAATAAAATTATCAAATAATATTAAGTAATTTAATAAACACTACTATACATTTATTTTAGTAAATGCTAATGTAAAAATATTTCAGTACATATAAAACCATTTAATTTAACTTTTAAAATATTCCCAATTTTAGTTACAATACAAATGTCTTGTTTCATTTGCTTTATGATATGGTAAAGCTTCATTTTGATTAAAGAAAGGGAAAACAATGACTGTTCACCTGTAGCAGTGCCTATAGTCAGGGATGGATTACCGACCGGGCCAATGGGGCCAGTGCCCAGGGGCCCTTGACTACCAGGGGCCCTTGACTGCCCGGGGTTCCCTGGGCTTTAAGGTTGCGCGATCCAGTTTGGCGATCCCACCGCTTGAAAACCCATCATGTAGCAGCAGGGAACACACATACTGCCTTTAAACTTATTTTAAACTCATTCAATGTATGTCTGTGTGTATTTCTATTTCTTTTTTATGTTATCCTTTTGTAGACAATTGGGGGTCAGTATTACTAAAGAGGCATGTATAGATCCTCTCTTTTCTTTCTCAACATTTGAGAATAGCTGATGCCAATTTAACAATTATTTTTATATTCATTTAGTATTAGTGAGTAATACAGCAAAACAAGCTATTCATAATGAGAAGTAACATTAGAGCTGCAATATAAAGTTCCAGTGTTTCTGATACAATTACAAGCTAGTACAGAAATGCATGTGACACAATTTGTCTTTTAGGGTTTACAGTAGAGTAGAAATACTATGAGCACTGTAAATGTTTACATCAGTTTTTAGGTTTATTTCACTTTTGAACAGTTTTCTCTATGTCAGCAACAGGAATTGGTGAAAAAGAAACAACATAACCACTTAAAGGAATGTTCCGGGTTTAATACATGTTCATCTCTGTTTACAGCATTATTGGAATAATGTTCATTACCACAAAAAAGTTATTTTGACTTGTCCCTCTGTTTTAAATAAAAATGTGTAGTTACTGTAAGCCACTTATGATGCAAGTAAACAGGTCTATGAGCTTTGAGGGTTTAAAAGCAGATATGTATGGCTTGTTTTTACATTATGGGCACTATTTTAAAAGCGCTAAGCGCATTGCTATGCCGTAAGTCATAAGCGCAAAGTCAGTGGGCATGGCCATGAAGGTTTGGTATTTGTGCAAGCATGCGCTGAGTCTAGGCGCATAAGGCAAAAAGATTTGGCGAAATTGCGTGTGCAACTCAATTTAATTCTGAGGTTCTTCTCTGGCTATTGCACTGGCTGCGTCGTATTATATAGTCCATTACCTGTTAAGCACCAGCGATATACACAAAGACAGCACATTCATAAGAGGTTGGTAGTAGTGGTCAGCTGATATAGCGCAGAGGCTGATAAATCTTCCTGTTTGGCCGATTTGTTTCTTGAGGGCGCCGGAAATCGCCTGCTTGCATGTGACTGAGACATGTAAAAGATCAGTCAAGGTTCATTTTGTTGTTATGTGCCATCATGTTACTACAATAATGTGTGCAACACAGCATCATTTAAATGGTTCGCATCAAAGCTGCGGAAGACACGTTTGAGCTCATAATGATAAAGTGTTTCATTCTCCCTCTCTCTCCTCAACAGTTCCCTGTAAATTTTAACTGTCTTGTCTAATGATATATAGGCAAATATCAATAAAATTTATATAATATACCATCTGCAAATATGCACATATTTGTTTAAACAGATGTAATAAACAAACCTCACAAAACTTGAGCAGATCCCATTTATTTACCTCTTAAGCACGTATTTTATCAGCCTCTATCAGTAAAACTTCTATTATATACTGTTTGAAAATGCAGATATCTTGTTTAAACAGATGTAATTCACGAACCTCATGAAAATCCAGCATTTTCTTACCGTCAAGCACTCATCTAATATCTTCCTCTGAAATGCGTATTCTACCAGCCAGAATCAAAACTTCAGTGTCAGGATCAAAAGTTCCTCTGATTCACAAATCATAATGGTCACTCTGTGACAATCCAAGCAGTGATCCAGGCCGTTTAAACTGGTAGGAGATTGCTGCTCGCACTGGGTGGAGATGGTGGGTTTGCAAAGACTTGAAGCGCAAAGTTGCGGTACCTGAAGCGCGTGCGGAGGCAGAGTTACAGCAAACAGGAGCAGATCTGCTCAGCTCTGCATTGGCTTAGACTCCAATCAGGTTATTCTCAAAATAGCTTTCCGTGTCTTTGGTTCTTTCTGGGGGTCTCTGGTTCCTTCTGGTGGGGTCTGAGACCCCACGGAATTTGCATCGTGTTAGTATTCCATACTCACAGAAAAAAGTACACAAAAGTAATTTTCCTAATAAAATTATGGTTAGGTTTAGGGTTTGGGTAAGGGGTTAAACTTAGGAAACATTGTAATAGTAACTTTGTTGGTCCGTTTATTTTTGTCTATGTGAGCAAAAGTCAAAAAGCCAACTCTTACAATTCCTTATGATTTCATCATCTCCTACTATTAATATAAAACCGAATTGAATGTTTAAAGAAACATTCAGGGTTAAATACAAGTTAAGCTCAATCGACAGCATTTGTGGAATAATGTTGATTACAAAAAAAAAAAAAAAAGACGTTTTGTCCCTCATTTTCTTTAAAAAATGCGAAACAGTCGATGTTGCAGTGAGGCACTTACAATGGAAGTGAATGGGGCCAGTTTTTGGAGGGTTAAGGGTAGAAATGTAAAGCTAATAATTTCTTAGTATTACATTTATCATTCTGTTAGAACTTGAGTTAGAACTTGTTTATATTATAGTTTTTACAGTCATTTTAAGGTTTACAGTGTTATGCCGTAATGCTAACAAAGTTGGATATAACTTTACACAGAAAAGGTTAGTAAGTGATTTTATCACACTAAAATCATGTTAACATGCATATTGTTTGTGTCTTGTGGATTTGTGCTTTTTTAAGAAAAGAAGGGACAGTTCGAAATACATTTTTATGGTAATCAACATTATGCTATAAGTGCTGTCAACTGAGCTTAACTTGTACTGAACCCGAAATATTCCTTTAAATCCCGTTACTATACTTTCAAAACATTGTACTGTATATTTTAACATTTATTACATTGCCCTGATTACTTTCAGTGTAAGTGCCTTACTATGTCCATTTTTTTTAGTTCAGTTATTGATATTTATATAATATTTTTTGGGTTACACTTTATTTTACAATGTCCTTGTTACAGTATAATTACACACATAAGTACTGAGTAATATAACTTAACAACACGTACTTACTATAGGTTTAGGTTTAAGGTTAGGGTTTGGTTTAGTGTTTGTTGCTTGTAATTATGTATAATTGACTGTTATTACTATTGTCATTACATGTAATATTTATAACAAGGACACTGTAAAATAAAGTGTTACCATTTATTGATATTTTTATAAGTCGAAATGTCTGTGATACAGTAACTGTCTTTATGCCAAAAATGCTTTCCATACAGCTTAACTTGTATTGAACACGGAAAATTCCTTGAGCCAAACTGGTAAATCACTCATAAGCAGGCTCAGACGGAATCTGTGCACACAGAGCTCTGCAGAAAGCTGCAGATTTGCGAATTGCAACGTTCATAAAAGGTCTACGTATTCACTATCTCTTGCATGTATATATATATATATATATATATATATATATATATATATATATATATATATATTGGCTAATTTAATGATGCTTTCAGCTACCAACAGGAGAATAGTCCTCTCAAAACCAGCACAGAGAATGCAAAAGGCAAAAGGCAAAAAAAAAAAAAAAAGAAATCCCAATTCTGTCTGGGCCTGCTCATAAGAAAAGGTACTCTAGTAGAAAGTTGAAATAGTCACATTTTTGTCCGTTTTTGCAAATGGCATCTTTCATTTGTTGTAATTTTTCAGTAAAGCAATTAAACTGGCTTTAATCAAAACAAAAATCGGATGGATAAAATGCCCTGATGTGACATCAAAGTGTTTCTCCCTCATGTTTTTGAGTGGTAAGTGGCCCTCCTAACTATGATGGAAGACAACAAGATGTGTTTTCCTGGTGATAAATAAAGAGGCATTAGATAATATCTGAGAAGACAAGATGACAGTATAAAGGATGAGGGCGATTCGTTGTCGTTGTCTGGGTGGTATTTGGGAGGGTTTGCGTGAGTGTGTGCATTGTGCTGAGGGTCTTTTCTGACACTAATGCACAAGTTGTGCAAGCCCCGCTCCCGTCCCCCAAAGAGCATGACATTATTCACATGCCAAGCAGCTTGCCCCACCCAGCCCTTCGTGTGGCCACATCACTGCATCTTACAGTATCATCTCCATCCTAGTTATCTCCTTTTGGACATGTTCTGTCCCATATCCAAATCCATGTTCCTCTCACGTTAATACCGCTTTGGGATATGGATGTCTGAAATTGGACTAGCAAAGAGCTTTTTGGAAACTGCACTTTCTATGAATAGCGTACAAGATAGGGCCTGAAACTCTACCCATTTTCAACAAATGTTTAACAGGTGCTTAACCTTCAGAAAATGTTGTTTTCCAACCTCCGGAGGATAAAGTAAATATATGAGCTGTTTTATTTTTAATTCATTTTTGTGTAACCATATTACCAAAATTTGGGACTTGTCTAAGTACTGTTAAAATCATGATTTGTGGTGGGGGCCTGGGTAGCTTAGCGAGTACTGACGCTGATTACCACCCCTGGAGTCACAAGTTCGAATCCAGGGTGTGCTGAGTGACTCCAGCCAGGTCTCCTAAGCAACCAAATTGGACCGGTTGCTAGGGAGGATAGAGTCACATGGGGTAACCTCCTCATGGTCGCGATTAGTGGTTGTCGCTCTCAATGGGGCGCGTGGTAAGTTGTGCATGGATCGCGGAGAGTAGCGTGAGCCTCCACATGCGGAGTTTCCATGGTGTCATGCACAATGAGCCATGTGATAAGATGCGTGGATTGACAGTCTCAGAATCGGAGGCAACTGAGACTTGTCCTCCACCACCTGGATTGAGGTGAGTAGCCACACCACTACGAGGACCTAATAAGTAGTGGGAATTGGGCATTCCAAATTGGGAGAAAAGGGGATAATATATATATATTTTAAATCACGATTTGTATGATTTTTTAGTTTTCTAGCAATAAAAACTACATAAACATCAACATTAAATAAATAAAAAATACTGTATATACAATCAAAACAAAAATCAACGTTTTACTACCGCAGAATGAGTAGCAGGGTTGCTAGTAACAAAGTTGCAATTTTAGCCTAAATTGAATGTATAATTTTATATATTTGAAATAACTTTTATGAAATATAGAAATTTAAATACATTTAGTTATATTGAATAAACTATCACTCAGTACGGCTTGCTATTTTGGGAGCAAATGCTGTTTTGTAGTTATTGATAAACATATATTTCGAAACAATTAAAGTAAAAAATTTGTTTTATTTTTCTTAAACTTGAATAGTTGAGTTTGACGATTGTAGTCAATACAATATTTGTAAAAATTGAAAAATGAAATGATATTATTTACTTGTCTTTCCACCATACTGTAGAAATGATTTTCTTTATTGTGTCACAACAAAGAAATGTAACATGTTTTGCATTGGGCGGAAATAAGAGCTTAAATGTGCTGTAAGCAATTTTAGCATTCTGAAGTTTTCATGTGACTGAGCTGTTGAATTATCCACACCCCCTCATTCCAAAACCCTGCCCTCCAAAGATAAATTTGAGACCAAAACCGAGTAAAAGAGCAGCATTGCTTGTTCCTGTGGCTGTCAAATTCAACAGTAGCACAATAGTGCCCTCAACTACTGACAAACATTATGAATCATAGCCTCAACGATCCTCTTCAAATACAACACTACAAGAACGAGCAAAATGATTGACAGGTGAAAAGCATCAAGCGGTCCCCGGACACATATATGTTTGCTGTTTACAAAGTCCACAGCTGTCACAGAGACCGGTGAGATAACTCAAGACACTTATTTTATTAATATCTTTAAGGGAGTAAGACATTTTTTTGCATTCTTTTCCATGAATAAATCGCTTATGACACCTTTAAATAATGAGAAGAGATGTTGGATTATTTTGACCTTTTCCAAAGTCCTCTTATACAGTATAATCCAATCAAACAATTATTTGGGATTATTACAATATTAGCAAAGACGTTGTTGATTGGAATTTGCTAACCAACGGTAGTAGTGTACTGCAAGTCAGAACCTCTTATTAAACTTCCTGCCTACACCGTTTGTACTACAAACATGAATTCTAACTCAAATAGTGCAGAAGAGGTGTACCATTACTTTTTTAAATGACTTGCGTTTTTTGCCTTATAGGCAGAAAATAAATTAGGTGGATAAAATCTAATAGATTTGCACCATTTAGAATACCTTAGCAACCACATAGCAAAGCCCTGGCAACCACACACAACACCCTAGCATTGTGGAGGCAACTTTTACACAGGCAAGCACTACTCACATTTGTAAACATGTACTTTGTAAAAGTATTATGGTGTGCATATTTGCAAGTTTGCATAAGACTAGGACTAAGTCACAGGACAAGATACAGGACTATTTTTTGCCTCCCCTGTTTTTATTTAAATTCCTTTAGACTCATCTTCCCAGATGGTGTAGTTTTATATTCAACATGCAAGGCATTATTCTGCATATATCTTTTCACTGATACCACATGTTGGAAAAATAAATATTATTCTTACTGGCGATCATCATACATTGTTATAAACCACACAACATTTGTGGGGAGGGATTGTCAAATGACATTTTGATTGCCTTATTAATGTTGAAAAACATGAAACAAGTCAGGGCAAACTGTATGAAAACTTTCTGAAAATGCATAACTTGACGTTTGGAAGGCACAACTTGTTCTTGCCTGTGGAAAAATCGTGCCAACATTACATTGTATTTGTGCAATGCACAGCACTGCCCATGTGAGGGACAGGGCAGGCTGTCAAATCAACCCATGTTGCAATAGGCAATCTATGCCAAGCTGCCACTGGTTTGTACGGGTTCAGTCGGAGGCCCTCAAGCCTGCTGGCACTCACTGTCTATGAATAACTGTCTATTTTAAGTTTGCCACTGAGAATTTGGAGAATACACTCTGATCAAGTATCAGAGAACCACAAATTCATGGATTGAATCTCAGATAGGCCAAGCTTAATAGAATGGTTCCTTCTACGTAAAGTCTTTACTTAAAGGGCTAGTTCACCCAAAAATTTAATTTTTGTAATCATTTGCTCACCCTCATGTTGTTACTAACCCTAACCCATACTTTCTAACGACCCATACAGTATGCATTTTGTGTTCCACGAAAGAAAGAAAGTCACATGGGTTTGAAACAATAAGGGTGTGTAAAAGACGACATCATTTTCATTTTTGGGTGAAATATACTTTAACCACTTACAAGACCAACCAATAAACTGACCTCAAATCAGGTTTGAAGTAAACAGTCTTTCAAATCCCTCAAATATTACTAAAAGGGTGTTGTTTAACACCTCACTTTGGCATTTATATTACAACTGTTCAAAAGCTTTTCCACTTAAATGCTGTAATTATGTCTATTAACTCAGCCTTTAGTACAGTGTGTTCCTCAATTATGTTAAAATCCTTTGATGTTACAAGGAAATTATTTCATAATTGTAGTGGGTAAACACTTCATTGCAAGTAAAGCATTTTCAATTTTAATTTTTGTGAATGTTTTTCTAATTCATAAGCTTTTGGGCTCATGTTTCAATGCAAGGTTTTGAATGATTAAGCAGCAATCAAAGAAAACATCCTAATTAACTGCTAAAAATGTGTTAAACTTTTTATTAAAGATCCTGTGAAATCAAAACGTCTCTGTTCCTGTCGTAACCTCCGTTCGCTGATGGAGGGAACGAGACGTTGTGTCGATGTAGTGACACTAGGGGTCGCTCTAGAGAGCCCCGAACACCTCAGATCTTTGAGAAAAGGCCAATGAGAATTGGCGAGTGGAATTTACATGCCACTACCCCGGACATACGGGTATAAAAGGAGCTGGCTCGCAACCACTCATTCAGATTTTGTGCTGAGGAGCCAAGACAGGGTCCCGGCCATTTCAGCGGGTAGTACAGCGTTGTGGCAGGGGGGTCACAACGTCTCGTTCCCTCCATCATGGAGACATTCCCCTTCTGTCACTCACTCGACGTTGTGTCGATGTAGTGACACTAGGGGTCCCTATACGAAATGCCACAACTAGCTGAATCGTGTTACATGGACTGCCGGTGCCGGTGCAAGCAAGCTGCTACGTGCGTAGTAGTAGGTGCACCAGTCTGCACGTAGCCTCCCCCAACGCCCCAAAAAAAGTCGTATAGTTCACCACATCCCTAGGGGGCAAAGAGACATATCTAGTATGGAAGCAGGCCACGCCAGCCTTTTCTCTCCACAGAGTATTCAGTTATTCGGCTGGTGCCATTTTAATGCTCAATATATGCGCTGGGGAAGGTGTTCTTTTCCTATCCTATTCTTTCAGGGGGAAAAGACCCCGCGGAGACCACATCCTGCCCAGAGGGGAGGTAACGTGGCAAGCACGTCATGTGGGCTCAGAGCCACATATGGAAGAGGCGTGGTGGTAGGTCCTGCCTGAAAGGGGAGGAGCTCTACAAACACGGCGATCAGGACAGAGAGGGCTCTGTCGAAGGAAGACGCAGGTCTGCTAACAGGGAGACCGTACTGTGGAAAATACATCACAGGGGGTAACCGGAGTAACCAGCACCTGTGGAGCACCTACCTCAGTAAGGGCATATTAGCACACGTACTGGTTCCGGCTGTGAATTCCTCCACTGAATTCACGAGCCACAGGGCCAGGGAGGAAGGACATCCAAGGGCTCACGGGTTCGTGAACTTGCATGGGAAAAGAAGTGCACATCTTCGCCTCTTTGGAGGGGAAAGGCGCTACACGCAAGCGATACACCCGGCCAGCTGTCCGTATTCCTGAAATTACCTGTTCATACATGACAGAACACGGGACGAAACCGGCTCAACCCGGAGATTGTAAAATTTCGAGGAAGGTATTGGGTGTCACCCAGCCCACTGCCCTGCAGATGTCTCCTAGAGAGGTGCCATGGGCCAGTGCCCATGAGGATGCCAGACTCCTTGTGGAGTGTGCTTGTATTCCCGAAGGGGCGGGCATGGCCTGGGCCTGGTATGCCATATCAATGGCATCCACAATCCAGTGGGGAAGCCTCTGTTTGGAGACAGCGTTCCCTTTCCACTGTCCGCCAAAGCAGACAAAGAGCTGCTCAGAGCGTCTAAAGTTCTGCATGCGATCCAAATAGATGTGCAAAGTACGCACTGGACACAGCAACGACAGGGCTGGGTCTGCCTCCTCCTGGGGCAGCGCTTGCAGGTTCACCACCTGATCCCTGAAGGGGGTTGTGGGAACCTTGGGCACGTAGCCCAGCCGGGGTCTCAGGATAACGTGAGAGTCACCCGGACTGAACTTCAGGCAGGTATCACTGACAAAGAACGCTTGCAGGTCCCCGACCCTCTTGATGGAGGGGAGCCCAGTCAGGAGGGCCGTCTTCAAGGAGAGGGCTTTGAACTCGACTGACTCTAGCGGCTCAAAGGGGGCTCTTCAAAATCCCAGGAGGACCACGGAGAGATTCCATGAGGGGAACAGGTGTGGCCTAGGAGGATTCAGCCTCCGGGCACCTCTCAGGAACCTGATGATCAGATCGTGCTTCCCTAAGGACTTACCATCCACTGTATCGTGGTGTGCACATACACCTTCAAGGTGGAGGGGGACAGCCATTCCTCCAGCCTCTCCTGCATGGAGGAAAGCATTGACCTGACTGTGCATCTCTCAGGGTCTTCAGCTCGGGAAGAACACCAATTCATGAGCCGATGCCACTTCAGGGTATAAAGCTGCCTCATTGAGGGAGCTCTGGCCTGAGTGATCGTGTCTACCACTGCTGGTGGCAGGCCACTTAGGTCTTCTACGTCCCATCCAAGGGCCAGACGTGGAGGTTCCAGAGGTCTGGGCACGGGTGCAAGATGGTGCCCCGTCCCTGAGAAAGAAGGTCCTTCCTCAGGGGAATTCACCAGGGAGGGGCTGTCGTGAGGAGCGTGAGGTCTGAGAACCAAGTCTGGGTGGGCCAATACGGGGCCACAAGGGTGACCTGCTCCTCGTCCTCCCTGACCTTGCACAGGGTCTGTGCAAGTAGGCTCTCTGGGGGGAATGCATACTTGTGCAGCCCCCGAGGCCAGCTGTGTGCCAGCACATCTGGGCTGAGGGGGGCCCCCGTCAGAGAATACCAGAGCGGGGAGTGGGAGGTTTCTCGGGAGGCAAATAAGTCTACTTGTGCTTTGCCGAACTGATTCCAAATCAGAGTCTCCACTCTCCCCTGAGCATCACCTGCCGCAACAGTGCTTCTGCTGTGCCCGGGATGTGAGTGGCCCGCAGCGACCTCAGTCGCTGCTGACTCCATAGGAGGAGACGGCGGGCGAGTTGCGACATGCAACATGAGTGTAAGCCACCTTGCCAATTTATATACGCTTCTGTCGCTGTGTTGTCTGTCCGGACCAACACATGCTTGCCCCGGATAAACAGCAAAAGCCTCCGCAGGGCGAGCAATACTGCCAGCAACTCGAGGCAGTTGATGTGCCAACACAGTCGTGGTCCTTTCCAGGAGCCAGTGGCTGTGTGCCCGTTGCACACGGCACCCCAGCCTCGCTTGGAGGCGTCTGTCGTAATGATGACGTGCCTGGACACTTGCTGTAGGGGAACTCCTGCCCGTAGAAATGTAAAGTCTGTCCAAGGGCTAAACAAGTGGCGGCAGATCGGCGTGATGGCCACGCAATGTGTGCCGCGGTGCCATGCCCATCTCGGGACTCAAGTCTGAAGCCAGTGTTGAAGCAGTATCATATACATCAACCCTAGTGGCGTGACCGGCGCTGAGGATGCCATATGCCCCAGGAAAATGCCCCTCTGAAAATGTTTCAGTGGAACTGCTGTTGTCTGCTTGAACGACTTCAGGCAGTTCAGCACCGACCGCACACACTTGCTCGTGAGGCACGCTATCATTGAGACTGAGTCTAACTCCATGCCGAGAAAAGAGATGCGGGGAGAGCTTGCTCTTTTCCCAGTTGACCCAAAGCCCTAGCCGGCTGAGGTGCCTGAGCATGAGGTCCCTGTGTGCACATAGCAACTCTCGAGAGTGAGCTAGAATCAGCCAGTCATCGAGGTAGTTGAGTATGCGGACACCCGCTTCCCTTAACGGGGCAAGAGCTGTCTCTGCAACTTTCATGAATATGTGAGGGGACAGGGACAGGCTGAAGGGGAGGACCTTGTACTGATACGCCCGGCCGTCGAAAGCAAACCGTAGGTAGGGTCTGTGTCGAGGACCTAGACGTGAAAGTATGCATCCTTCAGGTCTACAGGTCTAATCTTGATGCTGGACACATGCCAAAATGTGCTTTGGCGTCAGCATCTTGAACAGGAGTCTGTGCAAGGACCGGTTCAGAACTCGCAGGTCCAAGATTGGCCGCAACCCACCGCCTTTCTTCGGTACGATGAAGTAAGGGCTGTAAAACCCTTTCTTCATCTCGGCTGGAGGGACAGGCTCTATCGCGCCCTTGCGCAGAAGGGTCGTGATCTCCACATGCAAGGTGGTGGCGTTCTCGCCCCTCACCGAAGTGAAGCAGATGCCGTTGAACCGGGGCGGGTGCCTGGATTAGCAGTCAATCCCTCAAATTATGGCTTTTCCATTAAGATTGAGTTAGCGGGTTCTTGTTTACAAACTAAATCTAATAAACATCTTAAAAGAAGATGATTCACATATTCTAACAAGGGCCCTGTTTTAAGAGCACTATGCCTTAAGCGCAGTGTTATGTGATACGTCATACAAAGTCAGTAGGCATAGTGATGATGTTTTGATATTTTTGTGCAAGCTAAAGTGCTAATGGGCTGGGTCAAGTGGAATTTAATTCTGAGGTTGTTCTTGACTTATTGCACCATCTGTGTCCTATCATACATTCCATTTCCTATCAAGCAATGGTGATATAAATAAAGACAGCCCATTAATTTGATAGTGTAAATAGGCTGTATGCAATGCATCCCCTGCTGTGACAGTATTATCTGTGGGACTGTATTGTCTGTGGGCTGCTCCGGATGGTGATATATGTGTTTATGTTCTCTGTCGGCCTCCCTAGGACTGTTAGCTCTTTTCCTGCTTGCCTGTGTTTCACCTGACTATGCTTTGCTTCTCTCCCATTGTTCATTGTTTTGTAATATATATTTGTTATATGTTTCTCTGTTTAATGTTTTATGTTTAATTTCTGTAAAGCATCCTAGAGCTATGGAAAGGTGCTATACAAAATAAACATATTATTATTATAATTATTATTAATCATATTGATCTATTGACACAGAAATCATTAAAAGTTATCTATAGCTCTTTGATATCATCTGCTGTTGGAATCCCCAAACTGCAAATGCTGGAACCTAGTTAGATGTGGTTCTGAAACAATCACAATGACCTATTTCTCCAGGAAAATAGCAAATTGCACTTTGCACGTTTTCATTAACATAAAATACACCTACAGTTTGTGCACATACACCCACAGATAGCGCAAACACTCCCACCCACGGCCACTTGCGCTTTGCACTGACATGAAAATTGTATATGACGTAGTGTTCGGTCCTTGTGTGTAGCGCTGCGCATAGCATGGTCATGACAATAGAGCCCTTAATCACACACGTCATGAAAACATCTGCTGAATGTCGTTCTAACATCTGACAGGGAACTTTTAGCGATGTATTTCAGATGGGCAAATGTTCTAAATAAAAGGCCTACATCTTTCAGAGGAAAATGCACACATAACATATGGCTTCTATGGGAAGGTACACACCCTCTGTCTTGGATTTGTTCTCATTCCTTAAAGTGGCTTCAAACTTGCTTCTCACTGGCTGTGACAGGCTGAGTGCCTGTCAGTATCATGAGCTAACACCTGAATTTTGCCCAAGGAAAGTGATGGCTAATTTATTTACCCATGTGAGCATGGTTTGACCTGGTTCGTAACATCCTGAATCCAGTGCACTGTGGTTTATGTGTCTTGGGGTTAAGAGGATTCATGCTAGCTAATATCCTGGCAATGGCAGAAGTATAGAATGTCTGTGAGGAAAAGTGAATATTAAAAACATTCACAGTCCTTTTTAATTTTGTATCTTTCAGTTTATTTCACTGTCTACTGGCTATGTTTACATTTACACCAATTATCAGAGTACAAGGAATAATTAGAATAAGGTGTTTACATAATTTGGACAAACCTCTTTAGTCCTGTTTACATGTCAACACTATGATTATTCGCAGAAAAATTTGATGTTTTAGTGCTTTTTTATAAATAAATATTTATTTTAAAAAAAGATCTTGTTGAAAATATGTATATTTAAAAACAGCCTGGGATAAGGAACATTTGTTAGTTAGTTTGTGAGTCTTTTAGAACGATTTAACCGGTAAATAAGTCATTTTCGATGGATGTGCTGTCTGTTTTGATTCACTAAATAGAATCAGTTCATACGAGTCATTTTGTTTGTGAATTGAAATACATGCGCTGGATGTTGTGTTCTGCCCGCGAGGACATTTGAAAGACGTACTTGCCATTATTTTGTGATTTATGGTATTTTTATCTAACCAACATTCAATACAGACTGCAACCAGACATTCACAACTCAGGAAAATATGTTTTTTTTGCCGTGGGGCTGTAGATTCTGGAGTGAGGGAGCACCACTGCTGGAAAATGGTGCAAGGAACTGCCCTTTCACGTGAAGACGAGAAGTAAGTGCAGCTTCTTCTGTTTCGTGATGTTTTCTAACCTGTGCTTGACTGGAACATCTTCCGTCTGCAGCACTGGCGCAGGCGCACTTTGGTCAGAGTGGAAGAAATGTGATTAAAGCATTTACATGCCTGTATAAGCGATTAAAATAGGAGTACTCCACATATCTTACTGTGATTATCATTATTCTGATTATTAGCATAATCGCAATATCATAATCACAATATTCTGTTTACATGAGCAACAATTTAAACACAGTATTGCCTTAATCGCATTGTAATCGCATTATGAGGGTGCATGTAAATGTAGCCATATCGTTCACTTTCTCTCTCTCTCTCTCTCTCTCTCTCTCTCTCTCTGCCTTTCTCTTGTTCTCTGTGCACTTATGTGCTCTGTTAGCCAAACACCTCTCCCATGACATCAGTAATACTGCATTTAGGCCACTTTTTTCATGAAGATGAATTCAACAATGCAGAATTTATATACTCAAGAAACTAAAAGCCCAGACACGCATGTTTTCCACTCCCTCCAGCTTAATGGCAGATCTTGCAATTGTTCTCATAACTTATTCTGACTAAATCTCTTTCGCTTTGACAACTTTCCTGTGTTTTCAGATATCCTTTCTGCCTCAGACTGGTTTTAGGGTAATTCCATTATGGCAGCTTTAACCTTGATGTCAAAAAGCCTGTGCCAAAAACGAAGATAATAAGATACTTTTGAAAAGGCCCCTGCTGGGGGACAACAAAAAAACAATGTAAACCAGCATAAGGGGCTTAGCTGGTCTCTCAGTAAATGGCAGACAAAGAAAGAGTACCAAACCATTAATGTGCCGCTGTGCATCAACATGCCTTCATCAACTATGAGTGCCATCGACAACAATGACGGGGCTCTCGCTGACATTTACTGTTCTGATGCAACAAACCCGAGGCAACCCAGGCAGAAGTGCCTAAGTCAACAGCCGCAGTGCCTTGGTAACAAAAGCATTTCCAATCCACCTAATCCTCCTGGCTCCTGGCTGCCAGAGCCCTGAGGTTTCCATTAACACTAGACCAAAGAGCCAGCCGCGAATGTGTACCTTAAGTTAGTTTTTGTTTGGAAACAAAACAATGAAACGCAATCATCACAATCAATGGAAGGCAGGCAAGCACTGTTGATTGTATTTATTTGGTTGCTAGCTGTTGCTTGGTTTCGATGCTGCCACATTTATTAATTTTTATTATAAATGTAAAAGTTTTTATTGGTAGACTTATTTAAAAAAGAGCATGATAACTCAGACTCTAAAGTGTTTATTATAAAGTACTTATATTGATTTAATTTTCTTGCCCCTTATTCCAGTTTCACATAGAAGCAGCATGCAAACACAGGACATGTTTACACAAACAAAACAGTACCAAAATTTCAGCAACCATTGCCCTTACAAAAATTGAGAGTTCAAAGCAAATTAGCCATTAATCATTTTCATGTGCATATGAGCTTTGGTGCAAACTTGCGGCAAATTGTCCATTTTTGCCAGAGGTGTGGTGCAAGTTCACTACTACCGGTGAAGAGCTGCAAACTTCTGGCAAACATTTGTGGCGAATTACAAGCTCATTTGCATTCGAAAGCAATGAGTGTCAAATTTGTGGCAAGTTTGAACTAGTTTGCCAGAACTCAAGATTTTTTGTAAGGGTGGGTGGCACCTTGATGAATCGAATTGCCTGTTTTCTGTTTCTGGTCTCAAGAAGCAATGTAAAAACTACCAAAACGAGCGATCCAAATGGAGAACAACAACCATTTAAGTGTTATTTGGAGTAAAATGAATTTCATCCTCAACTTGTGTAGTTTTTGGCTGTCATAACTGAAAGTAGTTAATGATATCAACATCACTAAACTCAGACAATCGCTTCATGACATCTACCCATTCAGGCGAGGCACTGTCAATAAAAATGTTCATCTCGACTCTGGGAAGTATCGGCACAATAGAGCCACATGTTTTTTGACTATTTTTACAAATGTAATACATTAAACATCACATCACCTGCTAAGAATATATGCAGATGAAAGTGAAAACACTGGAGACTGGAAATTGAAAACAGGTGAATCGTGGAACACTTCCATGTAAGATGACCCAAGATGGTAATCTCTCAGCAATGAGAAATATAGCAAAGTGCCTTGGTATTCACTTCATAATTATGTCATGTCCCATGGTATTCTTTGAAGTTCCTTGGAATACAATGGTAATACTGTGTTATATAAATGAGGTATTCTTTCAGTACAGTGATATATAGGAAGGTACCATGGTATTACTGTCTGATACCATCAAACTTACATTCACATTTATAATTTTACACTTTCTGTCCATACATTTTTTAGAAATTGAAACCATGACCGTGGCGTTGCTAGCACCATGCTGTACCAGCTGAGCTACAGGAACAGTTTTGTACCATTACTGTACTAGGAATGATGTTGGCTGCTGTCTCTCTTTCTTAATTGGCTCAAAAATCAGACCAGTATTACCCCTATTTTTATTATTGACACTGGCATATCATTAAAAGTAACATTATATAATGAGCAATGGTCATAGCTAAGCAAGCAAACTAAGGCAGGCACACGGAGGTACAGTATATGATATTACCCTAAATGAATGTCTTTATGATTCCTCAGTGGTCTTCATTCACATTTAATAAGAGTCAAATATGATTTTTGTAATGTATTTAATGATAACTTTAATACAAGTCATGTCAGAAAGATCACACATGAACCCAAAATCCTGTTTATCAGAGCATGTCAAAAAAAAGAATCATGACACAAGGTAATTGGTATTAATTATAATTACTTTTTAATTGTGAATGTTGACTGTACAATTCAATTTGTACGCATTTGTGTACTGTTAATAAAGAATAGCTACGACTGGGGAAAATGGACGCCATGCAAGGAGCAGACGTGTGAGCGACAAGCTCTGCGCACTTTGCTGAATTTTTGATTATTCTCATGTTATAATCTGGTGAAATTTGATACACCCAGTTACACATTTGTCCTTTGTTGCAAAACATGGCAAAGAAGTCAAAATCCTCGGGCTCTGGAGATATTAAAAGACACTTACTTGTTCAGGATGAAAGCCCCGACAGGCCTACAGACCGGGGACTCGATTTGGATGGTGCGGCGAGAGAGGAGATCCAGCGTCAGTTGACATGTCGAAGTTGTTGATGAAGATTCTTGCTGACTTGGAGGATCTCGCTGTAATACGTCGATCGATCACGGTGATGGAAATAAAATTCTCTGAGTTAGGTACAAGAGTGTCTGATGTTGAAAAACGAATCGATTTTCTGGAATCTTCGGAGAGGGAATTATCCGCTAATCCGCCCGCGACCAAAGTTGATTTGGAACATCTCCTTGAAAAGCTTGAAGATCTTGAAAATAGAAACCGCAGGAATAACGTTTGAATTGTTGGAATTCCTGAGCATGAGGAGGGCAGAGATATGGTGAAATTCCTGTACGAGCTTTTCCCGAGTCTGCTCGACATAACAGGCCACAAGCTGGAAATCGAGCGAGCTCACAGAGTGCCAGCTCACAGATCTGCTGAGGGAGATAGGCCCAGATCGATTCTGGACAGATTTCTGAGATCATCCGATAAAGATCTTGTGTTGCACCAGGCGAGGAGCAAAGGGAAGCTTTCTTGGAAGAACCATAATGTTTTCTTGTTCCCAGACTTTGCGAGTTCGACAAGAGAGAAACGCGATCGGTTCAAGGAATGTAAGAAACTCTTACATCAGAAAAAGATCTCGTTTGCTCTGATGTTTCCTGCCAAACTGAGAATAGAAACGATAAACAGTCGCAAAGTATTCACATGTCCAAATCTGGCAATGTCTTTTATAGAATCAATGACTGAGTAAACCATTGGATGTTTCTCATGTGAGTGGGCCTGACTCGCTGTACCTAACTCTTGAGGAAGCTGGATGAAATTTTGGGTTTTTTGCATTGGCTCCGCCGTGCGGCTGGAGCTTGTTTTGTGAATAACACTTTTCCTTAAAGAAACTTTTGCATTGATGGAAGATTACATTTGCATTGAAGTTCCTGGCCAGTTGAGAGTGGACACTACGGATGACCGCAAAATATTTACATGCTCACACAAAGGATGTATTTTATAAAGCTGACGGATTATGTAAGTCATGGTATATACTTTTATGCAGCCTCCGAGTGAATTGACTTGACCATCCGGGGAACCGGGATGCCGGTTTTGTTTTTTTTTGTATTGGTTCCGCCTAGCGGCTGGAGCTTGTTCTATTGAATAACACTCATTTGGAACAGCTGTGGATTAATCTGTTCATTCTTCGTGCTTATTCCTCCTGCTGGCTGTAGTTTGTTTTGAGTTTTTTTTTCACGGGACATTTCAATGATTACGTCATCCGCTGAACTCATAACAGCTGGCTCACTGAACATTCGTTTGTCTGTCCGAGGAATCTGAACGGTTTTATATCAGCTTGAATTTGTTTTGTGGAAGATCACATCCTTGAGACAGTTCTGTGAATGAATCTACACATTTTTTGTGTTCATTCTTCTTATTAACTGGGTTTATTTCACAAAGTATTTTCTGTTATGTAATTTTGCCTCACAAATTTGTGAGGCAAAATTGAGCAAAGATGTCGTGGGGACTCGTGGATGTTCATGGACCTTTTGAGTTTAGAGGGATTGACGCCGTTTGGCGCTGTCGTGTGCGGGGTTAATGCGCACGTTTTTCTTTTTTCTATTTGTTTTGTTCCGGGGGATGTTCGGGGGTTGATTGTTTCACTAATGGGGAACGTGGTCTTCATAATTTTGTTTTTCACACACAATTTTTTATTTTTATTATATCAATATGTCAAATGTTAATATGAGTGGATTGTCTCTCTCCACATGGAATGTAAATGGGTTGGGGCACCCCATAAAAAGAAGGAAGGTTATTACTTTTCTTAAACGTAAGAAATATGATATAGTGTTTCTTCAAGAAACACATCTCTCCCCGCAGGAAGCTGTAAAATTTGGGAAGATATGGGGTGGACATGTTTTCTTTAGTGTTGACTCAAGTAAGAGCAAGGGAGTCATTATATTGATTAATAAACATTTACAATTCAAATTTCTCAAACAGATTAAAGATAAATTAGGAAGAGTAATTATTGTTTTAGCTGAAATTCAAGGGCAAAGTCTGATTTTGGCTAATATTTACGCACCTAACGTTGATGATCAGGGCTTTTTTATAGATCTTGAAGGGATGTTGCAAACTGCTGGCACCCCTCATGATATAATATTGGGAGGAGACTTTAATCTTATGATGGATTCAGTCCTTGATCATAGTGAAGCTAAAGTGTGTAAACCTCCTAGAGCAACATTGACGCTTCACAGGACGTGTAAAAATCGTGGTCTTTTGGATATTTGGAGACTTTTGAACCCATTCGGTAGGGACTATACATTTTTTTCATCAGTCCATAAGATTTATTCTAGAATAGATGTTTTTTTTATATCCAAATCCCTTATTTCATCTGTTGTTGATTGCTCAATTGGAAACATTTTAGTCTCAGATCACGCCCTGGTGAGTTTAGAGGTGATGCCACATATAGAGAAAAAGAAATCATATAGTTGGCGCCTTAATGTGTCCCTTTTACAAAATCCTGATTTCCAACAAATGTTAAAGACTGAAATCAATGTTTATATGGAGACCAACTGGTCCTCAGTATCCTCTGTGGGCGTGGCTTGGGAGGCACTTAAGGCGGTTCTTAGGGGCCGGTTCATACAGTATGCCTCATTCATCAAAAAATCCAAAGCACGAGAACTTGTGGAGTTGGAAGGAAATATTAGAAGTGCCAAGGCAGAGCTGAAGCGCCGAATGTCATCTGATGGCCTCAGAGAATTAACCCGATTGAAATATAGATATAATACTATTTTGTCGCGGAAAGTGGAGTTTTGGTTATTCAGGGCAAGACAGTCATACTTTGAGTCGGGTGACAAAGCAGGGAAGCTTTTGGCTAGATATATAAAGCAGAGAGAGTCTTTTTCTACCATTCCCTCAGTGAAATCTGCTGGTGGTGAAATATTTACCATTGATATTAATAATGCCTTTAAAGAATTCTATATTGATATTTATAGTTCCACGTCTTCATCTACTGATGAAGATATTAGAAACTTTGTGGAACCATTAGATCTTCCTAAACTGACGATTGAGCAAAAAACTCTCTTGATTCTGAGATAACCTTGGAGGAGCTTAACGAGGTAATTAAGTCCCTACCTACTGGCAAGGCTCCGGGGCCAGATGGTTTTGCCGCAGAATTTTTTAGATCCTATGCTACAGAATTGGCCCCACTTTTGTTAGAGGTTTATACGGAATCATTAAAGAATGGAAAGCTTCCTCCAACCATGACACAAGCCCGGATCAGTCTGATTCTTAAAAAGGACAAAGATCCAAGCGAGTGTAAAAGTTACCGTCCAATCTCCCTGATCCAACTAGATGTAAAAATATTGTCAAAAATTTTGGCTAACCGATTAAGTAAGGTTATGACATCTCTTATACATATAGATCAGGTGGGATTTATTCAGGGCCGTAGCTCTTCTGATAACATCAGGCATCTCATCAATATCATGTGGTCAGTGGCGAATGATCAATCTCCGGTTGCTGCCATCTCACTTGACGCCGAAAAGGCATTTGATATGGTAGAATGGGATTATCTTTTTAAGATTTTGGAAATGTATGGGTTCGGGAGTACATTTATTGATTGGATTAAGTTACTTTATAAACACCCTGTAGCAGCGGTACAAACAAATGGATTAATTTCAGATTATTTTACTCTGGATAGGGGCACTCGACAGAGTTGCCCTCTTTCCCCATTATTGTTCTGTCTTGCCCTGGAACCATTAGCAGCTGCGATAAGAAAGGAGGATGATTTTCCAGGGGTGACAGCGGGAGGTGCGGCGCATAAGCTTCTGCTTTATGCAGATGACATTTTATTATTTGTCTCTGAAACTACTAGATCTATGCCTTGCCTCCACAGAATTATTAATTCCTTTTCCAAGTTCTCAGGATACAAAGTCAACTGGTCTAAATCCGAAGCTTTGGCGCTGAAAGTATACTGCCTAGAAACGGCTTTCCAGCCGGGCGCTTTCCAGTGGCCCAAACAGGGCATTAAGTATTTGGGGATTTTATTCCCAGCAAATTTGTCTGATTTAGTTAGAGTTAATTTTGACCCTTTAATAAAAAGGTTTTCGAGCGATGTCAGCAGGTGGGCTTCATTACATTTATCGATGATTGGGAAGGTTAATGTTATTAAAATGAATTGTATTCCAAAATTCATCTACCTGCTTCAGCCTCTCCCTGTAGATGTCCCCCTCTCTTATTTCAAGCAATTTGATAGCATAGTGAAGTCCTTTATTTGGAATGGTAAGCGCCTCAGGTTAAATTTCAATAAGTTACATAGGCCAATTGACAGAGGAGGGCTAGGCCTACCCAAGATTTTGTTTTATTATTATGCATTCGGTCTCAGACATTTGGCTCATTGGTCGCTTCCACCTGAGAGGGCCCCTCCCTGGTTTTGTATTGAAAAGGAAGTTCTTGCTCCTATCTCGCCACTGCACAGCCTTACGATTAAACTAGCCAGAGAGGTTAAGTCGCATCCCGTTATTTTGCATTTGCACTCGATATGGACAAAAGTGTCCAGAGTGTTTAATTCTGATATTTATTTAAATGTTGCCTCGAGCATATGGCAGAATCCTAAACTATGTATTAATAAGTCCCCTTTTTGTTGGTCAGATTGGATTGTGAGGGGGGTTAATGCACTTGGTGACCTATATGAGGGTGGAGTATTGAGATCTTTCGAAAATTTGGTTCAACATTTTGGCATTCCCAGATCTCATTTTTATAAGTATTTACAGCTTCGCCACCTACTCTGCACTATTTTTGGGAGTGGCACGCACCCCCCTAAAGCGGCAGGTTCTTTGGGAGAGGTGATTGCTGCTTTTGGAAAAGGCCATGAAGCATCAGTGTATTACTCCCTAGTAATTCAGAGTCTGGGGGATGAAGCCTTGACTTCGCTCAAGAGAGTATGGGAAAAAGATTTGAATTTGGTATTGGAGGATGGAGTGTGGACTAAGATTCTTAAAAATGTCAAGTCTGTATCTAGAGATGCAAGGGTTCGCCTTATGCAATTTAAGATTTTACATAGATTTTATTGGACCCCCTCTAGATTATAAAGGCTTGGTCTTAAAGACACACCCACTTGCTGGCGATGCCAGTCAGAAGTTGGAGACACTACCCATGTCTTTTGGGGGTGTGTTAAGATCCAGGAGTTTTGGTTGAGGGTTCAGAGGTATTTGTGCGACGTTTTGAACACTCAGGTTTTGCTTTGTCCCACACTCTGTATTTTGGGTGATGGAGCGGTCATGCATTTAGGGGACAAACAAATAAAAAACTGGGTTCTGACTAGTCTCATGATCGGCAGGCAAGTAATTTTAAGGGGCTGGAAGTCAAGTGGAGCACCCTTTTTTTTGGAGTGGTGTGTGGAAATGGGGAGGGTAGCTGCATTTGAAGAGGCGGTAAGTAGAAGGCTGGGGTTGAGGGACTTATTTGCTTAAAAATGGGGCAAATATTTAATTTTTTGGGGGGATTCTCAGGGAGGGGATGTGGAGTGTGTAGTTTAATCATGTATGTTTATTATTTTATTTATTTGTGTATGTGTGTGTGTGTATATATACATATATATATATATATATATATATATATATATATATATATATATATATATATATTATTTTATGTAAGTGTATGTATGTGTATCTGTGTATGTGTGTATATGTATGTGTGTGTGTATATACAGGTGCATCTCAATAAATTAGAATGTCGTGGAAAGTTCATTTATTTCAGTAATTCAACTCAAATTGTGAAACTCGTGTATTAAATAAATTCAGTGCACACAGACTAAAGTAGTTTAAATCTTTGGTTCTTTTAATTGTGATCATTTTGGCTCACATTTAACAAAAACCCACCAGTTCACTATCTCAAAAAATTAGAATACATCATAAGACCAATAAAAAAAACATTTTTAGTGAATTGTTGGCCTTCTGGAAAGTATGTTCATTTACTGTATATGTACTCAATACTTGGTAGGGGCTCCTTTTGCTTTAATTACTGCCTCAATTCGGCGTGGCATGGAGGTGATCAGTTTGTGGCACTGCTGAGGTGGTATGGAAGCCCAGGTTTCTTTGACAGTGGCCTTCAGCTCATCTGCATTTTTTGGTCTCTTGTTTCTCATTTTCCTCTTGACAATACCCCATAGATTCTCTATGGGGTTCAGGTCTGGTGAGTTTGCTGGCCAGTCAAGCACACCAACACTATGGTCATTTAACCAACTTTTGGTGCTTTTGGCAGTGTGGGCAGGTGCCAAATCCTGCTGGAAAATGAAATCAACATCTTTAAAAAGCTGGTCAGCAGAAGGAAGCATGAAGTGCTCCAAAACGTCTTGGTAAACGGGTGCAGTGACTTTGGTTTTCAAAAAACACAATGGACCAACACCAGCAGATGACATTGCACCCCAAATCATCACAGACTGTGGAAACTTAACACTGGACTTCAAGCAACTTGGGCTATGAGCTTCTCCACCCTTCCTCCAGACTCTAGGACCTTGGTTTCCAAATGAAATACAAAACTTGCTCTCATCTGAAAAGAGGACTTTGGACCACTGGGCAACAGTCCAGTTCTTCTTCTCCTTAGCCCAGGTAAGACGCCTCTGACGTTGTCTGTGGTTCAGGAGTGGCTTAACAAGAGGAATACGACAACTGTAGCCAAATTCCTTGACATGTCTGTGTGTGGTGGCTCTTGATGCCTTGACCCCAGCCTCAGTACATTCCTTGTGAAGTTCACCCACATTCTTGAATCGATTTTGCTTGACAATCGAAAGGCTGCGGTTCTCTCGGTTGGTTGTGCATCTTTTTCTTCCACACTTTTTCCTTCCACTCAACTTTCTGTTAACATGCTTGGATACAGCACTCTGTGAACAGCCAATTGGCAATTAATGTTTGTGGCTTACCCTCCTTGTGAAGGGTGTCAATGATTGTCTTCTGGACAACTGTCAGATCAGCGGTCTTCCCCATGATTGTGTAGCCTAGTGAACCAAACTGAGAGACCATTTTGAAGGCTCAGGAAACCTTTGCAGGTGTTTTGAGTTGATTAGCTGAGAAAATATCACCATATTCTAATTTTTTGAGATAGTGAATTGGTGGGTTTTTGTTAAATGTGAGCCAAAATCATCACAATTAAAAGAACCAAAGACTTAAACTACTTCAGTCTGTGTGCATTGAATTTATTTAATACACGAGTTTCACAATTTGAGTTGAATTACTGAAATAAATGAACTTGTCCATGACATTCTAATTTATTGAGATGCACCTGTATATGTGTATATATGTGTATGTGTATATATATATATATGTATATATTTATTTTATTTTTTTGGATTGTGTGTGTTTTATGTGGGACCACAGGGGTGTTCGTTAGGGGTCAGGGTGGGATTGTATTAGTAGGGTTTAAATGTAAAATGTTGATTCATTATATATGTGTTGAGTTTTTTTCATTGTCATATGCACATGAATCAATAAAAATGTTAATTACAAAAATAAAGAATAGCTACAAAGCTTACCAGAACAGGCTTGCACAACAAAACTCAAAGGTCAAACATCCATGTGGTTGCTGCCATTTTCATTTTTGCAAACTTGTTGTATGGGTTGTTCCACCATTGTTCTGGGTGTATTCTGTGGTGTCATTTGAAGAAAATAAAAAAGTAAAATAAAACCAGAGAAAGTGAGAGATATCTGCTTAGCCCAGAATACTAAGACTTGGACTACACTGGGGAGAAAACCCAAACTCCTGCAGGCAATAAAACCTCAATAAAAGAGCTGTTTAACATAAAATGGTAACCACTCAATCTTCTCTTGTAGTGGCATAAACTCCTAGTTCCCTATCTGTCATTCACTCGACGTTGTGTCGATGTAGTGACACTAGGGGTCACTCTTGGGAGCCTGAGACACCTCTGGTCTTTGATAAAATGCCAATGAAAATTGGCGAGTGGTATTTGCATGCCACTCCCCCGGACATACGGGTATAAAAGGAGCTAGTATGCAACAACTCATTCAGATTTTCTCTTCGGAGCCGAACGGTCATGCTCACTGAGCTGAATTCCCACGACTGTTCATTCATCTCTGCTGGATCTGACGGCGCATTTCAGCGGCTTCTCCCCCCTCTGCACTGGTGCAATGCAGAGAATGCCCCTGGGCGCTTTGGCAGAAATAAGAGTATATTTCTCTAAAAGAGTATATTTCTCTAAAAGAGTATATTTCTCAAAAAGAGCAGCACACACGGAACGTTTTTTTTTAAAGACGCGTCTTTTTAAACATGCCTTTCTGATTGTGTGTTATTCCTGGTTGCGCTCGTTATCTCTCGCCCTCTGATGGTCACGATTGCTGTCTTTCGTGTCTGGGCACTGCTCACGCGGAGACAGCATTCGTGGATGGTTATGTTCTCATTGCGAGGACATGTCCATGGCAATGATGCGGTCGCGGCTAGCCTTCGTCAGAAAGCAAGCCACCCCAGAGGCTCCCCGCCTCGGTCCTTTTACCCACGGGTATGAGGCCAGCGTGGCTAGCACTGGGGGCGATTTGGGGACCCCAATGGGACCGCCTCCGCCGGGTATCCCCCTGCGGACCTCCCATTCCCCATCACGCTCGTTTGCCCCGATCAGGCTTCCGGATGAGTCTGCCGGCTTGTCTCACGGCGAGTTCGACCTCTTATTCGGAGCCCGCGAAAGTGATGATCTCTCGAGCGCAGCATCGGAGAGTGGGCTCGTCCAGTCGGACGCGGAAGCCTCAGCTGGGCTCCTCCCTTTGGGGACGATTGCCCAGTCATAGGCTGATGTGGAGATGACGACATGCTTTCCCGGGCAGCCGCGAGCGTCGGCTAGAGTGGAAACCTCTGCTCTTCCCTGAACCCTCGCGGCTCGATGATTGGTTCCTGGGCTCACGGTGCCGCTCAAAGCCACGCCCCGCCCACGTTCCTTTCTTCTCGGAAGTGCATGAAGGGCTGACAAGGTTGTGGGAGGCACTTTTTACTGCCTGGTCCCGATCTTTTCAGCTTCCCCGCCCACACTACCCTCGATGGTGGGGCGGCCAAGGGCTATTGGGCAATCCCCCAGTGGATAAAGGCGCTCACGGTGCACCTATGCCCGCAGAGCACCACCACCTGGCATGGGTGTCCAAAGCCCCCATCCAAGGCCTTTAGGTTTACGTCATCTCTGACGGCCAAGGCCTACGGTGCCGCTGGACAAGCCGCCTCTGCCCTGAATGCCTTGGCTCTCCTGCAAGCCGCCAAGGCGCTAAAGGAACTGCACGAGGGTAGTTCCGCCCTGGGATTGATGCAGGAACTGCGCTCGGCGACCGACATCGCTCTCCGAGCGACAGAGGTCATGGTGCAGTCTCTCAGGCGGACGATGTCCACATTAGTGGTCCAGGAGCGCCACCTTGGGCTCAACCTGGTCGAGATGGGTGAGGCCGACAGGACACGATTCCTTGCTGACCCCATCTACCAGGCTGGCCTATTCGGCGACACCGTCAAGGACTTTGCCCAGCAGTTCTCGACGGTGGAGCAGTAGATGGAGGCTATCCGGCATATCCTGCCCCGGCACGGCTCAAGATCCCGCACCCCATCTACTCGTCGCCAAGGGCATCCCCCTGTGGTGACTGCACCGGCTCCGCCTTAGCCCACTGCAGGAAGCAGATGCCACCCGTCAGAACCCGTGAAAGTCTTCAAAGCACCCTTAATGCGGGCGACCCAGGGATGACTAAACCCGCTGCTCTGGAGCTGGAAAGCAAACCTCTCCATCTTTTTGCTACCTTTTGCATTTAATTGCGCTGCATGCCCAAGTGACTGCAGTACTCGAGTTCAGCAAGAGCGGTTTCCTTGTTCCCTGGGTCACGTATTCGGTGTGCATGGCCGTCATCACGACCACCGTCCACCACTCTATTTGGCAGGTTTGGTGTCTCCCGCCCCTGAGCGCCCAGTCTGGCACAAATCCACCTCCGAAGTGACAGTCTTCACGGGTCATGAGGACAGGCCTTTTGCTTCGATGTCCTTAGACTCAGCACAGCCACGACATGGTGTGGCACCTCGAGCTCCACCCCGCCGCGAGGCCCCACCTGCCGGTACGTCCGATGACGTTGTCCCTTTGGTCCCCCTTGCGCGGAACTTGGAAGTGTGGCTTGCGTTTTCCAATCTGTCGCGATTGCTGGTCCGGACTGTCCGACTCGGCTACGCGACTCAGTTCGCCGGGCATCAGCCCAGGTTCAGCGGTGTCCACTTCACCTTGGTGAAGGACAAAAATGCTGCTACCTTGCGTGGAGATCGCTAACCTCCTATGGAAGAGCGCGATAGAACCTGTCCCTCCAGCCGAGATGAAGAAGGGGTTTTACAGCCCCTACTTCATCGTACCAGAAAAAGGCGGTGAGTTGTGGCCAATCTTGGACCTGTGAGTACTGAACTGGGCTTTACGCAGACTCCCGTTCAAGACACGGACACGAAAACGCATTCTGGCGAGCGTCCGGCATCAAGATTTGTTCGCGGCGGTAGACCTGAAGGACGCATACTTCCACATCTCGATACTTCCTCGACACAGACCCTTCCTGCGGTTTGCATTCGAGGGTCAGGCATATCAGTATAAGGTGCACCTGTTCGCCTCCCAAGAATCCTCCCCACTGCCCGTTCTGGTACACCCTGACCGAGGCCTCCCTCGGCATAAACGCGCTGGCACACAGCTGGCCCCCTGGCATGCGCAAATATGTGTTTTCCCCCAGTGAGCCTACTTGTACAGACCCTGTGCAAGGTCAGGGTGGACGAGGAGCAGGTCGTCCTGGTAGCACCCTACTGGCCCGCCCAGGCGTGGTTCTCGGACCTCACGCTCCTCGCGATAGCCCCCCTCTGGCGAATTCCCCTGAGGAAGGATCTTCTTTCTCAGGAACGGGGCACCATCTGGCACCCGTGACCAGACCTCTGGAATCTCCATGTCTGGCCCCTGAACGGGACGCAGAAGACCTAAGCGGTCTACCACCTGCGGTGGTAGACACGATCACTCAGGCTAGGGTCCCCTCTACGAGGCGCCTGTATGCCTTTAAGTGGCGTCTGTTCATTAAGTGGTGTTCTTCCTGACAGGAAGACCCCCACAGATGCGCAGTCGGATCAGTGCTTTCCTTCCTGCAGGAGAGGTTGGAAGGGAGGCTGTCCCCTTCCACCTTGAAGGTGTACGTTGCCGCCATAGCAGCACACCACGATGCAGTCGACGGTAAGTCCTTAGGGAAGCATGACCTGATCATCAGGTTCCTAAGAGGTGCCAGGCGGCTGAATCCCTCCAGACCGCGCCTTGTTCCCTGATCGGACCTCTCTGTAGTTCTTCAGGGTCTACAGAAAGCCCCCTTTGAGCCTTTGCAGTCAGCCGAGCTTAAGGCACTCTCCTTGAAGACTACCCTTCTGACTGCTCTCACTTCCATCAAGAGGGTAGGTGACCTGCAAGCGTTCTCTGTCAGCGAAACGTGGCTGGAGTTCGGTCCGGGTTACTCTCACGTGATCCTGAGACCCTGACCGGGCTATGTGCCCAAGGTTCCCACCACCCCTTTTAGGGACCAGGTGGTGAACCTGCAAGCACTGCCTCAGGAGGGGGCAGACCCAGCCCTGTCGTAGCTGTGTCCGGTGCACGCTTTACGCATCTATTTGGATCGCACGCAGAGCTTTAGAATCTCTGAGCAGCTCTTTGTCTGCTTTGGTGCACAGCGAAAAGGAAGCACTGTCTCCAAGCAGAGGATCACCCACTGGCTCATTGACGTCATAACTATGGCATATGTCACCCAGGACATGCTGCCTCCGGTAGGGCTATGAGCCCATTCTACCAGGGGTGTAGCGGCTCCCTGGGCCCTGGCCAGGGGTGCCTCTCTAACAGACATTTGCAGAGCAGTGGGCTGGGCAACACCCAACATCTTTGCAAGGTTCTACAACCTCCGGGTGGAACCGGTTTTGTCCCAGGTAGTGTCATGCAACACAAGCGGATAAGTCCGGGATAGCTGGCCGGGTGTATCGCTTGCATATAGCGCCTTCCACCTCCTTCTGAGCTGAAGACGTGCACCATTAGTTCCCAGTAGTGTTCACAAGTTTGTTCCCTGGTTGACTTTCTCCGAGCCCTGTGGCAGTCGAGTTTTCAGAGAGATTCGCTGCCGGCCCAGTACACGCACTAACTAAGAGCCCTGTTCTGGGGTAGGTGCTCCGCATGTGGTGGTTCCCTGTAAGGCTAACCCCATGCGATATATATCTTCCGCTTATTAGTTTCCCTGTTGGCAAACTGTGTCTTCCTTGGGCAGAGCCCCAATGTTTGTAGTAACTCCTCCCCCATTGGACAGGATCTACCTTGAAGACTCTCCACATGGTTGGAAATACGATGTGACGTATCCTTCCACTTAAATATCCCCCCTCTCTTTGGGCGAGGTGTGGTCTCCGCTGTGTCTTCCCTTGGGAGGGACACCCCCCGACTAGACCTGGCGGCCCAGTCGGATAATCCCCCTTCTTTTTTAGGGAGTGGGAAAAAAAGAAGGGGAAAAGAGGCCAAGACTGGCTTAAGCCTGTCTCTATCTTTTGGGTAGTCGACTTGTCCCCAAAAAGGGCCGTTCGACACTCATAACTATGTTGGGGGAGGTTACATGTTGACCTGGTGTGCTGGCTATGAGGCACACAGTAGTCTGCCCACCACACACCGCCAGTTCACGTAACACAGTTCAGCCAATTGTGGCGTTTCTTATAGGGACCCCTAGTGTCACTACATCGACACAACGTCGAGTGAGTGACAGATAGGGAATGTCATGGTTACTTGTGTATCCTCCGTTTCCTGATGGAGGGAACGAGACGTTGTGTCCCTCCTGCCACAACGCTGAACTACCCGCTGAAATGGCCGGACCTTATATTGGCTCCTCAGCATAAAACCTGAATGAGTGGTTGCATACCAGCTCCTTTTATACCCGTATGTCCGGGGGAGTGGCATGCAAATACCACTCGCCAATTTTCATTGGCCATTTATCAAAGACCAGAGGTGTCTCGGGCTCCCAAGAGTGATCCCTAGTGTCACTACATCGACACAACATCTCGTTCCCTCCATCAGGGAATGGAGGTTACACAAGTAACCATGACGTTTTGGACAACAGACCTTGCTTGTTTAGTTTCCAATTTGTCCAGGATGGTCTTTATTCTAATCAATTTCATTTTGCAAAGCCAAAAACATGATGTCATACCATTTAGATGACCTTAAATCCACAAAAGAGTTCCTTTGTGTACACTATCAGGCATAGATAAGGCAATTTCAAAACTTCAAACACTGAGGTCATTGTTTAATTTCTTCATTCAAACTGTTTTAATTGTGCATGCTTAATTATGCAATTTAAAAAGCAGTTTACTCTGTCTTTCAGTCAAATGTTTCTGAGAGGTTTCTATAGAAAGAATTATTGTGTTCTGTAAACAAACGCTGTGTTGTCTGCCTACTTTATTTTTTGTGGTATTTTATGAAGCAGTTGTGTGTATTTATGTGACATTTACAATGGCAGTAATGATGGGAGGTTTGGCACATGGCAAAAGTGCCAGCATTATTCTTAAATAAAATTGTCATGGTTTAACACTTTCATTAGCATTGGCATACACAAAAAGTATGCCAAAGCTTTTGATATTGGAGTTCTGGCCACCCCCATGTCCACATAGCAGAAATGAGGAAGTCCTCCAGCTGAAACGCTACTGAGCTTAACTACAAAAAAAAAAAAAAAAAAAAACACACACACACACACACACACACACACACACACACACACATACTGCAATAGCATGAGTCTAGGGTTTGGAAAGACTCATCCATCCATCCATCATCCATCCATCCATACTTCCATCCATAAGGGTTGGAATGACTGATCCATCCAATCATAAGGGTTTGGAATGACTGGTCCATCCATCCATCCATAAGGGTTTAGAATGACTAATTCATCCATCCATCCATCCATAAGGGTTTGGAATGACTGATCTATCTATCTATCTATCTATCTATCTATCTATCTATCTGTCGCTCTCTCTGTCTGTCTTCCCTTTCTTTCTTTCATTCATTCTTTCTTTCTTCCATAAGTCTGTCTATCCATCTATCCACCCATCCATCATTACTGTAAACAATGCCCTCTATAATCTCTGTTGCCTGTTGGAACAGGAATTACACACTCCCCATCACTTTTATATAATGAGACCACACACACATATTTATGTGTCTAAGTCTTTACTTATTTCTGCAATATACTTTCATTTTCTCATACATCATGCTTACTGATGATTGCTACTCTATCATTTTAAAGCTTTTAAGGATCAAGTGTGATTTGATTTGACTTGAGAAACGTTAATAGTGGTGTTTCACTATAGGTTTACTTTTGACAAGAGGGAGATCCTACTGATGAAAAAAGCTACACGATGCCAAAAACATTGTTTAACATGTCACCGCACGATACAGCATCCTCCACACATTTTAAATTCTATGTGATGAGATTGTCTCAATTTAGATTAAAAGTATAGATGGATCAGCCTCCTGATGGTTCTTAATGAGAGTTTGGGAGGAGCACATAATGATGCATATAATGGCGACAGTAACAGTATAAAAAAAATTGCATGTATGCGGCTGATTACCTCACTCCTTCCATGAGTGAGTCCAGCATCTCTCCTCCACCTTAAATCCATGTTTTCTTAGTGGTGTAGCCTGATCGTTAAAAATCTTTGATGAAATGACCAGCAAATGTTGTGTTTTGGATGTTGGTCCCCAGCATTAGGTGCTGGTGCCAACCAAGTTTCTTAACTAACTTAACCAGCAAGACTTCAGCTAGACCAGCACTAACCAGGATAAACCAGCCTGGACCTTCATGGAAATTCATGCTGGATTAAGATGGTCTTTTCAGCAGGGATGGTGATCAAACGATATTTGTGTTGTAGGTTCAATCCACACAAGGGTTAATCTATGATTATATTACCCTTGAGCGAGACACTTACCCTTAGGTCTCTCCAGAGGGACTGTCCCTGTAATAAGTGTACTGTTGGTCCCTGGATAAAATGACAGCTAAATCATAATTAATAAGTAATCATTAGCACAATAATTGATCAAAATTTCCATAGCATTGTCCAAAGTGGAAATGCTGAGGTTGAGTCAAATCTCTCGTTTTGGCCTCTCCATGTTTGGACAAGTAAAACCTGGTCACACTTTTCCACATGCCTATTGTAAATGATATAAACACTTGAACTGAACAATGACAATGTTTTGATGAGTATTACACTGTGTATTTCATGCCTGATTTACAACAATTCATGGTTTGTTTTGCAGTGATTTTGCATACACAATTTCAGTTACTTAATCTTGACAAAGTTGTCAACATTTTTAATGTAGCATGATGTGCAACACTGCAAGTTAACACACAATGTGATTTCCCCTGTGATATCTAGTAGGTGATGTGAAGCCAACCGGTGAACCGGCGACAAGGTCATGGGCGACCAAGGCTCATTGATGCACGTGGGGAGCGAAGTCTAACCCATCTGGTCCGATCCCACAGAAGAGTTGTCTCAACAAATTGCTGAAAAACATAATGCTGGCCATAATACAAAGGTGTCCGAACACACAGTGCATCGCAGCTTGCTGCGTGTGGCGCTGTGTAGCCGCAGACTGGTCAGAGTGCCCATGCTGACCCCGTCCACTGCTGAAAGTGCCTACAATGGGCACGTGAGCGTCAGAACTGGACCATGGAGCGATGGAAGAAGGCGGCCTGGACTGATGAATCACGTTTTCTTTTAGATCATGTGGATGTCCAGGTGTGTGTGCATCGTTTACCTGGGAGTGAGATGGCAGCAGGATGCGCTATGGGAAGAAGGCAGGCCGGCAGAGGCAGTGTGATGCTCTGGGCAATATTCTGCTGGGAAACTTTGGGTCCTGGCATTCATGTGGGTGTTACTTTGACATGTACTACCTACCTGAAGATTGTTGCAGATCATGTACACCCCTTCATGACAACGGTATTGCCTGATGGCAGTCATTATTATGGAATAAATGGAACTATGGGAATTATGTTGTGACTAAAAAAATCCAAAATAAATCAAAACTATGTTGTATTTTAGCATCTTCAAAGTGGCCACACTTTGCCTAGATTTTGCAGAAATGTACTATTGGCATTTTCTCAACCAACTTCTTGAGGTATCACCCTGGGATGCTTTTTAAACAGTATTGAAGGAGTTCCCATCTATGTGCTGGGCACTTAGTGGCTGCTTTTCTTAATTATTCGGTCCAAAAAAAATTTTTAAATACAATTTTAATTTTGTAATTAAATAAATTAATATGTTGGCACAATTATATTTTTGTCTACAAAACTAATTTCAAACATTTAAGCATATGCCTTCAGATCAAGAGCTTTTTAAGATCATGAGAAACATTTCAGGCAAGTGACCCCAAACTTATATATATATTGTAAAGAGGAGACGAGAAGCAGCTTTCCTGGTTCAGGTAAGGGTTTATTTTCTCTCTGTATTACAATTGCAGTCTCAGAGTCTTTACTTTATTCACTGAGTTAATCCATAGTCTCACACCGCTTCATAAAAATAAACTCTCATCATGTATACTATGAAAACTTCTTTGCTTCTTAATCGGGTCTGTGGTGCCCAGGCTCTCTGCCTTCTACTTGCGGTGTGGCTCTATTTATGCCGCTCTCCCCGTGCTCACTGAAATTAGAGACAGGTGTTAGACATAATTTAGCTCAGGTGTAAGCGCCCTTACCGCTTTCTCTCTCTCCGGAGAGATGCTTGACCACGACCCCGCTGCCACATATCCCCACCGCCCGACTCAGGCTGGGGTGGCATCCGGCCTGCCTATCACTCCCCCCCCCCATTCCTGGAAAGGAAATCGGCGACAGCCATCTGCGCTCCCGGTCTGTGGACCACCTTGAACTTAAACAGCTGAAGAGCCAGATACCAACGGGTGATCCGGGCATTGGAATCTTTCATGCGGTGGAGCCACTGGAGTGGGGCGTGATCGGAACAGAGGGTGAAGGCCTGCCCCAACAGGTAGTATCGGAGAGTGAGGACCACCCACTTGATGGCGAGACACTCCTTTTCCACGGTGCTGTACTTAGTTTCCCTCAACGAGAGCTTACGGCTAATGTACAGCACCGGGCGCTCCTCCCCCTCCACCACCTGCGAGAGTACGGCCCCCAGCCCTCTGTCTGAAGCATCCGTCTGTAAAACAAAAGGGAGAAAGAAGTCAGGTGAATGTAAAAGCGGCCCCCCGCAAAGTGCAGCTTTAACTTGCGTGAACGCCCACTGACACTACTCCGTCCATTGGACCGGGTCTGGAGCTCCCTTTTTAGTGAGATCAGTCAGTGGGCTGGTGACGTCTGAATAATTAGGCACAAACCTTCTATAATAGCCAGCCAGCCCCAGGAACTGTCTCACCCCCTTTTTGGTCTTGGGTCTCGGGCAGGTCGCAATCGCTGCTGTCTTGTCAATTTGGGGATGCACCTGCCCGTGGCCCAAGTGGAACCCCAGATACCGTACCTCCACCCGTCCAATCGCGCACTACTTCGGATTCGCTGTGAGTCCCGCTCGGCGCAGCGATCTCAGAACCGCCCTCAGATGTTGCATGTGCTGCTGCCAATCATTGCTGTAAATGATTATGTCATCTAAATAGACAGTGGCATAAGCTGAATGCGGTCTGAGGATTCGGTCCATGAGACGCTGAAACGTAGCCGGGGCCCCAAACAAACCGAACGGAAGTGTCACAAATTGGTGTAATCCAAACGGTGTGGAAAAGACAGTTTTCTCACGGGAAATTGGTGTCAAGGGGATCTGCCAATAACCCTTCGTCAAATCCAATGTCGAATAAAATCGAGCAGTGCCCAACCGATTGAGCAACTCATCAACGCGAGGCATTGGATACGCATCAAATTTAGACACCGCATTGACTTTTCTATAATCCACACAGAATCGCACAGACCCGTCGCTCTTAGGCACTAGAACAACTGGGCTGGACCAATCGCTGTGGGATTCTTCTATTACCCCCATATCGAGCATCGCATCCAATTCTTCCCAAACTATTTTCTTCTTGTGTTCGGGTAATCGATAGGGGCGGCTACGTACCACAACCCCCGGCTCGGTCTCGATGTGGTGATGGATGAGGTTTGTACACCCCGGTAGAGGGGAGAATACATCCGCAAACTCCTGTTGCAATCTAGCAACCTCCGCGAGTTGACTCGGTGAGAGGTGGTCTCCGCAAATGACCAGGGTGAACTGATTATGTTTTGAACTCACCTCCGGTCCGAGCTCCGCCTTCTCGGGAACTACCGTAGCCAACGTCACGGGAACCGCCTCCCTCCACAATCCACAGGAGATTGAGGTGGTATATTTGACGTGCGCCCCCTCTATCGGTTCGTTTAACCTCATAATCGAGATCTCCCACTCGTCGTGTGACCTCAAAGGGTCCTTGCCACTTGGCGAGTAATTTAGAGCTCAATGTGGGAAGCAATACAAGCACTTTATCTCCCGGTTCAAATTCCCTTAGCTGAGTTCCCCTGTCATACAGTCGGCACTGTCGTTCTTGAGCTTGGAGCAAATTCTCCTGTGTTAGCTGCCCCTAAGTGTGGAGTTTGCTCGAAGATCAAGAACGTACTGAATTTCATTTTTACTGTTTGAAGGTCGCTCCTCCCAGGCCTCTCGCAATACATCAAGCATCGCCCATACAGTAGCTCGAATGAGGAGAAGCCAGTGGAGGCTTGCGGAACCTCTCGTACTGCAAAAAACAGGGGGTCAAGCCATTTATCCCAATTTCTAGCATCATCGTGCACAAACTTACGAATCATGTTTTTGAGGGTTTTATTAAATCGTTCCACCAGGCCATCCATTTGAGGATGGTATTCGCTGGTGCGAATCGATTTAATATTTAACAACTCGTACAGTTCGCGTAGTGTCCGTGACATAAACATTGTGCCCTGATCGGTGAGGATTTCTTTCGGAATCCCCATTCGGGAGATTATTTTGAAGAGTGCCTCCGCAACACTGCATGCTGAGATGTTGCGAAGAGGCACTGCTTCCGGATATCACGTTGCATAGTCCACTAGGACCAATACAATGCGATGTCCGCATGCTGACCATTCTAATGGCCCGACGAGGTCCATTCCAATTCTCTCAAAGGGGACCTCGATCAGAGGGAGAGGGCGCAATGGCGCTTTTGGGGTGGCCGGTGGGTTAACCAGCTGGCATTCACGGCATGCCGCACACCACCTGCGGACATCGCCGCCAATGCCCGGCCAAAAGAAACGGGCTATTAGACAGTTCAGTGTCTTCCCTCCTAAGTGACCTGCCATGGGATTATAATGAGCCACCTGGAATACCATTTCCCGACGGCTCCTTGGAATCAAAAGTTGGGTTGTATCCTCTTTGGTCCGAGTGTCCTGTGTCATTCGATACAACCGCTCATTTATAATTGCAAAATAGGGGTATGAAAGGGCGATGTCAGGCTGGAGTCGTTGACCATCGATAACTCTCACTTGGTCAAAGGCGTGTTTGAGTGTTTCGTCTCGCGACTGCTCCAAAGGGAAATCCCCCTCAGGGAATTCCCTGAGAAGGGGAGGGGCTGCAGCTTCTCCCCCTCTCTCGTCATTATGATGTGGAGCTGTCGAGGACGGCCCCGGCTCCGCCTCCCCTGCCAGAGCATCGCACATTGCACATCTCCCTAACTTCATACAGGACCCATCCACGCAAATTCCCTTTAATAAAGCTCTAAAGTCAGGCCAATCAGTCCCCAAAGTCAGCGGATGGGTGAGGCGGGAACTAACCACGACCTCCACTCTATGCTTGAGGGGGAGAGCAGCGGGGCATTGGAATAGGGGAAGGTGTCGCCTCCCACACCCGGGGAACTGGTCTCCGTGGCTGAAATCCTCCTCGTCTGCATGGGGCAGGAACGGGACCTGGAGAGAGAGCAGAACGAGAGGAGATAGGGGAGGGGAATGAGACAGGGGGGAAGAGAGAGAGGGAGGGCTCTTCCGCCCTCGGGATCGCCGCCATGTGGTTCTCTGCAAGCCGGATAGCTTCCTCCAGTGACGCCGGGCGGTGGCACTGGACCCACTCCGCCGTCCCTTTTGGCAGTTGATGTAATAATTGCTCCAGTACCACCTGGTCAATGATCGCGTCGACGCCGCGGTCCCCCGCTAGCAACCATCTTCTGCAGGCGTTGCGGAGCCGTTTGGTGAAGGCAACTTTAACCCGTTGCAGGATGGCCTTTTTTAAGTCTCCCTAGGCCAGGAGGCTCATCGCCGGTAGTTGCTGAGCCGCGAGTTGGGCTTCCCCGGACAGTAGCGGTATGAGTCGGGCCACCCACTGGTCGAGCAGCCAGCTCCAGATCTCGGCGGTGCATTCAAAGAGATCCAGGAACGCCTCTGGGTCATCCGCCACCCCCATCTTTTGTAATGCAGGCGGGGGTAACGGCGTGTGGGTGTCTGGGGTCACATCTGGGGATGCCTCCTGGCTGAGAAGGCTCTGGATCGCCTATCGGTCCTCTGCTTGAGCGCGCATGAGCTCCACAAACCGGTGGTCTTGATCTTGCTGGAGCTCAAGCAGGGATTTCTGGTGGCTCCGATGTAGGCCAGCGAGGGCTTGGAGGATCTCCGCCAACCGGGAGGACTCTACGGGGCGACTTCCATCCATCTTTAACCAAACTTCAGTTCCCGGGTTTCGGCACCAGTGTAAAAAGGAGGTGAGAAGCAGCTTTCCTGGTTCAGGTAAGGGTTTATTTTCTCTCTGTATTACAATTGCAGTCTCAGAGTCTTTACTTTATTCACTAAGTTAATCCATAGTCTCACACCGCTTCATAAAAATAAACTCTCATCATGTATACTATGAAAACTTCTTTGCTTCTTAATCGGGTCTGTGGTGCCCAGGCTCTCTGCCTTCTACTTGCGGTGTGGCTCTATTTATGCCGCTCTCCCCCTGCTCACTGAAATTAGAGACAGGTGTTAGACATAATTTAGCTCAGGTGTAAGCGCCCTTACCGCTTTCTCTCTCTCCGGAGAGATGCTTGACCACGCCCCCGCTGCCACATATATATATTACATTTGTTCATGAAGAAAACATCACTAGTAATCACTAGCATGTATTTAGCATACTAACATCTACTGTCTCTAGCTAGTATATAAAAAAAAAGATGGGAGTTGCATGGCGCCGTGCGAGGAGCGGATGTGTGAGCGGCGAGCTCTGCGCACTTTGCTAGTTTTCATGCTATTTGTGTCATAAACCGGTGAGATTCGATACACCCTGATTCTTAACTGTTCTAGGAAGTCAATATGTCAAAAAAATCTGGATACATTAAAAGACACTTACATGCTCAAACTGATTCCCCGCATCAGCAGGCCGGAAGCCCCGGATTCAATTCAGACTGTGAACTGAAAGAAATCCGCCATGAATTGAAGAACGTGTCAGCAATGACGAAGATTGTTGCAGACTTGGAGGATTTGGCTGTAATATGTCGATCGATTACTTCCATGGAGACTAAATTCTCTGAATTGTTTACAAGACTGTCAGACGTCGAAAAACGGATAGATTATCTGGAGTCATCAGAGAGGAAATTAGCTGCTTATCTGCTAGCGACAAAGAAGGACTTGCAGCACGTTTGGGAAAATCTGGAGGATTTGGAGAATTGTAATCGGCGAAACAGTGTCCGAATTGTTGGAATTCCTGAGCATGAGGAAGGCAGAGATATGGTGAAATTCCTAGACGGGCTCTTCCCAAGTCTGCTCAACATAACAGGCCATAAGATGGAAATCGAGCGAGCTCACAGAATCCCGGCTCGGAGATCGGCTGAGGGTGACAGGCCCTGATCAATTCTGGCTACATTTCTGAGATCATCTGAAAGATCTCGTGTTACGCGAGGCGAGGAGCAAAGGAAAGCTTTCTTGGAAGAACCACAGCATTTTCTTCTTCCCAGACTTTGCGAATTCGACGAGAGAAACACGAACGATTCAGGGAATGCAAGAAACTCTTACATCAATGGAAGATCTCTTTTGCCCTGATGTTTCCAGCCAAACTGAGAATAGATACTAAGGATGGACATAGAGAATTTACATGCCCACAGCAAGCGCTGTCCTTCATAAAAACATTGGAGTGAGTAAGCAATTTGTTGATTTTCATGTTGGCTAGTGGACTTGTCTCATTAAACATACACTCGACTGCCTGAGGAAGCTGGGCGCCTTTTTTCGTATCTCTTTGTGCTGGTTCCACCTAGCGGCTGGAGTTTGTTTTGTGTAATATAATTTCTTCGGGACAGCTTGTGGATGAATCTGCTCATGTTGGGTGCTTATGTCTCCTGTTGGCTGGAGTTAGTTTTGTTGAATATTTCTTGCAGGACATTGGAGTGAATTTGACTGCCCGAAGAACTGAACGGCCCGTTTTTTTTTTTTGCTTGTTCCGCTAGCGGCTTGGAGCTTGTTTTGTGGAGGAACACACCTTCGAGACAATTAAGTGGATGAATCTACATGTTTTTTTATTTTTTTTATTCCACTTATGGGCTGGAGTTTGTTTTTTAGATTATCTTCTGTTGGGTAATTCTGTTTTACAAATGTTTGTATAGAAGCACACACTTAAACATTCCGACGGCAAAGTTGTCGCGAGTACTCTTGTAGGCGTACATGGACAGTTTGAGTTTAGAGGGATGGACGCCAGTTGGCGCTGTCATGCACAGGGTTAATGCGAACGTTTTTCTTGGGGAAAGTCCTGGGATTGATGGTTGCACTAATTTTAGTTTTGACACACAATCTATTTTTTCTTATATGTCAAAATGTCAAATGTCAATATGAGTGGATTATGTGTGGCATAATCACGTGGAATATGAATGGGTTGGGGCACCCCATAAAAAGAAGGAAGGTTATTTATTTTCTTAAACGTAAGAAATATGATATAGTCTTTCTTCAAGAAATGTATCTTTCCCCACAGGAAGCTGAAAATATTTGGAAGATATGGGGTGGACATGTTTTCTTTAGTGCTGGCTCAAGTAAGAGCAGGGGAGTCATTACATTGCATTGCGTTGTTTATCTGCATGTGTACTCAGACTTTGGTCACATGGATGTTTGTGGGGGTCGGGTGGGGTTGGGGATCGGGAGAGGGGAAGGGAAACAGTGGGGTTTAGTGGTTGACTCTGTATATGAATGTTTTGCTTTGTTATGTGTCATGTTGAGAAGCAAGCAAAACAATTTTAATCTGAAGAAAAAAAATTATAATAAAAGATTCATTTTGAGATTCTTTGACATGTCGAATTTTGTTGGGTCTACTTAATTCAATTAGGTTCCCTCTTCACAAAGTGTTTGAGTTGAGATTACATAGTAATTTTAAGACAAGAACCACTCTCTACGATTTAATCAAGTTCAGTAAGAGTTCTCTTTTTGATTATGCAATAATCATCTGAAGAAAGTAAACCAGGTTACTTATCCTCTTGTTGTACCAAACTCATATGATTTTGAACCTGTAACACAAACAGAGATGTTAAGTAGAATGTTAGCCTAGTCACCATTCATGCTCAGTGTATGGAAAAAATTATATACGTACATATATATATATATATATATACATAAAATAATCAAAGGACTGTTGCTTGAACAAATCCACTGACCTCAGACTTAATTACAGTGGATGATTTATTTGTTCTTAATTTAAATAAAATTCAGTAAAGTGGGTTATACGAATTACCTACATGTGAAACATAATTAGCATTGTTTCCTCATTTTTGAGGCTGCAACACATTACATTTTATGTCTTCACCCTGTATACAGGAACTATTTGAGAGTGACTCATAATATTTAATTCTACCAAACCAGAACAGACTATAAAAATAACTGTAACACTTCTCAATGAAAGGAGGAGGCGAGAAGCAGATTTCCTGGTTCAGGTAGGCGTTTTATTCTCCTCACTGCAGCAGATACACTCTTTCAGGGTTTTCACGCTGTTCAATAATTCACTCTCAAAATAAACAAACTTCTTCACAATAATAAACTCTCAGCTTCGCAATAATAAACTCTTGGCTTCACAATAGGATCTCTGGTACCCAGGCTCTCCCTCCCGTCTACTTGCGGTGTGGCTCTATTTGTGCCGCTCTCCCTGTGCGCACTGAAATTAAAGACAGGTGTTAGACATAATTTAGCTCAGGTGTAAGTGCCCTTACTGCTTTCTCTCTCTCCGGAGAGATGCTTGACCATGCCCTCGCTGCCACATATCCCCACCGCCCGACTCAGGCTGGGGCAGCATCTGGCCTGCCTACCACTCCGCCCCCCATTCCTGGAAAGGAAGTCGGCGACAGCCATCTGCGCTCCCGGTCTGTGGACCACCTTGAACTTAAACGGCTGAAGAGCCAGATACCAACGGGTGATCCGGGCACTGGTATCTTTCATGCGGTGGAGCCACTGGAGTGGGGTGTGATCAGAACAGAGGGTGAAGGCCCACCCCAACAGATAGTATCAGAGAGTGAGGACCGCCCACTTGATGGCGAGACACTCCTTTTCCACGGTGCTGTACTTAGTTTCCCTCAACGAGAGCTTACGGCTAATGTACAGCACCGGGCACTCCTCCCCCTCCACCACCTGCGAGAGTATGGCCCCCAGCCCCCTGTCTGAAGCATCTGTCTGTAAAACAAAAGGGAGAGAGAAGTCAGGTGAATGTAAAAGCGGCCCCCCGCAAAGTGCGGCTTTAACTTGCGTGAACGCCCGCTGACACTGCTCCATCCACTGGACCGGGTCTGGAGCTCCCTTTTTAGTGAGATCAGTCAGCGGGCTGGTGACGTCCGAATAATTAGGCACGAACCTTCTATAATAGCCAGCCAGCCCCAGGAACTGTCTCACCCCCTTTTTGGTCTTGGGCCTCAGGCAGGTCGCAATCACCGCTGTCTTGTCAATTTGGGGATGCACCTGCCCGTGGCCCAAGTGGAACCCCAGATACCGTACCTCCACCCGCCCAATCGCTCACTTCTTTGGGTTCACTCTGAGTCCCCCTTGGCGCAGCAATCTCAGAACCGCCCTCAGATGTTGCATGTGCCGCTGCTAATCATTGCTATAAATGACGATGTCATCTAAATAGGCAGCGGCGTAAGCTGAATGCGGTCTGAGGATTCAGTCCATGAGACGCTGAAACGTAGCCGGGGCTCCAAACAAACCGAACGGAAGTGTCACAAATTGGTGTCAAGGGGATCTGCCAATAACCCTTTGTCAAATCCAATGTCGAATAAAATCGAGCAGTGCCCAACCGATCGAGCAACTCATCAACGCGAGGCATTGGATACGCATCAAATTTAGACACCACGTTGACTTTCCTATAATCCACACAGAACCATACAGACCCATCGCTCTTAGGCACTAGAACAACTGGGCTGGACCAATCGATGTGGGATTCTTCTATTACCCCCATATCGAGCATCGCATCCAATTCTTCCTGAACTATTTTCTTCTTGTGTTCGGGTAATCTATAGGGGCAGCTACGTACCACGACCCCTGGCTCGGTCTCGATGTGGTAATGGATGAGGTTTGTACGTCCCGGTAGAGGGGAGAACACATCCACAAACTCCTGTTGCAACCTAGCAACATCCGCGAGTTGACTTGGTGAGAGGTGGTCTCCGCAAGTGACTGGAGTGAACTGTTTATGTTTTGAACTCACCTCCGGTCCGAGCTCCACCTTCTCGGGAACTACCATAGCCAACATCACAGGGACTACTTCCCTCCACAATTTCAGGAGATTGAGGTGGTATATTTGACGTGTGCCCACTCTATCTGTTCGTTTAACCTCATAATCGAGATCTCCCACTCGTCGTGTGACCTCAAAGGATCCATGCCACTTGGCGAATAATTTAGAGCTCGATGTGGGAAGCAATACAAGCACTTTATCTCCCGGTGCAAATTCCCTTAGCTGAGTTCCCCTATCATACTGTCGGCGCTGTCGTTCTTGAGCTTGGAGCAAATTCTCCTGTGTTAGCTGCCCCAAAATGTGGAGTTTTGCTCTAAGATCAAGAACGTATTGAATTTCATTTTTACTGTTTGAAGGTTCCTCCTCCCAGGCCTCTCGCAATACAACAAGCACACTGCGAGGGCGTCGCCCATACAGCAGCTCGAATGGGGAGAAGCCAGTGGAGGCTTGCGGGACCTCTCGTACTGCAAATAACAGGGGGTCGAGCCATTTATCCCAATTTCTAGTTGCGGAGCCTTTGGACGAAGGCAAACGGGCGGTCGGAGCTCTCCAGCTTGACGACTTTCTTCCGGACTCCGACCAACCTGTTGCAGGATGGCTTTCTTTAAGTCTCCGTAAGCCAGGAGGCTCGTCGCTGGCAGTTGTTGAGCCGCCAGCCCCAGATCTCGGCGGTGCATTCAAACAGATCCAGGAACGCCTCTGGGTCGTCCGCCGCCCCCATCTTCTGTAACGCAGGTGGGGGTAACGGCGTGTGGGTGTCTGGGGTCACGGCTGGGGATGCCTCCTGGCTGAGGAGGCTCCGGATCGCCTGTCGTTCCTCTGCTTGAGCGCGCGTGAGCTCCACAAACCACCGGTCTTGATCTTGCCAGAGCTCAAGCAGGCATTGCTGGTGGCTCCAATGTAAGCCAGTGAGGGCTTGGAGGATCTCAGCCAAGTGGGAGGACTCTACGGGGTGACTTCCGTCCATCTTCAAACCTTTTTCCCGGGTTTCGGCACCAGTGTAACACTTCTCAATGAGAGGAGGCGAGAAGCAGATTTCCTGGTTCAGGTAGGCGTTTTATTCTCCTCACTGCAGCAGATACACTCTTTCAGGGTTTTCACGCTGTTCAATAATTCACTCTCAAAATAGGCAAAGAACTTTGTGAAAGATGTTTCAACTTAAACTGAGTTATTTGGAGCAGAGTGTACAAGTGAAGATGAAGACCTGTGAATATTCAAGGTGAGAGGCAGAGGAGAGAACTTTTCTCATATATATGCTAATGAGAGAGAGAGGACCGCCAGCTTGTAAGGAGGCTTTTTCATGTCATAACCTGTCAAAGCATAAGGTTCCTATTGAGGCTGTGATTACTACTATACATGTTCACTCATTAATTCAACAATTTAATCTGTCGTTCTATTGAGGGTATGGTGTGTGTACAGTGGTGGCCAAAAATATTGGCACCCTTGGTAAATATGAGCAAAGAAGGCTGTGAAAAAAATCTGCATTTTTTATCCTTTTGATCTTTCATTCAAAAAATTCACAAAATTCCAACCTTTAATTGAAGTAAAACAGTTGAAAGAGGGGAAATATTTCATTATTAAATAAATATTTTTCTCCAAAACATGTTGGCCACAATTATTGGCACCCCTAGAAATTCTTATGAGTAAAATATATCTGAAGTATATACCCATTCATATTTTACATTTTTTAGTGCACCTGGGTGACCAGGAACATGAAATTGTTCAGCCATGACTTCCTGTTTCACAGGAATCATCAATCACATTGGGTTAGACTAAAGAATAAAGTTCTGATGTGTGGCAAAAGGCTGTTGAGCTTCACAAAATGGGAAGTGACTATAAGAAAATAACCAAAGAGATCTTAAGAATCGGCCTGGAAGAGGACATGTGTCTATATTGTCTCCACGCACAGTAAGGAGGATGGTTCAAGTGGCCAAAGAATCTCCAAGGATCACAGTTAGTTGGGTCTTGGGGTCAGAAAGTCCCAAAAAATATATCAGACATCACCTACATCACCACAAGTTGTTTGGGAAGGTTTCAAGAAAAAAAGCCTCTGCTCTCATCCAACAACAAACTCAAGCATCTTCAGTTTGTCAGACACTACTGGAACTTCAAATACGACCGGGTTCTATAGTCAGATGAAACAAAAAAAGAGCTTTTCGGCAGCAAACACCAGAGATGGGTTTGGCGCACACAGAGATGAAGAAGTACCCAATGCCCACAGTTAAATGTGGTGCTGGATCTTGAATGTTGTGGGGCTGTTTTTCTGCCAGAGGTCCTGGACATCTTGTTCAGATACATGGCATCACAGACTCTATCAAATACCAACAGATAAAAAATCAAAACCTGGCTGCCTCTGCCAGAAAGCTTACAATGGGACCTGGTTGGATCTTCCAGCAGGACAATGATCCAAAATAAACATAAAAATCAACACAAAAATGGTTCACTGACCACAAAATCAAGGTTCTGCCATGGCCATCCCAGTCCCCTGACCTGAACCCCAAAGAAAATTTGTGGGGTGAACTGAAGAAGAGAGTCCACCAACATGGACCTCTGAATTTGAAGGATCTGTAGAGATTCTGTATGGACAAATGTCTCAGATCCCTTGCCATGTGTTCTCCAACCTCATTAGGCATTATAGGAGAAGACTTAAAGAGGTTGCAAAAAGTACTGAATAAAAGGGTGCCAATAATTATGGCCAATGCATTTTGGAGAAAAATATTCATTTAATAATGAGATATTTCCCCTGTTTCAATTGTTTTACTTCAATTAAAGGTTAGATTTGTGTGATTTTTTTAAATGAAAGATCAAAAGGGTAAACGATGCAGATTTTTTTTTTCACAGCCTCCTTTGCTCATATTTACCATGGGTGCCAATATTTTTGGCCACCACTGTATGTGTGTGCTGGACATATGGGAAAGTTCTTAAATGTGTGTCAGTGTGTGCCCATCACTTATGAATACTAATGCTGTTATTTCCTTTTGTTCTGGTCAATATATAGCCCTTGTAACCAAAGTGATAATGAGCTGTTTTCAGTTTTAACCATTATATAAAGTTTATGCATAAAAGGTTAAATGTAAGGTTATAAAAGGTTATGTAAAAGTTTATAAAAATATTTCACGCAAAAAATGTCATTAGGTCATCGATTACTAACCCCTGTGCTGCTCCAAACCTTTTTTTTTTTTTCTTTTTTTTAGTGGAACAAATGAGATGCTTTGTAGAATGCAAAAAAAAAAAAAAAAAAAATCATATAGCGAAAGCAAGCTGTGACCAGCGGGTGTCAAAAAAAAAATCAACATTACAGTATCATAAATACAACGGCGTTTTAGTGCCACGTGTGAAAAAAAAAAAAAAATATATAATAATAATAAAAAAATAAAAAATACAATAAAAATGTATATTTTGAGAATAAAGTAAAACTTTTGAGAATAAAGTTGTAGCATTATGAGATTAAAGTCGGAATATTTTGAGAATGAAGTCAAAATGACCAGAAACGGTGTGTCATTATCACAATGATAGAACGAAGAGCCAGCAGCTTCATCAATGCAAGAAATGGATGTAGATGATTTAGTTAAATCATACTTTAGTTTAGAACATGCTGTAGTAAGTACAATTTAAGTGCTACTAATGTTCAACTTAGAGCTTCGGGAAACCCAGCCCAAGTATCACCCACGCCGAGTGGGACTGCGCGAACGTCTGTCTGGTTCTTTCTCCTGAATAAATTCAATTCATAACCGCTGAAGTGTCCGGATCCCAATAATAACTTTGTGCTGATGTGCCAAAAGATGAAAAAGGATTTCTTTGTTGCTAATCCTAAACTAAAGTATGATTTAACTAAATCATCTACATCCATTTCTTGCACTGATGAACCTGCTGGCTCTTCGTTCTATCGTTGTGATAATGACACGCCGTTTCTGGGAATTTTAACTTTATTCTCAAAATATTCCGACTTTATTTTCATTTTGACCTTATTCTCGAAATATTACTAATCTCGTAATGCTATGAATTTATTCTCAAAATTTTGACATTATTCTAAAAAAATGATGACTTTAATCTCGTAATGCTACAACTTTATTCTCAAAATTTTGACTTTATTCTCGAAATATTACGACTTTAATCTTGGAATGCTACGACTTTATTCTAGAAATTTTGACTTTATTCTCGAAATCGTAGATTTTTTTTAATATAATTTTTTTACATGGCACCAAAAACCGTCATACATAAAAATAGTCCATACTGCTTATGCGCTATCTTCCAAGTCCTCTGAAGCCATACATACAATTTAAGTCACTATTCACTGAAAATAGTTCCCAAACCTCAATTGTGTTTGCACACATTCAAACAAGATGTGTCACGACAGGTCCAGTGATGACGCACAAAAACCAATGATGTTTGATGTCAAGTGTGAAAGAGATTTTAGAACTACAGCGAACAGGTAAATTTCAGGAATAATACCTTTAAATTTTGGTCCTTTCCTCACACAAAGCTATTGTATGGTTTTAGAAGACTTGGAATATAGTGCATAGTACTTTTTTGTTTTGGTTTGGCAGCCTTAGTTCCCATCCTCTCTTTGTCATTTTGAAGAGAGAACCCTAGACATATTTACATTTACATTTACATTTATTCATTTGGCAGACGCTTTTATCCAAAGCGACTTATAAAAGAGGAAAACATAAGCAAATCATCTTAGGAGACAGTGGTATGAAAAGTGCTGTATTACAAAGTATCACTAGCATCATAATAGTATTCAAAACAGAATAAAGTGCAACAGAATTTTTTTTTTTTTTTTTTTTTAATGACTGGTTAAGTGTTCATGTAAAAGATGTGTTTTTAATCGTTTTTTGAAGACAGAGCGTGAGTTAGCTTCACGGATGGAGTTGGGAAGGTCGTTCCACCAACGTGGTACGATGAAGCTGAAAGTCCGGGAAAGTGTTTTGGTGCCTCTTTGTGTTGGTACAACAAGGCGATGTTCCTTAGCCGACCGCAGGCTTCTAGTGGGCCCGTAGCTCTGCATAAATGATTTTAGGTATGCTGGAGCAGACCCAGTGACTGTTCTGTATGCCAGCATCAGAGCCTTGAATTTGATACATGCATTAACCGGCAGCCAGTGGAGAGAGACAAGGAGTGGTGTAACATGTGCTCTCTTTGGTTCATTAAAGACCAGATGTGCTGCTGCATTCTGGATCATTTGGAGGGGTCTAATTGCACATGCAGGGAGGCCTGCAATGACAGCGTTACAGTAATCCAGTCTAGTTATGACAAGTGACTGGACAAGCAGTTGTGTGGCATGTTCAGAGAGGAAGGGTCTTATCTTCCTGATATTGTAGAGTGTAAATCTACATGATCTTGCGGTCTTTGAGATGTGGTCTGTGAAATTTAGTCTGTTGTCGATGGTTACCCCTAGATTTCTGACCGATTTGGAAGGCGTTACTGTAGTTGCACCCAGTTTGTTGTGTTCAGTGATGTTGTGTTCAACAGCAGGGTTGGCTGGAAAGACAAGGAGTTCAGTCTTGGCTGGGTTGAGTTGCAGGTGGGGCTCCTTCATCCAGGCCGAGATGTCCGCCAGGCAGGCAGAAATTCGAGCAGTCACTGTGGTGTCGTTGGGCTGGAAAGACAAGTAGAGTTGCGTGTCATCAGCGTAGCAGTGGTAAGAGAGACCATGTGCCTGAATGATGGGTCCCAGTGATGTTGTGTATATAGAGAAGAGAAGTGGCCCAAGCACTGATCCCTGAGGTACCCCAGTAAGTAGCTGATGTGGCTTGGATACCTCACCTCTCCAGGCTACCTTGAAGGACCTACCTGAGAGATAGGAATTAAACCAGTCAAGCACAGTTCCTTTGATGCCCAGCGAGGAGAGGGTAGAGAGTAAGATCTGATGGTTGACTGTGTCAAAGGCTGCAGAAAGGTCCAGCAGAATCAGGACTGATGATCTGGATTCAGCTTTCGCCCGTCTCAGTGACTCAGTGACAGACAGCAGGGCAGTCTTGGTGGAGTGTCCACTTTTAAAGCCTAACTGATTGTCATCCAGCAGCTTGTTCTGTGAGAGATAGGCAGAGATTTCATTGAAAACTGCCCTTTCAAGTGTTTTTGCCATGAATGGGATGAGAGAGACTGGTCTGTAGTGTTCTATTTGTGTGGGATTAAGTGCGGGTTTCTTCAGCAGCGGGGTTACTCGAGCCTGCTTAAATTTAGTGGGAAAAGTGCCTGTAAGTAGAGATGTGTTAATTATGTGTGTGAGTGCAGGTAGGATGGATGGAGAAATGGCCTGGAGAAGGTGAGAAGGAATGGGGTCAAGGGAGCAGGTGGTGGGGTGGTTGGAGAGGAGGAGTTTAGAGTTCTCAGTGTCAGTCAGAGGAGAGAACATAGAGACAGAAGAGTTGCATACAGGAGACAGGTGTTTGACAAGGTGTGGTGCTGAGAATGTATTGCTGATGGTTATAACCTTATTAGTCAAAAATGTGGCGAAGACATCTGCTGTCAGTGACGTGTCAGGCGGTGGAGGGGGAGGGCAGAGAAGTGTGTTGAATGTTCTAAACAAGCTGCGAGTGTCTTTGGTGCTGTTGATCTTGTTCTGGTAATAGGAGGTTTTTGCAGATTTAACGTTATCTGAAAAAGTTGCAAGCAGGGACTGATATTTACCTAGATCTGCTGGATCTTTAGATCCTCTCAGCTGCCCTGAGGTCAGTCCGATGTTCACGAAGGACGTCAGACAGCCAGGGGCTGGGTGGTGTAGCACGTGCTGGCCTAGAGGAGATAGGACAGATGTTGTCTAGACAGGTTGTTAAAGTAGAGCTTAGTGTGTGTGTGGCAGTGTTTACATTAAGCGTGGTAAATAGATTTTGTGTAGGAAGAGAGGTAGAGACAGCAGTGGAAAGGCGAGAGGGTGAGAGGGAACGGAGGTTACGGTGAAAGGAAACCAATGGTGGAGTCTGTTTTAATGTAGATGGGAGGGTCATGTTGAATTGAACAAAGTAGTGATCAGAGACATGTAAAGGAGTAACAAGAATGTTTGAGTTGGTACAGTTACATGTAAAGATGAGGTCCAGCTGGTTGCCCGATCTGTGAGTTGTGACAAGTGGCCTACCATCCTCTGGCAAGGAGGACAGCAGGACATCCAACTCCTCAAGAAAGTTTGTCAGCTGACCTGGAGGGCGATAGATGACAACAACATGTATTTTTGTGGATTGCATTGTAGTAATAGCATGGAATTCAAAACTAGTATTGTTACATTGTGAAGAGTGTGTTGAAAAAGTCCAGTTGTTATGAATAAGCAAACCTGTTCCCCCACCCCTACCGGTGTGTCGAGGGGTGTGAGAGAAGGAGAAGTTGTCGGAGAGAGCAGCAGGTGTTGCTGTATCCTCTGGACGTATCCATGTTTCAGTCAGTGCCAGGATGCTGAGGGTGGACTGCGTGGCAAAGGCTGGAATGAAGTCAGCTTTCTTCACAGCTGACCGGCAGTTCCAGATTCCCACTGAGAAAGAGCGGAGCAGGTGCTGAAGTGCAAAAAATAATATAAAGGCATCATAAAAGTAATCCATATGTGTAACAGGGTTCAATGGAAAGGAGGAGGCAGGAACCAGACAAAGTATCAAAGTAATGTTTTTAATAAACTTAAACACAGAGACACACAAATGTAATCGCATACAGGGCAGCTGCCTGTAGCTCTCTCTCTCCCAAACTGCCGCATCTCGTTGCACCTATCCCTCTCCTTTGCTGATTAGCCCGATTAGGGGCCGGGCGTGCGCAGTCACGTAGTCACGGCCCGGTCCCGCCCTCATCCTTGTCACAATATGACTCCAGTGGTTAAATCCAAATCTTCTGAAGTGATTTTATAGGTGTGGGTGAGAAACAGATCAATATGTAAGTCCATTTTTGCTTGAAATTCTTCTTCCTTCCCAGTAGGGGGTATATGCATGAAGAATGTGAATCACCAAAAACACAATAAGAAGAATGTGAAAGTTAAAGTGCAGCCTGACTAAGCAGGGAGGAGAATTTATAGTAAAAATTGATTTAAATATTGATCTGTTTCTCATCCACACCAGATCGCTTCTGGAGACATTGATTTAACCACTGGAGTCATATGGATTACTTTTATGCTGACTTGTGTGATTTTTGGAGCTTTTTATTTTCATTTTTGGGTGAACTATTCTTTTAAGTGGTCCATAACACGTATTGCGGAAGTTTTGAGGTGAAATGTCCACGGTGTGATGCTAAAAACGATGAGCTTTTTAAGGTTAATGCTCTATCAAATTTCACATAAAAGAAACTGATCTCCCTAACCTAAACCTTAAACCTAAACTTAAACCTAACTATGTCATAAAAGCAAATGAGATGAAAAATACAATTGCTGAAGAAGCCACATCATTTTGCAACCTAGTCTCATAGATGAATGTTACAATAACTAAATCTTTGCAAAATGTCTTTTATGTGTCTCGTTCTACTGTTTTCTGCTGAAAATAACGTTAGAGGCACTACAACAACTGTGTGTTTAATTCACTTTTACTCAAATCATGAGTACAACGGCTGATTATGACTTTATTAACACTTATATTTCGCACTGCTGCTCACACTGTTATGTTGTGATATTGAAACACTTTTACTATAACGCATAATTTGTTGAAACCATACATTTTAATGCTTGTATTACAGACCCACCTACAATTACACACTTATTCCAATCTGATTAGCTTCCACGGTAGCTCACTTCATGGAGCGTTGGACTTTGGACTCAGAAGACTGTGGTTTGAGCCCTGTCAAGCATGCATGCTGACACATGAAACAAAAGTGTCATAGAAGCGACATGAAAAGATGTGGTTGGACCAGAAAATGTGCTTTTCATTTCACATTTTGTTTTTGGACACTTTCAGTTAGGTTAAGGTGTCTGTTTTGTTCACTTCTCATATGCTTTTTTTAGAAAACTATTAATTAAGTTTAGATTAGGGAGGTACATTTTACTCATTAAAATGTCCATCTAATATTTATCTTAAAAACCTTGTCTGGTTACAAAACCATTTCACTCACTTTTGGCACCCCCCACCATTTCACTAGGAAACTGCAGCAAAACGTGTACTTAGGCACATAATTTAATTCTGCAAAAATGTTACCATGGCCGCGTAACGTTCATGAGCTTAGTCTGTCATTTTGTGGTGGTTATCACACTTTCAGCTCATGTTGAATCGGGCTCAGCAAGACTCTTACATTTGATCACCTTTGAACAAGCTTGCAAATATAGCTGTTTATGTATTGCATACATTAAAATGTTTCACCTTCCTAGTCATGTGCTGTAGTAAAAGTGTATTGATGTAATAAGAAAGCATGAAAAGTAAGTGTTTATAAATGTCCTGGTTACTTTCGAAACCTCTGTTCCCTGATGGAGGGAATGAGACGTTGTGTCGATGTAGTGACACTAGGGGGTCACTCTTGAGAGCCCCAAACACCTCTGCTTTTTTGAAAAAAGGCCAATGAGAATTGCCGAGTGGAATTTGCATGCCACTCCCCCGGACATACGGGTATAAAAGGAGCCGGTATGCAACCACTCATTCAGGTTTGGTGCTGATGAGCTGAGACCAGGTCCCGGCCATTTCAGCGGGTAGTTCAGCATTGTGGCAAGAGGGACACAACGTATCATTCCCTCCATCATGGAACGGAGGTTACAAAAGTAACCAGGACGTTCCCTGTCTGTCACTCACTCGACGTTGTGTAGATGTAGTGACACTAGAGGTCCCTATACAAAATGCCACAACTAGCTGAACTGTGTTACATGAACTGGTGGTGTGTGACGGGCAGACTGCTGTATGCCTCGTAGCCAGCGCACCAGGCCGTCATGTAACCTCCCCCAATGCTCTTATGGGCGTCGAACGTCTCAGGATCAAGTGAGAGTAACCCGGACCGAACTCCAGGCACGATTCACTGACAGAGAATGCCTGCAGATCCCCTACACTTTTGATGGAAGTGAGCGCAGTCAGGAGGGCAGTCTTCAAAGAGAAATATAAAAATATTTCACGCAAAAAATGTCATTAGGTCATCGATTACTAACCCCTGTGCTGCTCCAAACCTTTTTTTTTTTTTTTCTTTTTTTTAGTGGAACAAATGAGATGCTTTGTAGAATGCAAAAAAAAAAAAAAAAAAAATCATATAGCGAAAGCAAGCTGTGACCAGCGGGTGTCAAAAAAAAAATCAACATTACAGTATCATAAATACAACGGCGTTTTAGTGCCACGTCAAAAAAAAAAAAAAAATATATAATAATAATAAAAAAATAAAAAATACAATAAAAATGTATATTTTGAGAATAAAGTAAAACTTTTGAGAATAAAGTTGTAGCATTATGAGATTAAAGTCGGAATATTTTGAGAATGAAGTCAAAATGACCAGAAACGGTGTGTCATTATCACAATGATAGAACGAAGAGCCAGCAGCTTCATCAATGCAAGAAATGGATGTAGATGATTTAGTTAAATCATACTTTAGTTTAGAACATGCTGTAGTAAGTACAATTTAAGTGCTACTAATGTTCAACTTAGAGCTTCGGGAAACCCAGCCCAAGTATCACCCACGCCGAGTGGGACTGCGCGAACGTCTGTCTGGTTCTTTCTCCTGAATAAATTCAATTCATAACCGCTGAAGTGTCCGGATCCCAATAATAACTTTGTGCTGATGTGCCAAAAGATGAAAAAGGATTTCTTTGTTGCTAATCCTAAACTAAAGTATGATTTAACTAAATCATCTACATCCATTTCTTGCACTGATGAACCTGCTGGCTCTTCGTTCTATCGTTGTGATAATGACACGCCGTTTCTGGGAATTTTAACTTTATTCTCAAAATATTCCGACTTTATTTTCATTTTGACCTTATTCTCGAAATATTACTAATCTCGTAATGCTATGAATTTATTCTCAAAATTTTGACATTATTCTAAAAAAATGATGACTTTAATCTCGTAATGCTACAACTTTATTCTCAAAATTTTGACTTTATTCTCGAAATATTACGACTTTAATCTTGGAATGATACGACTTTATTCTAGAAATTTTGACTTTATTCTCGAAATCGTAGATTTTTTTTAATATAATTTTTTTACATGGCACCAAAAACCGTCATACATAAAAATAGTCCATACTGCTTATGCGCTATCTTCCAAGTCCTCTGAAGCCATACATACAATTTAAGTCACTATTCACTGAAAATAGTTCCCAAACCTCAATTGTGTTTGCACACATTCAAACAAGATGTGTCACGACAGGTCCAGTGATGACGCACAAAAACCAATGATGTTTGATGTCAAGTGTGAAAGAGATTTTAGAACTACAGCGAACAGGTAAATTTCAGGAATAATACCTTTAAATTTTGGTCCTTTCCTCACACAAAGCTATTGTATGGTTTTAGAAGACTTGGAATATAGTGCATAGTACTTTTTTGTTTTGGTTTGGCAGCCTTAGTTCCCATCCTCTCTTTGTCATTTTGAAGAGAGAACCCTAGACATATTTACATTTACATTTACATTTATTCATTTGGCAGACGCTTTTATCCAAAGCGACTTATAAAAGAGGAAAACATAAGCAAATCATCTTAGGAGACAGTGGTATGAAAAGTGCTGTATTACAAAGTATCACTAGCATCATAATAGTATTCAAAACAGAATAAAGTGCAACAGAATTTTTTTTTTTTTTTTTTTTAATGACTGGTTAAGTGTTCATGTAAAAGATGTGTTTTTAATCGTTTTTTGAAGACAGAGCGTGAGTTAGCTTCACGGATGGAGTTGGGAAGGTCGTTCCACCAACGTGGTACGATGAAGCTGAAAGTCCGGGAAAGTGTTTTGGTGCCTCTTTGTGTTGGTACAACAAGGCGATGTTCCTTAGCCGACCGCAGGCTTCTAGTGGGCCCGTAGCTCTGCATAAATGATTTTAGGTATGCTGGAGCAGACCCAGTGACTGTTCTGTATGCCAGCATCAGAGCCTTGAATTTGATACATGCATTAACCGGCATGTAAAGGAGTAACAAGAATGTTTGAGTTGGTACAGTTACATGTAAAGATGAGGTCCAGCTGGTTGCCCGATCTGTGAGTTGTGACAAGTGGCCTACCATCCTCTGGCAAGGAGGACAGCAGGACATCCAACTCCTCAAGAAAGTTTGTCAGCTGACCTGGAGGGCGATAGATGACAACAACATGTATTTTTGTGGATTGCATTGTAGTAATAGCATGGAATTCAAAACTAGTATTGTTACATTGTGAAGAGTGTGTTGAAAAAGTCCAGTTGTTATGAATAAGCAAACCTGTTCCCCCACCCCTACCGGTGTGTCGAGGGGTGTGAGAGAAGGAGAAGTTGTCGGAGAGAGCAGCAGGTGTTGCTGTATCCTCTGGACGTATCCATGTTTCAGTCAGTGCCAGGATGCTGAGGGTGGACTGCGTGGCAAAGGCTGGAATGAAGTCAGCTTTCTTCACAGCTGACCGGCAGTTCCAGATTCCCACTGAGAAAGAGCGGAGCAGGTGCTGAAGTGCAAAAAATAATATAAAGGCATCATAAAAGTAATCCATATGTGTAACAGGGTTCAATGGAAAGGAGGAGGCAGGAACCAGACAAAGTATCAAAGTAATGTTTTTAATAAACTTAAACACAGAGACACACAAATGTAATCGCATACAGGGCAGCTGCCTGTAGCTCTCTCTCTCCCAAACTGCCGCATCTCGTTGCACCTATCCCTCTCCTTTGCTGATTAGCCCGATTAGGGGCCGGGCGTGCGCAGTCACGTAGTCACGGCCCGGTCCCGCCCTCATCCTTGTCACAATATGACTCCAGTGGTTAAATCCAAATCTTCTGAAGTGATTTTATAGGTGTGGGTGAGAAACAGATCAATATGTAAGTCCATTTTTGCTTGAAATTCTTCTTCCTTCCCAGTAGGGGGTATATGCATGAAGAATGTGAATCACCAAAAACACAATAAGAAGAATGTGAAAGTTAAAGTGCAGCCTGACTAAGCAGGGAGGAGAATTTATAGTAAAAATTGATTTAAATATTGATCTGTTTCTCATCCACACCAGATCGCTTCTGGAGACATTGATTTAACCACTGGAGTCATATGGATTACTTTTATGCTGACTTGTGTGATTTTTGGAGCTTTTTATTTTCATTTTTGGGTGAACTATTCTTTTAAGTGGTCCATAACACGTATTGCGGAAGTTTTGAGGTGAAATGTCCACGGTGTGATGCTAAAAACGATGAGCTTTTTAAGGTTAATGCTCTATCAAATTTCACATAAAAGAAACTGATCTCCCTAACCTAAACCTTAAACCTAAACTTAAACCTAACTATGTCATAAAAGCAAATGAGATGAAAAATACAATTGCTGAAGAAGCCACATCATTTTGCAACCTAGTCTCATAGATGAATGTTACAATAACTAAATCTTTGCAAAATGTCTTTTATGTGTCTCGTTCTACTGTTTTCTGCTGAAAATAACGTTAGAGGCACTACAACAACTGTGTGTTTAATTCACTTTTACTCAAATCATGAGTACAACGGCTGATTATGACTTTATTAACACTTATATTTCGCACTGCTGCTCACACTGTTATGTTGTGATATTGAAACACTTTTACTATAACGCATAATTTGTTGAAACCATACATTTTAATGCTTGTATTACAGACCCACCTACAATTACACACTTATTCCAATCTGATTAGCTTCCACGGTAGCTCACTTCATGGAGCGTTGGACTTTGGACTCAGAAGACTGTGGTTTGAGCCCTGTCAAGCATGCATGCTGACACATGAAACAAAAGTGTCATAGAAGCGACATGAAAAGATGTGGTTGGACCAGAAAATGTGCTTTTCATTTCACATTTTGTTTTTGGACACTTTCAGTTAGGTTAAGGTGTCTGTTTTGTTCACTTCTCATATGCTTTTTTTAGAAAACTATTAATTAAGTTTAGATTAGGGAGGTACATTTTACTCATTAAAATGTCCATCTAATATTTATCTTAAAAACCTTGTCTGGTTACAAAACCATTTCACTCACTTTTGGCACCCCCCACCATTTCACTAGGAAACTGCAGCAAAACGTGTACTTAGGCACATAATTTAATTCTGCAAAAATGTTACCATGGCCGCGTAACGTTCATGAGCTTAGTCTGTCATTTTGTGGTGGTTATCACACTTTCAGCTCATGTTGAATCGGGCTCAGCAAGACTCTTACATTTGATCACCTTTGAACAAGCTTGCAAATATAGCTGTTTATGTATTGCATACATTAAAATGTTTCACCTTCCTAGTCATGTGCTGTAGTAAAAGTGTATTGATGTAATAAGAAAGCATGAAAAGTAAGTGTTTATAAATGTCCTGGTTACTTTCGAAACCTCTGTTCCCTGATGGAGGGAATGAGACGTTGTGTCGATGTAGTGACACTAGGGGGTCACTCTTGAGAGCCCCAAACACCTCTGCTTTTTTGAAAAAAGGCCAATGAGAATTGCCGAGTGGAATTTGCATGCCACTCCCCCGGACATACGGGTATAAAAGGAGCCGGTATGCAACCACTCATTCAGGTTTGGTGCTGATGAGCTGAGACCAGGTCCCGGCCATTTCAGCGGGTAGTTCAGCATTGTGGCAAGAGGGACACAACGTATCATTCCCTCCATCATGGAACGGAGGTTACAAAAGTAACCAGGACGTTCCCTGTCTGTCACTCACTCGACGTTGTGTAGATGTAGTGACACTAGAGGTCCCTATACAAAATGCCACAACTAGCTGAACTGTGTTACATGAACTGGTGGTGTGTGACGGGCAGACTGCTGTATGCCTCGTAGCCAGCGCACCAGGCCGTCATGTAACCTCCCCCAATGCTCTTATGGGCGTCGAACGTCTCAGGATCAAGTGAGAGTAACCCGGACCGAACTCCAGGCACGATTCACTGACAGAGAATGCCTGCAGATCCCCTACACTTTTGATGGAAGTGAGCGCAGTCAGGAGGGCAGTCTTCAAAGAGAGTGACTTAAGCTCAGCTGACTCCAAGGGCTCAAAGGGAGCTCCCTGTAGACCCTGAAGGACTATGGAGAGGTCCCATGAGGGGAAGAGGCGTGGTCTGGAGGGATTCAACCTCCTAGTGCCTCTCAGGAACCTGATGATCAAGTCGTGCTTCCCCAAATACTTACCATCTACTGCATCGTGATGAGCCGAAATAGAGGCCTGTGCAAGTAGGCTCATTGGGGGAAATGCGTATTTGCATAGTCCAGGGGGCCAGCTGTGTGCCAGTGCATCTATACTGAGGGGTGCCTCAGTCAGGGCGTACCAAAGCGGGCAGTGGGAGGATTCCCGGGAAGCAGACAGGTCTACCTGTGCTCAACCGAATCGACTTCAAATGAGCTGGACCACCTGAGGGTGGAGTCTCCACTCTCCCCTGAGGGTAACCTGATGTGACAGCGCATCCACTGTAGTGTTGAGGTCACCCGGGATGTGAGTGGCTTGTAGCGACTTGAGGCACTGCTGACTCCAGAGGAGGAGACGGCAGGCGAGTTGTGACATGCAATGGGAGCGTAGACCGCCTTGGCGGTTGATGTATGCTACCGATGCTGTGTTGTCTGTCCGGACCAACACGTGCTTGCCCTGGATCAACGGCCGAAACCTCCGCAGGGCGAGCAGTACTGCCAACAACTCTAGGCAGTTGATGTGCCAACGCAGCCGTGGGCCAGTCCAGGAGCCGGCGGCTGTGTTCCCGTTGTATACGGCACCCAGCCCATCTTGGAGGCATCTGTTGTAACCACGACGCACCTGGAGACCTGCTCTAGGGGAACCCCTGCCCATAGAAATGCAAGGTCGGTCCAAGAGCTGAAGAGGCGGTGATAGATCGGCGTGATGGCCACGTGATGTGTCCCACAGCGCCATGCCCATCTCGGGACTCGAGTCTGAAGCCAGTGCTGAAGCAGTCTCATATGCATCAACCCGAGTGGTGTGGCCACCACTGAGGATGCCATATGCCCCAGGAGCCTCTGAAAAAGTTTCAGTGGAACCGCTGTTCTCCATCTGAACGCCTTCAGACAGTTCAGCACCGACTGTGCGTGCTCGTTCATGAGGCGTGCTGTCATCGAGACCGAGTCCAACTCCAAACCGAGAAAAGAGATGCCCTGAACCGGGGAGAGCTTGCTTTTTTCCCAGTTGACCTGAAGCCCCAGTTGGCTGAGGTGCCGGAGCACAAGGTCCCTGTGTGCACACAGCATCTCTCTCATGAGCTAGGATTAGCCAGTCATCGAGATAGTTGAGGATGCGGATGCCCACTTCCCTTAGCAGGGCAAGGGCAGCCTCTGCAACCTTCATGAAGATGCGAGGGGACAGGGACAGGCCGAAGAGGAGGACCTTGTACTGGTATGCCTGGCCTTCGAAGGTAAACCGCAGGAAGGGTCTGTGTCGAGGTAAGAACGAGGCGTGAAAGTACGCGTCCTTCAGGTCTACTGCCGCGAGCCAATCTTAATGCCGGACACTCGCTAGAATGTGTTTTTGCATCAGCATCTTCAATGGGAATCTGTGCAAAGCCCGGTTCAGTACTTGCAGGTCCAGGATTGGTCGCAACCCACCGCCTTTCTTCGGTACGATGAAGTAAGGGCTGAGAAAGCATGTCTGTCATTTCCGTGTCGGCATGAGACTGGGTGACCGTTCCTGAAGGAAGAAGCCCAGCCAAAGCCTCTGCATCTGACTGGACAAGCCTGCTCTCCGAGGCTCCACTCTATAACTCGTCATCTTCCGGAGCTCCGAACGAGAAGTCGAACTCGCACTGAGACGAGCCGCCGGTCTCGTGCAAGAGCCCAATCGGTGCAAGCGAGCGTGCTGGGGAATGGGAGGTCCATGGGGGGATACCCGGTGGAGGTGGTCCCATTGATGTCCCCAAATCACCCCCAGTGCTAACCAATGCGGCCTCAAACTCATAGGTAGAAGGACCAGTGCGGGGAGCTGCTGGGGTGTCTTGCTTTCTTACGAAAGCAAGCCACGACCGCAACGTTGCCGTGATCATGTTCTCCCAATGAGGACATGACTCATCCACGAACGATGTCTCCACGTGGGCAGTGCCCAGACGTGCGAGACAGCAATCTTGGCCGTCAGAAGCGGAGAGATATCGACCGCAACCAGGAATTACACACAAACAGATTAAAAAGACGTTCCATGTGTGCCGCTCTTTTAGAAAGAAAATATACTCTTTTTGGAATATACTCTTTTAGTTGTTTCTGCCGAAGCGCCCAGGGGAATTCTCTGCACTCCAAGGGTGCAGAGGGGGAGAAGCCACTGAAATGCGCCGTAGAATCCAGCAGATGAGGTGAATGAACTTCGCGGATGAATTCAGCTTCAATGAATAGAACCGCTCGGCTCCAAAGAGAAAATCTGAATGAGTGGTTGCATACCAGCTCCTTTTATACCCGTATGTCCTGGGGAGTGGCATGCAAATTCCACTTGCCAATTCTCATTGGCCTTTTTTAAAAAAAGCAGAGGTGTTTGAGGCTCCCAAGAGTGACCCCCTAGTGTCACTACATCGACACAACGTCGAGTGAGTGACGGATAGGGAACTGTTATTCAGCAGTTTTACTCATGATTTGTGTGAAAGTGAATAGAAGTCTTTGTTGTAGTGCCTATAGTGTTTATTTCACCAGGGAGCTGCCGATATATGTACAACAAGCCATGTATAAACCATTTAGCAAAAATGAAGGTGTAGCAATGAGATTCTGTATGACCAGGTTGTCATTTTTGGGTAAACTACTCCCTCAACCAATATTTAATGTTGAGACAGTGGCTCTGATGAAGTACTCTATCATTTTTGTTCTTCAGCAATTTATTTTTCAATCTCAGAGATAATAAATAGTTTTAACATCGGTTTCTCAGCAGCTTTGTTGAGTCTCAGAAACAAAGGCTGCTCTGTTGAAGCCATATCCATTGTTATGGCAATAGTGTGTTAGTATTGACCCAAAAGATTTGCACTGAGAAGCCAAAAGAGCTTTTGTGAGCTTCGAACATGTTTTTTCCTCCACACAAAAGCAAGAAAACTGCTGCGGATGACAAAGTTTGATTTCAACAAGCTAAAGTGTCAAGCACACAGGTATTCCCCACAGATATACCTTGAGAGCAGTGTTTATTTACAAGCGCTAATAGCGCTAATGTCTCCTGAGTGACTCAAATGGCTGATGTGATCCGTCTTCTTTGATTGGGTAAAAATAGATCCTCTTAACACTCAGACAAGAGTGAATTTTTAGACCTCCACGATTTGAGAAAGAGTACAAGATGGTTTCCAAATCTCAAAGCGCCTGAAGGAAATGGTACAGTAGACTAATCAGGACCATTAGTGGCGAGACAGACTCGAACGAATGGTGCAATGAATGATTGTTGCTTTTTACAATACTTTTGTGAGGTGGCACATGGTTGAATTGGACTGTAAAGGAATAGGGATCTTTTGTCTATTTGTCAAGATCACCAGAGGACATCTTCTGAGTGAGAGGAGAAAATGAGGCTGTTTGCTAAAATCTGAGTATCCAGGAAGATGTTAATTGTAAAGAAGGTCAACCGTAGATATCCAAGAATCCTGGAACAGGGGCTGTCAAGCTCCAAATATGACAAATAAAGCACCATCAAAAAATGTCAGGTGTTCTGAAGCCGTACGATAGCGAGGCGATTGAGTGTACACAAGCGCAACTTAGATTTGAGAGCTATGACAGAAGGGAAGATTTTCCAAAAAAAATTAAAAATACCGTTTTTATGTTTTCCTCACAAAAAGCTATTGTATGGCTTCAAAAGACTTTAAAAGACTCATAAGCAGTATTAGGTAAGTTACTTCAAAATGAATCCACTACAAATTACCAATTACTTCTCTATAATTGTAATCAGGTTACTTTACTGATGAAATCATCGATGAGTAATCACATTAATAATAATATTACTTTTAAAGTATCTATCTGTCTGTTTGTCATCTGTCTGTCTGTCTGTCTGTCTGTCAGTCCATCCATCTATCTATTGACTGGTCGGGCTCACAGACACTACACTCACCTCCAGTGTGAGAAAAGGGGTCATGTGATTGACCCCTGAGGTAATCGCAGTGTGAGCACTTGTGTCTAAAGTGTCTGCACACTTCATTATCACCCCCAGTTCACAGGTACAATAAAACCTTAGGCCTCGAGGGTTTACAGAGCCACAGGAATGCTGGCTTATTATTTCTGCTACACAAGGTGCCTCATGTCATTTCATTCAAAGCACCCATCAGATATTTCTGGGACCATATTAGAGGTCAACCCCATGAGGGAAGAATCAATGTCAATACAGCACAACCGGATAAAAAACAATATCCTTGTGGAAAAAAAAAGTTCACAGGCTCTCTCAGTCTCTACATCCAGTCTTGACATCTGAAATGCCTTTTATTTCCACATAAAGGACGGGGTGAAGGGCGTCAAGACAGTTGTGTATACCTGCCTGTCTTCTAGAAGCCCTTCTGTGCCCCATACTGAAAAGATACGTTGTTGAAGTTGTCAGAGTTCGCCTGGAGGGAGACAAAGTCAGCCTGCTTTCATTTGAAGAGATCTTCCATTGACCTTTACCAAGTCGACTTTAAAAACATTTTTTTTTGTACAGGTCAGAGAGAGAGAGAGAGAGAGATGAGGGTGAATGATCCGACAGTACTGACAAGGACAGATTTGCCTTCTCTAATTCTGTCCATTGAACTTTAATTGTGACTGTAATGTGAATTTTACGGGGAATGTAGATTATATAGAAGGCTAATAAAGAATGTGGCCTGATAGAGGTGCAGCAATGTGAAGCCTGAAATTAGCTTTTTCAGTCTTTTTTGACAATGGCAGAATAACTTTTCAGTAGTCACCTCAAGTTGAAGGTTTTCAAATAATTTCATGACATGAGAGACAAAGATGTTCCCTCTAAAAAAAATCATCAAGTATAGAAACCTTTACCCATGTTGATGTCCTACTTTTTTCCGAAACACTCAATGTGACCATCCTATAGAATTTGCTGACCAGGAAGGAAACTTTCATTGGTTCTATTCATAAAGTTTGTTAAAATAGAGAGAACTTGCCGAATGTGTTTGCAAAAAAGCCTACGATATATTGAATGTTGTTAAAAGAGCACTCGTTTCTAAAAGATTACAACCAATAATTTGTTCAACCTTATAGTTCCCAGCTTATTTGAAAGGAACCCTTTAAAAGGCAGACTGAGTGAATTTACAACAAGAATGTGAAAGTAGATTTTACATTTTGAAGAAAATAATAGAGTAGTGCTTGCCCACGCAAAACTCTCCACCAAGTTGCTATGGTGCTTTGGGTGGTTACTGGCCCAAGTCAAGAGAGTCCATCCAAAAGTTTCTATGATATTCTGTTTTATACATACAGTATGGCTTGCTTCTTTGATGCTTGTCTATTGGATCTTATGTCCGTTTTATCATCTGCCAGGTGAAAGTTATAAGTCTGCAGCTGTAAAATTTGAGGTATGATTCAAATCTGTAGCACAAACTTTGTTGGGTGAGTGATGTGCTCAAGTTTAATACTTAGGGTTTTGTTCAAATTCCTAACCATAAGTATGAGCAATAGTAATAATCATGCGTGCCTTAGTAAACACAATTAATGAACCCATTTAATGCCAACATTTTCCCTGTGCTATTCAAACACATCAAAACGTGGGAGACCATAAATGCAATGTGAAGAAATTTTGTACTATGCTGCATATCAAAAGTTCAAGTCGATGTGACCAATAGAACATCGAAACGTCACACGCTGACCACTTGGCTCAATGCAAAGAATATATATTTCAAAGCTGCATGTTTTATTGTTGCAGGAAAGTAAGTATACAATCTTTTTTTAACATTTGAATATAATACTATTTGTTGTTTGTGATGCATTTATTTACCAGAAGCCCTCCTGCTGAATTCATATCCTGGTTTGTTGCGTTGTCTGAAAAACAATAAAAACAAACAAAGCCTAGTGTGACTGCCCCTTAAATGGGCACAATGTTTTTTTTTACTCCTTGGACAACCCAATAAATCAAATTGTATGCCTTTTCTATTTTTGTTTTATTTTATTTTATTTATTTATTTATTTTTAAGAACGTATGTGCTTTATTCTTGGTCACAATTGTAATCGCTGGGAACATACTTAGACAATTTTTGCTCAGTTGTTCAGTTGGACCCAATAGAGAATGGCGAACAACAAAGTAACACACACACATATACAGTATATATATATATATATATATATATATATATATATATATATATATATATATATATATATATATATATATATATATGCGCATTTACTACCAAGCAATTATGTGGAAAAAGGGAATAATAAGAATATAAAGAAAAAGAATAACTGCATGTTTCTTTTTATTTTTCTAATTTGTTTTACTTCTTGTAACAATACTTTGAATTCTGCAATTTTATAATAGGAGTCAATCAGTCACCTATTCAAAAATGAGGCTCTATGTATTCACTCCGGTCACAATTGTGACCACTTAGGCTACTATACATTTTTACTTGTCCTGTGAGCATGATTTATATGAGGCAGAAGCAATCTTATTAATACATCATTAATATACCCTTTAAACATTTTATGTACAAAATATTGTAGTTTTATGTGCATTATGAAGTTTTGACACAGACATCATCTTTCAGAGGAGCACAGTGGAACTAAACGGCTCTGGTCATGTAACTGTTTGCATCACACATGTAAAATGGTCACATGAAATAAAGACAGTCTGCACTTTCATTTATAATGAACAACTCTGTGTAAAATATATCAACAAATCTTTTTAGACCCTTTACATTTTAAAATACATTTTGGTCACAATTTTAAAAGTAAAATTATTTTGTGAATTTGTGTTTTTTCTATGATAAAAATGTGATCTATGAAAAAATAATGCCTGACATGTATAATATTGTAGCAGATGCATTGCATGTACAAAACAAATTTAATATGCATATATTGTACGCAAATATCATAAGCAAACACAACTGGAGATGCTTTACATTTGTATGTTAAGAAAAGTTGGTATTGTTAAATTGTTAAAAACAGCAATCTGTCTGCATATTGGTTCAATAAACATGACATTATTTGGAGCTATTTAGATTGCTCCACTGTGTTTGCCATCTGTGTGCATTGATATTAACTCCTCTTCATCATAATGTAGAAAAGACTCATACTACAAAATCCCTCCTGATCGCTCCCAGAGATTTTTCCAAGCATTCCACACCGGGACAACACTCTCTGTTTCAGTCAGTCTGAATAGCCTCCTCGTTTGCGCGCCCGTCTCTCATGCTGCAGACGCGAGTTCGAAGCCTGTTATGAGTGGGTGGCGCAAAACCGGTTACGTAGACTGAAGTACTATGCTCTTATCACCTTAAAAAAAAAAAAAAAAAGAAGACACACGTAATCATTTCCAGTAGATGAATGTATTAAAGTTATGTCACTGCATGTCTTATGACGCTTACATCAAAGAGAATAACACTTAATTCCTATATCTCTCTGAGAAAGAATAAAATATGCAAACTGAAATACATTTTTTGCAAGTTTTTTTTTTTTTTTTTTAACTTTAAGCATGCCTTTTATCTTAACACCCCATGCCATGTATTAACATGCAAAAGCATTTAACCCCAAATACAAGAATGTGTTTCTGCTTACAGGCTGAGTCAAAGGGAGATGTTTGTTTGAGTGTATGGTGTACAAACGGTCATGGACAAACTAAACCTAAGGCACATAAACTGTAATTGCATCGTAATTGCATTGCTTATTAAATGTTTCAAAGTAAAAACCTGTTTGCGAGATGCTGCAAAACTGGAAATTATTGTTCCATACCAAAAACTCAGGTCACAATAGTGATTTTCAAAGAAGTCCCTCAAGGGAATTTGCAACATTAAAAAACATCTAATATCTTGCCCAGTGCGCTCATATTCTGACCTTTGATATGTTAACAAATAAAATATGTTGGCCATAGGAAACTTCCACTTCGTATAGAGCATGAAAAACCTTTCTATGGTCATGAGTAGCTGCATAGATAGATAGATAGACAGACAGACAGACAGACAGATAGATAGATAGATAGATAGATAGATAGGGGCGGCGCTCCAAGGTGAATTCCCGCCCATGGGCGTGCCATATGCAAACTAGGGGCATTGCATCCACCTGCCAAGTTGTTACAGCAGCAGTTAAAGACGAACGAGTGAATGAATGCCAAACAGCGCTTCTCTCTTGAGCTATTCAAACAGCTTGCGACTGCGCTGAAGCTGTGCACGGAGTTGTCAGCTGGCTTGTCCTTTAACGCTTCTTAGCTCAAGGGCAAACGGGATTTTATTAAACTATACCAGATGAACACTATTTTCAAGAAGAACACCGCGCTTAGGTGTTCACAAAGATAAGGACTATACCTCCGTCTCTCCGTAAGACCTCTGACATAAACACAAGAACTCAGAGATATTTTACTGGATTCACTGTGTTGAGTTGAACTCAGCGTACTTTTTGGACAGTTTGGACCAGTCAGGTAAACATGACATGCACCCCCCTGATAGAAGTGTGTGTATTATTAGATGACTCCTACTTTATTATGGGACACATCTAAACGTCCAGATTTTATTCTTAAACGTTTCTAAACTATTTTATTTCTAAATATTTCAAATAGTTAATATTTTGACCTGCAAAATAACAGCTAATGTTGGGTATAAGCATACAGGTTTTTTTTTTTTTTTTTTTTTTCCTTCTTCTCGATCTATGGTGATGCTATATATATAATTTATTGTACATGTAACATTTACAGTATATCTAAGATTGCTGCTTATTGTTTGCTATCAATGTTGGCTAGATAATGAGTAAAAATAACGCGCGCTCCAGCACGCGCTCTGAAGTTGCGTGAATTATATACACACGCTCTCACAATATCACAGTATATGCTCCAATGAAGAGCCTTTTAAATATTAAGGGTTTTCACGTATCCCTGCTTTGCAGTCCAAAATGGATTCACTCTAACTGACTAAATGTAAATGTAACCGTGGCATACTGGCATAACAGTTACAATATTTGAGATCTTCTGTAGTCAGAGTAGTTTATGTACAGGTGCATCTCAATAAATTAGAATGTCGTGGAAAAGTTCATTTATTTCAGTAATTCAACTCAAATTGTGAAACTCGTGTATTAAATAAATTCAATGCACACAGACTGAAGTAGTTTAAGTCTTTGGTTCTTTTAATTGTGATGATTTTGGCTCACATTTAACAAAAACCCACCAATTCACTATCTCAACAAATTAGAATACATCATAAGACCAATAAAAAAAACATTTTTAGTGAATTGTTGGCCTTCTGGAAAGTATGTTCATTTATTGTATATGTACTCAATACTTGGTAGGGGCTCCTTTTGCTTTAATTACTGCCTCAATTCGGCGTGGCATGGAGGTGATCAGTTTGTGGCACTGCTGAGGTGGTATGGAAGCCCAGGTTTCTTTGACAGTGGCCTTCAGCTCATCTGCATTTTTTGGTCTCTTGTTTCTCATTTTCCTCTTGACAATACCCCATAGATTCTCTATGGGGTTCAGGTCTGGTGAGTTTGCTGGCCAGTCAAGCACACCAACACCATGGTCATTTAACCAACTTTTGGTGCTTTTGGCAGTGTGGGCAGGTGCCAAATCCTGCTGGAAAATGAAATCAGCATCTTTCAGCAGAAGGAAGCCTGAAGTGCTCCAAAATTTCTTGGTAAACGGGTGCAGTGACTTTGGTTTTCAAAAAACACAATGGACCAACACCAGCAGATGACATTGCACCCCAAATCATCACAGACTGTGGAAACTTAACACTGGACTTCAAGCAACTTGGGCTATGAGCTTCTCCACCCTTCCTCCAGACTCTAGGACCTTGGTTTCCAAATGAAATACAAAACTTGCTCTCATCTGAAAAGAGGACTTTGGACCACTGGGCAACAGTCCAGTTCTTCTTCTCCTTAGCCCAGGTAAGACGCCTCTGACATTGTCTGTGGTTCAGGAGTGGCTTAACAAGAGGAATACGACAACTGTAGCCAAATTCCTTGACATGTCTGTGTGTGGTGGCTCTTGATGCCTTGACCCCAGCCTCAGTACATTCCTTGTGAAGTTCACCCACATTCTTGAATCGATTTTGCTTGACAATCGAAAGGCTGCGGTTCTCTCGGTTGGTTGTGCATCTTTTTCTTCCACACTTTTTCCTTCCACTCAACTTTCTGTTAACATGCTTGGATACAGCACTCTGTGAACAGCCAATTGGCAATTAATGTTTGTGGCTTACCCTCCTTGTGAAGGGTGTCAATGATTGTCTTCTGGACAACTGTCAGATCAGCAGTCTTCCCCATGATTGTGTAGCCTAGTGAACCAAACTGAGAGACCATTTTGAAGGCTCAGGAAACCTTTGCAGGTGTTTTGAGTTGATTAGCTGATTGGCATGTCACCATATTCTAATTTTTTGAGATAGTGAATTGGTGGGTTTTTGTTAAATGTGAGCCAAAATCATCACAATTAAAAGAACCAAAGACTTAAACTACTTCAGTCTGTGTGCATTGAATTTATTTAATACACGAGTTTCACAATTTGAGTTGAATTACTGAAATAAATGAACTTTTCCACGACATTCTAATTTATTGAGATGCACCTGTATCTCTTACGGGTGGCAGGTAGACAATATATAAGAACAAGCATGGCAAACACTAACTGTAGCACAAAATATCACACATTTAAGATTAAACAATGGCAATAAATGTAGATATGGTGTATATGTTGATATTGCGATATTGTTGATAAAATGCATAAGAGAGCAGAAAACAAGATTAGAATAAAAAGAAGCAGCATAAAAATAAGTGAGATCATTCAACCTGTTGATCAGTCACCAGACCTTATGAATGTTGGCAACTTGCAACATGTTCTGCTGAGTTTACAAGCCAAGCAGGACTTTGAGTTTTAAGTCTCTGTATTTGCCCAGATTGGCATGTACAAAAGACACAAGATAGTATATGCTAAAGCTTAATGCCAGTAGGCTACTTAAGGAAAACAATAAATAAAGTTAATTCATCTTATTGGCATTAATGCTGATTATTTGCATATACCCTTAATGTTCCCTTAACTTTGTTTCAACAAAAAAAAAAAAAAAAAAAAAAAAAAAAAAAAAAGAAACCTGTAATGGTATATAAACAGCTTCTGTATAAATGTAATGTAATAATATACTGTATTTAAATGGGGTTTAATGAATGCGTTACATTAGAATTGATTAATGTGGTTGATTCATAATTAATAGATTATTATAGGTTAAAATGCAAAAGGTGATAGTCTGTTTATTAAAGTTAAGAATTTTGTGCAAATATATTTTGCAAGTCTGTTCCTTCTAAGAAACTGTCATCCCTTGGCAGCTGTATTTTGTAAAAACAAATGAATAAACCACAAAGCTAAAAGAATATAATTTAAATGCAACAACCTTTATGCTTCTCTCTATCCTAATATTTCACCTTGCTGCTCCTCTACTGGACCACAACAGCATCTGTCAAGCAAAGTGGCTTAACTTAAAATTTTTATTTAAAGCAGTACAATTTATGGTTAATGTATAGATTTGTATAAAGTACAACCAGTCTCTAAAAGTAAGTGTTAGTGTGTGAGACTGTTTGCATATGTCTCACTGCTCTTGTGTTCATATGATTGTTGTTTAATTTCACTGGCTTGTGTGAGGTAAAGAGGCAGAGAATTTAGATAAACAGCAGGACAGTTAACAAATTGCCTGCAAATAGTTGAGGTTTAAACAGCTGCTTCCACTCATAAATGCTCCATGGCCAGGCAGTTTTTTTTTTCGTTTTTTTTCCTTCAAACAAAAAGTTTATTATTATTATTATTATTTTAACAGTGCTTTGGAAATGTGAACATTAATTGAAATATTTGACAACAGAATTAGGGCTTTAAGGCTACATGTCATGTTACCATCATACATGTGTGCAGTCCTTCTATGAGTGGCAGCCTTTTACCTTTCCATCTGAAAGAGATGGAGTATATGGCAGGATGGGGTTTGTCAATGTCTTCCCATAGGGAATATCCCTTTGCTGTATGTTTCAAACAAATGTAACCAAAACCCTATTTTTTGGGTGAAGTGTTTACTGCACAGGGCCTCCTTAGATTCTTTTATTGAACCAGGAACCCCAAGAGGTAGAACATATGGAAGTGTCTAAATTTTTTTTTAAATGTCAACCCCTATGACTCTATTTATTCTGTGTAACACAAAAGGAGATATTTTGCAGAATGTCCACAATGCTCTGTTTCATAATGGGAACTGTGGCTGTCAAGCTCCAAAAATGTATAGAAAAGAAAAAAGTTTTGTATGAGGAACTGACTGAAATTTTAACTGAATTTGTTAAAAATATTTGTAGATTATATGAAATGGAGAGTAAATGGGGAGATTTTCTGAAGAATCTAAGTCTCTGGAATACATATGCAAAGCCTTGTCACCCATATGACATTGGCAGTTGTTTTGATACTAGGCAAACGTGCAGTCAGTAACCACAAGATACACATATTTTTTTTATTGTATTTGTGCCATCTGTTTGTACCATGCATTGTCTGTTTTCTTTTTCAGCAACCTCTGCAGTTGTGTCTTTTGGACTTCAACGGATGCATCATGCTGTTGGACAGTCTTTGTGCTGTCCAGATTCTACTGGCCCTATCTGTTGTGACATTAGGTTCGGACAGCGAACCCCAAAATGCACCCCGTGTCTTCTTGTCCTTTAAAGGTAGGAGAGCATATCTCTTTGGCTTTTTTGACCTGCTTCTGGTTTTCATTCAGGAATTGCTGTTCCATTTGTGTGGCCTGCGGTTTGGTGGAACCGTGTGAACATTCTGGAATATAATTTTCTCTTGAACTACCTTCTGGTTTTCATGACTGAATTTGATGAGCTGATAAATGGCAGAGCGTGGGTGACAACTCGTCGAAAATTTGCAGCATAGACAGATTCTCACGTCTAACCACAAACCAAATGAGTGGAAGCCGTCCGTGCGTTTCTAACTGGTTTCCCATCAAACATCTTGGATTTTCTCAACCAGCTGTGTCCACTTTCATTCTGTGTCAGAGTAATTAAAAACACAAACTAGGAGTTGAAATAACAATCATTCCGAAACTTCAACTTGGGTAAGATTAAAATTTACAGAAAGCCGAACATGCCGTCTCAATTATTTCGGTAGTATGTTTTTCTACAATAATCGAGAGCAGACACAAAACAGGAGATTTCAGTGATGAAACGATTGTACAGTAGATGAGTCTACTGTTTCTGCACAGGGTGTGAACTTGACAAAAGTTCCCCCAGTTAATTATTCAGAATTCACCCTTTACTCTTAAAACCTAAAGTTCCAAAAAGGGCTTTACAGCCATGCGAGAACCTTTATCAAACAGCTACTTCTGGTCAACTTATTTCATTGGACAAGTGGCATGTTCCATGAGTGCTCATTTTTCTTATAGCAATGCTGAAATGTTTCAATGTTTGGATAACTCCGCATTTCTGTGTGCTCTACTTAGAATTTAAGCGCTTGGTCTTGTTTTGGACATTTTTCCCTTGGCTATGCAAAAATAAACAAAGTAGCTCAACACAATGTGTCTGAAATGCTAGTTTCTTAATACTAACTTATAGTTAATAAAACTGTTGTAGGGTGAATTCAGGTAAATTGGACCACATTTTTGATACTGGGATGACAATTGTCTAAAAGTTGACCAATTTTCCTGAATTCACCCTAAATGAGCATTCTCACACTTGCTACTGTGCATCAAGTAGAAAACCTTTGCCATCATGTACTGTAGGGCTGCACGATTATGACAAATCATAATCGCAGATTATTTTCTTTGATATTGTAATTTTGATTATTAGTTTCGATTAATAGAATTTACTTTTTTATTTGGGGCAGCTGCATGCCATATTATTTATGCATTAAAACAAGCCGAGAACTGTGTTCCTGAATTGTATTGTTATTTAATTGCATGAAAAACGAAGTGTTATTCACATTTTGAATAAATTATACACTGTATAATTTAGATAGTGAGCAGCATTATTGATATGCCTTTAGACTAATTTAAACACCTCTGATTTGCCTTTGCATTCATGCACACAACGGCCCAAAAAATATGTTGACGGAATTTTTTCTGTAATTGATTCTTTTCATGATTATACAATTGCAACATCTGTAATTGTAATCTTGACTATTTTTTCGATTATTTGTGCAGCCTTAATGTACTGTATGTTTCAAAGAACTCCGTGTGGCTTTTACTGTTCCTCTTTTAACAGATGATACCTAGAACCAATCTGATCTGAAGAAACTTTAATGGAACATCAATAACTTTTTTTTTTTTTATTTTATTTTATTTTTTTTTCAAGAATCATATTGTGAACTCAAGGCCCCTATACAGTGACAAATGGTTATTCATAGGAAATGGGTTCTTGTTGAACCTTGGGCGCTTCAAAGACCATTACAGAACCTTTATTTTTAAAAGTGTTTGATAAACCAGGTTGCGTTTGGTGCTTTAAGAACATCTTGTAGAGTTAAATTGTATAGATCAGCCATGCATGTCGGCATTCCCCAAGTCTACACTGCTGGAGATCAGGGCTACGATTAGCTGTTTGAGAGCAGGGACCAGGCAATTCCCCTGTTTGACAAGCTCTCCATTTCCCAGACCAAAATGCACTTGTGGACTTAATTACGAAGGCCGTTATTCAGGGCTTTTTCCGTTTTAATCAAGACGGATTTAACACTCCACTGAGCATGTTTGTAGATCCAGTCATTTTTGAAGGATTTCAAATATTGGTGTCTTAGGAATCACCTCAGTTTCTTGATGCTGTGCTGTGCTAGAACCCCGCCCAATGTGTCTGGATTCTGTACACCCTGTGCATTGCTTGCAGTGTTTGACTTGCAAACTACGTGATGTCTAAATACATATAGTGGTGTTCAAAGTCTGAGTTCACTTGTGAAAATCCTTCTCTTTTGTACTTTTCTAATGTAGTATTTCTTATTATAAATGATCTGCATAATAATTTGAGTGAAAAGTTGAATTGAAAAAGGATCATGAATTTTCTCGTAATTTGTTTGTCCTCTTTTTGCTTTAATGAAAGTATGCACTTAAGCTGGCAAGTTTGTGCAAAACCTGGTTATCCCAGCATGATTTGAGCAAGATTCCCTTATAAGCAAGGAAGTCTGACCTTTTGTACAAAGGAATTAAAATGGCCAGTGTTACAAATTTGCTTATTTGATTAGTGATCTAGAAATAGTGCAGAATCTTCAATATTTCATATTTATTTTTGGTCATTATGTGTCTTTGTTTAACATTTTTAAATATTTTAAAACTTTTGTTTATTTCCAGGTTTAAATTAGATTTAGAATCCCAGATTTTCAATGTGACGATCCGACATTTGAACCCCATTGTACATGAACAGCACATATAGCATTTAACGACACTGCAAAAAATAATTTTCTTACTGAATAATTTTGTCTTTGTCAAATTAAAAATATCTAAACATCCTTAAAGCAAGATACATTAACTCAAGAAGCAAAGAAACATAAGACATTTTGTCTTTTTTACAGCGAAATCTAGCAAAATTATTATCGTTTACGCTTAACAAGAAAAAAACTATTTGTCATTGGGGTAAGAAAAAAAAACTTGATTCAAAGTGAAAACAAGTTAATTTTTCTTACCCAATATTTTTTTTTATTATTATTTTTTTTTTTATTGTTATGCTTAAAAGCATAAATCCTGCCAAATTTTTTTTAGATTTCTCTGAAAACAAGACTTAATATCTTATGCCAATCTGCTTCAAGTAATTTTTTCTTGTTTTAAGGATGTTTTGATTTTTTCTTTTTTTTTTTTTTTTTTAACTGGAAAAATATGCATTTCTATTAGCCGAATCTATGGTTAAGGGTGAAAGGTTCAAGGATTCATTTCTTTTCTTTGTTTTCTTCCAAGGCTGATGCATTGCTTACTCGCATATTTCAGTGCTCTGTGAGTTGGACGCAGCAGTTTTCCAATTTTGCAGCCACAGAGCACTTGAGCCAACCTCACATTTAGCCCTTTTAATTGGGTTTGGAGAGTGACTGCAAACCTCATCATAAGACAGCACCTGCCATCCACCCAAACTGCAGGGCTACTGTTTTCACCTTATAACGCCTCACAGCACACACAGGAATGTACTAATTATCATCAAACCCCATGCCCATTTTCAGACTTCTAAATCTCTCTCCTCATTGAGTTTGGTCCTCAACCTTCCTGTGATAATTGAAACTTTTCTAAAACTTTCCTTCTTCCAAATAGTCCTGCAGCTAAGCTTTTAACATCTAAAACCCGGCCCGTCTGTGTTCAACTTGTAAGCCGATTGACATTAGATAGCTTGCTTTTCCACTTTACAGTGTTATTACCCTCAGAAACTCTGTGACAGAAGGATACCAAGCCAAACTGAGCTCTTCTGAAGGTCATAAAACTGATATTTTACCTCTGTAACTGGAGGTTCACATCTGACTACCTACAATCCCTGTCCAAATCGATTTGCTCCGTTGACCGACTTTAGAGGTTAGAAGTTGTGACATCTCGCATGAGTGGAGCTCACTTTTCTAGTAAAGCAGTTCCACCCCTCTTGGAGAGTATATAAAAAACATCTTAATTTTTCTTTGATCTTTGCAACTTTCTTCCCCTTGCGTTGTACTTCGTCAAGGTCATTCCATAGGGAAAACCCTCCCCTGATGCCAATGTTGAGGGCTTCTAAACCAAAGGCAGATGTGGTAAATTTTCCATATCAGTTTTTGGAGAAACCCAATCCTGTATGGTCTGGTGTAAAAATGGATTATCATGGTGAAGAGGATGACACTGATTCAGTGACAATCAATCAAATCTGTTGTTGGGTGATTGCATCCACACGACCAAACATCCATTTTCATCCATTGTATTGTATGCATGAGTTAATTTTAAAGCAAGTGAGGGTTTGAAGTGAGCCATCGGGGAAGAAATGAGAGCCATTCAATGTAAATTTAAACTGTTTGAATGTGTAATTAATGCCACCCTTTGCACGACTTGCAAAGGTGAGTTGTCAGATTGAAAGGTGAACCAGCATGCACAATTGATTTAGAGCCACAGGAGTCTCAGTTGCCTGCCTGCCAGCCACCCTCCAGGGGGTTTTGACACCATCCCCTCCCCCCCACCAGAATGTTTAGACTGGTATTGGCTTAACTTGCCCCCTTCATGCTGATCTGAGGTCAATATTTCTGCTTTCCTAAGATTACCAGGATTGAGATTAGTGTAAATCAGTCTGGGTCAGGACAGGGTTAAAAGGAAGACCTGAAGTATACCTGAAACATTCAAGTTGGATGCCTGTGCTTACAGATGAATTTGTGGGCTGCAACTGTGAGCCTGCACTGTTGTGATGCAAAACCAAAGCTCAAAGATGACTTTATGGCCATCTAAGCTTTTAATGATATGAATGCACGTGAAAAACTCTGTGTTCCAGTTTAGGCCTGGGTGAATGTTATTCTGTAGAAGACATTTCTTCCTTGGTTCTGAATGTGATTTAACTCATTTCGGCTCAGAATCATTGAGCACGTTTACATGCATGTTCTTACACCAACTGTGCTTAGTATGCAGATAACCCGTGTGTTCATGTAAATGCATTAAACGCCATTCCTTTATCATGTTAAAGAATACCAATTTTGAATACCTGAAGAATTAAGAATTAATTATTTGATACAATGGGAAATCAAGCAAATTCCAAAAAAAGTGTATAAATTATCCATTTGTCTCCTTTATCCTGTAAGCACTTTTATAACGATAAAGGAGTTTAGATACATATACAGATTCTAGTTTTATGCCATAGACCATAATGCTGATTGTGGAAAAAAAAACTAGTTAATTTTAAATATAATTTTAAAAAGAGATTAAAAAATAAATAAATAATAATAAAAAAACAAACACATGCATACAACATAAAAGAATAAAATAACTTTAAGATCTATGCATTTCAATTTCATAACAAAATTCAGTCATATTGAATTGAGTAGGCCTAATCTTTAATAAAATAAAAACACTAAATATTTTAAGTTGTTAATTTTGATAAACAATACACAATTCAATTTGATGGTATTTTGTTGTAAAATTGATATGCATAAATCTTAAATAAGCTAAAATATATATAGACTATACATACAGATATATATATATATATATATATATATACACACACACACACATACATACATACATAAATACACATTTATTTATTTATTTATTTTGAGTGATTGTCCCTACTTACTGACAATAGGTATCTTGACAAATCACACTTTTCACTGTGACAGCCCTAGGCTCTGTAAATAACAAAGAGTCTGACAGCATGTCGCCCATGTTAGCCAATGAGAAAACTTAGAGACAGCTCTTTGCCAATAGTGTGAGATTAGGGCGGGGCTACCTGGCTACAGTGATTTTAATGATTTTTCCTCATTCATCAAATGAATCATTGTGTTTTATATAGATAAGTGCCATTTTCACACTGATCTGTGAACAGTTTATTCTACCTTAAGGAATGGATATTGTTAGCTAAAGTAAGAGAAATAGCAGAGCTGTATTCAAATGCACACACAAAACAAAAAGGTCTATAAAGTCAAACACTAATCCTGTAGCCTGTTTTTTGTACGCGTAACAAAAGAGATGCTTGTGTGATTTGTTTCTTGCAAGAGACTTGCATTTATCAACTGCAAATAGTTTATGTTCTAAAATATTGTGTAGAATTTGTATTAGTTCATATATAGAAGCAGAATGCAACAATTTTATGAAAATCTTTGAATGGCTGAGTGCACTACACCAATTTATCTGACCTCATTGAAATATTGTATTAAACATGCAAATGAACACATTTAGGATTCATAGTGATTTCTACTTCTCTATTACTTCTGCTCTGCTGGTAACATCTCTTTTTCTGCATAAATCACCTGTATTTTCCTTTACAAGATCCTGAAATTGAAGACCAGGCATCTCCATACCACTACCAGCTTGTTTTTTTCTTTTGTGGTTAACCTCTATTTCCCAAACTTGTGGCATTTGTATTTGCCCACAAATAGCATTTCACATTTCTCAAAATAACTGCAGTGGGTTTTGAGGCATCTGGTTTTGGCTAGAGTGATGGTGAACATTACACGCCTCATTGGCTATTACACCCAATATATGTGCTCCTTGAAACAACCACACCGTCTTTTTCCAGAACAGCCTGTATTTCTCCTGAGGTTACCTGTGGGTTTTTCCTTTGTATCCTGAACAATTCTTCTGGCAGTTGTGGCTGAAATCTTTCTTGGTGTACCTGACCTTGGCTTGGTATCAAGAGATCCCTGGATTTTCCACTTCTTAATATGTGATTGAACAGTACTGACTGGCATTTTCAAGGCTTTGGATATCTTTTTATATCCTTTTCCATCTTAATAAAGTTCCATTACCTTGTTACGCAGGTCTTTTGACAGTTCTTTTCTGCTCCCCGTGGCTCAGTATCTAGCCTGTTCAGTGCATCCATGTGAGAGCTAACAAACTTATTGACTATTTATACACAGACACTAATTGCAATTTAAAAAGCCACAGGTGTGGGAAATTAACCTTTAATTGCCATTTAAACCTGTGTGTGTCATCTTGTGTGTCTGTAACGAGGCCAAACATTCAAGCGTATGTAAACTTTTGATCAGGGCCATTTGGGTGATTTCTGTTACCATTATGATTTAAAAAGGAGCCAAACTACTATGTGATAACAAATGGCTTCATATGATCACTATCCTTAAATAAAAGACGTTTTTGCATGATCAGTCATATTTCAAAATCAATGCCAAAATTTCACAGTTTCTGCCAGGATATGCAAACTTTTGAGCACAAGTGTGTGTGTGTGTGTGTGTGTGTGTGTGTGTGTGTGTGTGTCTCTGTCTGTATGTCAACTGTTAAAATTATGTATTAAAATTATTTATTACATTTGAAAAGTTTACCATATATTATCATATTTTATCAACTTTGTACACAAAACATTTCAACATGACTGAGAGCAACTTGCAGAAAATCACATATTCATTCAGCCCCTCCGAGTAATTCAGTAAGTTCATTCACTGAAGGATTCATCAAACTGATTCAAAACGAGAACTCCTGAGCTGTTTTAAAAGTACCGTAATAAGAGTCATTTAAACTAATTAAATTAGTGGTGTATAAAACACCACTTCTGAAGCTGTAGTGAATTATGATGACACACATGACAACTGATTAATGCCACGGAATGTCATTTGCTATGTATGGTTATGTATGCGGCCACAAATATTTGGAATTAAGCAATGCTGCATTCACAATGCATGTAAACGTGAACTGCTCCATGGAAATCAAGCAAACTAAACTTAGAGCACCTCCTGAGATGGTCTGAAATCATTTGCAGCCTTCTCATGGATGACACTGTTCTTGCAGTTGCAAACTACTGTATTTTTAGATGACTGAAATAGCAGAAACCGTGAACACTCTGCATACGCGTGTTCCATGAGAAGCGCTGCATTTATGATTGGCAGACTGTCGTCTGTTCTTCAAAATATAATCAAGTTATACACGTTTCTTTAAACGTGTGTCTTTGTGTCTGACTGCATTTCTTGTCACATGTCACCCCAAGATTTTTATAAGTCGCCCGCCACAGAAATAACCCACCACTGCCCATAAAATATCCACATTTGGTGGGTTTGTGGGTGCTAATTTTAAACTATGAACAAAAAGGAAAAAATGTAATTTACTAATTTCTTTAACCAGAGGTTACATCACAAATATACACACAATTAGTTGAAGGGAATTAAGCAATAATATTTACAAGAAAAAGAGAGAACCACTCGCTCTTTGGCTGGAGCTTTAGCCTCAGTAAACCATCTGAAACTAAACAAACGGCATGCGAGTGCTGAATGTCCCGCATAATTAACAGAAATTCCACTGATCATGCAATCTTTAACATAGCTACATGCAACACCACAAATGTAAACGTTTATCTGTTCTGCTGTTGCTAATAAAATACAAGTATGAATATTTCTTACCCACGTTACAGGCTAAATCAATGTGAACGTTTTCAAATATTACTTATTTATTTTTTCTGCAAATCATGCTGGAGATGACTCCTTGGCGGGCCGGATCGAAAAATATTTTAGCGATAATCAGCTTAAAAAATATCACAATATCTGATTAAATTTCAACCCCCCTGCCAAGGTTCGGTGAATATTTTTGCTTTATTAATTTTGCTTTAAAAATTACATAAATTTTTTGAAACACGAAAAACATAAAAACATTTATAAATTCAAATAGCACTTTAAACTAAACAAAAAAAGCAATTAAAATAAAGAAGCGATCAAAAAATATTTTTTGTTAACCTCCCCAAATCCAAACATTTACCGTCTCCAATGGCTCCATTTGCCATCATGCAAGTATCAGTCAACGACAACAGCTGGAAAATTACTAATAGTCTACTGATTAAGAACTAACGACAATTATAAATGTTAAGATAATATCGTAAGCCTAATAAATTCCCTTGTGTTCCCAAAATAATGCTGCAAAATGTGTTCTTATCGAATTTGTGTTTGTATTGCGTTTTGGCAATACAGTTAATGCTGCCTAAAGAAAATAAAATAGAACTCAATTTTTGATTCATGGTGAACATGTCTTGTAGTATTTTATGATTTATTCACTTTCGTCTTTGTTTCTTTAATACAAAGATATATATTACTGAGCCTGCGGAGTTGCTTTCACAATGCATGTTAACCGCCAACTGGTCCATTAAAATAAAACAAACTAAACTCACAGCACCTCCTGAGATGATCCGAGATCATTTGCAGCATTCTCATAGATGACATTATTCTAACAAAGAGTTTTCAGACAAATGGAACAGAGAGAGAAAAAAAAAAGTGAGAAATCTACACGCGCGTGTTCCACGAGACAGGGTCCCGCTGCATGCCTCTGAACAAACAGTGAATCAGACACGAGCATTGACGGCTTTTCTTTTGTCTGTTCATAAAATTATAATAAAGTGTGTCTCTTCAAGCACATGTCTTTGTGTCTAACAGCATTTCTTGTCATGTGTCACTCCGAGACGCCTTACAGTTCACCCACCTGTTGCGGGTAGATGAGCAAAATTACCCACGCATGAAATACAATTGGACGAGGAGCTTGTGAACTGGATTCAGCCTCGCCGCATTTGGCGGGTGCTAGTTTCACACACTGGGCCACTGTTTAATACAGTGCATCTGGAAAGTATTCACAGCGCTTCACTTTTTCCCACATTTTATGTTACAGCATTATTCCAAAATGGATTAAATTCATAATTTTACTCAATTCTACAAACAATACCCCATAATGACAACGAGAAAGTAGTTTGTTTGAAATCTTTGCAAATTCATTTAAAAAAAAAACAAAAAACACACACATGTACATAAGTATTCACAGCCTTTGCTCAATACTTTGTTGAAGCACCTTTGGCACCAATTACAGCCTCAAGTCTTTTTGAGTATGATGCTACAAGCTTGGCACATCTATTTTTGGGCATTTTCTCCCATTCTTCTTTGCAGGACCTCTCAAGCTCCATCAGGTTGGATGGGGAGCGTCGGTGTACAGCCATTTTCAGATCTCTCCAGAGATGTTCAATCGGGTTCAAGTCTGGGCTCTGGCTGGGCCACTCAAGGACATTCACAGAGTTGTCCCGGAGCCACTCCTTTGTTATCTTGGCTGTGTGCTTAGGGTGGTTGTCCTGTTGGAAGATGAACCTGATTTCCAGAGCGCTCTGGAGCAGGTTTTCATCAAGGATGTCTCTATACATTGCTGCATTCATCTTTCCCTCAATCCTGACTAGTCTCCCAGTTCTTGCTGCTGAAAAACATCCCCATGATGCTGCCACCACCATGCTTCATTATAGGGATGGTATTGGCCAGGTGATGAGCAGTGCCTCGTTTCCTCCAGACATGACGCTTGCCATTCAGGCCAAAGAGTTCAATCTTTGTTTCATCAGACCAGATAATTTTGTTTCTCATGGTCTGAGAGTCCTTCAGGTGTCTTTTGGCAAACTCCAGGCAGGCTGTCATGTGCCTTTTACTGAGGAGTGGCTTCCGTCTGGAAACTCTACCATACAGGCCTGATTGGTGGAGTGCTGCAGAGATGGTTGTTCTTCTGGAAGGTTCTCCTCTCTCCACAGAGAAACGCTGGAGCTCTGTCAGAGTGACCATCGGGTTCTTGGTCACCTCCCTTACTAAGGCCCTTCTCCCCCGATCGCTCAGTTTGGCCAGGCGGCCAGCTCTAGGAAGAGTCCTGGTGGTTCCAAACTTCTTCCATTTACGGATGATGGAGGCCACTGTGCTCATTGGGACCTTCAATGCTGCAGAAATTTTTCTGTACCCTTCCCCAGATCTGTGCCTCGATACAATCCTGTCTCGGAGGTCTACAGACAATTCCTTGGACTTCATGGCTTGGTTTGTGCTCTGACATGCACTGTTAACTGTGGGACCTTATATAGACAGGTGTGTGCCTTTCCAAATCATGTCCAATCAACTGAATTTACCACAGGTGGACTCCAATCAAGTTGTAGAAACATCTCAAGGATGATCAGTGGAAATAGAATGCACCTGAGCTCAATTTTGAGTGTCATGGCAAAGGCTGTGAATACTTATGTATATGTGATTTTTTTTTTTTTTTTAATTTAAAAAAAAATTTTTTTTTTTTATTTGTAATATATTTGCAAAGATTTCAAACAAACTTCTTTCACGTTGTCATTATGGGGTATTGTTTGTAGAATTGTGAGGAAAATAATGAATTGAATCCATTTTGGAATAAGGCTGTAACATAACAAAATGTGGAAAAAGTGAAGCGCTGTGAATACTTTCCGGATGCACTGTATATTTGGCAACTTCCCAGATCCATGGTTTTGCCACTTCCCGACATTGTCGATCATTGTCTGTCAATTGAGTGTCGCAATCGGCATGGGGATATTTGTAAGATATCGTCGATATCCGATCACATCGTCCTATCGCCCAGCCCTAGTTGAAATTTTAATCAAGAGAAAATGGATAGACTGTATAAAAGCAAATACAAAAACTTTGAGATGTTAATTGAATATATTAAAAAGGCTGAAAAATACAGAGATATCTTGAGTATGCTGCCAGTGAAGTAGAACAATTGTTTGAAGCCACTTTTGCTGCCCATGCAAGGATCAGATTACACTCACACTAAATCAGAGAAATAAGGAATATGACCAGCAGCTCTAGTTGCTTGATGCTGTTGACCCACATTCTACAACCTTATCAGCATATCTGACTGCACAGAGCAACATGCATCAGTAATCTGGAGTGATATGATGATGTCTTTATGTTCAGAATTCCCACAAACCTCTGTTCTAATCCTTACAGCTACATTGTAATGCAGCCCATTTGCATCCCATCAGTTTTTGCAAGGACACGGGTAGCAGCTGGACCTACTGTTAATTTTTTTTTTTTTTAATTCACAAACCGAAGCCTGCACTGCGATTGCTAAGAGTGAGGTCAACAATTTATCATGCCTTTTCATACAAGTTTCAGGTCAGCCAGTTCAGTGTGGATAGAGGGAGTGGCTTTTGCTTGCTGTGTGGTACAGGACCGGTTGACAAAAAATACCCTGGGATATGATTTGTCTGTTAGTGCATCTGTCATGAAACTCTTAAAGTTTCAATTGTTTATTAATTTATTCACTCTTTTAAAAACGCCTTACACTTGTTTAAAAAAACGCTTTAGTAGTCAAGCTTTATGTCAGACCATGTACACCTACATGGTATTCGTTTAGTTTAAAAGCATAGTTCAAACAAAAATGTTAATTCTGTCACAATTTACTCATCCTCATCTCATTATAAAGCTGTAATACTTTCTTTTTTTCTTCTGTGAAACTGAAAAGGTGAAATTTTAAAGAATGTTCACCCTGCTGTTTCTCATACAACGAAAGCATGTAGTGACCAGGGGCTGTAAAGCATAAATAAGGACAATTCGTGCACTATATTCCAAGTCTTCTGATGCCCTACAATAATTTTGTGTTAGGAAAAAACTTAAATGTAAGTTATTATTCATTGATAATCTTCCCCTTCGCTGTAGGTCTCAAATCTCATTTGAACCTTCACTTATTCAATCTTAATACAAATACTATTGGGTTAATACATTTGTTAAAGTTCTGCTGGAAATTTTCTGAATTTTTATTCTTGGGTGAACTATTTCTTTTAGGCACGTCATTGTAAACCAAATCTAGCTCTTGGTTCTTGCCTCATACAGTATATTGGAGTAAAAGCCACCAGGTAATGCTCCTAAACAGAGTGTAAGCCTTAACTCAGTACTACCTAAAAGTTTTCCATTAATTCAGGACCCCTTTAAGATTAAGGCATAGACATGAGTTGCTACTGAGTAAACATTAAACAGCAACTTTTTGAAGGAAGCAGGGTCTCCATACAAAGTGTGTCCCTTAAACTCCTCCATAAACACAATACCACCACCAGTCCAACTACAGCCAGAATCTGGTTTCATTCCATTTAAAAAAAATATATAAAATAAAAAACAAAAAAGTGTGACGGGGTGAGGTTAATCTGAGGCACATGAGGACAACATAGCTGAGAGTAGACAAAGGAGGTCAGCAAACTATTACCGTGAGAGGAAGAGTTTCTGTTTATTGGCACTGGATGTTTCTAGATATATAATTAAGTTAAATGTGTTTGATCATAGCAGGTCTATTGCAGTTGTGCATCTGCATATCAGAAGACACATGGGTGGTCCTCATTTTTCATTGTGTGTGCGTGTGCGTGCAAAGGATTTACTGCTGGTCTGTTCACAGATGCTAAAGATTGATGTTTATGTGGACACCTGGTGAGGATGAAGTGTGTGTGTTTCTCTCAAAGTTACACACATGGACCTCGATATGGATTCTCTCTTGAAGTGGCTATTCAGCTGCAGGGACAGAAAAGCTATCTGTCTGTGTATTAACTAAAAATAAATATTCTTTCAATTTCAAGTCTCTTTTAGGCTTTTCACACTATGCTTAACCCAATGTTAAAGACCATGGTTGTAATGTCCAATTACACTGCGACAAAGCTGTTCCAAGTTGCTTTCTCCTAACTAGTGAGCTTCTTGGGGAATTCATTGCACTCGAGGATCTTCTTTATCTATGGTCCGTCGAAGACACCGGCTTTGACCTTTGCCTCAGACAGCTTAGGGAAGAAGTCTTGAAGGTACTTGAAGGTTGCCGACTCCTTATCTAGAGCTCTGACAAATTGTTTCATAAGGCCCAATTTGATGTGCAGTGGTGGCATCAGCACCTTCCGGGGGGTCCACCAGTGGCTCCCACTTGACGTTGTTCCTCCCCACAGAGAACTCGGTCTGCTGTGGCCAGTCCCACCTGTGGTAGTGCACCTTGGTGTCCCTGCTGTCCCAAAGGCAAAGATAGCAGGAAAACTTGGTAAAATCGCCTTGGAGACCCATCAGGAATGCCACCATTTTGAATTCTCCTATGACCTCCCAGCCATACTCATCATACTTCAAGGCATCCAGCAAGGTCTTGATGCTGTTGTAATCCTCTTTGAGTTGCACCAAGTGAGCCAGGGGAAGAGACAGGTACTTGTTACCATTATGGAGCAGCACGGCTTCGAGGCTCCTGATTGACCTGTCAATGAAGAGGTGCAACTCATTCTGGTTACAGGCGATTCCGATTGCCTCGAACAGACTGGTCACATTGTGGCAGAAGCAGAGCCCATCTTGATGGGTGAAGAAGCTGGAAAAAGGTTGGTGACGCTTCCTCTGATCTGCGACTTGCACACTTGCACAAGTTCCACTGCTTGAGCCTAGGCGTCAAAAGCTCGGCATTGGACTTGGTGAGACCAAGATCTCTAATCAAGTCATTGAGGTCTTTTTGGTTGTGGTAGTATGGGTTTCTCTCCTCAGCTCCACCTCTGAAATTGTCATCTGGATCTACAACATCTTCCTCGCTCTGACTTGCTGCTCTCTTCTAAAGACTGCTGCTCTCTCTCCAGAGGAGTGGGTACGGGGAGCTCATGGCAGTGTGGCGACGGGGCGATGGATGAAGGAAGGTCCGGATACATGTTAGCAGGTGCATTCTTGCCAGTTTGACGTTTGGAAGGGTCCACCATGCAGAAGTAGCTGTTGCTTGAGTGGTCCATGGGTTCCTGCCAAATTCTTGGGATAGCGAACTTCATGGCTCTCTTTTCCCCTCTGTACCATCCTACAAAAATACATTTCACCCATGACTAATGTGTAAGAGATTCTCGCAACATTTTTCATACACAATATATTTTTTTCAATGACATTGAAAATTGTAAAACATTTTAAAATTAAAAACTTTTACAATTTTAAACATTTTAACAAATTTTATAACCTAAAATTCCAAGCAACAATTGTCCATCTTACCTTCCAGAGTTTTTTTGCAGTGCTCGCAGATGAAATGAGGGGGCCAGGGTTTGTCTTGATCCCCGACAGGCATACCGAAATATGCCTTGTAGGCTTCACACATTATAGTAGATGCTTCCACGAAGTACTTTTTCGCTGTTGTCTTGATAAATTGGCTGCAGACATAGCAAAATGTGTCTGCCGGATGCTTGCAGCCTCTTGATGCCATCTCAGAAAAATGCAGATATGTATACACTTAGGCTGCTGGAACTGAACTGAACTGGTGGGCTTAAGGCCCCTGTATTTATACTACTATTTATATTACTGGAAAGTTCTAGAAGTTACTCTAAGTTTACTCAGCACTGAATCTATCTGGAATGTTCTGGAAAATAGGTACATTTCAAAATGTCACTGTCCTGGTCACAAAAGCAAAGTTTGGGGAATAATAGCCATTTTCTATACTTTTGTGGCATAAGCAATTAGGAAATAACACTTACTAGGAACCAAAAAAAATAAAATAATTTGTTACATAGTGTAATCGCATGGATGATCTTTTGTGCCAGACTGGCTGGTTTGAGTATTTCTGTAACTGCTGATCTCCTGGGATTTCACACACAAGAGTCTCTAGAATTTACTCCGAATTGTGCCAAAAACAAAAAACATCCAGTGAGCAGAAGTTCTATGGATGGAAATTCCTTGTTGATGAGAGAGGTCAACGGAGAATGGCCAGACTGGTTCGAACTGACAAAGTCTACAGTAACTCAGATAACTGCTCTGTACAATTGTGGTGAGAAGAATAGCATCTCAGAATGCTATACTGAGATGCGGGTTGGCTCTGTTCCGGTGGCACGAGGTACTACACAATATTAGGCAGGTATTTTTAATGTTGTAGCTGCTCTGTGTATTTCAGTTGTAGTTTGTGGGATATTTCAGACCTTTGGACTGGATTCTTTTATTGGAAATTAAGTCAAATCATAACACGTTGCGTAAACACAGTACATAACGTACCGTTTCTCTGGTGATGAAATGTCAGGTGAATGTACTCCTGGCAATCACTGACTTAATTGCAGGCTGGGATGAAACAAGGAGACCGATGGATAAACAGTGCTTGTTGTCATGTTATACTTTAACACATAATCATGATGTATGTAGAAAACAATGTTCATTTATAGAGAAACTTTCCAACACTGATTACATTGGGGCCACTTCATCTTTATTGATGGATGCATGTCGGTGTGGTTTTTATTCTGGTGTTGCGGATTAGTCGTGACATGCAGCGCATAAGTGGCAGTGCGCCCTCAAGCGGCGGATGACTGTATAGACAGTCATTTTAACATGTGCCGGCATGGTTACTGTAACGAACTGGCCATGGAGACGGTGTTAGGATCCATGTGTAGGAAGTTTATTAAATGAAACAAGCAAACAATCCAAAATAGCAGGCAGAGAGACATAGTCGAAAAGCAGGCAGATAAATCCAATAAACCAAATAGACAGTCCAACTAGACAAACAAAACAAAGGGTTATTAAACAGGCAATGGTCATAACATGAATCAATAAACAGTGGCAATGGAAAAACGCTTGGTAAAGCAGGGTAAACTGGCAATACTTCGCAATGAACAATGGAACTGCATGGTTATATATACACATATGGTAAACAGGAAATGAGCAGTGAAGAAAAGGGTGCTGATCAGTATTCAGGAGAGGGCTCCCTCTGGTGGTTGGTAGGATGGGTAACAACCTCAGATGTTACAGTTACTGAAAGCATTCATTCCGAAATTGATTAATGGATGATCGATAAGCTTTATCAACCAAATTATTAACAACAATTAATCAATTATGGATTAATCATTAACATTCTTATGTCCAACGTTAAAATACTTTCTCTTATCCCATTTTAATATGCAGAGACCTTTTATTTTGTGTAGGACTATCTGGTTCCAATCAATGATGGGGTTGGTGTTCGTGAATTGCTTTGTTAACATCACAAGAGTTAACATCACTTTTAATTCTGGGTTATGAAGATTTGCTTTTGTTGTATAAACCACAAACTGCAGTGTCAATGCTTTAAAGTGTGAATTACTAACCCAATGGGCAATTGATGTTGAAAAGACATCAACATTGATGTCAAAAAACAGGTCAAATATGCAAATCAAACTGACGTCAAAAAATAAGTTACCTGTGCCTTTAAGCAGCTTGGAAAATTCCAGAAAATGCCAAGCCTTTAGGCAATTAGCCGAATAAACGAATAAATGTGCCGCTTTCTCATTTTTCTACTTTCAATATTAAATCGAAAAATGCACAGACCAAAACAACTCCGTTGCGTACATTCATTTTTCGATTTAATATTGAAAGCCCACTGGGAAGCCAGGGTGAAGTATGAACTGTGTGAAAGATGGAACAAGATTACCCAGGATTACATTAACCCAATGGTAAAAAGAACCTGGGTGAACAATTTCAAGGGGTAAAAGCCCATTTTTTTTTTTTCTTTTAAGCTCTCTTTCTGTCTCACACTCTCTTTTACGTTCCGTATTCCCCTCACCTTCCCTTTTCTTCTCTCATTGGATCCATTGACCAAGGGGAATCTCGGTGAGGCTGCATACTCTGAATTCTTGGGGCAGCAGCAGTGCACACTTTTAGCTCTCACAGGAAGAGTGATGTTAGGTTTACCATGACCTGCCTTCTGGACTCTCACCTGTACGAATCTGGAGGGTTTTGAGTTTCGCCGTATGTCAGAGCTCAGCTGTGATTAAAACCGGGATTGTTTCTCTGCAGTACTCCAAGATGCCAATCCATGCTTTTTTATTTCATTCCATCTGTTCTGTGTGCTATATTAGACACTGACACAGAAAGTCCCATTGTTGTATTTGTAGCTGAATATATTCAGTTTTCTCTGTTTACCAGATGTATTACATAAGCCATATATTTTGCTAGCATAGTTAGTGTTTAAATTCAGCATGAAAACAAAATACACCCTATTTAATTTTTAATTTATTTTAAAGTTATGTTCCTGGTCTTATTATGAATGATTCATCTGTGCACATTATTCAAAATAAAAATAAAATAGTTTGTCTTTGTAATCTTTAATTAAAATGTACAGAGTCCCTCTTTTATTTCCTCTGGGAATGTATTCATTTTTATCACCTGCATACATAAAGAACATACTTAACTAGATAAAAAAGTTCGTCAATCAAACTTTGATGGTGGCTTGAGAAAACTTAGCGTGAAAGTTTGAAGTAGCTGTAAAAGCTTGACATTTGAAGGTTTAAAATTTGAAGTAGTTACAAGTAGTTTTAAAAGTTTAAAGATTAAGAGACCATTCAGTCTATCAGATAGATAGCTCATTTGGTTGCTATGCAGTTACCAAGGTGATACTCGAAAGGCTCCTTGCCATCCTGAGTGAAATAAATCAACCTGGAATTCTCTATGATGTTCTGGTGCAGAGATATGTGATTTGTTACTTGGTTGATAGGGTAACCCCATCTGGTTGCCAGGAAGTTACCAAGGTGATACTTAACATGGCTCCTTGCCATCCTGAGTGAAATAAGTCAACCCGGAAGTCTCTACGATGTTTTGGTGCAGAGATATGTGATTTGTTACTTGGTTGCTAGGGTGTTCCATCTGGTTGCTAGGCAGTTACCAGGGTGATACTTATCAAGGCTACTTGCCATCCTGAATGAAATAAGTCAACCCGGAAGTCTCTATGACATTCTGATCCTGAGATACCATCTTAGTGATTTTTAATGGAAGTCAATGGTGTTTGGTTGCTAGTATGCTCTAAATGGTTGCTAGGGCGTGGCTAAGTAGTTACAATGATGATACTTAAAGAGAGATTGTTCACCCAATTAAAACAAGCCAACTCTCATGTCTCTAGGACATTCTGATCCAAAGATATCACACTCTAATTGAAAGCAATAGAGTTGGTTGCTAGGGTGGTCTAAATGGTTGCCAGGGTGTGGCTAGCCAGTGAACAGAGTGATTCTTATTGGCTGCTTACTAACCTGACTCAAAAGAGCCAATCCCCAGGTGTGTATGACATTCTGTTCTGAAGATATTGTTCTGAGACATTTTGAATGGAAGTTAAATGGGGGTGGTTTCTAGGGTCCCATAAATGGTTGTTAGGGCGTGGCTACACCATTTCCAAGGTGATACTTAAAGAGTGATAGGTAGCCTGAAATGAGCCTGCCCCATGTCTCTGTCATTCTGATTGGGAGATATGATCTGACAACTTTCTTGCATTGACTGCCATAGTAGGAATAAAAATCCCTTACCATAGTATGCCTATAGGGCAGATTTGGGCCGGTTTTACCCCCCAGGGGTACATCTTACCCCAAATGTAATGTTATGGTCAAAAACCGCTTGCTAGGCCGAATGAAAGGAGTCCACCCACATGTCTCTACGAAATTCGGATCCGGAGATATGAGCCGACAACATTTTTTTCAATGTTAAGTCAATGGGATGTTTTGGGACGGTTTTGTGCCCCAGTACCCTCCACCCCTTAGAAAAATCATAGCACAGGCGTCATAAATAGGCCGGTCGATTTGACACCTCATTCGTGGGTCTACGCCAAATGGTGCGGGATGAGTTAGGTGCTGAAATTTTGTATGGAAGAATAATAAGAAGAACTAGATAGGTACATTTTCTTCAGGAAATGTGAGTGGTGCTTTCCGTGGAAAAATATCTCACCACAATGTCCCAGCAGCTGCCCAAGTTGAAAGAGGCAACCACCATGACAGTAGGATGTTCTTTTGCAGAGATATTGGTGTTGTTCCATGGTTGCTAGTGTAACCCATCTGGTTGTTAGGCAGTTACCAGTGTGATACTTAACAAGGCTCTTTGCTATCCTGAGTGAAATAAGTCAACTCGGATGTCTCTATAATGTTCTGGTGCAGAGATATGTGATTTGTTACTTGGTTGCTAGGGTAAGCCCATGTGGTTGCTAGGCAGTTACCAAGGTGATACTTAACAAGGCTCCTTGCCATCCTGAGTGAAATAAGTCAACCCGGAAGTCTCTACGACATTCTGATCCTGAGATAATATCTTAGTGATTTTGAATGGAAGTCAATGGTTTTTGGTTGTTAGGGTGCTCTAAATGGCTGCCAGGGCGTGGCTATCCAGTGAACAGAATGATTCTTATTGGGTGCTTACTAACCTGACTCAATTGAGCCAATCCCCAAGTGTCTACGACATTCTGTTCTGAAGACATCCTTCTGAGACATTTTGAAAGGAAGTTAATGGGGGGTGGTTGCTAGGGTCCCATAAATGGTTGTTAGGGCGTGGCTATGCCATTTCCAAGGTGATACTTCAAGATTGATTGGTATCCTGATAGAAATGTGCCCGCCCCCATGTCTCTGTCATTCTGATTGGGAGATATGATCTGACAACTGTCTTGCATTGACTGCCATAGTAGGAAAAAAATCTCTTCCCATAGTACCCTATGGGACTTTTGGGACATTTTTTTTGCCCCACTTTTTATCCCCTGGGGTACATTTTACCTCCAAACACAGGGTATGTTTGAAGACGGCTTTCCAGCCCGAATCAAATGAGAAAACTCTCATGTCTCTACGAAATTCTTATCCGGAGATATGATCCGACAATTTTTTTTTCAATGTTAAGTCAATGGGACATTTTGGGATGGTGTTGTGGCCCCAGGGGGTGCACCATACCCCCAACCCCTTAGAAAAGTCATAGCACAGTTTTCGTCATAGGCCGGTCAATTTGACATCTCATTTGTGGGTCTACAACAAATGGTGCGGGACGAGTTAGTTGCCAAAGTTTGTACAGAATAATAATAACAATAACTAGATGGGTAAATTTCCTGAAGAAAATGTAAGCGGTGATTGCTGTGGCAAAATTAGTCACCACGATGTCCCTGCAACTGTCCAAAGTTGAAGGGGGCCACCCCCATGACAGTAGGATATTGTGGTGCAGAGATATTGGTGTTGATCAGTGGTTGCTAGGGTAACCCCATCTGGTTGCTAGGCAGTTACCAAGGTGATACTTAACAAGGCTCCTTGCCATCCTGAGTGAAATAAGTCAACCCGGAAGTCTCTACGATGTTCTGGTGTAGAGATATTTGATTTACTTGGTTGCTAGCGTAAGCCTATGTGGTTGCTAGGCAGTTGCCACTGTGAAACCAAGAAGGCTGCTTGCTGTTCTGAGTCATACAAGCCAACAATGAAGTCTCTACGACATTCTGATCCTGAGATACAATCTAAGCGATTTTAAATGGAAGTCAGTGGGGTTTGGTTGCTAGGGTGCTCTAAATGGTTGCTAGGGCGTGGCTAAGTCGTTTACATGATTATACTTGAAGACTGATTGCTCACCCAATGCAAACAAGCCAACTCTCATGTCTGTAGGACATTCTGACCTGAAGATATCACACTCAGCCTTTTGGATTGGAAGTCAAAGGGGTTTGGTTGCTAAGGTGCACTAAATGGTTGCTAGGTTGTATGCAGTTGCTAGGGTGTTAAAGTGATGGAGTGAAAGAAAGAATAAAAAGAGTGGAGTGATGGACAGATAGAAAAGAGAGTGATGAAGTGATAGAAAGTATGAGTGGTGGAGTGATAGTTAGTAGATTGAATCCTCTAAAGGATTTATTACAGGGAAAAGTTTTCACACCTTGAATGGGAGTAAATTTAAAATCAGTCCAGTTCGGAAGTCCGATATGGGAATACCGGAAGTCCGATCAGTTAGAGTCAGAACAGTCTGAAGGCCTGACCCGAGTTTGGTGGTTGTAGCTTGAAAGCTCTAGGAGGAGATACTGTTTAAATTTTGGCTCAGAATAATAATAATAATAGTAAGCTTAAATAGTAGATCAGTATGTTGGCTTTGTCAAGCCAACATAATAACTAGATAGTAAAGTTTGAAGACAAACTTTATGTTGGCTTGACAAAGTCTTGTCTGAAAGTTTAAAATAGTTGGAAGTTTGAAGGTCTTACAGTCAGACAGACAGAAGGAACATCATACAGATAGACAGCCAGCTGCAAGAAGTCATATGCATCCCTAACCCTTGCTTGTTTTTCTGAATGGCAAATTGGTTGCTAGGGTAACCCTTTTTGTTTGCTAGGCAGTTACCAAGGTGATGCTCAAAAGGCTCCATGCTACCCTGAGTCAAATGAACACAACTAGAAGTCTCTACAATGTTCTGATGCAGAGATATGTGATTTGTTACTTGGTTGCTAGGGTAACCCCATCTGGTTGCTAAGCAGTTACCAGGGTGATACTTAACATGGCTCCTTGCCATCCTGAGTGATATAAGTCAACCCGGAAGTCTCTATGATGTTCTGGTGCAGAGATATGTGATTTGTTACTTGGTTGCTAGGGTAAGCCCATGTGGTTGCTAGGCAGTTGCCACTTTGAAACCAAGAAGGCTGCTTGCTGTTCTGAGTCATACAAGCCACCAATGAAGTCTCTACGGCATTCTGATCCTGAGATACCATCCATTGCTCCGCAAACACCACTAATATTAAGCTTAAATAGTAGATCAGTATGTTGGCTTTGTCAAGCCAACATAATAAGCTTATGTAGTAGATCAGTATGTTGGCTTTTTTTTTTTTTTTTTTTTTTCTCTCCCCAATTTGGAATGCCCAATTCCCACTACTTGGTAGTTCCTCTTGGTGGTGTGGTTACTCACTTCAACCCGGGTGGCAGAGGACAAGTCTCAGTTTCCTCCGCTTCTGAGACAGTCAATCCGCTCATCTTATCATGTGGCTTGTTGTGCATGACACCGTGGAGGCTCATGCTACTCTCCGCGATCCACGCACAACTTACCACAAGGAGGTTACCCCATGTGACTCTACCCTCCCTAGCAATCGGGCCAATTTGGTTCCTTAGGAGACCTGGCTGGAGTCACTCAGCATGCCCTGGTTTCGAACATGCGACTCCAGGAGTGGTAGTCGGCATCAATACTTGCTGAGCTACCCAGGCCCCCCGAGAAGTGCTTTCTTTATCAAATGCAGTACATAGCCTACTCTGACAGTACGCACATTTGGACACAGCTATAGAGACTACTTTTCGCATCCAACCAATTCCCGATGGATAGTCAAGTCCCGTGCTGCATTTTTTTTTTCTTGTTGAATTTCCCAGATTCGCTAAAAAATACATCACATTACGGAAGCAAAATAGGTTGCGATGCTGTTTTAGTCTTACCTTTATAACAGGAAGTCTTACACAAACTCAGCAACCAACAGCAAATAGTCAGTTATTGTAAAGCCACATCATTGACCTTGATAACTGATTCCGGCTTCTCTTGACGTAGAACGCCTGCCTGTGGCTCTAAATTCAACTATAGACTTGCATAGAGTATATTTAGATTTAGTGATAATGTTCTCAGATTAAAGTGTCAGATAGAATGATGGTCCAGTGGGATTAAGAGTGTGTGATTATTAGCAACACGTGTTGTATTGCACTGTGAGCGGAAAGTGTGTGTGTGTGTGTGTGTGTGTGTGTTTGGGAGTGGAAAAGAAGCTTAGACTTCTCAGTGGGTGGTAAGAGGTGATTTTAGCAAGTCTTAATTGGGCATTGACCAGGCCTTGACCAATATCTACTAGTATCTAGAGGCCTGGCCAGCATTTGGAACATGACTGAAGTTTAGTTTTTGTATTTCTGTTCACTTTTGCTTGGAGAGCCGAACTTTCTTTAAACTTCCTGTCCAATCACCTCCATCAATCCCACACCATTTCAGCCAATAAGGGTGTGGAGAGGACACACAAACTGTGAAGTGCGCACTAGGGAGGAACCCATTGTCCGCCCCTGCATCAGGAGCCTTTGATGACCTTATTGAGATGCTGATTCACGTTCTTAAGTCGCCCGACTCTGCATGCTTTTTGAGTGGGTGGCAATTGTCATGGAAGGAGATGAGCTCTCATTTGCTCTCACTGAAACCATGCCAGACCCTCCCACTCCACCATTCACCCTCCACCCACAAGCCACCCCTCTTCCTGGTGGAAAAAGGGTGGAGGAAGGGCTTTGTGAGATCATCAACTTTTCAAGATCCCTGTGGATTGTGGAATTGGTTGAGAGTCTGGGGTGTATTTCTGTCCTCAGGGAGTGGAAGAGTGGAATGAGAAGGGGGCTAGGCATCACATTTCACTTGTTGTTGATGTTTTTGTTGTTCCGTCTTGCCCCCTTGGATCATCTCATAAGGAGGGCGAGCGGACAGGCGGGCACGAGTGGTGAGACGGCATTTGTGTGGGTTTATCGCTCCATTCACAAGAGTTCATTCACATTCTGGAAGATATGGGGGTGGGCATGTGACTGGCATTGGGCCTTTATTTTTCCATCAATGATTGGCTTGCACAATGTGTCAGAGCAACACACACTTGGGCACTCACATCAACCTCTATTGTATGAAGCCAATCCATAGAAGTACAGAAGAAGGTGGACATTTAGATTTGTGGAAAACATTAATCTTCAAAACTGATGGAATCTTAGTGTGATGAAAACACAAAACTGAGGAGCATGCAGCACTTGAATAGTTTCCCATTCTGTATCTACATTAACCAGTATGCGTGGCTTAAAGTCAACATGAAATGAAAATGATGTACAGTATTCTACAGAATAATGAAATGTTTTTATTCTTTTATCAAAATTGAATAACTTTAATATCAGTTAAAATAAAAAAAAAAATATTTACCATTTAAAAATGAAATATTGCTTAAAATAACGTAAAAAGTTCTGTCGTACATTTATTTCCTCTAAATATTGTGTTTCACTTGGAAAAATGTCACATAATGGAAGTTAAATGCGTTGTTTTGTTGTGAATGCTGTGTTTTTAATTCACTTTGAATCAAGGTATAATTTGCCATTGAATTAGAACCAAAATATTTGAGAATGGATGGAGAGATATCTTATAAAAACTAACAGGGCTTAACAGGGTTCGGATTCACAAAAATTGACGGATTCATGAAAAAAGGATAAATTAAAAGTTTGTAAGAAGCTATCTAGCTATAAACATTAATGTTTTTAAGAAAAAAAGATTAAGTATTTTGAACTTTTTTTCTTATCTAATTTTATAAGAATTATTTTCTTAATGTTTTGCACTGGTTTCTATTTTTTTATTAGTTGTCAACCGATTGAGTTGTTTAAATGATACAGGCTTCTAGAGAGCAGGGTGGCCGATTGCAATAAATTGGTATTGATGTACTACTGTATACATACAACACATTCTCACTCCCAAGGCCTCAAATACTACCATTTGTTTAAGAGCCCACGGGCATCAACATTTGGACAGCAAAAGCAGCCTTTGGCATCTGTTTCCCACGTATCCGGCAAGCGGATTGCTTTCAGTGAGAAACCTTTGCCGTCAATAGACTTACGTTAAGAGCATCGTAATTTTATCATTGTGAAATTGTATGTTGGGGTACAATTTTGTCATTGTGACATATTTTGCGGTATGGTTTTCATTTAATTTGAAATCAGCAACATTTATTCACAGTTGGTAATGTTTGATCAGCAACATTTATTAGTTTGCAGTGGTTAATGTTTAATCCGTTGTTTACTGTACACGTTCTGCTCTGCTGAAGTAATTTGTTTCATTTGGCATCATATTCCAAGTCTTCCGATTGCATTTTGTGATTAATGGACCCAACTTTAAGTTTTAATTTAACAATCACAGCCACTAGTGGTCTGCCATAACACATTCCACACTTGTTCTATAACACTTTAAAAAAAAATTCTGCATCTAGAAGTATTATGACAGGTTTGATGTCAGTGAGGTTGACATATGCACCAAGCTTAAACTCATGCAACCCTGGGAATCAAACCCATACTCAAGCTCCTTGGATGTCACTGTCCTCACAGAGTGGGACGATGTTTAGCGATTAAAACCTTCAATTTCACTCTGTTCCTCACAAAGTTATCGTATAGTTTGGAATATTATTACAGTGCTTTTGTAGCTTTTATTTATTTATTTTTTAGAAATTATTGTGACCGTATTTTTATCTGCTTGTTACGTTTATGTAGCTGAGAATTGTTTAGGTTTAGGCGAAGGGTGGGGGTGATGAAAATATCTATATAATAGTTTAATGTAAATCAAATTAAATTTAAATTTACCTGTCTATTCCATATATTATATTATTTATAATTGGTTATGTTTAGGAATAGGGTTGGGTTAGGGGATATAAATGAATTTGTGTAGTTACTTTATACAATTATATTGATATTTCATAAGTGTAATGAAACATATTGTGGTTAAACACCATAATAATATCTGAAGATTGACAATAGCTGGGTTTCCATCCACATATTTCTATGCACATTTTGGGATATTGCTGGATGGAAACTGCTAATAAAATTTCAAAAATGCTCATAAAAAACATATATGCTTGCTTGAGGTGGAAATTTTTTTTATTCAATAAGAAGAAATGTGACTATGATGTAAATACATTAACCAAATAAACTCCTATTGAAGTTATTAGAAATACAAGATGTGCATCAAAAAAATCATGTGACTTAATAACTGGTTCAGTTATTCATCTGAAATTTTGCTCTGGTCATTCTGACATCAATGGTGTCTAGAAAATCCAATGCCTGCATGAAGTTTGCAAAGCAAATAAGTCAAATGCAAACTTGAACTGTGCCGAAGAGCAGGTTTATTGACACTTTTGACAAATATATTATAGATCCCCACCACAAAGATGTTAAGGAATGAGGAACACCCACACATAGTGCTCCCAGAACTGTGTAAAGCGCTGTTGCTCCCAGACATGACAAGTTCTTTACAGCAGTGGTTCCCTGTTCCTGGAGACTACACTTTTTGGATATCTCCCTAATCAAACACACCTGATTGAACTCATCAGATTGTTAGTGGAGATTCCAAGACCTGGATTGGGTGTGTCAGAAAAGGGAAATATACAAAATGTGCAGGGTTGGGGGGCCTCCAAGAACAGGGTTGGGAACCACTGCTTTACAGTTTTTTGTCGGTGTGCTATTAACCACAAATATTTTATTAATAAAAGAGTCACAGTGGTTACAATTTCTCTGGAAGTGACTATATTGTTCTTTTGAACATATTGGATGGAAACGCGGCTTTATTCGCAAATAATTTTTGCAATATTATTGTTTTTCACATAAATTAAATTCACAACTTGGGTGGAAACATAGCTAGTGACGCCACCCTTTGAGACCGCCCTGGGCATACCTGCCACATGCGTTGGGAAACAGATGCTAGAGGCTGCTTTTGCACGAGCAGCTGTATTTGACACCTTGGGAGTGAAACTTGATTGGTACATATTACAATTTATTGACAGCAAAAGAGATGTACACAAAATTGTTTAAGTACACTGAACAATTATTTTTCACAATTTTCACTAAAATTCTATAAAAACACTCAATATGGACTATACAACCAAAGAAAGGAAGAGATTTATACACTTTCACATTTGTTTTACAAATGTGAGGTTTGACAAGCTTGTAAGTTCACCTCCAAATGTGGGAAATCCTGAACCAAGTAGCTATTGGGTAAGAACACAGTCCCTCAAAATGCAGCAGGACGGGCCCCCACTCTGATTGTGTGTCTGTTTGTTTGCCCACTCATCTCACATCAAAGTGAGGCCAACTCACTAGATAAACACACTTTATTCCCCCAAGCAAGGTGCACTGCACTTCGAGACCTGTCATTGGAGCTCTTTTGTTTTGTAAATACATAAGCCCAGGAGTGGATTTACCACATAAAATTCCTGTTTAACTTCTTAACTTGACCACTTGTTGCCCCGCTTAGCGTCTGAACGGTTGTTAATGAATACTTTATTGCCACTTTGCCGCATGCATCCCGGCGACTTTGTTTAATTTCTCAATCCAGACACCCTGTTGCGTTTCCCAGAGAAGAAGGGAAATGGCACGTTTGCATTTCCTTTCTGTGAAAAAGACAAACGTAGGCTGAGTACAAGAGAGAAGACCGCAATAGACTTTCATGCACAAAGATGAAAGGAGAGAAACAGACATGGAAAGATTGAAAAAAAAAAAGTGCCATGCATGGAAGCATAGGCAGAGTTTTGGGGGCTGCCAGGGTAGAAATAGTTTTATCATTATTGGAGCATAAATAAAACAAATACAATTTTATTAAGGAATATTATGGGTTCAATACAAGTTAAGCTCAATCAACAGCATTTGTGGCATTATATTGATTACCACAAAAATGTATTTAGACTCCCTCCTTTTCTTTGAAAAAAAGCAAAAATCAAGGTTACAGTGATGTACGTACAATGGAAGTGAATGGAGCCAATTTTTGGAGTGTTTAAAGGCATAAATGTGAAGCTTTCAATTTTATAAAAGCACTTAAATTAATTCTTCTTTTGAAACTCATGTAGTATTTGAGCAGTAAAGTTGTTTAAATCATCATTTTTACAGTCCATTTTGGGTTTTAGGGTTTGGTGACTACATCGTCATGGCAATGAAGTTGTAAAATTGACTAACTTTATACAGAAAAGTCTAGTAAGTGATTTTATCACACTAAAATCATGTTAACACACATATTGTTTACGTCTTGTTGCTATACTTTTGAAAACTGAGTATTTCAGTGTTCAAAAATTGGCCCCCATTCACTTCCATTGTAAATGCCTCACTGTAACCTAGATTTTTGCTTTGTTTTTTTTAAAGAAAAGGTGGGAAAAGTCAAAATACATTTTTGTAGTAATCAACACTGTCACAAATGCTGTCGATTGAGCTTAACTTGTATTGAACACGGACTATTCCTTTAACAAATAAATAGTAATGTTGTGAGTAGAATAGCGTTAGATATGACTGAATTATTATCTCATTTTACTTCTGCGTCTTAAACTTTGCCATTATCATGACAATCAACACATTTTATTTCCTGTCAACTCTGCACAACAATCAATATTCAAGGCTGTGATATGTCTTTTGGTGTTTTTTTTTTATTTTTTTTTTATTTATTTTTATTTTTTTGTGACCTCTGTGCATTAAAACATCTGTGTAAATGCACTTTCACTTGTATATGTGCCAACTGGCCAAGGTCCAAAATTAACCATTCAAATAAAAAACAGCTTAAACCAGCCTAAGATGGCTTGTTGGTCTTAGTTGTTCTCCCAGCCTGCTGAAAAGTGCCTAAAACCTCTCTAAAACAGACCAGTGTGGGCTGCGTTTCCCAAAAGCATCACAAGCTTAAGTTAATCGTAGAGACCACTGGCGCCCTGACAGGCTGGGAGACCAGCTACGACAAGCAAACCAGCTTAGGATTTTAAGAATCAACAAATGCAAGCAAAAATTTATTTTGTCGAGTAAATAAATGGATCACTGCCATTTGGCTGGTAAGGTTATTAGGAATTGCAGCAATGCAATATGACAATTACCTACTCTGGTGCAAATATTCAACAAAAGAAAGCTAAATAACAGCACACGCTATTGGCACATACTGTATGGTAAAAAGTTGTGTATGCCACTTCAGATACAGCTTCTGTAAACCTCCACAAGAAAAAAAGAAGCAAAGCATGAAGAGCTGGAGTTTGATTTGCACACTTGCTGAGCTCCTGGTGTTGTGGTTTGTGAGTTTGTGTTTGTGTGGGTGTCCAGGATGGGGATACAGTTGGAATCAGATTTCCCCCCCAGACCCAATAGTTGATGCCTCAGCACACTTCTGGCTTCATCTGCCCTGTTTGGACATATTTAGAATTGATCTTTCGCACTTACTTACACACACACACACACACACACACACACACACACACATGCTAATATGAGTGTTGAGTAACAGTCCATACTCTAGCTATTGAGTACACGTGTGGTTGTGACTCTTGGGTGTCCTGAAGCAAGTGTACAGTATAATCAGGCTGCTCTCCAGATGTGTGTGTAAGCCATAATTTTATACACACTGCCCTTAAGAACTTGTCCTGGGATTGCATGTATTTGAGTGCATAAGTGTGTGTCCATTGCCATAGGATTATGATTGTCATCACCCACTTCTCTTTGTTTATTTTCTGTAAGAAATGAATAATAACTCTATTAATTAGCCAGTAGAACAGCTGCAGTGATGATGCTAGACTATTTAGCACTTCAGCAAATTTTTACGCCGTTCTTTCCCCCCATTGCATAAAATTCATACTGTGTCAGTGACATCAGCATGTTTTAAAAATATGTGAGACACCTATCAAAGTTTAGGCCCACCCAACCTAATTAACAATTTTACTAGGTACATGTGACAAGTTTTGAGGATCAGCTATTTTTTTTATTTTTATTTATTTGTTTTTATTTATTTTTTGTCCTCACTAAAATGTGACAAAAGACATATTGTCAGTCATTTGGTTTCTATTTCTGTGGCATTGCACTGGGTAGTCCCGGCCACAGTGAAATCACAGTGCTTATCATAACTTCCAAATAAGTTCTGCCACTGTAATTGTGTTGCATTGCACATTATTTTTGCTTCCAGTGTTGGCAGATTTCTACCTGGTTAGGAAATATTATAAAATTATACAAATATTCCCAATGCATAGAGGCAAAAAGGGGTGAACATCCCAGTGATACAGAATTGAGCAATTGTAATTGATTGGAACTAATTAGCAGTTACAAACAATGATGATCAGAGATCCAGCAGCTTTAAATGACACTCCAGGGGAAGATAAATGTCAGAGAAACTCCCTAAAAGGCTTTGCAAGGTTTACTCTCATGCAGATGTTTGTGTCCTTGTGTATGCTAACCCTAATGTGTGTTCAATGCAAGATTTCATAAAACAATAAATAAAACAAAAAATAAGCCCAGATAAAGAGTTACAGTGGTTAGTTGGTGGGTTATTTGTTTTAGTTTAGTCAGTTAGAAGTTAGTTGATTTCAATGAGTCTAGTTGTTTAGTTAGTTGGTTGTTTAGTTACATTTAGTTACGTTAAGTTATAGTTTAGTTTGTTGACTGTTTAGTTAGTTGGTAGGTTGCTAAGTGTTGTTAGTTGGTTGTTTAGTTATTTTACTTTGATCAATATTATCTGGAGTAAAACAAAGTACAACATACACCTGTGTTTTTGTTTCATTGGTGCATTAAGAGTTATCATAAAACAACAATTACAAAATTTCCACTAGCATTTTCTCCATAAAACCTTTACCTGAAGCACAAACCTGCTCTACGACGAGGGGCATTTTACCAGTAAAGAGAGAGACCATTGCCACAGCTGTCTCAAGGTTATGCGCCAGTTGGTGTTGCCAAATTGTTCCAAACTTAGCCCTGGAAAAAACTAACAAATTACTTGGAGTTAGGGAGCTGGTATTAGTTGAGGACTCCTAATGTCATGGTTACTGGTGTAACCTCCGTTCCCTGATGGAGGGAACGAGACGTTGGTGTCGATGTAGTGACACTAGGGATATTTAAGTGGAAAAATACGTCACATGGCCTTTCCAACACCCGAGCCTTCAAGGTAGATCCTGCCCAATGGGGGAGGAGGTACTACAACATGGAGACTGGGGCAGAGGGGCTCTGCCCAAGGAAGACGCAGTTTGCCAGCAGGGAAACGAATTAGTGGAAGATATAGATCGCATGGGGTTAGCCTTACAGGGAACTGCCACATGCGGAGCACCTACCCCAGAACCGGGCTCTTAGTTAGCGCGTGTACTGGGCCGGCAGTGAGTCTCTCCGAAAACTCGACTGCCACAGGGCTCGGAGGAAGTCAACCAGGGAACAACTTTTGTGAACACTACTGGGAATTAACAGCGCACGTCTTCAGGTCAAAAGGAGGTGGAAGGCGCTATGTGAAAGCAATACACCCGGCCGGCTATCCCGGGCTTATCCGCTTAGGTTGCGTGCCACTACCTGGGACGAAACCGGTTCCACCCGGAGGTTGTAGAACCTTGCAAAGGTGTTGGGTGTTGCCCAGCCCGCTGCTCTACAAATGTCTGTTAGAGAGGCACCTCTGGCCAGGGCCCAAGAAGCTGCTACACCATGGGTAGAATGGGCTCGTAGCCCTACCGGGGGCGGCATGTCTTGGGCGAGATATGCCATAGATATGGCATCAACAAGCCGGTGGGCAATCCTCTGCTTGGAGACAGCGCTTCCTTTTCGCTGTGCACCAAAGCAGACAAAGAGCTGCTCAGAGAGTATAAAGCTCTGCGTGTGATCCAAATAGATGCGCAAAGCACGCACTGGACACAGCAACGCTAGGGCTGGGTCTGCCTCCTCCTGGGGCAGCGCTTGCAGGTTCACCACCTGGTCCCTAAAAGGAGTGGTGGGAACCTTGGGCACATAGCCCGGTCGGGGTCTCAGGATCACATGAGAATAGCCCGGACCGAACTCCAGGCACGTTTCGCTGACAGAGAACGCTTGCAGGTCACATACCCTCTTGATGGAAGTGAGCGCAGTCAGGAGGGCAGTCTTCAGGGAGAGTGCCTTAAGCTCGACTGACTGCAAAGGCTCAAAGGGGGCTCTCTGTAGGCCCTGAAGAACTATGGAGAGATCCCATGAGGGAATGAGGGGCGGTCTAGAGGGATTCAGCCTCCTAGTGCCTCTTAGGAACCTGATGATCAGGTCGTGCTTCCCTAAGGACTTACCGTCAACTGCGTTGTGGTGTGCTGCTATGGCAGCAACGTACACCTTCAAGGTGGAAGGGGACAGCCTCCCTTCCAACCTCTCCTGCAGGAAGGAAAGCACTGATCTGACTGCACATCTCTGGGGGTCTTCGTGTCGAGAAGAACACCACTTAGCGAACAGACGCCACTTCAAGGCATACAAGCGCCTCGTAGAGGGGGCCCTAGCCTGAGTGATCGTGTCTACCACCGCAGGTGGTAGGCCACCTAGGTCTTCCGTGTCCCGTCCAGGGACCAGGCATGGAGATTCCAGAGGTCTGGGCGCGGGTGCCAGAGGGTGCCCCGTCCCTGAGAAAGAAGGTCCTTCCTCAGGGGAATTTGCCAGGGGGGAGCTGTCGCGAGGAGCATGAGGTCCGAGAACCATGTCTGGGTGGGCCAGTAGGGTGCTACCAGGATGACCTGCTCCTCGTCCTCCCTGACCTTGCACAGAGTCTGTGCAGGTAGGCTCACTGGGGGAAACGTGTATTTGCGAATGCCAGGGGGCCAGCTGTGTGCCAGCGCGTCTATGCCGAGGGGAGCCTCGGTGAGGGCGTACCAGAGCGGGCAGTGGGAGGATTCTTGGGAGGCGAACAGGTCCACCTGTGCCTGACCGAATCGACTCCAAATCAGCTGGACCACCTGGGGGTGGAGTCTCCACTCTCCCCTGGGGGAAACCTTCCGTGACAGCACGTCTGCTGTAGCGTTGAGGTTGCCCGGGATATGAGTGGCTCGCAGCGACTTGAGATGCTGCTGACTCCGGAGGAGGAGACGGCGGGCGAGTTGTGATATACAGCGGGAGCGCACACCGCCTTGGCAGTTGACATATGCTACCGCTGCCGTGCTGTCTGTCCGAACTAGCACGTGCTTGCCCTGGATCAACGGCAGGAACCTCCGCAGGGCGAGCAGAATTGCCAGTAACTCGAGGCAGTTGATGTGCCAATGCAGCCGCGGACCAGTCCAGAGGCCGGTGGCTGCGTGCCTGTTGCAAACAGCGCCCCAGCCCATTTTGGAGGTATCCGTCGTGACCACGACGCACCTGGAGACCAGTTCTAGGGGAACACCTGCTCGTAGAAATGAGAGGTCGGTCCAAGGGCTGAAAAGACGGTGACAGACTGACGTAATGGCCACGCGGTGTGTCCCGTGGCGCCATGCCCGTCTCGGGACTCGAGTCTGGAGCCAGTGCTGAAGCGGCCTCATATGCATCAACCCGAGCGGGGTGGTCACCGCCGAGGATGCCATATGCCCCAGGAGCCTCTGAAAAAGTTTCAGTGGAACTGCTGTTTTCTGTTTGAACGCCTTCAAACAGGTCAGCACCGACTGGGCGCGCTCATTCGTAAGGCACGCCGTCAGGGAGACTGAGTCCAACTCCAAACCAAGAAAAGAGATGCTCTGAACCGGGAGGAGTTTGCTCTTTTCCCAGTTGACCCGTAGCCCTAGTCAGCTGAGGTGCGAGAGCACCAGGTCCCTGTGTGCGTATAACACGTCTCGAGAGTGAGCTAGAATTAGCCAGTCGTCGAGATAGTTGAGAATGCGAATGCCCACCTCCCTTAACGGGGCAAGGGCAGCCTCTGCGATCTTCGTAAAGACACGAGGAGACAGGGACAGGCCGAAAGGGAGGACTTTGTACTGATACGCCCGACCCTCGAACGCGAACCGCAGGAAGGGTCTGTGTTGAGGAAGGATCGAAACATGAAAGTATGCGTCCTTCAGGTCTACCGCCGCGAACCAATCTTGATGCCGGACGCTCGCTAAAATGCATCTTTGCGTCAGCATCTTGAACGGGAGTCTGTGTAAAGCCCGGTTCAGTACTCGCAGGTCCAAGATTGGCCGCAACCCACTGCCTTTCTTTGGTACAATGAAGTAGGGGCTGTAAAACCCTTTCTTCATCTCGGCTGGAGGGACAGGTTCTATCGCGCCCTTCCGTAGGAGGGTAGCGATTTCCGCGTGCAGGGTAACAGCGTTTTCGCCCTTGACGAAGGTGAAGTGAATACCACTGAACCTGGGCGGGCGCCTGGTGAACTGAATCGCGTAGCCGAGTCGGACGGTCCGGATCAACCACCGCGATGGATTGGGAAGTGCAAGCCATGCGTCCAAATTCCGTGCGAGGGGGACCAAGGGGACAACGTCGTCGGACGTACCGGCAGGTGGGGCCTCGCGGCGGGGCAGAACGCGAGGTGCCACAGTACGTCGTGGCCGTGCTGAGTCTAGGGACATCGAAGCACTTACCTGGCTCCTTGTGACCACCCCCGGAACAGCCTGGGACGGGGGAGGAAGAGGCCTGTCCTCATGACCCGTGGAGGCTGTCACATCGGGGGTGGATTTGTGCCACAGCTGGGCGCTCAGGGGTGGAAAGGGCACCGCTGGAGCGCCAATCCTGCAAGATAAAGCCCGTGGACAGTGGTCATGGTGACGACCGTACACACCGGGTATGTGACCCAGGGAGGAAGGAAGCCGCTCTTTTGCTGAACTGCTGGGTACCGCAGCCACTTGGGCGTGCGGCGAAATCAAACAAAAAGGCAACAAAAGATTTTCCACCCGGCCCTCCACCGGGGGATGGAGTGGTCTTTCTACCAGCTCCACATGAGTGGGTTCCCTCATCCCTGGGTTGGCCGTCTCAGGGGCGCTTCAAAGACCTCCGTGGGTTCTTCGGTGCCGGCTGTGAGACGGGTGGCGTCGGCTTCCTGCGGTGGGCTCCACGCCGGGGCCGGGCCGGAGGGGCGGGCCACGGCGGAGCCGGTGCAGTCACTGCAGGGGGATGCCCTTGGCGACGAGCAGACGGGGTGCGGGGTCTTGAGCTGCACCGGGGCAGGATGTGCCGGATTGCCTCCGTCTGCTGCTTTACCGTCGAAAACTGCTGGGCAAAGTCCTCAACGGTGTCGCCGAATAGGCCCGCCTGGGAAATGGGGGCAGCAAGGAACCGTGTCTTGTCGGCCTCGCCCATCTCGACCAGGTTGAGCCACAGGTGGCGCTCCTGGACCACTAGTGTGGCCATCGTCCACCCGAGAGACCGCACCGTGACCTTCGTCGCCCGGAGGGCGAGGTCGGTCGCTGAGCGCAGTTCCTGCATCAAATCTGGGGCGGAACTACCCTCGTGCAGTAGTGAGAGTGGGTGAACTGCGGAGTCGGGGTCAGGCAGTAAAAGGTGCCTCCCACGACTTCGTCAGCTCCTCATGCACCTCCGGGAAGAATGGCACTGGAGCGGGGCGCGGCTGGTCTGAGCGGCGCCGTGAACCCAGAAACCAATCATCAAGCCACGAGGGTTCAGGGGAGAGCGGAGGGTTCCACTCTAGCCCGACGCTCGCGGCCGCCCGGGAAAGCATGTCCGTCATTTCGGCATCGGCCTGTAACTGGGCGACCGTCCCCGAAGGGGGAAGCCCAGCTGAGGCTTCTGCGTCCGACTGGACAAGCCCGCTCTCCGATGCTGCGCTCGCGATGCTCATCATCTCGAACAAGAAGCCTGACTCGCCGTGCGACGAGCCGGCGAACTCATCCGAAAGCCCGATTGGGGCAGACGAGCATGCTGGGGAATGGGAGGTCCGCGGGGGGGATACCTGGCGGAGGCGATCCCATTGAGGTCCCCAAATCGCCCCCAGCGCCAGCCACGCTGACCTCAAACCCGTAGGTAGGAGGACCAAGGCGGGGAGCCGCTGGGGTGGCTTGCTTCCTTACGAAAGCAAGCCGCGACCGCAATGTTGCCATGGTCATGTTCTCGCAGTGAGAACATGAACCATTCATAAACGCTGCCTCCGTGTGGGTCGCGCCCAGACACGAAAGACAGCGATCATGACCATCCGAAGTTGAGAGAAAATGACCGCAACCAGGAATAACACACGAACGGAAAGGCATCTTTAGAAAGACGCGTCTTTAAAAAGACGTTCCGTGTGTGCGCTCTTTTAGAGAAATATACTCTTTTAGAGGGGAAAAACGCTCTTTTAGAAAATATACTCTCTAGTTTTTCTGCCGATGTGCCCAGGGGCGTTCTCTGCAGTGCACCAGTGCAGAGGAGGGAGAAGCCGCTGAAATGCGCTGTCAGATCCAGCAGAGGTGAATGAACAGTGCTATTCAGCTCAATGAGCATGACCGTTCGGCTCCGAAGAGAAAATCTGAATGAGTGGTTGCATACCGGCTCCTTTTATACCCGTATGTTCGGGGGAGTGGCATGCAAATACCACTCACCAATTTTCATTGGCCTTTTATCAAAGACCAGAGGTGTCTCGGGCTCCCAAGAGTGACCCCTAGTGTCATTACATCGACACCAACATCGAGTGAGTGACAGATAGGGAACAACTGAGAATGCCTTTATCTGTTCTGATTTATGGCATTTCATTAGAATTCATGAAAAAACACTAATCTTGTGGCTGCTCCACTGTAGCTGAGGTCTTCAGTCCACCGTACTCTACATAACAGAAATAATTGCAAGTGTAAACTTCAAGAGCAACTTGATGGATGACCTCTGTTATGATTCGGTTGTTACTTTTGACAATCCACTGCTAGTCCAGTTCTGTGAAATGTTCTGTTTAATGGTCATCACTTCACATGTGACTGTCAAACCAATGGCATAGTGCACGGAAAGCGGTGGAAAATATGATGTTTAAAACCTCTCAGTGTAGACTTAAATATTTTTCTCTCACTGCGTCTCACTGAAGGTGATTATATTAATTCCATTTGTGCTTATAATGACTCAGCTGTATGCAGAAATGTAGAAACGGTTGGTTTTGGACTATTTTTGTGGGAGATCTATTTCCAGTTGTTCAACTTGATGTAGTGTTCACACATTTGTTATTTTGATTTGAACAAGACCATCTATTTCTCCCATACCCAGTCTAAAGTCTATCAAACGAACAGATTTATTTTAACGGCAAGTTAAACAGATGAAGATAAGCCATTTTATTCCTTCTTAAGAGAAAGTGCCATTACTGGGGGAAAAAAAAAATATACTATTTTTTAAAAAAAAAATTTTTTAAAGCAGAAATAGATAATTAGTAAGGTTGCCATTCATAACAGACTGTACAAATCCTAAACTAGACTATAGCCTGGTCTTTAAAGAGAGAATAAAATGCCATTCTAAAACACAATTTCTGAATTGTAATGGGTGAAACAAAATATTCCAGGAAATTATGTAGGGCTGGATTTGATTTTATAGATTGCCATTAATTTTTTTTTTTTTTTTTTTTTTTGTCTTTTTTTTTTTAATATCTGCTCTGGACAAAAAAAAAAAAAACCTTTCTAATCTTTGACAAAAATGTAACTTGCTCTGTCTCTAAAACAACATTTCTTTTTGGCTAATATCACTAAATCCTCGTATTTTTCAATCCCCTCCCCTACAAACCCCTTCCACCTGGTATTAAGATGCGTCTTTTGTGATCCGATCACATGTGGTCAAGTGAGACACATCATTGTTTACACCTGGTCGCTTAAATTCATCTCCTGTAACCAGTTGTGTTCAGATTTCGAGGGTAGGGTCTCTGATTTCATGATGACATAAATCAATCACTGTGCCAGTGTGTTACTGCATGATAATAAACCGCAAAAAGTCATAAAAGACAAGTAAGTGTGAATAAAAACTGTGGACTGCACTCTGTCTCCAGATGCATCTGAATTGTAGTCTAAGCACAAACACAATATTATGAGCATAATTATCTGTTATTTTAGTGAATTATTATCATTCATTGTATTAAAGGAGCTTCAGTTGTTCATGCTTCTCATCTGTGTTGATATCAGACACACTGAAGAAGATCCATGAAGTTCTTGTCTTAGTGTATGTATCCACTTTTTTAAATGTACCGTTCGGGCGGTTATGACGGTAGTGACTTTTAAAGTCACTCGGAACCGGCAACGTTTAAACACTTGTTTTAGTCAAAGTCTCTTTAAGCAACTCCGTTCACTCGGCAGCCATCTTTGGAACGCTCCTGTGCAGCTATTTTTCAATGTAAACAAGTGGCATACAGCTCCTATCTATTTGAATGGGTAAAGACCGAAAGCTCCAAAACGATTGGTCAAGAACGGTATCATAAATTGTTCTTCTTTAGCTCAGATTATGCAAAAAGCAAAAAAAAAAAAAAAACAAAAAAAAAACATTTTCCTGGCTTGTATAGCTAATGTGCACATTCTCGAGTTGATTGATAAGCGATGTCTGTTTCTAAAAGCTGACTGGCTCTTTAACCTGTATGGCAGGACTTCCTTTCTACATCCATTGGGCGTTCCAATTGCTCCCATTTACTGTAATAGAAATGGCCCGTCTTTGCTAAATAGTTGAGGGGTGGTGTTTCGCTGCTGTCCTGGAGGCATCAGGACAGATTGGCATTTATACCTCAAATGCGATGTGGTCGCATGCTTTTTGAATACCTGTGTTTTTTGTGAGCCAATTTATAAAAAAATTTTTAGACCCCATGTAGACCTGTATTTACTGCTGACCACAAGTGATCAGATCACCAAAGAACACTTTCCAGAATTTAGTCAATTCTAAATGGATAAAATAAAGTCCTAAATTTTTCACCCTGTGTCACCCATAATTACTTCACAGTACGGAAGTAAAATGGGTTGCAAATGCTGATTCATGTTGAGTTTAGTATTATCGTCCCCACCCATATGGCCCTGGTTATGTCAGCAGAAAAGTTTTTTTTTTTTTTTCAGATGTGGAAAGAGTTAACATGTTGTTCTGTAGAAGAATTTCTACTGATAAATTGTGTATAAAAAGTCCAATGAATTTATTAAGTACTGTATATATTCAATTATTTGATTTAATCTAAAAGGATTGCTTGAGTACAAACTGTCTTAATGTAAGCTTCATATTATATATTGGCTAAAGCAAAGGATAGATTAGAGATGCTCAGCCAAAAGACTCTTATTATCCATAAGCCTGAGCTGCAGTGACTCAATGGAAGATTGAATTACCATTTAATCCCTTTAATGAAACACTTTGTGCTGTAATCTGCCAAACAAGATGTTGGAAACTGATACTATTCCTCTCTCTCAAACATACCACCCAGACTGTGTGTGTGAGCACATATGCATGTGTTCGTTTACGCTCAAGTTTAGTGCACGTGCTAAAGCCCAAAGTATACTTCGGTTTTGAAGTGAGCACTTAGCATCTGCATACAGTTGAATGCTCAGCCTTTCAAAGTCCACTTAATTTGACTGTGCGCGCATACACATGCAGTTGGCGCATGCATGTTACGACTGCTATGAGATACTGGACTGTTTCGCTACAGGAGTTTATACTCAAGCTATACAAATGCATGTATCTCCTGACCTCCTTAGAAACAAACGGGTGAATCCATGGCTGTTGTTTCCATCTTTGTCTCCTGTTGTTTTGTGGTGATTACACCTTCTTGTAATCTTGTGAGTGCTGCCACCTTGTGGACCTACTAATAAGTGCAAATAATTCCAGGTGCATGTGAATACTGCGCTCAGAATAGGTGTGGTTAGAAAAATCGGGCCGCACCCGTTCAGTGTTCAAACACTCTGCTGATGATGAAATTTAGCCTTACTGAAGTATACTTAGGGCTTAAGAGTGCTAGTGCACGGCAGCAATTTTGATACAGTCATTAGCTTTTAGACAGGGATGTCTTTAGTTCATAAACTTCTCCTTTTAAAGTCATTCCTTGCATACTGAAGAGTAGAGTTACTACTATGCCTAGTTTATGCAAGATCGTGATACACAAATGTGTCAAATCGCACTTGTAGAATATCTTGGATTTAAAATTAGAATAATAGCAAGATCAACAAAAATCTATTAACACTAACTTTAATTGTGTTACATATCAATAAAACTCAGTTGAAAGCAATTGATTCATATATTTTCTTGATACCACTGTCAGAATAGCTCCAACTGAATTTTGCGCTCTAAAATTCATATGTTTAGGTATGTTGATTGCCTCTGTTTAAATATTTCAACCAATAACCAACCACCTCGAGGGCTAATTTGAGTTTACGACAGCTCAGAAATACAGGATGCAGAGTGTGTGGGGCTTCACAATGGATCTTCTTGACTGGTAGCAGTATGTACATAGACTTACAATTAAAAACATTGCGCAATCGGAAATTTTTCCATCGCTCAAAACAGTAAAAATGACTAAAATAGACACTGTTAACCAGTATCAGAGCCTGCTGATGCAAATATTTCTACTTTACTACTATTTCATGAAGGCTAACAGAATGTGAATTTAAATGTTTCATTGTTAGCTCTTCATTAAGTTCTCTTTGTTTCATACTGCCTTTTCTTTGTTTAATTCTCTTCTAAGAAAAAGAAGAGAGAGAGACTGATTTCTTCTCTTGCTGTCTTGCCTCAGTTTGCCTGAGGAGGTAGATTAACATCTTACTGTGGGTAATTTTCAGGCATGCTTGATTTTTGACTCATCTTGCTTAATTGCTAAAACAATTAAAATGTTTTTTGCTGAACATCATGGGGTGGTACCTTCGGCAGTCTCTCTCTTAATCTCTCTCTTTCTCTTGCCTTCAGTTGTAGCTCACTGTTATCTCTGGAAGAGCTGCAAAAGAAATTCTAGTGAAACACAACAAAAAACTTGTAAAACATAATTGGCTCTGTCCCAACTCAGATTAGCATATTACCCAGTGTTCTGAGAAAAAGAGACTTCCACTTTGAGCACTGCTATCTTGGCTAAAGGATGCAGCCAAGACGTTAACATGAAAAGAGTAAGACCGATTACACCGATGCGGCAGATAGCTTTGCTGATATTGTGATAGAAGATTACTTAAAAGATTTGGGGTTTTGCAGACCTAAAGAGTTACTCCACAACTTGCTAATTTTTCTGATAAAGACAAATTTGTCAAATTACTTCATTTAACATTATAGTTTTGAGTCGAATTTAAGTCTGTGGCCAAGTCCCAATCAGCCGTTATTAGAAACATATTCATGTTACCAGTCTTTGATTCAGTTTGACAGTAATCAGTTCAAGATAGCAAAATTACCTTGACGTGGCCTCTCAATATTACTATAGTTATATAGTTATATATAATAGTTTTGATGGAAATATATGAGTTTTATGAGGGTTTCAGCATTTTGTAGCAAAGCCAATGCCAACAATAACAAGCCATATTAATGGCTAACACAGTGACGCTAGGTATTTATTCATTTTGGCATGGTGTTGGAATTTCATTAATCTCGTTCCCCGAACAAGGGGGCATTCTCAATGGAGCCGGTTACGCTCATTTTATGCTTAATTCTCAAAAACTTGCAGCCCACAAAAGAGTGTGAGAAAGAGGGAGGTTCTTCTTAACTGATTTTGCTGAACCATGACTGGAGACTGAGATAGAGAGATCTTTGCCTCCAAGATTTAGGAACTGCTCTCATTTTCCCCTCCACTGGAACTCAATGGACTTTGGACTCTTTCCTATAGGTACTTCATTATATACCATGGTTCGCTTTTAATTACAAAACCTCTGATTCTTTCTGACTTTCTGTGTTTTAGACCACATACTGCCTTGTTGTTGGTTCCCTCCACTGGGATTATTAAAATGGTTACCTTGGTGTAAGGTTTTCATTTTGAAGTCAAAATGAAGTCAAAATTTACCCTATTTGCTTTCTCAATGTACATTTGGTCTTAATTGCACAATAAATCAGTGCATTTTATTCAAATGTTTGTCAAATTTTTCATTAAAATGGAATAACCTGCTCCACCTTTGAAACAACTTTCCTTTTCGAATAAAGTCTCAAACCCATTTTACTTTTTCAATATAAAACGCATTCTTTCATACAATATTTTGCATTTTATAGTTTATTTTAAAGATGCATTTTAGCAGTTTGTGTGTACTGTGTACATTGGCAATCAAACTCAAGACATTGGCATTGGAAGTGCCATGCTCTACTTGTTAAGCTACAGGAAAATGGGTTGCGAATGGCATTTCATGTGGACTTCAACTACTTGCTCCATTGTATGAACCTGAGATCCAGGAGAAGGTTAACTCGGAAAATTCATGCATTTTCATGTTAACTGAGACGCTAACTCATAATATGATACACCGCAGTATCTCATTTCTTTACCTCACGACCATCTCTCAACCGTATGTCAAGCAAATCTGACTGCTGGAGGTGAGAGGTTAACCATTAGGTCATGGTTTAGGATGTCCTGTCTGCCAGTCAAGCGTGATTGGAAGTTTCATCTGTCAATCACATGTAACTTGAGTGAGCTGTGACAGGTTGGAGGCTTTGTGATAGTTGGAATAGCTGGTAGGGGAGAGATGCTTGAGATAAACAAGCTCCTTAGATAGGTGTTAATTTATTAGACTGTCAATCTTTTCCTTCGCTGTTTTTATTTCATCCCAAACGTGTGAGACATGAGCCTGAGGGGTTGAAGGTTTATGAGTTGGGGGAGATATTTTAGGCCATCTGACAGTGTCAACTCAGGTTAGCTGTTCTTGAGGATATAAGGTTAAGTTCAATGGCAAGAGTTTGAAGGCAGCTGCTTTTCATTTGCTGTTGTTGCTCTTGAAGTTAATAATGATGAATTTCATTTAGGAATGCATGGAAGTTTTGTCTGATTTTATTGGAGAAACAGTTTTGTGCTCTGGAAATTTGTTAAAAAGGTATTTGTTTCAATGTGCATAACATTATAATGTCTTGAATCGTGCTTCTATCTCTCATTTACATTAAAGTAAATTAAATAAACAAAAAAATAAATATGCCATGTTCTGTGACTACGGTCTATTAGAATTATAGTGGATTCAGAAAAACGTACAAGACACAGAAATGTTTCATAAATTACTTTGAGATCATATGATTGATCTTGTGTTACCACCTCTGACGTTTCCCATAATCAGTCCTGAAAAAGAACGTAAAGGGAATAAAAGCTTAAATATGTGCATTGTATGTAAAAGTTTATAGTGAGCTATGGAATTGATGAGGAAACAGTGACCACGTTCTTCTAGTAAAGTTCATGGTCCAGCGATGCACTATGGGGGATTTCTTGCCAGTGGGGCAGCCCCAGTACTGACCCCATTTTTATTGAGGATTAATGCCAGTACCACAGGATGACAGCAGAGGAAAGATTTTGATTCAATTAGCACAGATCTAAAACTCCTGGGAATGCACCAAAGGAACCTAAAGTGTCACATGGAAGATTTAGGAGGGACACGGGGATGCTTTGTATACAGTTACAAAGAGTACTAAACTGATATCCATTTTTTTCAATTGTACATTAAAATATTTTGATGTCAGATTTTAATTTATGGCAGGGGTTAGGGTTAGAGGTTAGGGTAAATGTATAAAACATTTGTGTTTAAAAAAAAAAAAAAAAAAAAAAAAAAGGTATAACATTTATAGATTTATTTTATCAGTTGTCATATTTGCAATCTGCCATTTATAATTTAAATGATAATTATCTATTTTATCAGTCAATATTGTGTATCCCTACAATCAATTTAGTAAAGGAGCTTCCCTGTTTGTGTTCCCCCATAAACTGAAATATAATGTTAAGGTTGACTTGCTTTCATGTTCATTTGAGCCTGTAATATGAGCATCCGTTTCCTGTGTTGTAAGGAACTGTTCTAAGGAGCCATATTTTCATATGGACTCCTCCTCCATGTGCCTTTCTGTCTACTGGTCCTCTTTATCATAACTACCACTCTACTCCCATTGCACCATAGGATATAGATTAGATCTACATGAAACCCTGTGTCTGTGCTTGCATTTTTAGAAGGTGGTGTTGACTTATTCTTTTGTTATTAATTGGAAGTGTGAGGTCAACCCAAGGCTGCACTTAATGCCTGGTACAGAGAATGGATGGTTGGGATTTGGATGATAAAAGGAGTGGAGGAATAGTTTACACCACTGTTTGGCACTGAGAAGTTATGCAGCCTGGTTAATCCGGGCAGACCTCTGATCTTTTCTCAGCTGCCTCTCCCGAGAACAGAAATACAAGTGCACTTTGTTGGAGGAATGGGTCTTGTTATGTATCTAAATATTACTGCCGTGTAAAAGAGTGTATCAGTAAGCCACTGAGATCTAGGAACATGAATTTATCCTATAGGTTTGGGATGTGCATGGATTTGGTGCATGGACAAAAATGTTGATTTAACAACAGTCTCACTCTACAAATTCAAAGTTGGATTTCTTTTGGATTTGGAGCATGTAGCATCCAAACAAACTCAAACAGGAAAATTGAAAGCTAGCTATTTGAGCTTCAAAAATGAAACTAGATTTTTACTTTTTCAGTAGAAAATGCAATGGTGCTTGCTCATTTCGCCTTCACGATGCTATAGGGTGTTCTGGGTGCCTGCCAGGGTAGGCTATTGCTTTGCACTTGCAAAGGTGTAATGAGTGATTTTTAGCATTTTGCTATGGTTGCTAGGGTATTCTGGGTGTTTGCTAGGGTGTTTCTGGCTTAACTCAAAGGAGCCCACCCGCAAGTCTCTATGATACTGTATTCTGGTCTCTAGAGTTCCTTCAATGTAAGTCTATGTTTTTTTTTTACTCATTATAGTGAGTTTTGAAAATCGTAAATTTGATCATTTAGAAAATTATTAGATTACATCTCTGCTTTACATACTACATGATTTAATGGCATGATTCATGTCTGTAGCACAAATGGTTTTAGCAAGCACCACTTATTAATTTAAAAATGTATACGGTGTGCATACAGAAATCACCAGATTTTATGCTGGAAAGGTTTTTAGTCAGAGCAACAGGTTTGTGGTTCCAGTTTTAGGATAAAAGAGGATTATATTGCTTTCATTTGATTACAGAAATACTACCTCAGAAATGAGTGCATGATTTTTTTGTTATGCATTTGAACATTTCTGCCCCAATGTTTCTGATTTGTGCATTCACAAGAAAACTCACATTTCGTAATGGAATATATCATATTTATTGATGGACTCAAAATTTAGTTTTCATTTCAGTGTTAAAATCCCTTGATCCTCGTTAGACAAACAGAAATTTCATTTCACAAATCAGAGCATTCACGTGATTGTGGCAGCACTCAGGTCTACTGGGGTGAGCAAATCCAGAGTATTGCTTTTGCATTTCTCTTTAGAAAATCAATAATAACCGGCAAATCCTTTTTTGGATCAGTCAGCTCAAGCGTGAGTCCATTACACCAACCACAAACTGTGTCAAATATGAATTTAGTAGGTTTGAGGAGGCCACCAAGGGCACTGGCATTGCAATTTTAACACTTTTTCCAAGAAATGCTCCAATTTTTTCTCTAGTTTTGTTTGGCACTTGTTAATGTGCCTGTAATAAAAGCAGCACAGTGCATTCTGGCTGATGCATTGTTATCTAGAGCTGAAGTTAAAAATGGAGCCTGTTTATCTGCAACAGATGGCAGAATAAGGAGATGAGCATGAATTGTGGGTGTGCTGTTATCATTGTAAATGTGCAGTGGATGAGGTTGGACAGCTTGTGACCCTCCCTGTTTCCTGGACACAACGTCTGATCACATTGCTGTGATAACCCGGTGACCCTCACTCCACTGCAAGTCTATGGGGTCACTGCTTCCATCTAAAACAAAATGAGAAAGTTGAAGGTCTAATCTAAGAATGTTGTCTGTAAGGCCTGTACAAGCGTGTGTTGATGTATTTCCTGTTGAAAACGGAAGTTTGGGTGGGAAATATCAAAGGGCTGTTTTTAGCCCTTTAGTTTATGTCACAGCCATGAACGTGATTGCTACTTGCTTTATTTCTAGTCAGAAGTAGGTGGTATATGGGGGAGGGAGATTCTTATTCTAGAGAGCATTTTATTGGACAAAATGAATGAGTGCAGTGTAGTGATGTCAAAAGTACTGGTACTTCAGTACCAAGTCGATACTAAAATAAAAAAGATGTAACGATACCAGTGTTTATGCTGTACTCTATTCGGTCCCTGCATGCTTTCTGACTAAAACACGGCTGCTTTCAAATGCTCACAGGCTTATGAGCTCATACCATTACTCCTTTTAAACTGAAATGGACAATTAATCAAATTAAAATAGTGATATGTCCTAGTGTGATTATTAAACCGCAGATGTAATTAAATAAATACAGTCTGCATGGTCTGTGCCCTTCAGCACACACGTGAAGCCGCTTATAAGCTTAAAACACAGATTGATCAAAACACCATATTTTATGAGCATCACACGCTGTGCTTGGTGTAGTAGATGGCAGAAGAGAGCACACATTTACTGTTAAAGTGTACAGTGCCTGCAGACTATTGGCGTATATTTACAGTATATAATAAAATCGCAGCATTTTGCGCTTTAATAATCACACTGGGCCATATAATCTACAAATTAAGCGTAGGAGTGAAACTACCGTCAAAATAAAAGTTCAGTTCACAATAAAAGCTTGACGGGGGAATTGAAGAAATCGTGACAGAAATATATAACTACTGTATAGTACAATGTAGTTTTTACTGTAATAATAATAATAATAATAATAATAATTTATTATTATTATTATTATTATTATTATTATTATTAGCATTAGCATTATTATTATTATATTTAAGCAATATCTCACAAGCAAGAGTGCTGTTGTTCTGAATAGAAGTTTTCATCAATGCTTTCATTTATAATGTGATGCTCTATTGTGCAGTACTGCATTTGACAAAAATAGGACAAATTTTGTGTTATGGATTATGTTTTTAAGATCTTTACTTGAAGCACTTAATTTGATAAAAATGCAATGGTATTTTGAAAAGTAATTGTTCTATTTTCATTGATTTTAAAGTTTTATTAATTTATTTGATTAGATTCTATTTTGATGATGAAATTGACTAAACTTTAAAACATGGAACTGAAAAAAACAGAAATGTGTGTGTGAGGGATGTGCGAGACAAGTCGACTAAATAGTTCTGATGCTGCTAGTTGACACTGGAATTACTAGTCGGTTAATATTTTTCCCCATTAAACTGTTCAACATTTTTACACATTTACGCTTGGCTATATATTTTTACAGAGTCTGCACTTAAATTATTGTAATATGAATTATTACTTATTTTAAATATAATTAATAATACAAATATTATAAAAAAAATAAAAATAAAAAAGGATATCTGGAGCAGATACAAAGTTTAATTTCACCTCAGGCTGCTCGTGCTTCTTCCCTCTCACACATACGGTGCGCCCACTCCACGCAGGAAAATGTCCTCTCGCTAGACAAGCAAACTCAGCAAAGTAGTTATGAATTCGCTTCGGTGGTGGTGCGAAAAGCGGATTTCCGAAACGCTGGCTTGAAAGTCGCTATGGGTGTTTTCACATTTCAGTGAATGCATGTCATGTTCTATATTTAATGTACAGTGATCATAATGCAAGGCAAGCACGATGCAGATAAATGCCCCTTTTTAGCGGAATTTAGCGTTGGATTTGGAATAGATTAAGTATTTTAAGTGGGTTGCATAAACACTTTTTTTTTTTTTTTTTTACTGTTTTCTGAAGGTTGGTTTCTTTTTAGACTAGTCAACTAGAAGACTCCAAAATTTTCATTTAAACATCTGAAATGAGTCGTTCCGCACATCCCCAGTGTAATTTAGAAATAAAATAAAATTATTTTATAGGGTTCTAGTTAAAATAAATAAATGCTTAAAGCATTGTTCACTAAATTAAGAGACTCTTCATGGATTTTTTATTTTATTTATTATTGACATTGTCACATTTAACTTTGTTAAATTGGCTAAAGGAGTGTGTTCAATAGCATATTACCTTTTTTTTTTTTTTTTTTTTTTTTTGTGGTATTGAAACTATGAAATTTTACTGGTGGTACCAACTAATGAAATGTTGGTATTGCAACAATCATAGGGCAGTGTGAGTCAGCAATATATTGTCCATTTCCCTGGAAGAAAAAGACTCCTATTTAAATGTATATCACTGCAGAAAGCTAATTTTGTCAACTTGGGAAGGAGCATATAAATGGCTTCAAAGCTATTAGACATGTACTGAAAGCCACAATTAGTTCAAACTCCAATTTTGAGGCTTCAAAACATTGAATACTGCGGAAGTTTACAAAGTTGTTGCTGCGGTTATTGGCTAAGAAAATAATTGCTTTGTGCTTTTGGCTGCATTGAGGTATGCTCCCTAGCCTCTCTGCCCCTTGATACTATAATTGACATGCCTGGCTGACTTATAAGCAAGGGCCGATATTGATCATTATGAAAAAAAGAAAAAGAAACTTGGGCAACTTAAATTGATGGTGTGGCAGTATGGCTCTGTGACAAATCAATACTTATTCTACATTTTTTTTTTGAAGATAAGTGAGTTCAACAAGTCCGGTTTAGGCTTTGGGGGATTGTATCGATAAATCAAAAGATGTCATAGGACGGTTTCTTACACATCATTGATCAAATCAGCTTTTTTGGGCCTGAAATGACTCCCACCCATCTGGAACTAAAGAACAGAAAAGTGAATTGTAACGTTTTGTAAGCGTTATTCGTACAAAAGACAAATGAGACTTTATGTGCTTAAAAATGTATCAACTAGGCCTTCTGTATCAAATCAAATCAAATCACATCACATTTATTGTCACACAGCCATATACACAAGTGCAATGGTGTGTGAAATTCTTGGGTGCAGTTCCAATCAATATAGCAGTCGTGACAGTGATGAGACATATACCAATTTACAATAACATCAAATTAACACAACACAATTTAAAGTCTAATATACACATAATTACACACAACAATATACAAATAATAACATTGTGGCAGCGGGGGTGTGGTCAAGCATCTCTCCGGAGAGAGAAAAAGCGGTAAGGGCGCTTACACCTGAGCTAAATTATGTATAACACCTGTCTCTAATTTCAGTGAGCACGGGGAGAGCGGCATAAATAGAGACACACCGCAAATAGGAGAGAGAGAGCCTGGGCACGACAGACCCGAGCAAGAAGCAAGGAGTTTTTTATTACAAATGATGAGAGTTTATTTTTGTGAAGCGGTGTGTAATTGTTGATTAACTTTGTGCATAACGCAAAGACTGGGAGACTGTAATTGGTGCTGCAGAGAGAGAGAAAATAAACCCTGACCTGAACCAGGAAAACTGCTTCTCGCCTCCTCTTTACAAACATACACTGTACAGTATACAATACGCACAATATAGATACACATTATTCAATAAAAATAAAAAAAGTATATATAGTAGTATATATAGAATGTACAGTAGGCTGTATTGTACTGTATTGACATTCAGGCTGTCGGTTGATAGTAAGTTGTTAAGAGAGAATATATATAATAATAATATAATTTATGACAGTCCGGTGTGAGATATAAGAGTAATAAAGTGCAGTGCTGATGTATTTTGATCGTGGGAGATCAAGAGTTCAAAAGTCTGATTGCTTGGGGGAAGAAGCTATCATGGAGGCGGCTGGTGCGGGTCCTGATGCTGCGATATTGCCTGCCTGATGGTAGCAGTGAGAACAGCCCATGGCTCGGTTGGCTGGAGTCTCTGATGATCCTCCGAGCTTTTTTCACACACCGCCTTGTATATATTTCCTGGAGGGAGGGAAGCTCACCTCCGATGATGTGTCTGGCAGTTCGCACCACCCTTTGCAGTGCTTTGCGGTTGTGGGCTGTGCTATTGCCATACCAGGTGGAGATGCAGCCAGTCAGGATGCTCTCTACAGTGCAGGTGTAGAACCGTGTGAGGATGTGGCGGTTCATTCCAAACTTCCTCAGCCGTCTCAGGAAGAAGAGGCGCTGATGAGCCTTCTTCACAACGACTTCAGTGTGGATGGACCATGTGAGTTCCTCAGTGATGTGGACACCCAGGAACTTGAAGCTGCTGACTCTCTCCACTGGTGCTCCATTGATGGTGATGGGGCTGTGTTCTCTGTCTTTTCTTCTGAAGTCCACCACAAGCTCTTACTGACGTTGAGGGAGAGGTTGTGCTCCTGACACCAGTGTGTCAGAGTGTGCACCTCCTCTCTGTAGGCTGTTTCATCATTGTCAGTGATCAGACCTACCACCGTCGTGTCATCAGCAAACTTAATGATGGCATTGGAGCTATGTGTTGCCACACAGTCATGTGTGTACAGGGAATACAGTAGTGGGCTGAGAACACAGCCCTGTGGGGCTCCAGTGTTGAGGGTCAGTGATGAGATGTTGCTGCCTATTCTAACCACCTGGCGTCTGCTTGACAGGAAGTCCAGGATCCAGCTGCACAGCGAGCTGTTTTAGCCCAGAGCCCGGAGTTTCTCATCAAGCTCGGAGGGCACTATGGTGTTGAATGCTGAGCTGTAGTCTACAAATGCATTCTTACATAAGTGTTCTTTTTTTTCCAGGTGGGAGAGAGCAATGTGTAGTGTAGATGCAATGGCATCATCAGTGGAGCGGTTGTTGCGGTAAGCAAACTGCAGTGGGTCAATGGAGAGAGGCAGCACAGAGCAGATGTAATCTCTGATTAGTCTCTCAAAGCATTTGCTGATGATGGGGGTCAGAGCAACAGGACGCCAGTCATTTTAAGCAAGTGATTTTTGATTGCTTTGGAACAGGCACAATGGTGGATGTTTTAAAGCATGTGGGGACTACAGACAAAGAGAGGGAAAGGTTGAAAACGTCTGTAAAAACACCAGCCAGCTGGTTTGTGCACGCTCTGATGACGCAGCCCGGAATGCCGTCTGGGCCCGTGGCTTTGCGGATATTCACCCGTCGGGAGGATCAGGTTACATCCGCTACAGAGACTGATAGTGAACTAACCTCTGTAGCTTCGGCCGTGAGAGCTCTCTCCGCGAGGGCGGTGTTATTTCCCTCAAAACGAGCATAAAAAGTATCTAGCTCATCCGGGAGAGAGGCAGCGGTGTTCATGGCGGAGTTTTATTCCCTTTAAAGTCCGTGATGATGTTAATTCCCTGCCACATGCTTCTAGAGTTGGTGGTGTTAAACTGTCCTTCAATCTTGGTCCTGTACTGGCGTTTTGCTGTTTTGATAGTTTTTCGGAGGGCATAACTGGCTTGTTTATGCTCCTCCGCGTTCCCGGAATTAAAAGCAGAGGTCCGCACATTAAGTGCCGCGCGAACATCGCTATTGATCCACGGCTTCTGATTCGGATAGATTCGCACAGTTCTGGTCGGAATCACTTCCTCTACGCACGTTCTGATGAAACACATTACGCTATCAGCGTAAAGCTCGATGTCGTCATCAGAGGCAGACCGGAACATCTCCCAGTCCGTGTGATCAAAACAGTCCTGTAGCGTAGAGTCTGATTGGTCCGACCAGCACTGGATCGTTCTGAGGGTGGGTGCTTCCTGTTTCAATTTCTGCCTGTAAGCGGGCAGAAGCAGAATGGAAGAGTGGTCCGATTTGCCAAATGGTGGGTGGGGGAGGGATTTGTAGCCATCCCGGAACGGAGAGTAGCAATGATCCAAAACCCGGTCCCCTCGTGTGTTGAAACTAATGTGCTGGTGATATTTTGGTGCGACTGAATTTAAACTGGCTTTATTAAAGTCCCCGGTCACAATGAACGCAGCCTCAGGGTGCGCGGTTTCCTGCTCACTTATAATCCCGTACAGTTCCTTGAGTGCCCGGTCTGTGTCGGCTTGTGGGGGAATGTACACAGCTGTGATAATGACCGCTGTGAATTCCCTCGGTAGCCAGAATGGTCGACACAGAAGCATAAGAAATTCCAGATCAGGAGAACAGAAAGACTTGATGGAATGTACGTTCCTCTGATCACACCAGGATTTGTTGATCATAAAACATACACCACCTCCTCTAGTTTTACCTGAGAGGTCTTTCGCTCTGTCCGCTCGGTGCATGGAGAACCCCGCGGGTTCCATGGCTGAGTCTGGAATCTCCGCAGACATCCAAGTTTCTGTTAGGCAGATAATTCAGCAGTCCCTCGTCTCTCGTTGGAAAGAGATCCGCGTTTTCAGCTCGCAAGTTTTGTTATCCAGAGACTGAACATTTGCCAGTAGAATAGTGGGTAGCGGGGGTCGATTTGCGCGGCATCGTACTCTGATGAGAACGCCGGCTCTGTTTCCCCTTTTCCTCTTGCGTTTCCGCGGCCGTGCTGCCCAGACAAACGGCTCCGCTGGCGTGTTTGTAAACAGTGGGTCGGCATTGAGGAATGTGAAGTCCGGTTTTCGGTGTGAGATCGCTGAACCAATGTCCAAAAGTGTTTGTCTGTCGTAGACAATGAGGCAGACAACATCCAAGACAAAAAACATAAGAATTGTAAACAAAACAAACAAAACATTGCTATGTTGTGTCGGAGCTCGCAACGCAGCAGCCATACTCGGCGCCATCTTGAGAACGAGGCTTGTTTATCTTGTAGATCAAGATGGCATGTCGTATAGCTGAACACTGACATTACATGTCCCTAGAAATTTAATATTCTTTTTTTATTTAGTTTATAAACCTGATATTGCTCATTACTCATTCCACACTACATACTGCACTGTAAAATACATTATGAACTGTTGGTAATCAGGAAAACATTTCAAGAAAATGTCATCCACTCTTTCCTACATTTCAAGTAACCTTCAAACTCCAAATGAGCCAACAAGCTCATTTCCGCAAAGTTTCTTGGTCCACTTTGTGTCTTCCTGCAGGGTCAACCCTACAGCATCAAATAATTTCTTATATGAAGATGTATTAGTTCAACACAAGTCTATGTCTTGAAACTGACAAGGTTTGGGTTGTAAATCATCTGACAGTTACCTTCCATGGCAGGTCTGATTGCACGGTTACCTCATTCACCTCCAGTACTCTAAACTATTCATAAGTCTGAATTTTCCACACCTGTAATTTAAATCGTTCTCTTGCACCGTTATTTCTGTCTCTCTCTCCCTCTATAAGAGCATTTAATGCAGACTCGCTGATTATAATTGGGTTTCAGAGTTGGAAGGAGTTCAGGCATCTGTCCCCCAGAGTGGCGGCACTGGACCACTTCCTGTCAAAAACGGTAAATATCAGATTTGACTTCCTTGCGCTTTGCTGTCAATTTCATTTTGCAAGTGTGATGGGCACTTTTTCTAAGCTAAAACTTTACTAATTTTCATGCACCTTCCTGCTCGCACTCAGTTGGTCCTTCTTTTTTTTTTTTTTACCACTGTCACGACCATGTTGTTGGTAATCTCTCTGGGCTGATAACCAAAGACAAACAGGGAGTCATTAAATCGGCTCTCAGTAAATCCCTCTCACCCTTAATCCCCACCCCCCAAACTCTCTTACTATATTCTCTATCTTGCCCAGTCTCCTTCCTTTAAATCTCTTTAGCTCTCACTCTATTCCTTCCTCTTGCCAATGTGTATATAACTAGTTGGTTGAAAACTTCTCCCTGAGGAGTGGATCGTAATATATCAAAACTAGGGCTGTCGATTTAACACGTTAATATAGTGCAATTCATTATATAAAAATAACCAATTAAAAAAATAACACAGATAATCATGCCCCCTGATTGTGTATAAATTCGCTAATAAGGAATTTTCCGCCGGAGCAATTAAAACCTAAGTACCACCTTCATGTTTTAACATTTGCTAGCCAGCAGAGGGCAGTCAGCACAACTCCAGCTGTACAGGCGCACAAGAGCAGGCAGGACAAAACTAGCCTCAGCCAGATTCAAATTAAGCTAGACAGAGCACAAATAAAATGCAGGGGTCTCAAGATGTGTGAAGTTTCAAACTACGTTTAATTTTACAAAACATCCTAAAATGCAGCATTTATGGCATGAGATGCTGAAAATTCAATAAGACACAACACAGCCAAAGTGAGACGCTCCAAAAGCAGTCGCCTGACATGTGAACATAGACCAAAAAAATAATAATAAAATGCAGATGGAATGCAAAAACACATCCTGTGAAAACATCTCAAGTCTACGTTGAACAGGTTGATAGACTTAATTGTTAACTGGATTGCTGTGTGTAGTCATAGACATATTCAGTGATGTGGAGAAAAAAATTATATTGATTTCTAAAGCCACTTTTTGTATTGTTCAATCAATGCTTTATTGCCACAATAATGTATTTGAATTAGCTGAATTATATGATTTCATATTTATTCCAATCATTTTAATATATACATGTAATTTTATGTAATATACAATTTTCTTTTAAAAGTTTATCAGCAAATATTAATATATGTGATTTAATTGTGATTAATTAGCAAATTATGTAATTAATTTGTTTAAAACAAAATGTAATCGATTGGCAGCCCTAATCAAAACATATTGTTTATATATAAATATTTAATTGCAACTTTTTTGTGCATCAGTCATCTTGCTTTTTAGCATTGGCCTAAAAAACCTATAAAAGTCAGCTAGTGAAACCATTCACTACCAACCTACCAACCTTCACAGGTATAAGAAGGGCTGCGAAGAAGACACACAACAAACGCGATGCATTTCAGGCTCACAGGACTTTCCTAAGCAAGCACGGTTTCACAGACATAAACTCACATCTTTGACCATCGCGCCACATCCCGCTTTTTTCCCAGTGTCTCGTGAAACAGCACCACATTTTTTAGATGCTGTGTCAAGTTAAAATTAACGTCAATTGTTAAAAACGCAACTCAAGACACCAGCGTTCATGGCACTGTGATTAGCTTTTTTAAGCGCAAGGATGTGTTTGATGCAAACAGCCCCAGACTCTGTTCATATCAACATGAGGGTCGAGTAAATGATAACAGAATTTCCTTTTTTTGGGTGAACTATTCCATAATACAATTGGAGAGTCTCTAAACCAGTTAATCAGTAGAGACCTGGCATGTTCTCTGACACCTGTCGGTTGAGCCATCAAAATGAGTTCCCGTCCCATGGTGATAGAGCTTGTCCTGAAAGGGTTAAACATTTGGATTTTCATTCCCACACGAGTGTGTGTGTGGTGTGCTGGGTGACCGTGTGATGCACCAAAACGGCATGCTGTTTGTTTGCGGCTAATCGCCTCCCTCTCAGATGAGCGTTTGCGTAAATGGAGAGGGAAAGCAACAAAGTGAAATGGATGAACCTGTTGACATAAGCTTGGAAAAGCCAATGCCCAATCCTAATCCCAGTTCCTTCCTGTCTGGCCTGGGAAACGGAGCATATGTAGCCCTGAACACATCCAAAGTGTCTGCCAAATGTAACACCAACGTTGGCTTTCTCCTACACAGGTCTTTGCTGATTGGCTCAGAATTTCTCTATGTCTTACAGGGCAAAACATGTGAAAAGTGTTGCTTGAGAGAGCCTATTCTATATGTAGACTAGGGATGTGCCCAAAGCCGAATACCTTATTCGAAAAGGCACGAATAATGACTTCAAAACGAATAATGGATTCATCCTAATAATATAAAAATATTTGTATGACTGATTATCCAAGAGGCACAAGGATAAAGCAACATTTTAAATAAACATAAAAAATTACAAAGAATTTATGAATCTGTGCAGCCAATATTTCTAAAGTGTAAACCTTATGAATGAAAATGCGCATGGTGTGATTTCAAATCGGATCAGTGCGGTCTCTGTTAATTGTGCATTTCTGTAGCTTATCAAGTGTAACATTAACTAAGATATGACATCATGTACACTTTCCACTTCTTGAAATGTCTATGTTAATGTATTACATGATTCACATGTAATTCCCATGTATTTATTTATAGCCTAAACCTGAGCACGATGTTAAATTCCTGACCTGAAGTGAGGATTTCACGTTGGAGCCCATCTATCAGTCTTTTAAAGTTGTCCACATTTATATCAACATCAGCAATTTAAGGAAATTATCTGGTTAAGTCTTTATTCTGAAAAAAAGTTCAAATGCTCCATAAAGGTTTAAATACTCCATACAGTGTTCATCTATTAGGAATATTCCTCCTGATGTAAACGAAGAAACTGAAACATGCTCCGTCTTTTAAACTGTGCTACCTCAGATAAGGTGCTATATAAATTATATAAACATTTATTATTATTATTATTATTATTATTATTATTATTATTATTATTAAACAAAATAATGGTGTCTTATCATAAAAATTCCTGATAGATTTATGGGACTTTCACCTGCTATATTGATTTTATTTTCATTTTTATTATTCACTGAAACATTTCACATTTTGCTTGACACATCTTGCCTCCAAAATAATGTTGTTATACAAGCACAGACAAACTAAAATTCTGTTTCATGCAGATATTAATATCAGAAATACCAGCAGAAACCACAGTTAACAACAGTTAATGTAGCCTACAAATTCGGCTTCATGTGGTAAGAAAAAAAAAGAATAAAATAATATTTGTATAAATAGATGTATTATAATAATAATAATAGTAATAATAATAATAATAATAACAATAATTTATTATTATTTATTATTATCATTTAAAAATGGGCATTTCGTTTAGTTTTCACGCACTTCCTGTTTAAGCCCCGCCCACACCCGGTTCTATCCGAATACAGAGACAGATAAAGATAATTTTGTCATATGATCAGATACAGATACAAATACTGATAATGGCTTTGCTGCACACCCCTAATGTAGACTTTTCAACGAACAAAACATACAGACACACAAGCTTTTCAGGTCTCATAGGTTGGGGCGAAAAACACGGAGCCAGTGCTATAGAGACACAGAAGCAGGCGTTGAACACATGCATCAGTGGAAGAGTGTCCAATGGACAGGAGTTTCTCACAATGGCTTCTGTCACTTTTCACATTCCTTTCCGTTTGCCTCAGAGGAAGTGGGGAAACAATTCCTCACCCACCTCTGTTGTGATAGCCCAGCATTATGTAGCTCTCACAAAGGTGTTCGTAGGACATTTCGTTCACCCACAGGGTCACCTCAGATCACCTTCCTGGACTGCAAATTTTGCTGAAGACATTTCAGAGGAAGAACTCTCATGGAAAACCTGCTAGTGTAAGACATTCAGCGTTGAGGCAGCTTTGTTACGAAGCGTTTCTAGACATAAACTCACGTCTTTGACCATCGCGCCACATCCCGCTTTTTTCCCAGTGTCTCGTGAAACAGCACCACATTTTTTAGATGCTGTGTCAAGTTAAAATTAACGTCAATTGTTAAAAACGCAACTCAAGACACCAGCGTTCATGGCACTGTGATTAGCTTTTTTAAGCGCAAGGATGTGTTTGATGCAAACAGCCCCTGACTCTGTTCCTTCACCCACAGGGTCACCTCAGATCACCTTCCTGGACTGCAAATTTTGCTGAAGACATTTCAGAGGAAGAACTCTCATGGAAAACCTGCTAGTGTAAGACATTCAGCGTTGAGGCAGCTTTGTTACGAAGCGTTTCTAGACATATTCCATACTTCATTCACTCCATTTCCTGGAGCCTTCTTTTGGTCCTGTGTATATTTACGGTGTGCGTTTGTAGTACAGCTTCACAGCAGATGGGAAGGAGTACACAGGGATGCAGGTTTTTCCAGGCTCAGGTAGGACTTTTAATAGGCCACTTCAATGCTTTACAACTTCACAAACTAATCCGCTTCACAGGCACATAGTAATTTAAACACATCAGCTTCACAGACACGTAGTCAATTAAACACATCAGCTTTACAAACATAACAGATTAAACGTAACGGCTTTAGCTTCAGGAGCACCGTGGCCTTCCTTGTGCCACTCTCACTCTGCTGATAGCGTGGCTGCTTATATGCCACTCTCCCCATGCTCACTGGAATTAGAAACAGGTGTTAAACATGATCTAGCTCAGGTGCAAGTGTCCTTATCGCTTTCTCTCTCTCCGGACAGACGCTTGACCACGCCCCCGCTGCCACATATCCCTACCGCCCAACTCAGGCCCAACTCAGGCCGGGGAGATATCCGGCCTGTCTACCACTTCCCCCACCTCCATTTCTGGAAAGGAAGTCAGTGACAGCCATCTGCACTCCCGGACTGTGGACCACCTTGAACTTAAACGGCTGAAGAACCAGATACCAACGGGTGGTCCGCGCGTTGGTATCTTTCATGCGGTGGAGTCATTGGAGTGGGGCGTGATCTGAGCAGAGGGTGAAGGCCCTTCCCAACAGGTAGTATCGGAGAGTGAGGACTGCCCACTTGATGGCAAGACACTCCTTTTCTACAGTGCTGTACTTAGTCTCCCTCAGCGAGAGCTTGCGGCTAATGTACAACACCGGGTGCTCCACCTCCTCCACTACCTGCGAGAGTATGGCCCCCAGCCCTCTGTCTGAAGCGTCCGTCTGTAAGACAAAAGGGAAAGAGAAATCGGGTGAATGTAAAAGCGGCCCCCCTGCAAAGTGCGGCTTTAACCTACATGAACGCGTGTTGACACTGCTCCGTCCACTGGACCGGGTCTGGAGCTCCCTTGTTAGTGAGATCAGTCAGCGGGCTGGTGACATACGAATAAATAGGCACGAATCTCCTATAATAGCCAGCCAGCCCCAGGAATTGTCTCCCCCCCTTTTTGGTCTTGGGCCTTGGGCAGGTCGCAATTGCCGAAGTCTTGTAAATTTGGGGACACACCTGGCCCAAGTGGAACCCCAGATACCGTACCCCCACCCGCCCAATCGCACACTTCTTGGGGTTTGCTGTGAGTCCCGCTCGTCTCAGCGATTTCAGAACCACCCTCAGATGCTGCATGTGCCGCTGCCAATAATTGCTGTAAACGATGATGTCATCTAAATAGGCAGCAGCGTAAGCCGAATGCGGTCTGAGGATTCGGTCCATGAGATGCTGAAATATAGCCGGGGCTCCAAACAAACCGAATGGAAGTGTCACAAATTGGTGTAATACAAACGGTGTGGAGAAGGCTGTTTTTTCATGGGAAGTTGGTGTCAAGGGGATCTACCAATAACCCTTTGTCAAATCCAGTGTCGAATAAATTCGAGCAGTGCCTAACCAATCGAGCAACTCATCAATGCGAGGCATTGGGTATGCGTCAAATTTAGACATCGCGTTGACTTTTCTATAATCCACACAGAAACGTACAGACCCGTCACTCTTAGGAACTAGAACAACCGGGCTGGACCAGTCGCTGTGGGATTCCTCTATTACCCCCATATCGAGCATTGCATCCAATTCTTCCCAGACAATTTTCTTTTTGTGCTCAGGTAATCGATAGGGGCGGCTACGTACCACCACCCCCGGCTCGGTCTTGATGAGGTTCGTACGACCTGGTAGAGGGGAAAACATGTCTGCAAACTCCTTTTGCAACTTGGCAACCTCTGCGAGCTGACACGGTGAGAGGTGGTCTCCGCAAGTGAAATGATTGTGTTTTGTATTCACCTCCGGCCCGAGCTCCGCCCTTTCCGGAACTACTGTCACAGGGACCGCCTCCCTCCACAATTTCAAGAAGTTTAGGTGATATATTTGACGTGCGACCCCTCTATCGGTTCGCTTTACCTCATAATCGAGATCCCCCACTCATCATGTGACCTCAAAGGGTTCTTGCCACTTGGCGAGTAATTTGGAGCTCGATGTGGGGAGTAATACAAGTACCTTATCTCCCGGTGCAAATTCCCACAGCCAAGTTCCCCTGTTATACAGTCGGCTCTGTCGTTCTTGAGCTTGGAGCAAATTCTCCTGTGTTAGTTGCCCCAAAGTGTGGAGTTTTGCTCTAAGATCAAGAACGTATTGAATTTCATTCTTGCTGTTTGAAGGTCCCTCCTTCCAAGTTTCGCATATGGCATCAAGCACGCCACGCGGCCGTCGCCCATACAGCAGCTCAAATGGGGAAAACCCTGTGAAGGCTTGCGGGACTACAGGGGATCAAGCCATTTGTCCCAATTTGTAGCATCCTCGTGCACAAACTTACGAATCATATTTCATATTGCTCCACCAGGCCATCTGTTTGTGGATGGTAAACGCTGGTGCGGATTGATTCAATGCCCAATAATTCATAAAGCTTGCGTAGTGTCCGTGACATAAAGGTTGTGCCCTGATCGGTGAGGATTTCTTTCGGAATCCCCACCCGGGAGATTATTTTGAAGAGTGCCTCCGCAACACTTAAACACATCAGCTTTACAAACATAACAGATTAAACGTAACAGCTTTAGCTTCAGGAGCACTGTGGCCTTCCTTTTGCCAGACTCTCTCACTCTGCTGATAGCGTGGCTGCTTATATGCCGCTCTCCCCATGCTCACTGGAATTAGAAACAGGTGTTAAACATGATCTAGCTCAGGTGCAAGCGTCCTTACCGCTTTCTCTCTCTCTGGACGGACGCTTGACCACGCCCCCGCTGCTACAGCGTTATTTTTATTTTAAAGATGATGTTGCATTTTTGCCTGTGGCGTCCTCTTAAAATGATTGTTCACCCAAAAAAATTTACTTACCGTAATGTTGTTCCAGTATCGTATGATTCTATTTCTTTTGTAGAACACTAAAGGAAAAGTTTAGCAGAATGTAAAAAAGAAACCGGAACTGCTGTCTTTCACCCAATGAAAGTGTGGTGCTTAACAACCTGTTGTCCCTATTCAAAGGACAAAAAAGCACCACAAAAGCATAATGAAAATAGTCCATATGACTCATGTGCTATACTACAAAAGTTCTGAAGCCATATGATGGTATTTGGTGGGGAACACACTGAAATTTAGGTTATTTACTGAAAATTTTGTTTAACAGCCATAGTTGCCATTTCTACTATAAATAACTACTTTTGTGTTCGGTATAAAGTCATAAGGGTTTCAAAAGACATAAAAGAATTTGATAGTAAAGAATTTTCATTTTTGGGCGAACTATTCTTTTAAAGAAGCCTTTTTTTTTCTTTAGTAAGTGACTATACTGTGGACAGCTGTTCTTCAAATAAGTGTTGGGTCTAGATTCCATCTCCCTCTTCAACTCTCATGTCATATTATAAGCTGTATTAGTATGTCACATTAGACAGCTCAGTGGAAAAAGTGCACACAATTAAATCAAACCATATCCTTATATTTTTTGTCTTCCAGCACAGCCTTCAAAACAATGTTCTTTAATAATAACAAGCATCAGTGAAGTGGATTTTTTTTTTTTTTTTTTTTATTTAAAGTTCCCTCTTCAGACCAGGTCAAATCAAACATCTTCATACTGATATGGTGAAATATGGGTTTTGGCAGTGAGTAAATGAAGTTAAGGGTGGCCTATAGTCTCAGAAGACCAAAAAAAGTTCTTCCAAGAGTTGTAGCAACTACTATGTTCATTGTGATTCATTTCAAACTGTGGCCAAAACCTCAAACTGTCAACAGTTAGGAATAGCTGTTAGAATTAACTATTCAAATTGGACTCCAATTCAAAACAGCTGCTCAATTAAAAAAAAAAAAAAAGGATTCTGTAAAGCTCTTGTGAATATATCCTGCTCCTTTGGATATGTGTTTCATGTATCCCTCTTTTTTAAGGCACGATACATAGTCTATGCAAGCACTTCTCTTCTCTCATTTTTCGCAAGATCGATTTCACTGTTTTCTCCAAAAATATGTCAAAACTAGGACTGTCACTTGATTAAAGTTTTTAATGAATTGTTTTATGCTCCATCCAGCTGTGTTAGAATGAATGCATCCTCATCTTGTGCTGTCTGCTGTCAGTGTGGTTTGTTGCTTGTACAGCTGGAGTTGCGCTTGCTGCCACCTGGTGATTGGGACTCACAAAAACATGAAAGTGGTACTTCAAGTTTGAATTGCTCCAATTGCTTAGTATTATTATTATTATTATTATTATTATTTTATATATATAATTTATTGCACTAAATAACCTGTATTAAATTGACAGTCTTAATCAAAAGATAATTAATTCTGCAACACATGTATTCATTGTAGCTCTATTTGGCATTAGCGCTTTCTTTGGTCTTTACGGTTAACTTTCAGTTGAAGAGAATCTTATAAACATATTGCGATCTTTGTATCCACACCATTTGAATATAAGAGTGATTGAAAATGATGTTTAATGCACAAATTATTGAAGATACAGTTGTGCTCAAAAGTTTGCATACCCTGGCAGAAATTGTGAAATTTTGGCATTGATTTTGAAAATATGACTAATCATGCAAAAAAAACTGTCTTTTATTTAAGGATAGTGATCATATGAAGCCATTTATTAACACATAGTTGTTTGGCTCCTTTTTAAATCATAATGGTAACAGAAATCACCCAAATGGTCCTGATCAAAAGTTTACATACCCTTGAATGTTTTACCTTGTTACAGACACACAAGGTGTCACACACAGGTTTAAATGGCAATTAAAGGTTAATTTCCCCCACCTGTGGCTTTTTAAATTGCAATTCGTGTCTGTGTATAAATAGTCAATGAGTTTGTTAGCTCTCACGTGGATGCACTGAGCAGGCTATATACTGAGCCATGGGGAGCAGAAAAGAACTGTCAAAAGACCTGCGTAACAAGGTAATGGAACTTTATAAAGATGGAAAAGGATATAAAAAGATATCCAAAGCCTTGAAAATTCCAGTCAGTACTGTTCAATCACTTATTAAGAAGTGGAAAATTCAGGGATCTCTTGATACCAAGCCAAGGTCAGGTAGACCAAGAAAGATTTCAGCCACAACTGCCAGAAGAATTGTTCGGGATACAAAGAAAAACCCACAGGTAACCTCAGGAGAAATACAGGCTGCTCTGGAAAAAGACGGTGTGGTTGTTTCAAGGAGCACAATACGACGATACTTGAACAAAAATGAGCTGCATGGTCGAGTTGCCAGAAAGAAGCCTTTACTGCACCAATGCCACAAAAAAGCCCGGTTACAATATGCCCGACGACACCTTGACACACCTCACAGCTTCTGGCACACTGTAATTTGGAGTGACGAGACCAAAATAGAGCTTTATGGTCACAACCATAAGCGCTATGTTTGGAGAGGAGTCAACAAGGCCTATAGTGAAAACAATACCATCCCCACTGTGAAGCATGTTGGTGGCTCACTGATGTTTTAGGGGTGTGTGAGCTCTAAAGGCATGGGGAATCTTGTGAAAATCAATGGCAAGATGAATGCAGCATGTTATCAGAAAATACTGGCAGACAATTTGCATTCTTCTGCACGAAAGCTGCGCATGGGATGCTACTGGACTTTCCAGCACAACAATGACCCTAAGCACATGGCCAAGTTGACCCTCCAGTGGTTACAGCAGAAAAAGGTGAAGGTTCTGGAGTGGCCATCACAGTCTCCTGACCGTAATATCATCGAGCCACTCTGGGCAGATCTCAAAGGTGCGGTTCATACAAGATGACCAAAGACTTTGCATGACCTGGAGGTATTTTGCCAAGATGAATGGGCAGCTATACCACCTGCAAGAATTTGGGGCCTCATAGACAACTATTACAAAAGACTGCATGCTGTCATTGATGCTAAAGGGGGCAATACACAGTATTAAGAACTAAGGGTATGCAGACTTTTGAACAGGGGTCATTTACATTTTTTTATGATTGTGCCATTCTGTTATAACCTACAGTTGAATATAAATCCCATAAGAAATAAAAGAAATGTGTTTTGCCTGCTCACTCATGTTTTCTTTAAAAATGGTACATATATTACCAATTCTCCAAGGGCATGCAAACTTTTGAGCACAACTGTAACTCCATTGCACCCTTTGAGTACTGAGGTTTTTGACCTCCACAACGCAACAACATACAAACAACTTGTACAGTATACAAAGAGATTGCTCGCAATGTGTTGGCCAAGACTTTGCATCTGCATTCTTGTGTTGATTATGGTTCAAGCTGCCCTACAGGCCAGCCCTGCAGGAGGTAAACAGAGCTGATGGCTTCAACTTTCATGACTAGGGGATTATCGCTCTGACAGAAACCGAATTAATGTAGATTGCAGGAATCTGCTTTTTCACTTGGGAGGACATTATCATCCATAATCGTTTGGCAGTCATTGTCCGTTTGGAATCTATAGTGACAATCAAATGGCATGTAATCAGTGTTACATTGTTCAAATTGTATTTTAATACTTTTCAAAGCGCTTGAAGACTTTGAGATCTTAGATATGAAAATGTATTGCCTCTGTCTATCAGGAATATTCTTTTCTTTCAGACTGATTTTTATTCTCAAATCTAGGGCCGCACAATTAATCGAAAAACTAATTGCAATTATGATTACGGCTGCCTCGATTTATGCAATTGTGAAAACTGATGATTACAGCGTTCAATTTAAGTCTGTTCGTGTTGCTTTAATGGTTTCTATTTACAACGTGTTTTTGCAGCGGTTGAGTGTTCTAACCAACCACTAACATGTCCATTGAGCAATGAAATGGCAATGGCCAAACAGAGCTGCTTAAATTAATCCTCCGTCCTATCAGTAATGACAACTGATCCTAATGTGTAGATTTTAAACCATCTGAATACCCAGATGCTTACTTTATGTTCCACCTCTGTTCGTGGTGGCACACGAAAATTAATACTGAAGAAACATCACATGACACTCAAAAAGTAGCTATAGAACGAGCGAAAAGCACTTTGGATTCAAAATTATTTTGGATTCATTGCATATTGCACCACTCGATTTGAACGTAGATGTTAAATGCACTGCAAATGAGCAACACGACAAAACTAAAATGCTCCCGTTCTAATAAAGGCATAGACGTGGTGTAAATAATTGATTTATTATGTTGATTAGACATTAGACATTGTTTTTAATGAGAGCATTCGCGAGAGTGCAGAACTTTGTGTGGAGCGTCATTGAGCTTGCGTCGAAATGCAGGTCTCAAACAGTGTAAACATGCAGTGAGTTACAGCAGTCATTGTAATGGGAGAGTTTGTCGCGTTGCTCGATTTCTGTGTACGATTTATTAAAAATCTAATAACAGTTTTGTTTTGTCATGTTAGTAAGTAGGCCAGTGTGAATTTGATTTGTACAAAATAGCAATAAAGTAATTCAGCTTAACTGTTCTAAGTTTGTTTTTGAGGTGTAGCCAACATAAAGAATATGGCATGAATAGCATATTTCAGGAATCACCGTCATTGTTATTGCGTCTGCTGTAATAAGACCCATTTGCCACACAGGTGGTATTAGTAGATTTAACATTTTCATGATTTGTACAAACTCTGATCGCAAATGACTGTTTTTAATTTCCAAAGTGCACCACTGAGGCCAAAAATGATCTAACGATGATCTTACATGAACAAGATCACCATTGAAGATCTAACGGGATCAACGGTCCCCTGTCTCGCCACTAAAGGGCTCACTGAACGTAGTAAGTAACTTGGTCTATTTAAATCGGCTGTTAATAAGTTTGAAAATGTAATATGTCATATTAGTTACTGTATGTGGACTAATAATTTAAGAAGTAATTTAGCAATAATTTAATTTATTTTATACCATTTAAAATAAGTTTTATTTGCCCTAACATTAACAAACATTATTACAATATTTAATGCTTAAAAGATGCTTAAAAGAAACTGGAGTGCAGCTCATAGCCACCATTGAAATCTGCTACTTTGCTTACTTTGTGATGCCACAGTAATTTAATATTTTAATCAACATTAATAACCACCTGAAGAACATCACTGGACCCTTTCTAGATCCCCTTCAATTTGCTTATCGAGCAAACAGATCTGTGGATGATGCAGTCAACATGGGATTGCATCATATCCTGCAACATCTGGACAGACCAGGGACATATGCAAGGATCCTTTTTGTGGACTTCAGTTCGGCTTTCAACACCATCATCCCAGCTATACTCCAGAATAAATTACACCAACTCTCTGTTCCCATGTCTATCTGTCAGTGGATTACCAGCTTTCTGACGGACAAGCAGCAGCTTGTGAGATGGGAAACTCACTTCCAGCACCTGTACAATCAGCACTGGTGCCCCCCAGGGATGTGTGCTCTCCCCACTACTCTTCTCCCTCTACGCCAATGACGGCATCGCCAAGGACCCCTCTGTCAAGCTCCTGAAGTTTGCAGATGACACCATTGTCATCGGCCTCATCCGAGATGACGATGGGTCTGCATACAGAAGGGAGTTTGAACAGCTGGCTGTCTGGTGCAGTCAAAACAACTTGAGCTGAACACGCTCAAAACGGTGGAGATGATTGTGGACTTTAGGAGGAACACCCCAACACTGACCCCCCCTCACCATTCTTAACAGCACTGTGGCAGCAGTGGAGTCATTCAGGTTCCTGGGCACTACCATCTCTCAGGACCTGAAGTGGGAGACACACATTGACTCCATTGTGAAAAAGGTCCAGCAGAAGTTGTACTTCCTTCGCCTGCTGAGGAAGTTCAGCCTGTCACAGTCACTGCTGATACAGTTCTACTCAGCAGTCACTGAGTCTGTCCTCTGCACTTCAATAACTGTCTGGTTTGGTTCAGCTATGAAATCAGACATCAGAAGACTACAAAGGACAGTTCGGACTGCTGAGAGGATTATTGGTTGCCCCATGCCCCCCCCCATACACTTCCAGAGTGAGGAAAAAGGCTGGAAAAATCACTCTGGACCCCACTCACCCTGCCCATTTACTTTTTTGAACTGTTGCCTTCTGGCCGATGCTTCAGAGCTCTGAGCACCAGAACCGTCAGGCACAGGAACAGTTTTTTTCCCTCAGGCTATCCATCTCATGAACAGCTAAATTACCCCATTGAGCAATAACTATGTGCAATACACAGTTTAGTCTTTTTTATATTTATCCAACACATCCAACCTCTTCTGTCATTTAATTCCTCTTAAAAAAAAAATAATAATAATAATATTTGCAATGAACATAACAGATTCGTATTTTGCACTGTACATAACAGATAACAGATTTATACTAGATTTGCACTACTTATGTGTGGTATGTATGTGTGTGTGTGTGTGTGTGTGTGTGTGTATGTACGTATGTGTATAAATATTTTGTATTTTTTTATTTTTTATTATTATCTATGTCTTGCTGCTGTTTTTGTATTGTTGTACACTGGAAGCTCCTGTCACCAAGACAAATTCCTTGTATGTGTAAGCATACAAGGCAATAAAGCTGATTCTGATTACAATATCAAGGGCAATAATCGACAATTATGATTTTTGCTATAATCGTGCAGCCTTACTCAAATCTCATTGGAATTCCTTGCAATTTTGCAGTAGTGCCACTTTGTCACTGAAATCCCTCCTTCCTCATATTGCTTAGGTTGGGGCCAGTGACCCTGACCCCAGGGCTAATCCAGGATTAATCTGGAGCTCAAGCAGTCTTTGCTTCTGACTCACATCCTGCGAGCCCTGGCTCTGCATGCCTGGTGTATTTTCATCAGCAGTGATGTAGGAAGTTAATGGGTCTCAAAGATTGAGAACAAGAAAGAGAGAAAAGAGAGTCCAGAGAGCAACAGCTGATCTCGTTTTTTGTCTCCTCTCTAGCTCCGTTGCTCCTCTCAACGTTCTGGTTCATCCTTCTCATACAATATCAAACACAGTGGAAATTTCAAAAATAAGGTGAACCTTATTTTGTGCAATATTGGTACTCAGTTCTAAAACCTAGTGAGTACCTACCTAGGCGAGTTCTGTGACAAAATAAATGGTAGATGAGAAGTGTTACAGTACAAAATATTTCATTCAATACTGATAAATATCAGTAAAAAATTCAAACTCTATTTATGTCAATTATGAGTCAAGAAAAAATGTGAGCGTAATGTGATTTGCTGCTAATGTGGAGTGTTCCAAATCACTCTCTTATAAGGTTCCATCTCAGTTAGGATGCTGCCTTAAAACTAAGATATCATTCTAATATAATGAGGAATTCGTTTTCTAGTCACTAAAAAAAAAAAATTACATTCTGCAGGGCAGTGTGTTTTAATATACACAGCAGCAGTGTTCAATGCATTTCGTTAACAAGTTGAATGATCTATCAATGTGCAAACTCACTCAAACAACTTCTCATCTCTCTTGTCTTGACTCCAGTATTCTCACAGGTGACAGATGACGTGAGCTCCACTTACACTGTCTTCTATCCTATTGGTTGTCACTGCCAAAAGCTGCTCGTCATTTGCATAAAGTTCAACTTTTTTCAACTTTCTGAAGTTGCTGGTCACGCCCATATCTAGTCACCAGAGATCACTGTCGCTCATGTTGCCAGAAGTCACTAGCTCTCATTGTCAATGAGAAGAGGTCGCTTTGTCGCTAGAAGTCACTGCATGTGTGAATGGGCCTTTAGAAGATGACAAGAAGGCTCACTAGGTTTTGGAACGGAGTCAATGTAAATCATAAAGGTGGAGGTCTCTTTCTTGCATGGACCTGATCCCTGGACAGCTGAGGCAGACATCCGAGATTGATCGCTGTTGAGAGAATGCTTGTCTGTGGTGAAAGAGTGCTGTTTTTACAGATGCCTCTGATTTAGAGCGAGGTGTCCCTCTCTCTTTCCTCACAATTCAGACCTTCTCAACTAATACCGTGTGCTGTGAGGGAAAACTATCTGTGGTTTATTGACATTGAGTGTTCCTGAAGGAAATGGGTTTTCCATCTGCTATGCAGTTGTAAACACAGGTGAACCTTTCATTCATTTTGCCATTCATCTGTCATTCATTTCACCATTAATGTGGAACAGGAAGAGGAAGTGGTTTAAGTTTGGGTGTTGTGGGGTGCTTTGTCCTTTTATATGGGCTAGAATGCTCAGGCCTGAAACATATTATACTCAAGTATTTAAAGTAGTGCTGGGTTTCGCAAACCACCTCACAATACAATGCGTATTGCGATACATTAATCACGTTTCAATATATTGCGATACATCACAGTATCAGAATTTGAGCGTAACTGAAAGTGCACCAAACGCATCAGCGAGCCCCAACGTGTCCGCAAAAAAGCATGAATCATGCAGGTTCAGTTTCAGTCGCTCTCATGTCTCATAAGCAGCTCTGATCACACTGAGAAATTCAGCTCTAAGAGTTTGCCTTTATTTAGATGATCTGCTTCTTTATTAAATGTTATTAAAAGTATTGATACAATATCATGAGAAAATCACAGTATATCAATATATGATTTTCAGCCATTTTAAAAACTTCAGTGACAAGCCCTCTCTCCAAATCCTGTCTTCCAAAGACATGCCACCAAACCCGATGTCAACTTTTCCGAATGCGAAAAAATCATGTGTTTCTGATTGGCTAGTTTTCTGATTGACATAAAACGCTTTTTTTTTTTTTTTTTTTTTTTTTTTTTTTTTTTGCCGTTTACAGAGCATATGGCTGTCAGACAAAATTCTTATTATCAGGACACCTTTTCAGTGATTTTATGTGTTGTCATCTAAACAAATTGTCTTGGAACACATTTAAAGTTAGATAAACGGTCAATTTGTTTATTGCAAGCTTCATAAAATGCAGCACAGACATTTGGTAATAAATCTAATGCCATCTTCAGTACTAATTTGTGTTCCCGCCAAAGTAACGCAAGATTGCACATTAAGTAAACATGCAAATGCACTTTTTTAATGCATTGACCAAGCATTTGCGTGTACTTTTATGTAGATTATGTTTCTGGCTTCACTCTGGCCTTAATTTTGTTGGAAATGTCCAAAAGTCTGTTTATTCTTTCTGCAAGACACCATATAAGAACTAACAATGAATACAAATGGATGTCATTAGATTGTGTTGTACATTGACGCACATACAATCAGTTGGTGCTAATTATATCCTTGAGAATGGAAAAATGCAGATTGCACGATGGGAGTTTGGGGCGGATGTGATGTCGCATGAAGGCCACAAACAAACTGAGAATTTTAAACAATCTTGAAACAAAACTTGATGTGATAGCGTGTGCGCACACACACATATACACCTTCACATACAACAACACATGGTTTAGTTAGTGGCTGGAAATATGCCAGCAGATGCAGTTGTTTTTACCAGCTCATTAAAGATTAAATCACCAGAGAAGGAACTTGTACCTGGAGACACCTCAAAACATATGTACCCAGTGAAAAATAAATTTACACTTTCTAGTTTCTAAAGATTTATTAGGTCAGACAGATGAAAAGTGGGGTACATAGCTGTCTGGGGTGTCAAATAACCTCAGTCATGTCTACCCTGACAGAACAAAAGCTTGCCAAGTCCCTCCATTTATGCATAGCAAATATCGCCGCAAGATATAACAGAGCAGGTGACTGTGGAATGTATTATTTCATTTCATTGCTACCCCAGCAACCAGTCAGGGTTTTAAAGGGGACATATCACGGAAAATAAGATTTTCCTTGCTTGCCAACCCTCATTGAAATTAAATGATCTTCATTTGCTTTATCGCTGCAAATATACAACTTTTAATAAAAATTGTGTATTATGTGTTGTAAAAGTGTTGTTCATTGTTAGTTCATGCTAACTAAAATTGTTAAATAATGTTAACGAATACAACATTGTAAAGTGTAACCAATAAATCATAAGAAAATGGTTACATGAGAAGTCCTGCGGTTAATAAAAGAAAGTAATTTTTTGTGTCAGAGAAGGTAAAAATAGTCATGCATAACTACATTTTGACCTTGGTGCAAGAAACATTTGCTAACATTATAAGTGCACTTCAGAGGCAGAAGCGAAGAATATGGGACTTTTAAATTGCAACTTTCAGCATGTACATGTATATAAAGCACAACTGGGCACCTAAATTCTTGCTCTAAAATGCCTCATATTTCAGTTTATTCCATGCAATGTGCTATGTAATGCCAAATCTCTGTTCTTTTGGTTCTCTTCTACTTTGTTAGTTACTTCTATAACGGTCTCTCTGTGACTCATTTGTGATTAAGACAGGTCCAAACTAAACAGTCAGAGCACACTAGACTTGCTTTCCAACAGTTATAGAAGCATTCCTTCATCGTTGTATCATCTTTTGATACTCTAGGCCAAGAGAGAGAGAGAGAGAGAGAGAGAGAGGAACAAGAGAGTGTTAATTTGTGACAAAAAGATGTAGCTCTTATGGCGAGACACTTAACACGGAGTCCTAGCTTTGAAATCAATGCAACTGTACTGTGAGCTGATACAGAAACCAACACAATTTAAAGTCTAATATACACATAATTACACCCAACATAATATACAAATAATAACATACTGTAAAGTATACAATACACACAATATAGATCCATATTCAATAAAAAAATAAATAAAAGTATATATAGTATATATAGAATGTACAGTAGGTTGTATTGTACTGTATTGACATTCAGGCTGTCGGTTGATAGTAAGTTGTTAAGAGAGAATATAATATAATAATAATATAATTTATGACAGTCCGGTGTGAGATATAAGAGTAAGAGTATTAAAGTGCAGTGCTGATGTATTTTGATCATGGGAGATCAAGAGTTCAAAAGTCTGATTGCTTGGGGGAAGAAGCTATCATGGAGGCGGCTGGTGTGGGTCCTGATGCTGTGATACTGCCTGCCTGATGGTAGCAGTGAGAACAGCCCATGGCTCGGGTGGCTGGAGTCTCTGATGATCCTCAGAGCTTTTTTCACACACCGCCTGGTATATATGTCCTGGAGGGAGGGAAGCTCACCTCCGATGATGTGTCTGGCAGTTCGCACCAGTGCTTTGCGGTTGTGGGCTGTGCTATTGCCGTACCAGGCGGAGATGCAGCCAGTCAGGATGCTCTCTACGGTGCAGGTGTAGAACCGTGTGAGGATGTGGCGGTTCATTCCAAACTTCCTTAGCCATCTCAGGAAGAAGAGGCGCTGATGAGCCTTCTTCACAACAACTTCAGTGTGGATGGACCATGTGAGTTCCTCAGTGATGTGGACACCCAGGAACTTGAAGCTGCTGACTCTCTCCACTGGTGCTCCATTGATGGTGATGGGACTGTGTTCTCTGTCTTTTCTTCTGAAGTCCACCACAAGCTCCTTTGTCTTACTGACGTTGAGGGAGAGGTTGTGGTCCTGACACCAGTGTGTCAGAGTGTGCACCTCCTCTCTGTAGGCTGTTTCATCATTGTCAGTGATCAGACCTACCACTGTCGTGTCATCAGCAAACTTAATGATGGCATTGGAGCTGTGTGTTGCCACACAGTCATGTGTGTACAAGGAATACAAGAGTGGGCTGAAAACACAGCCCTGTGGGGCTCCAGTGTTGAGGGTCAGTGATGAGATGTTGCTGCCTATTCTAACCACCTGGTGTCTGCTTGACAGGAAGTCCAGGATGCAGCTGCACAGAGAGCTGTTTAAGCCCAGAGTCTGGAGTTTCTCATCAAGCTTGGAGGGCACTATGGTGTTGAATGCTGAGCTGTAGTCTACAAACAGCATTCTCACATAAGTGTTCTTTTTTCCAGGTGGAAGAGAGCAGTGTGTATTGTAGATGCAATGGCATCATCAGTGGAGCGGTTGTTGTGGTAAACAAACTGCAATGGGTCTAGAGAGAGAGGCAGCACAGAGCAGATGTAATCTCTGATTAGTCTCTCAAAGCATTTGCTGATGATAGGGGTCAGAGCAACAGGACGCCAGTCATTGAAGCAAGTGATTTTTGATTGCTTTGGAACAGGCACAATGGTGGATGTTTTAAAGCATGTGGGGACTACAGACAAAGAGAGGGAAAGGTTGAAAATGTCCGTAAAAACACCAACCAGCTGGTTCGCGCACCCTCTGATGACGCAGCCTGGAATGCCATCTGGACCCTGTCATATTCACCCATCAGAAGGATCGGGTTACATCCGCTACAGAGACGGAGAGTGAACTAACCTCTGTAGCTTCGGCCGTGAGAGCTCTCTCCGCAAGGGCGGTGTTATTTCCCTCAAAATGAGCATAAAAAGTATTTAGCTCATCCGGGAGAGAGGCAGTGGTGTTCATGGTGGAGTTTTTATTCCCTTTAAAGTCCGTTATGATGTTAATTCCCTGCCACATGCTTCTAGAGTTGGTGGTGTTAAACTGTCCTTCAATCTTGTTCCTGTACTGGCATTTTGCTGTTCTGATTTTCAGAGGGTATAACTGGCTTGTTTATGCTCCTCCGCGTTCCCGGAATTAAAAGCGGCGGTCCGCACATTAAGTGCTGCGCGAACATCGCTATTAATCCATGGCTTCTTGTTCGGATAGATCCGTATTGTTCTGGTCGGAACGACGTCCTCTACGCACTTTCTGATGAAACACATTACACTATCAGCGTAAAGCTCGATGTCATCATCAGAGGCAGACCGGAACATCTCCCAGTCCGTGTGATCAAAACAGTCTTGTAGCGTAGAGTCTGACTAGTCCGACCAGCACTGGATCGTTCTGAGGGTGGGTGCTGCCTGTTTCAGTTTCTGCCTGTAATCGGGCAGAAGCAGAATGGAAGGGTGGTCCGATTTGCCAAATGGTGGGCGGGGGAGGGATTTGTAGCCATCCCGGAAGGGAGAGTAGCAATGGTCGAAAACCCGGTCCCCTCGTGTGTTGAAACTAATGTGTTGGTGGTATTTTGGTGCGATTGATTTGAAACTGGCTTTATTAAAGTCCCCGGTCACAATGAACGCGGCCTCAGGGTGCGCGGTTTCCTGCTTGTTTATAATCCCATACAGTTCCTTGAGTGCCCGGTCTGTGTCAGCTTGTGGGGGGGGGGGATGTACACAGCAGTGATGATGACTGCTGTGAATTCTCTCGGTAGCCAGAATGGTCGACACAGAAGCATGAGAAATTCCAGATCAGGAGAGCAGAAATAGAAATGTACGTTCCTCTGATCACACCAGGATTTGTTGATCATAAAACATACACCATCACCTCTACTTTTACCTGAGAGGTCTTTCGCTCTGTCCGCTCAGTGCACGGAGAACCCTGTGGGTTCAATGGCTGAGTCTGGAATCTCCGCAGACATCCAAGTTTCCGTAAGGCAGATAATGCCTTCTCTCGTTGGAAAGAGATCCGCGCTTTCAGCTCGCAGAGCTTGTTATCCAGAGACTGAACATTTGCCAGTAGAATACTGGGTAGCGGGGGTCGATTTGCGTGGCGTCTTACTCCGATGAGAACGCCGGCTCCGTTTCCCCTTTTCCTCCTGCGTTTCCACGGCCGGGCTGCCTAGACAACGGGCTCCGCTTGCGTGTTTGTAAACAGCAGGTCGGCATTGAGGAATTTGAAGTCCGGTTTACGGTGTGTAATTGTTGAACCAATGTCCAAAAGTGTTTGTCTGTCATAGACAATAAGGCAGACAACATCCAAGACAAAAAACATAAGAATTGTAAACAAAACAACGCAGCAGCCATACTCGGCGCCATCTTGAGTCCATATATGAGTCCATATATGACATGATTATGAGGCTCTTGACATTATGTTGATGTATATAAGGTGGAACCTGGTATTTATTTGAGGGCTTGCTCATGAGTGGAACTATGTATGTTTTACCTGCCCGTCTTAAACACTCAAATTATCACCCCATGATTCCTGAGTATGTCACTCCTGTCTGTGCGTGCGAGCAAGACTTTTTTTTGTTTGTTTTTGAATATCCTGTTTCACTCTGAAATATATCATATTACATTAAATAGGTTGTGAAAGTCGGTTCATGATGACTTTGTTATTTGCAACTTTGTGATAAAACTCTTTAGATAACCATGATTTCACAATTGTTTTTTTTTTTTTTTGTTGTTGTTTTTTTTTTGGGGGGGCCTTTTCAACACTTTAAATATTGAGACAGAGAAGTGACAAAGTGAGAAGAGGGGGAAATGTAATAAGAAAAAAATACGTCGGACTGAACTTGCGCTGTATGCATGAAAGGCAATTAAAAAAGAAAATTCAGCTAAAGTAATTTATTGGTGGTCTCTACATCCAAATGCAGACATGATGTTGGAATTAATGATGTTTGAGAATGTGTAAACAAGCCTACGTCACAACATTTAAACTGAACAATAACTATTACAGAATAACAGTTTTGTGAATAATGCATGAAGACTTTGTGTACACTTGAGTTAATTAATTTTCTTATAACTCTATAATGCACTACGGTAGTGTCCACAAAAAGGATGAGACCTTTTATAACATCCATTCCTGCATCAAAATCAAGTCAGCTTGGTGCCACATAGCAAACAGCTGACCACTCGATGAAGACATGAAGTACAGACTGAATAATTTGTGTGATATTGTGTCCAAACTGTTCAATCTTTCTACAACTTTGTGAACTTTGGATATCGACCAGCACTAGAAGAGTACATCTTTTTGTCTTGAAGCAGAATTAAATTTAGCCATTGTTTGGGATGCACCTATCTGTTACCTGGATTGGTATCAGCTCAGATACTGACATTTTTGCCCAGACTGGGTACAGTGCGATAGTCATGGTCATTACCGTCAAGCTCCAAAAATGACATAAAAGAACCATAGAAACACTATTACATATGACTTGTGCATTTTATTTAAAGTCTCTTGAAGACATCCGATAGCTTTGTGAATCTCAAAAGGCTGCACTTAATAAATAAAAATATAGTCTGCAAGCGCAGCACACACACATAGAAAGCATGCACAGTCTGATGACACGCTACTGTTTTTATCTCTCAGAGCAGCACCCAATGTGAGCGCTACACACAAATTACATCTCAGATGCAGATGCTCGATAGTTCGGTTCACTTATAACATTGCATTGAGATCGGAACCAGGGGAGCAATTCACCAGATTTTGAATGAAAAGCATATTAAAGTACTGTGAAGAAAATTATCGGGAGAGAAAAAAAATGGAATCGGTGCATCCCTAGCCATTGTTAGAAAAATATTGTGTATAGTTTTTCACTTCTCAAGAATGTACTGATGCAAGTCAGTAAGTGCACAATTTTTGTAAAGATACAAGCCAGATATACTTTTGTTAGCTAGGCTTGGCTGCACTTTGTCCAACAGAGTGGCCATTGTAGACTTGCATGGGGCCGTGACGGAACCATGCTTGCGTTAAATGTGACTAGGTAATGGAACATCTTATGGGAAGTGAAAAGCTATGCTTGACTTTATCTGGCAGCTTATGATTGTAATGATTGCACTGGGAACATGTACCTTTATGGATCTTAGCATAGCTGACCCCGAGTTCAGTCTGGGGATCGGGACGTGGCCATGCATGGTCTACTATCTACAGATTGTCTCTGACCAGCTACTGGAAAGTCAGTTGGAAAGAATAAGGTCAGTGAACCCCTTCTGGAGATCTTGGTACCATCACCAAGAGCAATCATGGATTAGTTCTGATCTCGAATACCCACACTGAAGTCCCACCAGTTTTCATTACCTTGTTCTCAGGGCTTAAAAGAGCACATGGTGTGAAGGAAGTGAGAATGTTTTCAGTTGATTGGAGAGATGGATAAAAATTGAAAGAGTCAAAAGAGTGAAGAGAAAGAAAGACCATGTGAGAAGGTAAAGGAGGAAACAAGGGAACAGTAGCATGGATGTAGAACGTAACAGATGTATTGCGGAATAGATATCCCTTTTTCTCTTCTTGCCGCGCTACTCATGCTAAGAAGTGGGGTGGGCATGAAGCCATGAGAGTGGGAATTGGAGTATGGGTTAGGTTACTACTCGTTAGCAACACCAAGTTGTAGTTTCCCTCCAACAGGACATTTCATGCTACAGAGGCGAGAGAGAAAGGGGCCTTTCTTGAAACAAGCTCTCCCAATCATGATTCTGGAGGGTTTATGTGGTTTCTCTTGCACCAAAAGGGTGAAAGTTGATCTGTCAAGGAGGGCTGTGATTTTAGTATGTATGGGCCTGTTAGACTCAATCAAGACCAGTTTTGCACTGTTTTGACACATTTCAGTTTTATTAGATTTGTCTGATCGGTCTTCAGCTTGTTTCCAAATCAGATGCTGGAGGACTGTTTCAAAATTGAATGAGCTGTCTACCAAGGCAGAATTTTAAGCCACTCGCTACTGACATGAAAGTTACTTCTTATTTTTGCTAACTACTTTCAAAAAGTAGGTAGCAAAAATATACTGCCAAGATACCTTATTTTGGTCAAAATATAAGGCAGTGTTACATGTATCCTTGACGCAGAAGGCAATCTCATTTTTGCATTGAAACAAGCTCAGTGGGAAAAAAAAATGATAAAGAGAGTTGAGGAGTTGGGAGAAATGTTAGTTATATATGCTTATATTTTATCAATATCATGGAATATAAATATTGCCTTTCAGTGGGCCCCCCTTCAGATAGGGCCGCTGTTACTCAGTTCCACAATTACCCCTTGTCCTATGCCCCTGTATCAGCAGAATTGCGTCTATTTCAGGGTACTGGAAAATTCGGTACCAACCAGTGTCAACATCACGTGTGATCATGTTGGAAAATTTGCCCTGGGTGTAGGTCTTTTAAAAAAAAAAAAAAAAAAAAAGAAAGAAAAAAGAAGAAACACTGACCAACAAGATATAAAATTTTTCATCATGTGTCTGGAACCAGCATTGGAGATAGACATGGAACTGTTGGTGTCCTAGTACAAGTATATTCAGCCAGTTGGTCTTGCAAGTGAGACAGACCAAAAAGAGAGAGCGGGTTAAAAGTGAAAGGAGAGAGAGAGATAAGGATAGAATTTAGTTTTTGGCATGCACTATCCTCTGCTTCATATTTACTTTGGTTTCATCAGCCTCGAACATATGCTGAGTTTTAGAGCTGAAGTGAGCTTTGTGCACTCAAAGACACTGAGTGGATACTTGCTTTCCTACAACAGTAAACGTACATATCCCCTCCCAGAAGGACATTCCAGACTTTAAACAAAAGTGTTTTCTTTGAGTGTTACAGGAACTGGATTTGCTGCATGGCTGGGCAAACATCATGGAAAACAAGTGGTGAAAATCCTGTAGGAGTGATACACCGATCAGCCACAACATTAAAACCACCTGCCTAATATTGTGTAGGTCCCCCTCGTGCCGCCAAAACAGCACCAACCTGTATCTCAGAATAGCATTCTGAGATGCTATTTTTCTAATCACAATTGTACAGAGCAGTTATCCGAGTTACCGTAGACTTTGTCAGTTCGCACGACAGGGACCTACACAATATTAGGTGGGTAGATTTAATGTTGTGGCCGATCGGTGTATATTTAGGTTCCAAGCTTTTTGATTTATTAGTGGTACTTGCTATTGCTGATACGTGGGGATAGGGATTTAAACAAACCCCTAACTCTAGTATTAAACTTAAAAACTGAATGTATTATCTCCTTGTGGATGATAATATATATATATATATATATATATATATATATATATATATATATATATATATATATATATATATATATATATATTTTAGACATACACTGAAGTAGGAACCTGAGCCATATCTAGACACAACTTGGGGTTTGGGCTCTTGTGACTCTTTTGGCCAGTAAGCAACCAACCAAAACATGGCACCGATTTTGCATAAGAAAGCACCACTCAAATTTGTGAAAATTCTAAAATCTCATGCACTTATGTATCAACCCCTGTGTCTTCCATTGGAAACACAAATGCACAGTTTTCAGAGGTCCTCAGCAGATGATCAGTCAGGAGCATCTAAAACAAACAGATGTTGTGAAGATGCTGACAGACATGCAGAGAGGGAGGTTGAACTACTCTATGGAATCACTTTTTTTTTTTTTTGCTGTCTCTTTCTTTTGCTTTCTTTTGCTCCTTTCTTTCTTGTGCTATTTGGTGCTTTTGCTGTATTTCACACCTTTCACGCTTTTGTGATTTCATTCACTTTTGCTTTCAAGATTTTTAGCTTTTTCATTTTCTTTTTCTTTCACGCTTTTGCATTTAAAAAAAAAAAAAAAAGTTATGCTTTTGCCATTTTTGTGATATCTTTTGCTCTTTTTTTTTTGGCTCTTTTACTATTGCTTGCTTGCTTTTTCTTTCTTTTTCTTTTGCTCTCACTTTCTTTTGCACTTTCACTTTTTTTACTATCTTGCTTGTTTTCGCTCTTTCACTTTCTTGCTTTCACTTCCACACGTTTTGCGCTTAGTCATTCTTTTTCTTTTCTCTTCTTTTTCTTTAGTATTTTCACGCTTTTGCGCTTTTTGTTCTGTTGCTATTTCTTTCACCCTTTGGGGGTATTTACACTTGGTCACTTCATGCGTTTTTACTGATCAGATTGCTCTCCGATTGAATAAGCACATTCCATTTACACTTGGCCACATCAATGGGTCTCCGCCAAATGGATATAAGTCCATCTTCAATTCCCACGCTATATGAAAATAAAATGGAGTTCACTTCTGTGATTATGCTAATGACAGGCAGCAAATGTAAAAGATGTGATTTATTATTTGATTCCAAGTGACTCTGTAATGTGCACACACGTATCTGTTTGTGTGCTATGTATTTTTGCCTTCGGGGCTTCTTGTAAGTAAGATACGTCCATGCGCGTCAGCTGCTCTCATGTCATTGATTAGTCAGTTTTGTCAGCAATCTACATCAAATAAGTGAAGAAAAAAAAATTCTCCTATATGTGCATAAGTGTCTTTATTATGTATTTCTCATCACGAGCCCAGATGCAAATACTCGGTAGCAGCTGTTATGTTTCGCTTTTTTAATATGCTGACATTGCGCTGTTTGGGCGGAGTAAAGTTTACAGATGTGTCTTGAACAGCCAAATGCATTTACACTTGACTGAGTTTTGATAGGAATGCGTCTCAAACCACCTCTGGAGGTGGTCAGTGATCAGATTTAGATCCATCTCAAATCTGTCTTGGAGGGCATTTACACTTGTCTTTTCATGATCAGATAGCAATCCGATCAGCAAAAACACATGAATTGACCATGTGTAAATACCTCCTTTTACGCTTTTGCACTCTCTTTTCTATTTTCTTTTTTCTTTTCTCTTTCATGCTTTCCATCTCTGTCTCTCTTGTTCGTTTTCTTATGCTCCATTTTCTTTCACTCTTCTTTCATTTGCTGTATCGCTCTCTCTCTCTCTCTCTCCCTGCCTCTGTTCATGTCCATCTCTAGTAGTGTACACATAGCCATCTTAATGGTGTAGGGAGCCATTGCTCAGCCTTGAGCTGAAACACAAATAATCTCACAGACATAAGCTCACACACATCATCCTGACAGCTGTCAGTCAAAGGCCTGACCTACAAACACAACCCTTGCTCCCACATTTATCAAATCAAACTATATAAATACATTGGTTCTAATGTGATTAATCCCAGTGTATTGTGTTAGCAGATTCAGAACCTGTGTCAGGCAGATAAACCGATAATTTTAAATTGATAGAGATGCAAAAAGGGTGTGTGTATGTGTTTTCAGTATATTGCCCTCAGTGACCGGTGTAAAATATAGACACCACTGGTAAACTGCTGAATTATCTGTTGACTGAAGTTTAACACCCCAAAGATTTTTATATTCTATATCTGTGGTATTTCTTCCATATAACAAAGGACTACTGTAATAAAAGTTCAACAAATATTATTTATTTGTGTTTCATTTATTATGGATTTTTATTACATAGCTTTGCTGTGCATATTTGTTGAGTGGCATGTGCTTTGGAAGCGAGATTAAGTGTTTTGTTTTGTATGTGCATCTTTCAGGCCTCACTATGTGTGTACATGTGTTTGTGTGTGTCTGTGAGATAAGATAGCAAGAATTTAAAGACATCATTATAGATTTTGTTGCCGTTTTGTGACTAAAATAACAAACCATGTATTACCTCTTAAGGATAATTAAATAGAGCTTTCTTTGATTAACTGTGTCCAAGACTATTGTGTTATTGTCAAGCTGCTATGTTTATTTGGTATTTATTCAAACAATCATGAAAAATCTATGTGTCTGTAAATCTTTCCAAAACAATTGCATTGCGATTAAATTGGTTGTCTGCTTTTGCTGATAACATTTTTTTATCTTTCTCTCCTTGCAGATCTGAGGTCTACGGAAACGACACATTATTTTTCTTTCCTGTTGAACACATCAGACTATCGTATCTTACGCATGGATGAGGATCACGACCGCATGTACGTTGGCAGCAAAGACTATATCCTGTCCCTGGATCTCCACGACATCAACCACAAGCCCCTCATAGTAAGAACTTAACAGTCCACCCATCTCCATGATAGATAGAGAGATAGGGGAGCTAGATGGAGAGCTAAAGTGAGATCAATAGATAGAGTGATTTATAGATAGTGATAGACCACAATAGACAGACAGACAGACAGACAGACAGACAGACAGACAGACAACAACAGAGTGATATGCATTCTGTATTAATCTAATTTTTGATTGATTCTTATTTGGTTGGCTGGCTGGCTATAGCCAAGCTATCCATAACTTGAAATAGTTAAACTACAGTCAAGCTACTCTTTTAAACTAGTTACAAGTTATTAACAAAAAGTAGCTAACTACATTAAAGGTGCAATATGTAAGATTCAGAAACCCTTGTTATTAATGACACCTGTGGCCATTAAGTGAACTGCAGCCAGCTACCTGTTGCTCGTGCACACACTCCATTGGGACGTGAGCGAGCATCGGCCAAAACAATGACGTAATGTACAAAGAGACTGAATGTGATCCACCGGCATCATGCTGACAGATGAGGTAGCATAATTAAAATTACACAGTTATGATTGTTTTACTACAAACTTTGAGAGTGTATGTTATATTTGGTGGATGACAGTAGCTGTTTATAAAATAGACTACATTATAAATTTGTTGACACAGTTCAGTATTGATGGGATTCCATCACAACTGTCATTTTGATATATCGATGCGCTATGGTTTTATAATAATAGAATGTATATATTTTCTGTATAACCAAGTTATGTTACACTAATGAATGGGTCTTTTTGCATTATCTTGAACATTGTCTAGCATTCATTTCTTGTGTTATTGTAGTTTACCTTGCTGAATAATTACAAATTAACATTGCTTATGACAGTTACTGTGCAGACAAGATCAAGTTAGCTAAAATTACACAGATCAATCCTTATGGCACTATATTTCACATGCTTTGCAGTTATGTAAGCTTACCTGTCCAATAAGAAGAATGCCAATTCAGGGTCGGTTTTGATCCCCAAAATCGAACGAAGGTCCCTCCAGGAATCAAATGCCCTGCCGATGTTCACTCTAGTTTTCACTCGACTACGATCACGTTCCTGCTTAGCCAGATGGGATTCAGTAGATAAATGTTTTTCTTTTTTTTTTTTTTGGCTTACTCTGAATTTGTGTAGGAGTCAGTGTTGTGCTGGGAGCCGGACATTTGCTGGATTCCATCTCTAAGATAACGATACCTAGTGTTGCAGATTGTTGTCACTGTTGAATAGCAGAAGAGAAGCACTGAGTCAAGGCTCTCGGGAGCGCGCATAAACGTCACATCCTTTGGATTTTCCTGGCAAAACCGACCCACTCCCTTCACATGAAAATCAGTCTACAGGCTTTAATAGGCAACCTAGGAAGTCCGGGAAGGGCTCATTTGTTAAGTTGTGTTACAAGCCGTTCACACATTGGCAAAAAAAAATAAATAAAAAAAATAAAAAAAAGATTACATACTGCACTTTTAAAGCTATTTAAATTAGAAAATATTTTTAAATTATTACAATCCGGTGATATTTTTTAATTCTTTATTTTAAAATTAAAAATTACATGATACATATTTAATTAGGGTAACATTAAATATAACTATATAAACAACTAAATCTAGAAAACACAGAGTCGAAATTTAGCAATTTACTAAATATTTTGCATCAACCAAGAAAGTGACTTCTGGCAAAGTTCCTTTAATTCTGCTCAGAGGCTCAAGTGAATCATTTATGTAAACTAGCTCATTTACATGAACCTTCTGAATGAATCGGCTCACTAAAATCAATTGGATTTCACCATGTTAAATATAAGTGAACCATTTACAGTGCTGTGAAAAAGTATTTGCCTGATTTCTTCAGTTTTTGTGTATATCTCATACTAAATTGTTTAAAAAATTCAAACAAAATCTAACATAAAGGCAATCCGAGTAAACAAAATACAGTTTTTAATGATTATTATTTATTGAAGCAAAAAAGTTATCCAATACCAACTGGGCCTGTGTGAAAAAGTATTTGTTCCCTTAGTTACTAAATTCCCAAATCTATAAAACTGCATTCACAATGGGATTCGTCTGGACCAGACACACCCAGGCCTGATTACTGCCAGCCCCGTTCAATCAAATCAACACCTAAATAGAACTTTTTCAGCAGCATGAAGTTGGCTAAAAGGTCTTACCCAGTAGCACACTATGCCAAGGACGAAATAAATTCTAGAAATGATGAGGAAAATTGTGATTGAAATGCATCATTCTGGGATGGGTACCAATGCTGTTTTAAAGGCTGTGGGACTCAAAAGAACCACAGTGAGAGCCATTATCTCCAAATGGAGAAAACTTGGCACAGTAGTGAACCTTCCCAGAAGTGGCCGACCTTCCAAAATTCCTCCAAGAGCACAGTGACGACTCATCCAGGAAGTTACAAAAAAGCCAAGGACAACATCCAAGGAACTGCAGGCCTCTCTCGCATCAATAAAAGGTCACTATTCATGACTCTACTATCAGAAAGAAACCAGCCAAAAATGGCATCTACAGAGCATCCAGAAAGTATTCACAGCGCTTCACTTTTTTCCACATTTTATGATACAGCCTTATTCCAAAATGGATTAAATTCATTATTTTCCTTAAAATTCTACAAACAATACCCCATAATGACAACGTGAAAGAAGTTTGTTTGAAATCTTTGCAAATATATATTAAAAAAAAAAGAAAAACAAATCACATGTATATAAGTATTCACAGCCTTTGCCATGACACTCAAAATTGAGCTCAGGTGCATCCTGTTTCCACTGATCATCCTTGAGATGTTTCTACAACTTGATTGGAGTACACCTGTGGTAAATGCAGTTGATTGGACATGATTTGGAAAGGCACACACCTGTCTATATAAGGTCCCACAGTTAACAGTGCATGTCAGAGCACAAACCAAGCCATGAAGTCCAAGGAATTGTCTGTAGACCTCCGAGACAGGATTGTATCGAGGCACAGATCTGGTAAAGGGTACAGAAATTTCTGCAGCATTGAAGGCCCCAATGAGCACAGTGGCCTCCGTCATCCGTAAATGGAAGAAGTTTGGAACCACCAGGACTCTTCCTAGAGCTGGCCGCCTGGCCAAACTGAGCGATCGGGGGAGAAGGGCCTTAGTCAGGAGGTGACCAAGAACCCGATGGTCACTCTGGCAGAGCTCCAGCATTTCTGTGTGGAGAGAGGAGAACCTTCAAGAAGAACAACCATCTCTGCAGCACTCCACCAATCAGGCCTGTATGGTAGAGTGGCCAGACGGAAGCCACTCCTCAGTAAAAGGCACATGACAGCCCGCCTAGAGTTTGCCAAAAGGCACCTGAAGGACTCTCAGACCATGAGAAACAAAGATTGAACTCTTTGGCCTGAATGGCAAGCGTCATGTCTGGAGGAAACCAGGCACTGCTCATCACCTGGCCAATACCATCCCTAAAGTGAAGCATGGTGGTGGCAGCATCATGCTGTGGAGATGTTTTTCAGTGGCAGGAACTGGGAGACAAGTCAGGATCGAGGGAAAGATGAATGCAGCAATGTACAGAGACATCCTTGATGAAAACCTGCTCCAGAGCGCTCTGGACCTCAGACTGGGGTGAAGGTTCATCTTTCAACAGGACAATGACCCTAAGCACACAGCCAAGATAACAAAGTAGTGGCTACGGGACAACTCTGTGAATGTCCTTGAGTGGCCCAGCCAGAGCCCAGACTTGAACCCGATTGAACATCTCTGGAGAGATCTGAAAATGGCTGTGCACCGACGCTCCCCATCCAGCCTGATGGAGCTTGAGAGGTCCTGCAAAGAATAATGGGAGAAACTGCCCAAAAATAGGTGTGCCAAGCTTGTAGCATCATACTTAAAGACTTGAGGCTGTAATTGGTGCCAAAGGTGCTTCAACAAAGTATTGAGTAAAGGCTGTGAATATTTATGTACATATGATTTTTTTTTTTCTGTTTTTTATTTTTAATACATTTGCAAAGATTTCAAACAAACTTCTTTCACATTGTCATTATGGGGTATTGTTTGTAGAATTGAGGAAAATAATTAATTGAATCCATTTTGGAATAAGGCTGTAACATAACAAAATGTGGAAAAAGAGAAGCGCTGTGAATACTTTCCGGATGCACTGTATGGAAGAGTGGCGAGGCTAAAACCACTGCTAACCTAGAAGAACATTAAGGCTCATCTGAATTTTGCCAAAACACACCTTGATGATCATCAAACCTTTTGGGAGAATGTTCTGTGGACTGATGAGTCGAAAGTTGAACTATTTGAAAGACAGGGGTCCCATTACATCTGGTGTAAATCAAACACAGAATTGCACAATAAGAACATCATACCAATGATCAATGATGAGGTCAAGAATGGTGGTGGTAGTGTGATGGTGTGGGGATGCTTTGCTGCTTCTGGGCCAGGGCGACTTGCAATAATAGAGGGACACATGAATTCTGCTCTCTACCAGGAAATCGTAAAGGAGAACGTCCGGTCATCAGTCCATGAGTTGAAGCTCAAGTGCAACTGGATTACGCAGCAAGACAATGATACAAAGCATAGGAGTAAGTCCACCACTGAATGGCTCAGAAGAAGCGAGTATTGACACTGACTGCCACACCTGGAATCACGAGTTCAAATCCAGGGCATGCTGAGTGACTCCAGCCAGGTCTCCTAAGCATCCAAATTGGCCCGGTTGCTAGGGAGGGTAGAGTCACATGGGGTAACCTCCTCGTGGTCACTATAATGTGTGGTTCTTGCTCTCGGTGGGGCACATGGCGAGTTGTGCATGGATGCTGCAGAGAATAGCGTGAAGCCTCCACATGTGCTACGTCTCCACGGTAACCCGCTCAACAAGCCACGTGATAAGATGCACGGATTTATGGTCTCAGATGCGGAGGGAACGGAGATTCGTCCTCCGCAACCAGGATTGAGGCGAGACACTACACCACCATGAGGACTTAAAGTGCATTGGGAATTGGGCAATCCAAATTGGGGAGAAAAGGGGAGACAAATCACAAAAAATAAAAAAAATAAAGTTTTGGAGTGGCCTAGTCAAAGTCCTGACTTGAACCCGATTGAGATGCTGTGGCAGGACCTTAAACAGGCAGTTTATGCAAATGAACTCCAATGTGGCTGAACTAAAGCAGTTCAGCAAAGAGTGGGCCAAAATTCCACCACAGCACTGTAAAAGACTGATCTCCAGTTATCGGAAGCGTTTTCTTGCAGTTGTTGCTGCTAAAGGTGGCAGAACAAGCTATTAAATTTATGGGGGCAGTTAGTTTTTCACATGGGTGATATAGGTGTTGGATAACCTTTTTACTTCAATAATAAAATATATATATTTGAAAACTGCATTTTGTTTACTCAGGTTGCCTTTGTTTTACAGGTGCATCTCAATAAATTAGAATGTCGTGGAAAAGTTAATTTATTTCAGTAATTCAACTCAAATTGTGAAACTCGTGTATTAAATAAATTCAGTGCACACAGACTGAAGTAGTTTAAGTCTTTGGTTCTTTTAATTGCGATGATTTTGGCTCACATTTAACAAAAACCCACCAATTCACTATCTCAAAAAATTAGAATATGGTGACATGCCAATCAGCTAATCAACTCAAAACACCTGCAAAGGTTTCCTGAGCCTTCAAAATGGTCTCTCAGTTTGGTTCACTAGGCTACACAATCATGGGGAAGACTGCTGATCTGACAGTTGTCCAGAAGACAATCATTGACACCCTTCACAAGGAGGGTAAGCCACAAACATTCATTGACAAAGAAGCTGGCTGTTCACAGAGTGCTGTATCCAAGCATGTTAACAGAAAGTTGAGTGGAAGGAAAAAGTGTGGAAGAAAAAGATGCACAACCAACCGAGAGAACCGCAGCCTTATGAGAATTGTCAAGCAAAATCGATTCAAGAATTTGGGTGAACTTCACAAGGAATGGACTGAGGCTGGGGTCAAGGCATCAAGAGCCACCACACACAGACGTGTCAAGGAATTTGGCTACAGTTGTTGTATTCCTCTTGTTAAGCTACTCCTGAACCACAGACAACGTCAGAGGCTTCTTACCTGGGCTAAGGAGAAGAACTGGACTGTTGCCCAGTGGTCCAAAGTCCTCTTTTCAGATGAGAGCAAGTTTTGTATTTCATTTGGAAACCAAGGTCCTAGAGTCTGGAGGAAGGGTGGAGAAGCTCATAGCCCAAGTTGCTTGAAGTCCAGTGTTAAGTTTCCACAGTCTGTGATGATTTGGGGTGCAATGTCATCTGCTGGTGTTGGTCCATTGTGTTTTTTGAAAACCAAAGTCACTGCACTCGTTTACCAAGAAATTTTGGAGCACTTCATGCTTCCTTCTGCTGAAAGATGCTGATTTCATTTTCCAGCAGGATTTGGCACCTGCCCACACTGCCAAAAGCACCAAAAGTTGGTTAAATGACCATGGTGTTGGTGTGCTTGACAGGCCAGCAAACTCACCAGACCTGAATCCCATAGAGAATCTATGGGGTATTGTCAAGAGGAAAATGAGAAACAAGAGACCAAAAAATGCAGATGAGCTGAAGGCCACTGTCAAAGAGACCTGGGCTTCCATACCACCTCAGCAGTGCTACAAACTGATCACCTCCATGCCACGCCGAATTGAGGCAGTAATTAAAGCAAAAGGAGCCCCTACCAAGTATTGAGTTCATATACAGTAAATAAACATACTTTCCAGAAGGCCAACAATTCACTAAAAATGATTTTTTTTTTATTGGTCTTATGATGTATTCAAATTTTTTGAGATAGTGAATTGGTGGGTTTGTTAAATGTGAGCCAAAATCGTCACAATTAAAAGAACCAAAGACTTAAACTACTTCAGTCTGTGTGCATTGAATTTATTGAATACACAAGTTTCACAATTTGAGTTGAATTACTGAAATAAATGAACTTTTCCACGACATTCTAATTTATTGAGATGCACCTGTATGTTATCTCATTTAAAGATCTAAAACTATTTAGTATGAAAAAATACACAAATGGAACAAATCAGGTTCTGTACTTTTTCAACTGTCAGAAAGAACCGATTCAATTAAATGATTTGGATTTCCCGATGCTAAATGAGAGAGAGAGAGAGAGAGAGGACGATTTAGGTGAGTGCATTTAATTTTCTGCCTCTGCTCCATTGATGCATGTGCAAATAATATGAAAAATTTAGGAGGGGGGGGGGTTATGCTACAATGCTACTTGTTGGAAAAAGTAGCTTGCTACTGCAAAAGCTATTATATTGTGAAAACACCTGAACTGAAAAATGGTGTTACATTAGTAGCACTAACTCTTTTAATTATTCCACAACACTGCAATGCAAAGAGAAACTGAATAGCCCATATAGTCCATCTCCATTAGGACTTTATTATACCTTCAGCAAGTATAGACCTCCCAAACTTTAGATGTTCTAAAATTGACATTCATAATGTAGTTTGGATTCCACTTTCTGCACAAGCAATATCCTTCACCTAAATCGCAACAGGCTCAAGGGGTCATTGCGATATCATTCTCACCCTTACTGATTAGCACACATCTCTGTCTGTATGGCAATGCAGGAAGTTGACTATTAAATTCTATAAAACCAAAACCTGGATGTTGGGGGAACCTGGGGGCCTTATAAAAGATTGGGGTGAACATTCTCTGGCTAGTTCAGCTCATTATTTTGAAAGGCTGTTGAGATAAATGGGATTGTTTATGAGGTAGTGTGTCGTTGTTGTGACAAATGGGATTGACCTCTGCCTCTCTCTCTCTCAAACTTTTTCCTTTCAGATACACTGGCCGGTTTCCCCACAGAGGAAGACTGAGTGTGTGTTAAGTGGCAAAGACACAAACGTGAGTGTTTTTTTTCCCACAGAATTTTAAGACAGCAATTTGATCAACTGTTCAAGTCAACATGAAACAGTGTTCACAACCAATTTTAATTCTGCAATCTGACATATGCACGAGTAAAACAGGATATTCAATGAGAGAAAACTTAATTTTATCCATCAGGTTTTGATTTGATCTTGAAAACTGGCCGTTACATACTAGAATAGAACCAGGTGATTGGAGGGGTTGAAAACGTCAGTCGAAAAGGAAAGTTGTTTCAGAGATTGAGCAAGTTAGTACTTTCAACAAAAGATTACGAAGACAACCTTTTTGGAATAACACATTTTTATGTTGACCTGTATGTCTTTAGACAACATTATTATATGATGTTTTCTAAAGACCTCTTCCATGCAAGAATCATTTGAGTACTTGACTTGTTTCTCAGTTTACAGTTGTTTCACATTTGGTTGCATGATATCTTTGTTTAAACATTGTAACTCCTCCTGATAACTAGCCAGCCCTCACTTATGAAACTCTACAACTTTGCATGTGACATCTGCTTGGAATTTGGATTGAGCTTTGTGAATGTGTATAAATTTCATCACCAATGCACATGTAGAGAAACATTTGGTGTCTACTGCACATCAGGGCCTACAGCCCACAAACCCCACAAAACTATGTATGCTGATATACTGTAAATGAAGTGAAACTGAGATATTCAAGTTTAAGGGTTGTACTGAAATGCATGTTAAAAACCTCAAATATCCTGGTCAGAAACCATGCACGAAAGCACATGCATGCATAGATATACAGAAGGAAAACAGATTAGATTCAGCATAAAAACCTACTCAAACCTGTCAGATTTTTAAGAGTCTGCCGTTTGCATACATATGCAATTAGGTATGTGGTTTAGGTATCTGGTAAAGAACTGTAGCATATGTGCATCACCTGATCATCTGCACATCTGAAAGATACATTTCATTGCCAGTGTTTGACGTGAATTTTGCACTGGTTGTGTACTTAATGTCACTTTTTCATAGTGGGATGTGATGGGTTTCAACTACAGCTCATGAATTATTAACAGTGCTGAAATTAATCCACATGTGCATTGTGTGGTGTAATTTTTTGGTTTCTGATTTGACCCTTGTGTGTGTACTTTCTTATTTAAAGTGAACATAAGGTTGCTCAGTTTAAAGTGGTAGTGGCAGAATTTTAAGACCCTATGAAATGGTTGGACAAATGCAATTCATCACACTGACTTGTGATTTCTACCATAGCATACTGTATGTCTTCACTAAACAACCTCAATGCTCATGGTAGGTCTGTCTTGCAAAGTGTGTTGGTAGTTGATGAATAATGTTTCCATGGAGATTTATCACATAGTTGTTTGGCTCCTTTTTAAATCATAATGATAACAGAAAATCACCCAAATGGCCCTGATCAAGTTTACATCTCCTTGTGTGTCTGTAACAAGGCCAAACAGTCAAGGTAACACACACAGGTTTAAATGGCAATTAAAGGTTAATTTCCCACACCTGTGGCTTTTTAAATTGCAAGTAGTGCCTGTGTATAAGTAGTCAATGAGTTTGTTAGCTCTCACGTGGATGCACTGAGCAGGCTATATACTGAGCCATGGAGAGCAGAAAAGAACCGTCAAAAGACCTGCGCAACAAGGTAATGGAACTTTATAAAGATGGAAAAGGATATGAAAAGATATCCAAAGCCCGAAAATGCCAGTCAGTACTGTTCAAATCACTTAAGTGGAAAATTCGGGGATCTTGATACCAAACCAAGGTCAGGTAGACCAAGAAAGATTTCTGCCACAACTGCCAGAAGAATTGTTTGGGATACAAAGAAAAATCCACAGGTAACCTAAGTAGAAATACAGGCTGTTCTGGAAAAATATGGTGTGGTTGTTTCAAGGAGCACAATATGACGATACTTGAACAAAAATGAGCTGCATTGTCGAGTTGCCAGAAAGAAGCCTTTACTGCACCAATGCCACAAAAAAGCCCGGTTACAATATGCCCAACAACATCTCGACACGCCTCACAGCTTCTGGCACACTGTAATTTGAAGTGACGAGACCAAAATAGAGCTTTATGGTCACAACCATAAGCGCTATGTTTGGAGAGGGGTCAACAAGGCCTATAGTGAAAAGAATATCATTCCCACTGTGAAGCATGGTGGTGGCTCACTGTTTTGGGGGTGTGTGAGCTCTGAAGGCACGGGGAATCTTGTGAAAATTGATGGCAAGATGAATGCAGTATGTTATTAGAAAATACTGGCAGACAATTTGCATTCTTCTGCACGAAAGCTGCGCATGGGACGCTCTTGGACATTCCAGCACGACAATGACCCTAAGCACAAGGCCAAGTTGACACTCCAGTGGTTACAGCAGAAAAAGGTGAAGGTCCTGGAGTGGCCATCACAGTCTCCTGATCTTAATATCATCGAGCCACTCTGGGGAGATTTCAAACGTGCGATTCATGCAAGACGACCAAAGACTTTGCAAGACCTGGAGGCATTTTGCCAAGACGAACAGGCAGCTATACCACCTGCAAGAATTTGAGGCCTCATAGACAACTATTACAAAAGACTGCACACTGTCATTGATGCTAAAGGGGGCAATACACAGTATTAAGAACTAAGGGTATGCAGACTTTTGAACAGGGGTCATTTTAATTTTTTTCCCATTGTTACCATGTTTTGTTTTATGATTGTGCCATTCTGTTATAACCTACAGTTGAATATGAATCCCATAAGAAATAAAAGAAATGTGTTTTGCCTGCTCACTCATGTTTTCTTTAAAAATGGTACATACAGGTGCATCTCAATAAATTAGAATGTCGTGGAAAAGTTCATTTATTTCAGTAATTCAACTCAAATTGTGAAACTCGTGTATTAAATAAATTCAGTGCACACAGACTGAAGTAGTTTAAGTCTTTGGTTCTTTTAATTGTGATGATTTTGCTCACATTTAACAAAAACCCACCAATTCACTATCTCAAAAAATTAGAATACATCATAAGACCAATAAAAAAAACATTTTTAGTGAATTGTTGGCCTTCTGGAAAGTATGTTCATTTACTCTATATGTACTCAATACTTGGTAGGGGCTCCTTTTGCTTTAATTACTGCCTCAATTCGGCGTGGCATGGAGGTGATCAGTTTGTGGCACTGCTGAGGTGGTATGGAAGTCCAGGTTTCTTTGACAGTGGCCTTCAGCTCATCTGCATTTTTTGGTCTCTTGTTTCTCATTTTCCTCTTGACAATACCCCATAGATTGTCTATGGGGTTCAGGTCTGGTGAGTTTGCTGGCCAGTCAAGCACACCAACACCATGGTCATTTAACCAACTTTTGGTGCTTTTGGCAGTGTGAGCAGGTGCCAAATCCTGCTGGAAAATGAAATCAGCATCTTTAAAAAGCTGGTCAGCAGAAGGAAGCATGAAGTGCTTCAAAATTTCTTGGTAAACGGGTGCAGTGACTTTGGTTTTCAAAAAACACAATGGACCAACACCAGCAGATGACATTGCACCCCAAATCATCACAGACTGTGGAAACTTAACACTGGACTTCAAGCAACTTGGGCTATGAGCTTCTCCACCCTTCCTCCAGACTCTAGGACCTTGGTTTCCAAATGAAATACAAAACTTGCTCTCATTTGAAAAGAGGACTTTGGACCACTGGGCAACAGTCCAGTTCTTCTTCTCCTTAGCCCAGGTAAGACGCCTCTGACATTGTCTGTGGTTCAAGAGTGGCTTAACAAGAGGAATACGACAACTGTAGCCAAATTCCTTGACACGTCTGTGTGTGGTGGCTCTTGATGCCTTGACCCCAGCTTCAATCCATTCCTTGTGAAGTTCACCCAAATTCTTGAATCGATCATAAGGCTGCGGTTCTCTCGGTTGGTTGTGCATCTTTTTCTTCCACACTTTTTCCTTCCACTCAACTTTCTGTTAACATGCATGGATACAGCACTCTGTGAACAGCCAGCTTCTTTGGCAATGAATGTTTGTGGCTTACCCTCCTTGTGAAGGGTGTCAATGATTGTCTTCTGGACAACTGTCAGATCAGCAGTCTTCCCCATGATTGTGTAGCCTAGTGAACCAAACTGAGAGACCATTTTGAAGGCTCAGGAAACCTTTGCAGGTGTTTTGAGTTGATTAGCTGATTGGCATGTCACCATATTCTAATTTTTTGAGATAGTGAATTGGTGGGTTTTTGTTAAATGTGAGCCAAAATCATCACAATTAAAAGAACCAAAGACTTAAACTACTTCAGTCTGTGTGCACTGAATTTATTTAATACACGAGTTTCACAATTTGAGTTGAATTACTGAAATAAATTAACTTTTCCACGACATTCTAATTTATTGAGATGCACCTGTATATTACCAATTCTCCAAGGGTATGCAAACTTTTGAGCACAACTGTGTGTATAAACAGCAAAAAAAAGAAACATCCCTTTTTCAGGACACTGTATTTTAAAGAATTTTGTAAAAGTCCAAATAACTTTACAGATCTTTATTGTAAAGGGTTTAAACAAAGTTATCCATGCTTGTTCAATGAACCATAAACAATTAATGAACATGCACCTCTGGAATGGTTGTTAAGACACTAACAGTTTACAGATGGTAGGCAATTAAGGTCACAGTTATAAAAACTTAGGACACTAAAGATACCTTTCTACTGACTCTGAAAAACTCAAACTCAAACAACTCAAAAAAAAGAAACAAAAAAAAAAGAAAAAAAGATGCCCATGGTCCCTGCTCATCTGCATGAATGTGCCTTAGGCATGCTGCATGGAGGCATGAGGACTGCAGATGTGGCCAGGGCAATAAATTGCAATGCCCGTATTGTGAGACACCTAAGACAGCACTACAGGGAGACAGGAAGGACAGCTGATCGTCCTCGCAGTGGCAGACCACGTGTAACAACACCTGCACAGGATCGGTACATCTGAATATCACACCTGCGGGACAGGTACAGTATGGCAACAACAACTGCCCAAGTTACACCAGGAACACACAATCCCTCCATCAGTGCTCAGACTGTCCGCAGTAGGCTGAGAGAGGCTGGACTTAGGGCTTGTAGGCCTGTTGTAAGGCAGGTCCTTACCAGACATCACCAGCAACAACGTCGCCCATGGGCACAAACCCACCTTCGCTGGACCAGACAGGACTGGCAAAAAGTGCTCTTCACTGAGGAGTCGCGGTTTTGTCTCACCAGAGGTGATGGTTGGACTCACATTTATTGAAGAAATGAGTGTTACATAGAGGCCTGTACTCTGGAGCGGGATCAGTTTGAAGGTGGAGGGTCCGTCATGGTCTGGGGCAGTGTGTCACAGCTTCATCGGACTGAGATTGCTGTAATTGCAGGCAATCTCAATGCTGTGCATTACAGGGAAGACATCCTCCTCCCTCATGTGGTACCCATCCTGCAGGCTCATCCTGACATGACCCTCCAGCATGTCAATGCCACCAGCCATACTGCTCGTTCTGTGCGTGATTTCCTGCAAGACAGGAATGTCAGTGTTCTGCCATGGCCAGCGAAGAGCCCAGATCTCAATCCCATTGAGCACGTTTGGGACCTGTTGGATCAGAGGGTGAGGGCTAGGGCCATTCCCCCAGAAATGTCCAGGAACTTGCAAGTGCCTTGGTGGAAGAGTGGGGTAACATCTCACAGCAAGAACTGGCAAATCTGGTGCAGTCCATGAAGAAGAGATGCACTGCAGTATTTAATGCAGCTGGTGGCCACACCAGATACTGACTGTTACTTTTGATTTTGACACCCCCTTTGTTCAGGAACACATTATTCCATTTCTGTGTGTCACATATCTGTGAAACTTGTTCAGTTTATGTCTTAGCTGTTGAATCTTTTTATGTTCATACAAATATTTACACAGGTTTGCTGAAAATAAAAGCAGTTGAAAAGTGAGAGGACATTTCTTTTTTTGCTGTGAGATATTATTTATATTATATATATATACACACACACCGATCAGCCACAACATTAAAACCACCTGCCTAATATTGTGTAGGTCCCCCCATGCTGCCAAAACAGCGCCAACCGGCATCTCAGAATAGCTTTCTGAGATGCCATTCTTCTCACCACAATTGTATAGAGCGGTTATCCGAGTTACCATAGACTGGCCAGACTGGTTCGAACTGACATTCTCGGTTTACCTCTGTTATCAACAAGGCATTTCTGTCCACAACCAACTGCCACCCACTGGATGTTTTTTTGTTTTTGGCACCATTCTGAGGAAATTCTAGAGACTGTTTTGTGTGAAAATCCAATCATCATGTCATGGTCCAAATCACTGAGATCACATTTTTTCCCACATTCTGATGGTTGATGTGAACATTAACTGAAGTTCCTAACCCGTATCTGCATGATATTATGCACTGCAATTCTGCCACACGATTGGCTGATTAGATAATCGCATGGATGATTGTTGGTGCCAGATGGGCTGGTTTGAGTATTTCTGTAACTGCTGATATCCTGGGATTTTCACATACAACGGTCTCTAGAATTTACTCCGAATGGTGCCAAAAACAAAAAACATCCAGTGAGCGGCAGTACTGTGGATGGCAATGCCTTGTTGATGAGAGAGGTCAACAGAAAATGGCCAGACTGGTTCCAACTGACAAAGTCTACGGTAACTCAGATAACCGCTCTGAACAATTGTGGTGAGAAGAATAGCATCTCAGAATGCTACACCTACACAATATTAGGTAGGTGGTTTTAATGTTGTGGCTGATCGGTGTATACTGTATATATTTTTAATCAACATTAAGATTTTAGGTTGAAGTACATTTTAATGTATTATGGAAAGTGTATATTTTAGGTGTTTCCCATTGAAATTGGAAATCGGGGCAGAACATATCGAAGGGCATGTCCTTTAAAAAAATTTTTAAAAAAATAAAAGCCACTAGGCTTTAGTTTAAGTCACAGCCATGAATCTTTATTTGCTACTTGCTATTGCTAGTCGAAGACAGGTGGTATAAGGAGGAGGGACATTCTAATTTCAAAGAGCATTTTATTGGACAAAATGTTTTATATGCCCCTGAGTGCAAGGTGATGACATCAATAATTTTAATCCATTTTCCTATTACAAACTGTATATTTCTAATGTTTATATGTACTAAAAGTAGGTTTTATCAACTTTTAAGAGTACAATAACATATCAATGGCCACGAAGCTAAAATACACAAAACTTCAATTTTGATTTCATTGGGTCTATAATGTCTTGTCTGTGAGAGACTGAATAAATGAGCCATTAGACATGTATGAAAATAATCTTTGTTTTTCTCTCCTAGGGCGAGTGCGGTAATTTCATCTGTCTGATTGAGCCGTGGAACAGGACGCACTTGTACGTTTGCGGAACGGGCGCCTACAACCCTGTGTGCACTTATGTCAACCGAGGACGCAAGCCAATGGTAAACATCCTTTCTGAGAGCACATAAGGGGGCATAAGAGTTGTGCCCTAAACCCTAGTGGGTACACCTGGATACCTGTCCATTACTGACTCACATTTCATCAACCATGATTTCTCACTCACCACCCATCCTCCCTCACTCCCTCCTGTAAAACACTCCAGGTGTTGGCTGGGGTTCACGCACACAGCTTCCTTCCCCAGTGCACTATAACTCTCTCTCCTGTTTAGTCTTACGCTCTAACTGTGGAGCTTGAGTTTCGTAGGTCGAGCCAGACATCACTCTCTGGACCCTCTTTGTCTTTTTAGGACCCTTTCTTATCCTGCTAGCACTCGTTGCTCTGAATACAACATTTGTTCTCTAATGACAGTCCAGGGACTTTTAAAGTGCAATTAATGAAAATCACAGGTTAGGAATTAGTCTATTTCTCTACCTCCCTTTCCTAAAGGTGTACCCAGTCATTTCTGTGTTTATGCCATCTTTGACTTACACTGAATGCAGCATCATTCAAACAAAATAGTTTTCAGTTACTAATTCCATTGTGAAAATTGACTATTCACAGTCAGTCCAATAACAGTGTGGTTGCTGATATAAAGCAATTAGTATTATGCTGGTCATGTGATCCTGACATGGCCACCCCCATGAGGGGACCCTCTCCATGTAAAATAAAACAAAATGTAGTCTTTGTAAGGCTACTGATTCGACTGGAGTCTTCATCTTATGCGAGTGGTCATAATTTTCTATATATGTTTCAAAATTACTATTCAGTTCTTTAGGGAGTAAAACTTTTTTTATTGGGGAAAAAAAAAATACTGAGTGCACCTTTAACACACACATTAATGTGTTTATATAAATCAGGACATACCATGATTTATACTGATTTTATATTAAGCTAAATAGCGTTATTATAGACTAACACCAATCGAAACATTACACCTAAAAAGAGCATATTAACATTTTTGGGTAAAAAAAAAAACAAAGAGTTAAATATTGAAAAAATAATTTTTTCCAAATTAAGGCATCCCCAAATGTCTCCATATGGAGGTTTTGTCAGATTTAGTTAACTTCTGGGGACAAAGTTGTCCTTGAACTATAGCGAAGTACACACATAGACACAGCCTTGGTGGGGATTGTCCATTGACCTATTGTTCTTACAATACACTGAGCTAACGATATTTACTTTCCCTTAAACCTAAACTTAATCCTCAAACTATTTTTTGCATTGTTAGAGTGTCATTAAGACATTATTTAGTATGTTTAAGTCATTTTTCTTTGTGGAAAACCATTGGCCGATTCTCACAATGTAGGCAAAACTTGACCAACGTACATTCAGTTATAAAAAAAATTAAAAAACACACACTTAAAAGGATAGTTCACCCAAAAATTTTAATTCTCATGATTTACTCACCCTCCTGCCATTCCAGATGTGTATGACTTTTTCTTCTGCAGAACATAAATGAAGATTTTTAAAAGAATATCTCAGCTCTGTAGGTCCTCACAATGCAAGTGAATGGGTGCCAAAATTTTGAAGCTCCAAAATCCACATAAAGGGAACACAAAAGTAATCCATAAGACTCCAGTGGCTAAATCCATATGTTCAGAAGTGGTATGATAGGCTTGGGTGAAAAACAGGAAATATTTAAGTCATTGTTTTGTCATAAATCATCCTCCCTGCCCAGTAGGGGGTGATACTTACAAAGAATGTGAATCACCAAAAACAGAAGAACATGAAAGTGAAGGAAAAAAGGACTTAAATATTGATCGGTTTCTCACCCACACCTATCATATTGCTTCAGAAGATATGGATTTAACCACCAGAGTCATCTGGAGTACATTTATGTTGCCCTTATGTGGATTTTGGAGCTTCAGAATGTTGACACCCATTCACTTGCATATGGACCTACAAAGCCGAGATATTCTTCTAAAAATCTTAGTTTGTGTTCAGCAGATAATAGAAAGGCATACACATCTTGGATGGCATGAGGGTGAGTAAATGATGAGAGAATTTTCATTTTTGGGTGAACTAACCCTTTAAGCCAATGCCACAGTTACCTTACCTTGCTCTACTCCCTTTAATTTCCCCATCTTAAGCCTAAAAGCTATATTAAGTTGGGTGTTGTGCTATGGGAGCTCCCATTATGGAGTGCCAGCAGGGTGATGGTGGTCTATAACCCACCATAATGAATTGCCTCAACATTTCTCTGGGATTTTTCACTGGCATACATGCTCTTAATGCCCTCCGTGAGTGAATGCTGGTTAAAAAAAAAAAAAAAGCAAAGAGGTGATATAATACCCAGAGGTTGCTCTAGATGGACTGAGTTGTAAAATTTCCATCATGGTCTATTTTTATCTGTCGTACTTGTTTTAATTTTATAAAGTACTACATTCAGGGGTGAAGCATCCATTATAATGGCATATACATGACAGTGGATAGGCTTAATTATATTTTTGACTCCCCAAGCACAAGTCTGGTGAAACCAAGGAATTCTAGGGTGAAAGTAGCTACCTGTCAATCAACCACTGTGCTAAAACAAGATTTTTAAACTTTACCGGTATGTGCGGCTTTTAAATGAAATAACCGCCCAATTGGAAAATGCACAGCTTCACGTAACTTCTTCAATGTGCCTGATTGCTTACAACAATAAAGTTGCAGATGAGAAGCACATGCATCTCTGAAGCTCTAATGCAGGTACTCCTCTAAAATAACTGACAATTCTGCTCTAAACATAGGCTAATGTTTGCACTTAGACTAAATGCAAGTAATTTGCTGAAACGATGTGCCGCTTTTTCACGCTTTCATTTTGTTACTATACTTTTTTGTGCTTTATTAAAAAAAGTGACACACTGATCATGCAGTAACACACTAATGTAATGACTGATATGCAGTCAATTATTCAGACCTCTCCTAGAAAACCGAACACAATTGGTCAAAAGAGACGCATACTACCAGGTGTTAATGAGAGACAGTGAAGGCAAAACTGATGCACTTGGTGAAAAGGTTCTTATTTTTATCTGTCAAAATGACAGACAGCATTTAAAATTTTCCATCAATCTTTAAAAAAAAAAAAAAAAAAAAAAGGTAAATGACGAAGAATTTTCGGTTAATGCATCCCCTGATCATAACCCCATAACACCCAGCTCTCCTAGACAGGAAACCTGGGTCACAGACTGTGTCCACAGAGTACTCCAACCAAGAAAACATCTCCATGACTGTCTCAATGGGCACTGCATACATTACTTATAACACACACAGACACATATAAACCCAAAGACATCCAGATGTGGCCAACTGCAGCAGGTCTTTGCATAGTTAGCACTTTGGAGTGTTAGCCCAGTCTTTGCATTCTGTACCAAGGACAGCACAGCAAAAGAAACAGATGTGGCAGCAGTAGAGGTGCTGACTCAAAGTTTTATTTTATTTTTTTCGAGAGCCAGATGTGCTGATGTGCACAGCTGCTGGGCACTATGATAACACTTAACTTAAGCTTCTGCTCAAATGCATGGCCCTACAATCCCTGTATGTTTTTGCTTAACACAAAAATATCTATAATACCATAATACATTTCACACTCTTTCTCAGGTGCAAAAGCACTACACGTATACATTCGTACAATTTAATTTGATTTGATCCACTCTGATGCTCGGATGTAATGCATGATCTGATGAATATGACTTATTTTCCAAGATTTAATCTTCGTAATCTTTTATTCTTCTTCTCTAAATTAAGAGCTTTATCCACAGCAAAGTTATTTTTGGTGTCCATCTTGGTGATACTCCTGCACAGCTATTTTCTATGTAGGCAATATGGCCCTACAAAGATAAAAAGCAGTAACCACTGAAACTAGATTTCATTGGGTCTATAATGTCTTGTTTAATGGCTGGAATTTTTAGGCTGGTTAGGCTAATGCTCAAACACATTCAAGAGAAAATGACTTGATGCCTTAATCATTAAAGCGACTGGCTGTTTTAGCTGAAAGGCAGGACTTCTGCCATTCCGACAGCCGCCATAATGAATTTCTACCATTAATTTTTTTACGAGTGGTCCGTTTCCTCCTCCTTAGAGACCAAACACAGTACCTAGTGGCAGATGGGGGAAGATTAGAAATATAATTCCTGCCATGCTTGGTAAGTTGGTAACACCCAGATCATGTAACTTTGTTTTAGACTGACATGCATCTACAGATGCCCCAGACCAGAGGAAGAACCAGTCGTGCAGCTGAACCTGAAGTAGTGTTTGATGAGACAGGACTACAGGTGGGACACGAGCCTGGACGACTGCTGCGAGCCCATTGGCTCTCCTGAGCCGTTTTGTCTCCAGCGATACTAACCTGCATGCTGTTTTTTATGTCCCTATGTCGCGTGTCTGGACCACTTTTTATTCTACAGTTGTTTTTTTTTTTTTTTTTTTTTTTTTTATTTGTGTGTTTGTTAAATGTCATCCGTGATGCAATAACTGGCTTGTCTTTTTTCTAACTCTTCTTTCAAAGCTTCATTCTGTGACTCATGTCTTATATGTGAATTTCTAAAGTCTCTCTTTTAGCTTTAGTTCATGTCTTTATACTGTTGGCTGGTCTATGCTGTCTCATGTTTCTCTCTTTCTAGTTCTATGTAACCTGCAAACTTGTAAAACTTTTAGGTTAATAGTTAATTTGTCAGATATTTCACAATTCAGGGAGCATTAAGTATTATGAGAAATGACCCTATATGAGCATTTTTGTTATTGTACCATTGCCATTGCCTTATGAATAACTAACTTGCAATATGTAACCATCTCAGTTAAGTTTGATCATTCACCTCTATGTTCCTGACCTCAAAGGAATGAATGCCACACACACACGCAGTTGATCTAGAGCAAACACACAGTGGCTGTACTGTACCAATCACAAAAGAAGCAGAGGAAATAATAGAGCTACACAGCTAAGCATTGCTCAAATACTTCAGTCATCATACATTTCACATCACAGGAAGTAGCACTTAACCCTCTCATGACCTGAGCTTCCTCGTCAGAGACACTTTAGTGTGATATGGTTGCTTTCAGCGCTGTAACAAATACTGAAAGCTGGAACCACACATACGTTAACATCTTTCAAACCATAGCTCTTAAAGCAATTCTACATGTTTGCATATGCTCCAATTAAACATCTAAGAGCAAATTCAAATCAAACCATGAGAACATGGATTATTAAGCAACACTTTAACCCAGTGGGAGCGTGTCTTAAAGGGATAGTTCACCAAAGACATTCCCATTAAAGTTAGATATCAGCTCATGGGCTGATGATAAAATAAAGCATGTAAAAAACATACAAAATATAACTTCCAAAAATTGTAAACATTTTGAAAATTGTAGCTGGATGCTTAAAATTGCCAACAAATATTACATTGTCTAATTAATATTCATTAACCAAGCTGAATGTTGAGAATTTGTCCCTTTACTTTTCAGATTGTTACTTCCTTAGATTTAAGTTTGAGATTTAGATTTGAGATTTATATAATAAAAATACATGCATGTTATCTTTGTCTTACACAATAAAATACACAGTAGTCCAATGCACAATGTGACTAAAAGCAAAGTTGTCATGTTACACCATTATACGTTGAAAGTAGCTCGTTGTTGGAAAAGCTACACTACTGTGAAAATAAATTCAACTACTGTCATACTAATGTATTATGTAATTAAGTTCGGAGCTGTCCAACACTAAATTTCCAACACTAAAGTGGCGCCACAGAGAACCCTGCTGCCCTAGGCCAGTGTTTCCCAACCACTGTGCCGTGGCACACTAGTGTGCTGTGAAAGATTGTCAGGTGTGCCATGGAAAATTATAAAATTCCACCAAATAAATAAAATGCATGAAGAAAAAAAAAAAAAAAAAATCAGGGATCCAAACTCCTCACCTTTCAGAGAAATTTGCCATTTTGAAACCATAATCGGTCACTTTTGTAATTGTGAAGAGCAATGATTAATGTGCAAAAGTGACTGATATTTATTCGCATTAAGGGTCTTTCACATGACTCGTGTGCGCTGCAGAATACATTGAAGTCTATGAAGTGAAGCCACTTTACACCAAAGTGTTTTTCACACACACGTTTTTGCTTCACCAATAATGTCTTTGAGAGTACCAAGCAACAAGAAATATTTAAATACTGTCCAAATTTGTGAAGAGACATTGAAGGTCTAAATTTTTTAAATATTACCTTATCATTTACGAATATCAGAGACCCCAGTTATTTAATTAATTTAAAATTCACCAAGAAAACGCTTAGACCTAAACATAAGAGTCCTTTTATTACTTTCTGCTATCAAAGCAACTGCAAGCTTTTTTTTCTCTCTTCCAAATACATATTTTCAATGTTTATTGTGCACACCTCCCGCTTTCTTACGTGGCAAACTTGTAAAATCGCCCCTCTGTGACGCTTTCTGCAATGCTTGTCATGTGGAGGGCAATGCGGTGCTTGACGCTGGCATTGAACGGAGTGTTGACGCCTCGACTCAACTCATGTGAAATGCACTTTACAATGATGAAAGAACATTATTGGAACTCAATTATCATTATTTGTCTATTATTGTGGTCTTCTGATAAAAGCCATGCTCAGCAGTTTAAATAGGCTACTCTAGGAAAATGATACTGTAGATCTGCTTTGTGTTCATAATTCTTATACTGAAGTCAGTAGACTTGTAGCCATGAGAGTTTTAATAAAGGAGAAGGTAAGGACCTTATTGAAACTTACTATTATTAGACTAATATTGTTGTCTTTTTGGATGAAAAATAATGCTCAGACTGAAGACTATAGATCTTCTTTGTTCTTTTAATGCTTAAACATTATAAAGTCTATTGGTAGATTTCGGTCATGAACGAATCAAAATGATTCACTGACTCACTCATAGCACATAAGACACTCATTTGTCGCCACCTAGTGACTTTCCAGAAGGGGTCACTGAACTAATCAGTTAATAAAATTTAACAAATTTGTGAAACAGAAGCAAGCCTCACCAAAATGCTCTTTATTTTGCAGCTAATTCTGCCCAATTGTAAACTTGAATCACTAAAATAGCTGGAATTGGTGCTTTTAGCAAAATGTTGGATTTAACCAAATGTTCGTGGACCAGTGATTGTCTTTCCTTTTTCGTCCCTCATGAGTTTGCATCCCTGTAATTTGTTGTGGCATTGCAAGAACAAATCTACAAATTACAAAAGAAGCAAATTTGTTGTTTTTTCATTACCCATTTAGCACTCTTGCCACCTGTGACCTCACACAGCATAGCCTACCTATGTGACTTTTTTTTTTTTTTTTTTTTTTTTTTTGGCATAGCTGAATTTCAAGTAAACACGCTACTAAGATGGACAGAAAACATGGACAAGTTCTTGAAAAGGAAAAATATTGACGATGGTTAGCCTATGTGGGATAGTGGTGTACTGTAGAATGTTTTAGTCGTAAAAAGTGTGCCGTAGCAGAAAAAAGGTTGGGAAACACTGCCCTAGGCAACTGCATATGCCAATGTCTAGATCTGCCACTGAATCATTAATTAAATATGAAACAATAAGCTAGACTATTTTTTTTTTTTAAATGTGAATATAAAATGTAAATATGCCAAAATTGGTTGCTAAAATGGTCCATTATTATACACCGATCAGCCACAACATTAAAACCACCTGCCTAATATTGTGTAAGTCCCCCTCGTGCCACCAAAACAGTGCCAACCCGCATCACAAAATAGCACTGAGATGCTATTCTTCTCACCACAATTGTATAATTGTGGTTATCTGAGTTACTATAGACTTTGTGAATTCAAGTGGAATAATAGGGTTCAAAACAGTGTTACTATGAATGCAAACTTTAATACAGTGAAAAAGACTATTAGCATAACAAATATATATATAAATAAAAATTACAAAGCAATGCAAATATGCGCGCACACACAATGAAGTATAAGACCAGATGCATATCATAATGCAACCAAAGCCGAATCCCGGACATTTTCGCAAATTTAGAAATCCCGGCCGGACGCTTTAAGGTCCGAAAGATGACATGTCTGGGAAAGAGAGGACGTATGGTCACCTTACATCAACCATCAGAATGGTGAAAAAATGTGATCAATGATTTGGACCGTGGCATGTTTGTTGATGCCAGATGGGCTGGTTTGAGTATTTCTGTAACTGCTGATCTCCTGGGATTTTCACACACAACAGTCTCTAAAATTTACTCAAAATGGTGCCAAAAACATCCAGTGAGGGGCAGTTCTGCGGATGGAAACGCCTTGTTGATGAGAGAGGTCAACTGAGAATGGCCAGACTGGTTCGAACTGACAAAGTCTGAGGTAACTTAGATAACCGATATGTAAATTCTGGTGAGAAGAACAGCATCTAAGAATACTATTCTGAGATGCGGGTTGGCACTGTTTTGGCAGCACGAGGGGGATCTACACAATATTAGGCAGGTGGTTTTAAAGTTGTCGCTTATCGGTTTATAAGGTGAGAGAGAAGTGCTTGTAGCAGACTTGCAAATGTAAAATTTCTAATTTAAGGCACTTCGACTCTGTGCTTTCACTGCAGGTGCTGCCAGCATGAGGCTGTTTCTGCAGTGTTGACTTTAAAATCAAGAGAAAGGGAATCTGTTAATGTTGGACGACTCTGAATATTTTGAAAGGCATTTCACTCTCCCTTATAAGAATGCTGATAGATAAGATGAGAAATGTCGAGGAGATCTTGGGGAGTGAAGAGGACAAAGGTTAGACAGTTGAAGATCTGGCTCATGGCGAGTCTTCAAGCATGTGCTGACATGTCCTGTGGCAATTCCTCAACCGCACATCCAAGGACCTGTCAGTCAGTGTTTCTACATCATGCCTGAGGGATGCTGGGATGGGCTGGTGTCAGTAATCCATTCCGTCATGCTCACGTTGCAGGATTAGGCAGGTTTTAGTATGCATGGAGGTTACGGACACAAAGAGGTTTACTCAAACTTCATATCTGCACAAAATACAGACTTATTTGAGATTAAAGAAATAGTTCACCCAAAATGATTATTTTTCACCTACATGTCATTTCAAATCCATATAACTTTCTTTCTTCCTCAGAACACTAAAGAATCCAGTGACGAGCAATCTGTCCGTCCACACCAGGCGTGACGCTACACCACGATATTAATACACTAAAATGAGGATAATTGACAAAATGTAGAAAACAGAGCAATTACAGGTGGAACAGTCCGTTTATTGAATGCAACTCATTTTCTCACATAAGCTCCGGCAAGCCACGAGGGTAAAAATACACAATCACACGCATACACAGGGCAAAGTAACATTACATTACATGTACCATTACAATGGTTTATGTCCACGTGGTAACCTGTTTTTATTTTGCCGATCTCCATGTGACTGGAAAGCGGAAAGTTAGAATGAGCCGGTATGTCTCCCCACTGCCATGCTGAACCGGTGGGTGTGGGTGTGTGTGTGTGTGTGTGTGTGTGTGTGTGTGTGTGTGTGTGTGTGTGTGTGAGACAGAGCTCCGGCTGAAGAGAGCGAGACCTCAAGCAGAAATAGAAACCATTTCAAAAATAGAAAGCGATGTCGTGTGTTGCGGCTGGTTAGGACAAAATCTCTGTTATCTGTTATCGCGTGTCTGGTTAGGACATGATGTTAGAACAAATAGGGACTGGAACAAAAATAATGCAAAAGCACCAGGAAAGAAGGAAATTAACGATAGTGTTAATTTGTTTAATTTTATTTATTTTTTTTGCATGTTTATTTCTTGCTTTTCTACAGCATGGTCTTGCTTTTACATGTCTCCTCTTATAGTCTTGACTTAATTTATGTCATGCTTTATAGGAATTTAAGAACATATGCAAAGACTACCAAGCGTTTCTACTGAAACATTGACATAGTTCAACAGAAAGATACATCTTTGCTTTCAATTTTCCTTTTAGGAATACGTGTTCCATTTGGAGTCTGGCAAGGAGGATTCGGGGAAGGGAAAGTGCCCATATGACCCAAAGCTGAACAGTGTCTCTGCTTTAATCAGTAAGTCCCTTAAGCAATTGGTGGCATTTTTCATTGAAAATTGAGTAGATATAATATTTTCTCTTCAGTGAAATATTTCTGAAGAGTTCATCCCTGTGTTCCTGGTGTTGAATGTCCAGTTGCTCACCCACATAGTGCAGTCTTGCTTTTTAGGGGTCCAGGCTCCAAAGGTGTCAGAACCCTATTGTATTTGTTCTGTTTCTCTTATTAAGGGTCCAAGCACGAAGGTGCTGGAACCCTATTGTATTTGTTAAGATTGTTTTTATTCTTATTCTTACCCTAAAAGCGCATGGACAGCAAAAATTGTAAGTCCTAGAGACACCAAACATGCCAGGGTGGTTCCAAATCAAATATAGTTTTATAATGTTAAGTCTTAGTAAACAACCCCAGGGAGAAGAGGAAGAGAAAGCCATGAATAAAAATATCTATCTACATTCATTAACCTGTTTTCACAGAGCTAACAATAAATAAAAAACATGCTTTTAATAATAATAACAATAACAACAACAATTTCTATATCACGGTAAGTTTCAAGTTGTAAATAGGTTTGCATTAGAAATGTTAGTGATTTAACACCACTCGTCAATGTCGTTTGAGATGACCAATCAAATCAAAGAAGGTGGGACTCACATTGAGAGGAGCAGCACGTGGCCCGATGCAAAGCATGTTAGTTCAGCAGTCAGTGCCATGTAAGATGTAAGTAGTGAAACTATATGGCTTTGTTCACACTGCAGGAACATTTTTATTTTTTGAGTGACTGTTCAAACTGCAAGTTATGTGGCCAGATCATTATTTATTTATTTTATTTTTCCAATAAAAGCCCATTTACTATCATCCTGTGGTTGGGTCCTACTTCCAGATCCATAAAAAGGTTATTTCTTTTTCTGCATTAAAAATGTCTGGCCAGCCAAAACTATAAGTCCTAGGGACACCAAATTTGACAGTATGGACGCAAACAGTGGTTGCGTTAACCGAAAATTCTCCATTTACCGATTTTTATTTAATAAATTTTTTTTTTTTTTTTTTTAGATTGACGGAAAATTTCAGATGCTCTCCGTCATTTTGACAGATAAAAAATAAGAAAACATTTTCACCTAATGCATCAGTTTTGACTTCACTGTCTCTCTCAGACAAACTCCTGCTGTGTATGTGTGTGCATGTGCGCGCGCGTGCCCTGGTATTAAAATGCATAGTAACAGGTGTCATCACCATTAACACCTGGTAGTATGCGTCTCTTTTGACTAATTGTGTTTGGATTTCGAGGAGAGTTCTGAATAACTGACTGCATATCATTCATTACGTTAGTATGTTACTGTATGATCAGTGTCACTTTATTAATAAAGCTCAAAAAAGTATAGTAACAAAATGAAAGTGCGGAAAAGCGGCACAACGTTTCAGCCAATTAATTTCATTTAATCTAAGTGCAAACATTAGCCTACATTTAGAGCAGAATTTTCAGTTATTTTAGAGGAACACCTGCATTAGAGCTTCAGAGATGCATGTGCTTCTCATCTGTGACTTTGTTATAGGCAATCAGGCACATTGAAGAAGTTCCGTGAACCTGTGCATTTTCCGATTGGACGTTTATTTGATTTAAAAGCCACACGTACCGGCTACTTACTTTCACCCAATAATTCCTTGGTTCCAACAGACTTGCACTTAGGAAGTCAAAAATATCATTAAGCCTATCCACTGTCATGTATATACCATTATAATGGATGCTACGTCCCTGAATGTAGTACTTGTAAAATTAAAACAAGTATGAAGGATAAAAATAAACAATGACAGAAATTTTACAAATCAGTCTGTCAAAGTGACGAATAAATATTTTTTCTAGCGCAACCTCTGGTCGCAAATTCCCCCTACAGTGGGGATACTTCTGGCAAAAAAAGGTTGGGAATCACTGAAGTAGAGTATGCAGTGATGAAATTACTTTGTCCCGACTGATCTGTTCTTTCATATTTGCCAATTTTGGTTGTTCCTCCCCTTCTTTCCGTGCCAAAACTGCTTGGACCCTGATAATTGGCACTTGCGTCTATAAATATATATATATATATATATATATATATATATATATATATATATATATATATATATTATTATTATTATTTTTATTTTTTTATTTTTAATAAATGGAGAAATCAGGTCCTTATTTGTGGTGTGTTTTTGAGAAAATCCAAACCTCTTAAATATCAAAGTTTCTCAGTAACTTTTAATGGAAAATTTAAAAGCTAAGCATTGAAAACAGATAAATCAGTGAAGTGCAAGCCCTCTAATGATGCTTTTTATGCCAACTCTTCATGCACCACCAAAGTCAACGGTTTATAGATCATTGGTAACGGATAGTGCATGAGAGATAAAAGTTCTCACATTTAAGCAACATTAATGACATTTTTTTAAATTTATTTATTTGTCTAGGGTCAAATTTATCTGGTTATTATTATTATTATTATTATTATTATTATTATTTTAATGATATTGTGAACAGCAAATAGGAAACTGAATCTGAAATGTTTAATTCCGATTAATTCAGATCCACCTTCATACATGGAAATAAATAGGATTCATGTTTTCATTTTTTTCATTTTTTTGCAGAGTGACCATAGTGAAAAGTAAGGTTGGAATTTATGCAATTTTTTATGTCAATCTAAATCGACATTCATCATAACTGTACACATGATTTACCCTTTCCATGAATCATGAAATAATTAATTAATGGCAGTATATGAATTATTACAAAGAAAGGTGCAAGAATGTTTAAAATGTACTCTGATATACAGTAGGTTTCAAATGTTGTGATACTTGATTTAAACAGTGAAAGAGATTGACTATATAAGTTCAGATGTTAATGATAATGCATAGATTTAAGCCTGGAAGTAATAAAATAAAAAAATAAATAAAAGCTTTTGGCAATAAAAGCTCCTCTCATGCAGCAATGCATACACAGTGATCAGAGCATGTTAAACCCACTGGCCATCAATCTCGTAATAATGCAACGAATGTTGTCATTTCAAGTCAAGCTGAGCTTTATTCCGTTGCGCAGTGTTGATTGGATGATTTAATTTACTCAGTGGATGAACCATCAAAAACATGCCCAGGTCAAATTTCACCCCAAATATCAACAGAAAAAAATATTGAAAAATTATATTCTACATGGATAAAATCAAGCCTATTTTTAGAATAATTTATTTATTTATTTATTTATTGCATCTTGACAGTATTTTCATGACAATTAAGCATGTGTCCCCACAATTCTCATTATATATCCTTGTCCCAGGGCCAGACTTTCTGTATTAAACTATGAAAATTCATTATAAAAAACAAAATTATTACATGTTTATAACTATGATAACCTAAACAAAGAGTGAAATAAACTCTTTACATAAAATATATAAAAAAATATTGGAAATGTATATATTCATTGTATGAAAATGGTTTCAATCAATCTCAAAAGGGATCAATCAATCAAAAAATTACGTGTACCACAATTGTGGCATAATTTTTTTTTTTTTTTTTTTTTTATAAATAAAGGTGTGATCACATTTACCTTCGCAAGGTGAAATTCAGTGGGCGAAATACAGTAAATTATATAATTTAAGCGGCAAGTTTCGTTTTAACTTTTCTCTCCCAGAGTATAAAGTGCAACACTGAAAAAGAGGTTACTTAGCAATTCGTTTTTTACTGGTTTCTCATTTGCTCAACTTCCGCCCACGTTGTCTTCACACGTGGAATTTCGATGAGCAAAGGTCAAAGTAACTGCTCTAGTGTACTTGTTAACCAAGTCAACAAAGGTGACATTGAAGAGCATGCTTGAAATTAAATAAGAGACAAGTCGGCCATTTATTTCCATAACAGTCATTTCCACCACAGAATTCTATTAAACACAATACATAATTAATATGTGATGGAAATAACACTGTGGTAAGAATTGTTATGACTTTCAGATTTTCAAAGGTATTTGCTGTTAACTGAAAGGTCAAACCCGGCAAAGGGTGGTTCATGAGCTTTCACAATTGTGCCCTTAAGCATAACATTTAATCCCTGGTTACTCCAGGTAGATTTCACAATCACAATTACTGTGATAATCGACTAAGAACAATTATTCGGGCAATTATTGCATCAATTAATCATTAGCTCTTAATCGACTATTCAGCTTGTGCCCCAACTTAAAAGGTTGTATTAAACGTGCTTGCTAACAATAAAGAGGACAAAATCATCTTTTAAAAATATCTCTAAATGACATTCACTGAATTAAAGGGAAAAAATACTTTTTTATTACATTTAATTCAGTAAAAAAAAAAAATCACTGTCTTGTTTTTCATTTAAAATTGTATAAAAATCCTTAAAACAAGATACATTTACTTGAGAAGCAACATATAAGATATTTAGACTTGCTTTAAGAGAATGTATCTTAAATATATGTGTATTTTGTATATAAGTGTCATGCCCCATGTTCTGTCTTGTGTTTCGTGTCCTGTCTTGAGTGCACGGGTCTGGGTGTGAGTTACCATCATGTGCTCTCCGGTAATGTCACGGTCCTGTCACCTTGTCAGGTTGGCTTTTTGCCTGACAGGACCATGACATAATCATTCCCTGTCTGTCTTGTGTTTCGTGTTTGTTCTTTGTGTGAGCACACGGGTCCGGTTGTGAGTTACCACCATGCACTCTTCGGTTGGTCTCGTTCGTGTCCGGGGCATGGTGTCTGGATCCTAACTTCCTGTCTGGTTCAGGTTTGGTCTGTGTCAGGATACGGACACTCATGCTCCATGTTCTGTTTGTTTTGTTCCAAGTGTGTTGACGTTTTCTCCCTCATGTGTTTCAGGTGCTGCTGGCATGTGGAATCAGCGTTTCCATGGGAACCCTGATTGTTTCCATGGGAACGCTGATCATGCCAACTTTCAGCTGGCGAGTGGCACCTGTCCCTTGTTTGTTCCTGCCTATTTTAATCCCCTCGTGTGTCATGTCCTTTGCTAGATTGTTGAATGTAGGTCAGTATTGTTGAATGTAGTCTGTAATGATCGTTGTATGTTATCATTATAGAAAGCTGTTTGATGTGAAGTAACTTACCTCACTCTCTCTGCCTAGTTGGTCCTGTCTCGTGTATCTGTTTGTTGCCCATCTCTGCCAGTTTGCTGCATGTCAGCCGATCTTCAACGGAGGATACCTCATCTCTGCCCGTGTGTCGGGAGAATGATTGCCCTACTCTGCTGGGTGTTGTTCCGCAACTCACTAAGCTTTAACGGAGGATTCTACGAATCTATTCCTGACTTCCACAATGCATACACTCATCTACAAACACTCTCTCCACGGATTGCCCCTTGCGTGGCCACGGCATGCACAGATATCCCTTCCCGTTACTGTAGTTGGTGCCGGGGTCCTCGGACTTCATCAGCACAGTCATTATTATTTATTGTGAATAAATCCTTTGAACTGTTTCTCTGCTAAAAAAAAGGATTTTTAGATATTTGTATTTTCAATATTATATTCAACATTTTCAGATAAACATTTTTTCTTCTGCAGTATACAGTTGTGCTCAAAAGTTTGCATACCCTTGGAGAATTGGTAATATATGTACCATTTTTTAAAGAAAACATGAGTGAGCATGCAAAACACATTTCTTTTATTTCTTATAGGATTCATAATCAACTGTAGGTTATAACAGAATGGCACAATCATAAAACAAAACATGGCAACAAAGAAAAAAATGAAATGACCCCTGTTCAAAAGTCTGCATACCCTTAGTTCTTAATACTGTGTATTGCCCCCTTTAGCATCAATGACAGCGTGCAGTCTTTTGTAATAGTTCGTCTTGGCAAAATGCCTCCATGCAAAGTTTTTGGTCGTCTTGCATGAACCGAACATTTGAGATCTCCCCAGAGTGGTTCAGTGATATTAAGGTCAGGAGACTGTGATGGCCACTCCAGAACCTTCAACTTTTTCTGCTGTAACCCCTGGAGGGTCAACTTGGACTTGTGCTTAGGGTCATTGTCATGCTGGAAAGTCCAAGAGCATCCCATGTGCAACTTTTGTGCAGAAGAATGCAGATTGTCTGCCAGTATTTTCTGATAACATGCTGCATTCATCTTGCCATCAATTTTCACAAGATTCCCTGTGCCTTTAGAGCTCACCCATTATTGTAACCGGGCTTTTTTGTGGCATTGGCACAGTAAAGGCTTCTTTCTGGCAACTCGACCATGCAGCTCATTTTTGTTCAAGAATCGTCGTATTGTGCTCCTTGAAACAACCACACCGTCATTTTCCAGAGCAGCCTGTATTTCTCCTGAGGTTACCTGTGGGTTTTTCTTTGTATCTCGAACAATTCTTCTGGCAGTTGTGGCTGAAATCTTTCTTGGTCTACCTGACCTTGGCTTGGTATCAAGAGATCCCCGTATTTTCCACTTCTTAATAAGTGATTTAACAGTACTGACTGGCATTTTCGGGCTTTGGATATCTTTTTATATCCTTTTCCATCTTTATAAAGTTCCATTACCTTTTCACGCAGGTCTTTTGACAGTTCTTTTCTGCTCTCCATGGCTCAGTATCTAGCCTGCTCAGCGCAGTGCATCCACGTGAGAGCTAACAAACTCATTGACTATTTATACACAGACACTAATTGCAATTTAAAAAGCCATAAACTTTAATTGTCATTTAAACCTGTGTGTGTCACCTTGTGTGTCTGTAACAAGGCAAAACATTCAAGGGTAAGTAAACTTTTGATCAGGGCCATTTGGATGATTTCTGTTATCATTATGATTTAAAAAGGAGCCAAACAACTATGTGATAATAAATGGCTTCATATGATCACTATCCTTAAATAAAAGACCCTTTTGCATGATCAGTCATATTTTCAAAATCAATACCAAAATGTCACAATTTCTGTCAGGGTATGCAAACTTTTGAGCACAACTGTAGCTACTAAAGTAAATGTACATTGTTTTAAAGGAGTTTTAGATATTTATATTGGAAAACAAGCCAAAACAAAAACAAATCAAAACATATTTCGTTGCAGTGTATAATGAGGCGAAGACTATCCTCTTTCACCTTTTTATTCACTTCAATCCATCCTAAACTCACATAAAAACAAACTGTGTTTCCTTTAAAGACGCTCGACACGCAAGTTTTGCTTAAGCAGAGCGGCAGCTCTGGCTCCGCTTATTCCACAATGCGAGTGCTTCTGTATTTACTTATTTTGTATGTTTGTATTATTCCCTCATACTTTGCAATCTACAGCACCTGAAGCTGTTTGGAAAGTTTGGAGTGCGTCTGTGAGCTGTGTTTTCTTCCTCTCCTCAGTCAGGCACGAGCTGCAGTGCTGCTCTCACGCATCATCATTAGAGTTTCATATGATCTCATGTTATGTTAAATGAGATCAAACGACTATTCGACAATTAACGTTTTTGTCGACAGTTTTTTATTGTCGACGTTGTGGATTGTTTCAGCCCTATTTCACAATACATTTTCTTTACTAGTTGCTTTGGATTAATAATGTCATAACTGCATAAATGATGCAGTAGATAATTTGTATCATGTGTATGCATGTAGAGTGCATATGATATGCACAGCCAGATGAAAGCATTTTCCATACATGTGGTCTGTGCTCTTTCTGTGCCCTTATGGATCTCCTGGCACTTGTCTTGCGAGAACAGTGTTGGATTTTAGATGACACCTATTTTGCAGAGTGTTTGGCTGGCATTTCATCAAAGTGATTATAAGCTCATAAATTAAATCTTTTATTCTGGCACATTCACAGATTTTTGGATTCTGTCTCTGTCTCTCTATCTCTCTCTTTCTGTGATTCTTAGATGGAGAGCTGTATGCAGGCGTGTATATTGACTTTATGGGGACGGACTCTGCTATTTTCCGAACTTTGGGGAAAAATGCAGTCATGCGTACTGACCAGTATAACTCAAGATGGCTGAATGGTAAATAAGTGTATATGGGTAGTCTACAAATAATATGTCCATGAACTTTTTTTAAACAACTTTTTAAGGTCTTTGGTTTAAATTGATAAATATGGAGTACAAGTTAAAGAATAGTTCACCCAAAAATGAAAATTCTCTCATAACTAACCATCATGCCATTCCAGATGTGTGACTTTCTTTCTTCTGCAGAACACAAAGAGATATTTTTTGAAGAATATCTCAGCTCTGCAGATCCATACAATGCAGGTAAATGGTGACCAGAACTTTGAATCTTCAAAAATCACATAAAACCAGCATAAACGTAATCCATACTACTCCATTGGTTCCATATCTTCTGAAGAGATATGATAGGTGTGGGTGAAAAACAGATCAAAATTTTAATCCTTTTTGACTATAAATTCCACCTTTGGCCAGCCCGAACCAGTAGGTGGCGATAAGAAGAATGTAGAAGTGAAAGTGAAAGTGGAGATTTGTACTAAAAAAAGGACTTTAATGTTAATCTGTTTCTCACCCACACCTATCATAATACATCAGAAGATATAGATTTAACCATTGGACTTTATATGATTTTTGGAGATTCAAAGTTCTGGCCACCATTCACTTGCATTGTATGGACCTACAGAGGTTAGATATTCTTCAAAAAATATTTTATTGAGTTCTGCAGAAGAAAGAAAGTCATTCACATCTGGCATGGCATGAGAGTCAATTTGAGACAATTTTCATTTTCGGGTGAGCTATCCCTTTAAGCTCAGTCAACAGCATATGTGGCATAATATTGACTACCACAAAACATATATTCATTCAAAACATTACTCTGTGAACATAACTTAGCTTACATATTACTGTTGTTTTCCATGTTTTATCATATATAAATGTTATGAATTCAAAATCAGGCGCATATTTCCTGTTTGCCTTTACCACAAGCGAGTCTCTGTTAAGCTTCTCTGACGAAGCGAGCGTGCATGTACCCAAGTAAATCAGTCACAACAGAGAAAGAATGCATAATAATTTTATAAACATTGGCAGGATTTTTCCTGCACTAACATTTTCGGCAGCCACCCATGCAAAATTTCATAATCTTCATCTCGCATTCTGCACTTAAGTGCTAAACATGCTTCTCATGCTCCAGAACAGGATTGCACAGAGTGAATTCTTCACACAAGTCAACCGGTCTTCCCTCAATATGGCGCTGCAGACCACAAAACGTATTCAATCCGTTTGAATTTGACAGAGAATTTTCTACTTAAAGCGCTATGGAGGCAGACAAACATTTTGAAAAGATAGACAGGAAACGAGGAGACAGCACTGTGCCATGCATCAACATCAGTTGCAAGGCTTTTAATACTACACATTACCACACTGACTAGAAATTATCACAGTAAACTATAACAGAAGTAAAAAATGTAAAAAGGTTCTAGATGCTTAGATGATCAAAAAATAACCCATTTATCCAATGTAAACATTATATATTATATTGTAATATTTATATTTAGACAATAGCATACAATCATTCATGTTTAAAAAAAATAAAATAAAATAAATAAATAAATAAAATAAAATGCCAGAAAAAAAAAAGAATTCAGATTAATCGAATAATCTGAAAAATAATCAAAGATTAGTCGATTATCAAAATAATCATTAGTTGCAGCCCTAAAATATTCTCTGTCTTCTCAGTTAAACTGCATGCATAATAGTTATATAAAAATAAGAAAATAGTGTAATGCAAATAAAGAAAAGTAAATTTTGCATCATGTAAGAAACATAATCTCTGTTTATGATTTTGCCTTTTTATCTGCAACCACAATGACATCAAATATTTCATTTTCTGTCCCTCTCTCTTTCTTAGACCCCTCCTTTGTCCATGTGCACCTTATTCCTGACAGCAATGAGAAAAACGATGACAAACTGTACTTTTTCTTCCGTGAAAAGTCTTCTGAGATGGGTCAGAGCCCCAAATCTCAGTCCCGCATTGGCCGAATCTGTCTGGTAAGATAAAATCTATTGTAAAAAAAATAAATTAAAAAAATCTCTTTCACATAAACTATAATTTAGTGAGTATAACCCAATTTTGAGGCATTCCGCACCATGCCGCATTTCAGATTCCAGCTACAACAAAGAGAGTCCCTCAGTTCATGGATACTTGACTGTGGCGTTTCTGTTTGCTTGCCACTGACATGCCAAAATCCTCACATATTTGACCTCCCCACGTACAATACATCTCTCTATCCATGTGACCCATAAACCGTTCAACATTTGACCTGTTGACTGATCGACTGAATGATTCAGTATGACTGAATCTCTCGGTACGTGAAGGTGTTCACGAGAGTGTGCTATGGAAAAGATCACTAATACACCAGCATCACAGCGGGTTGTCCAAAGTGTGGAGCTTAACCATGAGTTCTCAATGAAAATAGTGCCAGACAGCAACTGCAAATTGAGCAGAGCAATGAATACAAACATGGACAGGCAGCCCACATCCACTGGGGAAAACTCAGGGGTTTGTGGTGCATCTTATCGGCCTTAATTTAAGCTTGTGTGTGCACTTGTTTCGCTAGACTTGGGAGGGCCATATTCCTGAAAATGTCTTGGAAAATATTGTAAAACCTTATAAATGGGACAACTAATTTCCTAACAATAATCTAAAAATGTCAAAATGCGTCTGTAAATACTAGGGTTAAATGGATTGTTCACCAAAAAATTTGTTTTGTCATCATTTACTCACGCTCATGTTGTGTGAAACCAGTATGTTATTTCAGCTTTACCGTTTGACCTGTTAAATGGTTAGTTCACTCAAAAATGAAAATTCTCTCATCATTTAGTCACCCTCATGCCATCCCAGATATGTAAGACTTTTTTTCTTCTGCTGAACACAATCAAAGATTTTTAGAGGGGGGTTGTGTTTATTCACTTCTGTCTCTGATTATGAGTCGGGGTCATGTGGTGACCCAGCACGCAAACACTTTCCTGCACTCCGGGCTTTATGGATCACCCTTCGGAGAACTCTGCATCTCAAATCTGCACCCATCTGGTCACCATCCACCCTTGTGTTCTTATTCACAATGCTCTTTAGTTTCTCTTAAACCCAACAAGAAATCAATATTGACCCTGTTTAATTTCTTAACATACATTCCTGGTCTTAATATGCACAATACATTACATGTTAATAAAAATAAATAAATAAATAAATTATATATATATATATATATATATATATATATATATATATATATATATATATATATATATATATATATATATACAGGTGCATCTCAATAAATTAGAATGTCGTGGAAAAGTTCATTTATTTCAGTAATTCAACTCAAATTGTGAAACTCGTGTATTAAATAAATTCAATGCACACAGACTGAAGTAGTTTAAGTCTTTGGTTCTTTTAATTGTGATGATTTTGGCTCACATTTAACAAAAACCCACCAATTCACTATCTCAAAAAATTAGAATATGGTGACATGCCAATCAGCTAATCAACTCCTGCAAAGGTTTCCTGAGCCTTCAAAATGTTCTCTCAGTTTGGTTCACTAAGCTACACAATCATGGGGAAGACTGCTGATCTGACAGTTGTCCAGAAGACAATCATTGACACCCTTCACAAGGAGGGTAAGCCACAAACATTCATTGCCAAAGAAGCTGGCTGTTCACAGAGTGCTGTATCCAAGCATGTTAACAGAAAGTTAAGTGGAAGGAAAAAGTGTGGAAGAAAAAGATGCACAACCAACCGAGAGAACCACAGCCTTATGAGGATTGTCAAGCAAAATCGATTCAAGAATTTGGGTGAACTTTACAAGGAATAGACTGAGGCTGGGGTCAAGGCATCAAGAGCCACCACACACAGACGTGTCAAGGAATTTGGCTACAGTTGTCGTATTCCTCTTGTTAAGCCACTCCTGAACCACAGACAACATCAGATGCATCTTACCTGGGCTAAGGAGAAGAAAAACTGGACTGTTGCCCAGTGGTCCAAAGTCCTCTTTTCAGATGAGAGCAAGTTTTGTATTTCATTTGGAAACCAAGGTCCTAGAGTCTGGAGGAAGGGTGGAGAAGCTCATAGCCCAAGTTGCTTGAAGTCCAGTGTTAAGTTTCCACAGTCTGTGATGATTTGGGGTGCAATGTCATCTGATGGTGTTGGTCCATTGTGTTTTTTGAAAACCAAAGTCACTGCACCCGTTTACCAAGAAATTTTGGAGCACTTCATGCTTCCTTCTGCTGACCAGCTTTTTAAAGATGCTGATTTCATTTTCCAGCAGGATTTGGCACCTGCCCACACTGCCAAAAGCACCAAAAGTTGGTTAAATGACCATGGTGCTGGTGTGCTTGACTGGCCAGCAAACTCACCAGACCTGAATCCCATAGAGAATCTATGGGGTATTGTCAAGAGGCAAATGAGAAACAAGAGACCAAAAAATGCAGATGAGCTGAAGGCCACTGTCAAAGAAACCTGGGCTTCCATACCACCTCAGCAGTGCCACAAACTGATCACCTCCATGCCACGCCGAATTGAGGCAGTAATTAAAGCAAAAGGAGCCCCTACCAAGTATTGAGTACATATACAGTAAATGAACATACTTTCTAGAAGGCCAACAATTCACTAAAAATGTTTTTTTTATTGGTCTTATAATGTATTCTAATTTTTTGAGATAGTGAATTGGTGGGTTTTTGTTAAATGTGAGCCAAAATCATCACAATTAACAGAACCAAAGACTTAAACTACTTCAGTCTGTGTGCATTGAATTTATTTAATATACAAGTTTCACAATTTGAGTTGAATTACTGAAATAAATGATCTTTTCCACGACATTCTAATTTATTGAGATGCACCTGTATATACATATACATATATTATATATATATATATATATATATATATATATATATATATATATATATTATAATCTTTCATCAAAATCAAATAACTTGCCCTGCCTCTGAAATGACTTTCCTTTCCGGCTGACATCACTGAGCTCTAATTTTTCAACCCCTCCCCTCCAACCTCCAGTCAAATAGAGATCACTTGTTGCACCAGTCATTCTGGTATGAAACAGCACCTTTGAATGATCCAGTTCATTTCTGATTATCTAAAGTATGCATTTTCTGCTGTTGAATATACTTTTTTTGACCCAGAAATACACAGCTGTGAAATGAGTTGCAAATGCTGTTTCATGTTGACTTTTTAATAAAGACAAGCCATACTATCAAATATGTGTCGCAGTCTTTATCTTTTACATGCTTTAAAAACAATGCTTTAAAGTTAAAAACAAATTAATTGTGATTTTAGAAGTCAGATGAGAATCAGATAAGACATTATTTGCCATCTTGTCTCCTCATAGCTAACTTTTTCTGGATGTTTGTTCCACACTCTCTCTCTCTCTCTGTTGAGGAGATTGGCATGAAATAAATACAGGCTTTTTTCGATTTCAGCTCAATTCAATCTGTCTGTGCATGTGTATGTTTACAGAATGATGATGGGGGACACTGCTGTTTGGTCAACAAGTGGAGCACCTTTCTGAAAGCTCGCCTCATCTGCTCAGTCCCGGGTGCTGATGGGATTGAAACGCATTTTGATGAGCTCCGTAAGTCTTGCTTTTTCCTCGCTCTCTCTCTCTCTCTCTCTCTCTCTCTCTCTCTCTCTCTCTTTCTTTCTCAACTCACCTCTGTATCTTGGTCCATCTTTAAAGGAATAGTTCACTCAAAAATAAAAAATACATTTTTGTATTTCCCCATGTAAAAAACAAACAAAAAAACAAAACAAAAGTAGAATTATTTGAAAGAATAGCAAGCAGCTCTTGCCATACAATGATAATTACCTTGCATGTACCATGTCTGTCAAGCTCTAAAGGACAAAAAAAAAAATCTAAATCAAAAAGCACCATAAAAGTAATCTGTATGACTGTACTGTATTCCAAGTTTTCTGAAGAATTGCTTGAGGAACAGGACAACATTTTAGCCATAATTCATTGATAATCTTCCCATCCACCAAAGCTCGCATCTAGCCCGCATTCGCATAAGAACCGATGTCTTTATAGTGTTGATGACGTTTATGCGGCATTTTAAAATCTGAATCTGAAAAATTACTGACTAAATACAGTGCCACCTTAAGGAACAAACAGCATGCATAATATGTTTGTGCATATGGAATATTGATAATTTACCATTGTTGCGTAGAAAATTTTACATAATATAGTAATTATTTGTATAAATATATTGGGCTTCTTATAAAAAGCAATAGAAAAGCAATAGATATCCTGTGATAATAAACCTAGATGAAATATGAAATACTAAAAAATATTATTTATTATGACTATTACATCTTGGTCACTAAAAACCTTATATGCTTTTGGTAAGTAAGGAAGTAGATTTTTTTTTTTAATTTTGGCATTTTTTATTGTTACACTATTCATAAGAGAAAGGTTGAGGAATACTAAAGAGTTTAAGGTGAGGAGGTGTAGAGGGAGTAGAACGAGGTCCCGAGTCACTAAAGAACAGAGCTATGCATTTAAGGGTTAACAACAGGTAAAGTCATCAGTATAAAGGCTCTATCTTGGTTCTTAAATGCTTGGTTTACGTTGGCCAGCAGCCATGCGGGGATCACTTGAGCAGTGTGTGAACTAGGAAAGATCCACTCCTGCTTAGTCAGGTTTCAATGGCACTGTCCAGTGTCACCCACACCCTACTAAACATCCACATGAAACCCCCACCCATGACATCCTGAACCCCAGCTCCTGCCGCGGGCCCCCAGGCCTGCGTCTATCCAGGGCTAGGTGACACATCCCACCCTCTCCCTGCCATATGGTACCAGGTTCCCACTTGGTCCATATGTCCAGATGGATAATATCTTATTCCGTGCTCTGTTACAGAGATTCTCTCTCCCTCTCTCTCTCTCTCTGTCTCTCTCTCTGAGGCAAACAAAAGGATATTTTTGAAAAACGTTGAAGGTACAGGAGTTGTGACATGAGTTCGAGTGATGTCCAGGGAAAAGGGCATGCCCTATATATGGATCAGGTGGACCAACAGGAATGTTGGGTCCATTACCGTCTGAGGGGGCTCTCTCGCTCTCTCTCTCTCTCTCTGTGTGTGTGTGTGTGTTGCATGCTGGGAGTGAGTGAACGGAGTTTGGCTTGGGTGAGAGTTTTTGAGTCGGAGTGAATTGTGTTTTGTAAAGTAGTAGGATGTTTTCGGTCAGCGAAAATGGGGACAAATGCGGTTGATTTCTCGCAACTGACTGTTAGAAATGGCTGCAAATGTATGCCTGTTGCGTCTGTGTCAGTAGAGGATTGCCTGCTGGCCGTGAGTGCTGCAGTCGGCGGTGTCAATATTAGATCTGCGTCTCGTATGAACAAGACGATAGTTATTTTCCTGAGTCAAACCCAAATGGTAAACGATTTAATAGAGAGAGCGGAGTAATAATCATTGAAATGTCTGTGCCTGTTTTGCCTCTGTCGAGCCCATCAAAGAAGATTGTCTTGTCAAATGTACCTCCATTTGTTAAAAATGAGAAATTAGAGGATATACTTCAGAGATATGGTAAATTAGTGAGTCCCATTAAGATGATTACGCTCGGATGCAAAAATCCCGAACTTAAACGTAACGTCTTTTCGGTATCAGGTTTTCATGATTCTGAATTCTCAGAGTGATCCTTTGAACCTGTCGGTGAAATTAACCATCGAGGGTAAGGATTAGACTATTTTTATTATTTCAGAGTCCATGAAATGCTTTATTTGTGGCGAATTTGGACACGTTAGACAGACTTGCCCGAATAGTAATGGAAATAATGGCGCCAATGGAGATTTGGCTGTTAATATGGAAGATGATAGGGCGCGAGGTTCCATATAATTGTGGACGCTGCGCCGTTACAACTTCCACAGGCCGGAGTGGAATCAACGCCGAGTAGCTCGCATGAGGCGCACGACAGAAGCTCCCTGTCGGCTAATTCCAGCAATAGAGCCGTGGAGATAGCTGAGGTAGCGGCCGGCCAAAATGACATGCCCGTAGTCATACAGCCAGAGTTGAGTTCGGAGCAGGTACATGCAAAAGATGCGCATGAGGCCGACTCCCTTGGGGATGAAAAACAAACACAATCTGTAGTAAGTGACATTAACATAAGTACTGATGAAACGATGATCAGAGTCAAGGAGATAATGTTTCGCAAGAGGTGATGGATTTAAGGCTACAGACGGAGGATTTCAATAAGGATTACGAGGAAATATATGATGGGATGGATTCGGAGAATACTTCTGAAGGTAGGACTAAACTTTACTCAGTACAGCAGATTAATACTTTTCTTGATTATACAAAAGGGCTTCACAAGCCCAGTATCGAGTCGTACTTTACAGATTTAAAACTATTTCTGATATCTTGATCTGTAGCTATGCGGAAGGCATCCTTTGGGCTTGACCGCGGTAAAGTTAATTTGACGTTCGACATTCGTTAGATATTCGGTTTCGCTTAACCGCGCTCTCTTCAGTCGACAATCTTACAAAGATGTCATTAGCACACTTGGTTTAAAGGGAGTACAACTATACTATATGGGCATAAAAATTGGATTCAGAACAGTCAACACTTCGTGTGGCTGCAAAATTATGCCTGAAATGCCCTGATGCGTTTTGACTGCCTAGTGCCTAGCAGATGTAAGGGACCGTCTGAAAACTCCACCTACTACGCTAAACATAGGAGACGTGCAAGTTATACATGAAAAAACAAACAAACAAAAAAAAAAAACGGTAAAATACATTTTCACATTCAGAGTATTCTAATAACTTCCCAGAGTATATATGTACTTATGACAATTGAGATTATTACAGTATCATCAATTATATAAGTACAGTAATCAATTATTTTAGACAAAAAATCACTAAAACTCACCAAAATTATATTTTCTCATTCTAAAGGTTGTAGTAACTTCCTAGATGATAGATAAACTTACTACAGGTGCGATTATTACAGTATGATCAATTACATAAGTACAGTAATCAATTATTTTTGAAAAAAAAAAAGAAAATCACAAAAATGTTTTCACATTCGGAATGTTGTAGTAACTTTCCAGAGGATAGACAGACTTACTACAGGTGAGAGTATTACAGTATGATCAATTATATAAGTACAGTAATCAATTATTTTAGAAAAATATTCACTAAAATTCACCAAAATGATATTTTCTCATTCTAAAGGTTGTAGTAACTTCCCAGATGATAGACAGACTTACTACAGGTGTGATTATTACAGTATGATCAATGACATAAGTACAGTAATCAATTAGTTTAGAAAAATATCCACTAAAATTCACCAAAATGATATTTTCTCATTCTAAAATGTGTAGTAACTTCCTAGAGGATAGATGGACTTAATACAGGTAAGATTATTACAGTATGATCAATTATATAAGTACAGTAATCAATTATTTTAGAAAAATATTAAGTAAAATTCACCAAAATTATATTTTCTCATTCTAAAGACTGTAGTAACTTCCTAGAGGACAGATGGACTTACTACAGGTGAGATTATTACAGTATGATCAATTATATAAGTACAGTAATCAATTATTTTAGAAAAATATTCACTAAAATTCACCAAAATGATATTTTCTCATTCTAAAGGTTTTAGTAACTTCCTAGAGGATAGACTGACTTACTACAGGTGAGAGTATTACAGTATGATCAATTATATAAGTACAGTAATCAATTATTTTAGAAACATATTCACTAAAATTCACCAAAATGATATTTTCTCATTCTAAAGGTTTTAGTAACTTCCTAGAGGATAGACTGACTTACTACAGGTGAGAGTATTACAGTATGATCAATTATATCAGTACAGTAATAAATTATTTTAGAAAAAAAAAATCACTAAAATTCACCAAAATGATATTTTCTCATTCTAAAGGCTGTATTAACTTCCCAGAGAATAGATGGACTTACTACAGGTACGATTATTACAGTACCATCAATTGCATAAGCACAGTATTCAATTATTTTAGAAATAAATTAACCAAAATTCACCAAAATGATATTTTCTCATTCTAAAGGCTGTAGTAACTTCCTAGAGGATACAGTATCATCAATTACATGAGTACAGTAATCTAATATTTTAGAAAAATAGTCACTAAAATTCACCAAAATTATATTTTGATATTCTAAAGGGTGTAGTAACTTCCCAGAGGATAGACAGATTTACTACAGGTGAGAGTATTACAGTATGATCAATTATATCAGTACAGTAATAAATTATTTTAGAAAAAAAATCACTAAAATTCACCAAAATGATATTTTCTCATTCTAAAGGCTGTATTAACTTCCCAGAGGATAGATGGACTTACTACAGGTGCAATTATTACAGTATGATCTATTACATAAGAACAGTAATCAATTATTATAGAAACATTTTCACTAAAATTCACCAAAATGATATTTTCTCATTCTAAAGGCTGTAGTAACTTCCTAGAGGATAGACTGACTTACTACAGGTGAGATTATCACAGTATGCTCAATTATATAAGTACAGTAATTATTTTTAGAAACAGTCACAAAAATTCACAAAAATGATAATTTCACATTCAGAATGTTGTAGTAACTTCCTAGAGGATAGACTAACTTACTACAGGTGAGAGTATTACAGTATGATCAATTATATCAGTACAGTAATCAATTATTCTAGAAAAATATTCAGTAAAATCAATTATTTAAAAAATAAAAATCACTAAAATTCACCAAAATGATATTTTAACAATATAAAGTGTGTAGTAACTTCACAGAAAATAGACGGATGTACTACAGGTGAGATTATTACAGTATGATCAATTATATATGTACAGTAATCAATTATTTTTGGGAAAATAATCACTAAAATTCACCAAAATGATATTTTCACATTCTAAAGGTTGTAGTAACTTTTTAGAGGATAGATGGGTTTACTACAGGTGAGATTATTACAGTATGATCAATTATATAAGTACAGTAATCAATTATTCTAGAAAAATATTCAGTAAAATTCACCAAAATTATATTCTCTCATTCTAAAGGCTGTAGTAACTTCCTAGAGGATAGATGGACTTACTACAGGTGAGATTATTACAGTATCATCAATTACATAAGTACATTAATCAATTATTTTAGAAATAATTTAACCAAAATTCACCAAAATGATATTTTAACATTCTAAAGGCTGTAGTAACTTCCTAGAGGATAGATGAACTTACTAAAGGTGAGATTATTACAGTCTGATCAATTATATAAGTACAGTAATCAATTATATTAGAAATATATTCACTAAAATTCACCAAAATTATATTTTAACATTATAAAGGCTGTAGTAACTTCCTAGAGGATAGATGGACTTACGACAGGTGAGATTATTACAGTATGACCAATTACATAAGTACAGTAATCAATTATTTTAGAAAAATATTCACTAAAATTCACCAAATTTCATGTCTGTTGAAGTTTCTATTGCACAGAGCACTTTTAAGCACTCACTTTGGAAATTTAATAGTAGACTGTTGCAAGATCACAATTTTGTGCACTCTTTCATCTTTTTTTGGGAGACTTGGAGAGAGAGAAAATTGCTATATAAGTCCCTAAGTCAATGGTGAGATATTGGCAAAGCACAAATTAAACTTTTTTGCCAGAGTTATATTGCTATAATAAAAGCATCTTGGAAAGTACATTGAAACAGCTTGAACAAGATATCCTTTACATTGATGATAAAACGGACGAGGTGGACACTGCTGAAATCCTTGAACGGAATAAATTCCTTTTATGGAATCTTTTAGAAGAAAGGCCCAAGAGACACTTATCTGTGCAAGGTATACTTCCGTCAACATCATGGATATTCCGACATCTTCCTTATTTAGTCTGGAGAAGAGGACCGTAAATAGGAAGACTTTATGTCATTTGAAACTTCCAGGAGGATGAAAAGTGACTGATGATCGTGGAATCATTTCCTGTGCTTTATCTTTTTATGAGGATCTTTACAAGGCTGAACCCTGTGATGGTGAAATGGCTTATTTTCTTCTTCAAGATCTACCTCAACTTGCAGAAGAGGAGAAATATAGACTTGATCAACCTTTGACTTTTGATGAACTGACTGTAGCTGTTCAGGAACTCTCTTCAGGTAAAGTTCCAGGATTGGATGGACTGAATGCTGAATTTTATAAAATGAAATTTGTATAAACTTGATGTAGGTTTTGTTTCTTTGGACCAGGAGAAAGCCTTTGATCGAACTGATCATGGCTTTCTTTTTAAATGTCTCAATGCTTTTGGTTTTGGTTAATCATTTATTTCTTATGTCAAGCTGTTGTACACAGATGTATATAGTATATATAAAAAAATGGCACCCTTTTAAGACAATTTTTAGTTGGCAGTGGTATATGACAAGGGTCCGGTCTCTCAGGTATTTTATATGCTATTGAAGCACTCTTGGCAGTTCTGAGACGTCAGTTAAGTGGGATTTCGACAGTGTGTCCTTTTAGTACAGATTTGGTAACAGTTAGACTAAGCACATACGCTGATGATGTCACAGTGGTAATAAGGTCGGATGAAGATATAAAGAAAATGGTAGCATCTCTTGATGTCTATCAGAGAGCCTCTTCCTCACGAATAAACTGTCAGAAGAGTGTATCCTTTTTGCTGGGCATATGGGAGAACGGAGGTCCTCCAGTACTTCCTCAGCACTGCTCTTGGAGCTTGGAAGGGTTTAAAGTGCTTGGGGTTTTTATGGGAGTAGATCAATATATGCAGAAAAACTGGGAAGGTCTATTTGATAAAGTGTCTGGCCGTTTACTCAGGTGGAGGTGGATTCTCCCTCAATTGTCATATAGGGGTAGAGTGCTTATTATTAATAACTTGGCTGCATCTGTGCTGTGGCATCGTTTAAATGTATTTGACCCACCAAAAATTCTATTGCAACATCTGCAGAAGATTTTTGTGGATTTTTTTGGGACGGTCATCATTGGCTTCCCCCTGAAATTCTTTACTTGCCAGTTAATGAAGGAGGTCAAGGGTTGATTGATTTGACAGCTAAAGTTAAAGCTATGAGGCTAAAAGTTGCTCAGACTTTATTCTAAGGAGAATACTACACCATGGGTGTCATTTGGCCTGGCTTAGGCTCAGAACTTTTGGTGGTTTTTCCCTTGATAAGCAATTGTTTTTGATGGAAATTTTATGTCTGATGTAAAATTCTACGTTTTAGTTTTAAATTCTTGGACCCTTTTTAAGGAATTTAGACGAGAGAATTACCATTTTGGCCTGAATGAACCACTGTTTTATATTTCCTTTCTTGGTGGTAATGTTTGCACATCTAATACCATTGTTAAAATATTTATAGAGAAGGGTTTGACCAAAGTTGCACATTTGATTGATATTGCTTCCAGAAAATGGAGACCAGCAGTCGAAATTTGTGAACAGGTGGGATTTCGATCTATGAGGATGGTGGAACAGTTCATAAACCGTCTGAAAGCTGCATTTCCTTCTCAGCTCCTCCATTTAGTAAATTGTGTCCTGTCTGGTGACTTGATGCAATGTTCTTTCCCTAAGTTATTTGTGTCTCCTATGGTTTGTACAGAGGGTGACCAAGAGGGGACGTTGTTGAAATTTAAGGGGTTACAGGAGCTTGATTTTCAAGCAGTTGGAAAAAGATAGTTTTATCAGATATGTGTAAAGACTGATTATTTTAAAGATATTAATCACAGATGTGATACAAAATGGAAAGAATATCTTATGGTTTCTGATGATCTTGCTCCTTCTTGGAGGCTCTTGTATAAAGGTCCCCTTCCAAAACGTTCTGGAGATTTGCAGTGGAGAAAGTTTAATATGGCTGTTTTATCATCCTGTAATTTTTGTATCAAAAATTTCATGTTTTTGCTGAATGTTCCAGGCTAGTACCACTGTATACTTTATTTGAAAGAATACTTGGAAATTTAGGTTTCTGTTTTAATAAGACACTTTTTATTTATGGATGCAAGTATTCAAAAACACACAGAGAACAGTGTACCTTGGCGAATTTTATAGTTGGACAAGCTAAATTTGCCATTTGGAAGACCTGTAGAATGGCTGCTGAGGGGAAAAACATGAGTGTACTGCAAATGTTTACTGCTTTGGTTGAATCGAGAATCAGAGTGGAACACAAATTTGATCAAATCACAAAGAATTTACTTGAATTTGAGTTTAAATGGGGTGTGAATGGTGCTTTATTGTCAATATGTGAAGATGGGACTATAGTGTTTAACTGGTGATGTCTGATGGTCAATTTTAATATTTTGTTGTGATTTTGAGATTTGTTTTGAATATGCACACTGTAGTATTGCATGGGTAGAATATATTGTATTTTAATGGTTTAGTACATGTTTAAGTAAAAACTTTAATAAGTCAAAAGTCTCTCTCTCTCTCTCTTTGGCTCTCTCTCTCTGTCATTTTCAGACCAATTGGCCCCAGTGATGTAGGGAAATCGAAAGCAGGTTATGATCATTGCCTGGAATTTACTGCTTTTGCTCATTTAAAGAGAGCAGATTATGACTCCTGAGCAAAGCCACTCAGTACTTATAAACAAGTTTAGCTCTTTATTAGTGGAAAGGATATTTACAAAGTCATACAGAGAAGTGAGGATTTAGCTTTGTGTGTGTGTTAAAGGAGGGATGTCCAAACATTTTTAATAAGGCATTAGTTCTTTTTTGTTGTGGCAGTATACTAATGAATAGCATTAAGCTTTTATTTTGAGAGAGAGAGAGAGAGAGAGAGAGAGAGAGAGAGAGAGAGAGAGAGAGAGAGATTCTAAATTGGACTTACTTTGTCCCATAGTTATATTTAAGGCTAGGGTATACTTTATTTTTCCATGTGCCATTCCATCTCATGCACAGTCAAGAACTCAGTCTTTCGGACATGCTGGAGCATGTGCACTACAACTGCTTTGCAATAGTTTTTAGTAGGTCTATGGTCAATGAGTGGCACGTGCACCAGCGACGCGCAAAGATGTGGACTGTCCGCATATCTAGAAAAACAAGGCTACTGAGTGGCTTTGCTCAGGAGTCATAATCTGCTCTCTTTAAATGAGCAAAAGCAGTAAATTCCAGGCAATAATCATAACCTGCTTTCGATTTCCCTACATCACTGGGGCCAATTGGTCTGAAAATGACAGAGAGAGAGAGCCAAAGAGAGAGAGAGAGAGAGACTTTTGACTTATTAAAGTGCTGATGACGAAATTGGCGGCATGCGGAAAACCACAGTATACTTTGGCCTTTTCGGATATTTATAGTTAGACATTTACATTCTAAGGTCACATATACACTTATCTATTTGACTTTGAAAACTCGGTTTTCAGTTTCATAACATAAGTGTTTTCAAAACTCTCTGTTGTCAGTGGAGGAAAATGCTGATCTAGTCTGGATGAGAGACTTAAACATAGCAAAATGTATGCATTTTCAAACATTGAGTGTTAGTTTGGATGTGGCCTATGAAAAGCCAAAGACATCAAATTTATTTACACACACAAATTATGTTTATAGATAACATGAAATTAAATTTGACCCTATTTACATTATTACATACACTTTTTTTTTTTTTTTATATCCCTGGTCCTATTGTGCATCATTCATCAAAGATGAAGAAAAAGTGTTTGACTTCATAATCTGTAAACAGACTTAGACTGCCTCTCTGAAGTGACTTTGATGTAATCAAGGCTGTGTGGGCACGAAGAAACAATATATGTCAGAGCCTAACTTTTCACAATCCAATTAAATCCAGATGGATAAAAATAAGTCCCACCCTACAATAATTTTTGGTGAAAATTCTGTTAAGCTCTGTATGCATCATATTACGGATCTTAAATGTGTTGCAAATGCTGTTTCATGTTGTTTTTAAATACAAATTTCCTCCTTTTCTGTTCAGTATCATAGAGGATTGTAGAGTTACGGTTCAGAGCCTTACACAGGTTCTATACAGATGTGGTTCCACCTTTAAATATTTACCTCTGGCTTTACATTTTGGAGATTATAAGAATTTGAACAGTTGAAAGATGTTAAAGATTTGCCAAATTTGTCCTAGATGGCCAAATTTTAAAACTGTGTGTGTAACAATCTGGAAGGAAGTCACGAGAGCTAGATCTAGGTGCAGCTAAGAAGTTTAATGAAAAATAAACAAGTACAAAATAACAGGTAAACACAGGAGCAAAATAAAACAGCCACGATGGGAAACAGGAAACTTGAACAGGAGGAAACATCTACGAAGGGCACTGGTCATACACGGGAGGTCAAAACACATAACAACTGACAAGGACTGAACAGAAATCAGGGCATTATATACACAAAGACTAATAAGATAATGAAACACAGGTGATGACAATCAAGGACAGCTGGCAGTGATGAGGGAAGGGAATTATGGGAAGTGTAGTCTGGGAGGAACAGATGACGGGAGAAACACAAGGCAGACAATAGTGAATCATGACAGTGTGTTCATCCATTGAGGATCCTTAGATATACACCATTTACAGCATCTTTCCTGTAGTGAAGGATAAGATGGGAGGAGAACAATTCCTTTAGAGTGTCAAATGCACTGGTAAGGGCAAGAGAGAGTTTGTATGTGTATGAGGAAATAGTATTTAAGGGAATGTTCTGGTTTCATTATAAGCTCAATCGACAGCATTTATGGCATAATGTTGAATGCCACAAAATAATAATAAATATATATATATATATATTACACAGTTGAAGTCAGAAGTTTACATACACATTAGCCAACTACATTTAAACTCAGTTTTTCACAATTCCTGACATTTAATCATAGAAAACATTCCCTGTCTTAGGTCAGTTAGGATCACTACTTTATTTTAAGAATGTGAAATGTCAGAATAATGGTAGAGAGAATGATTTATTTCAACTTTTATTTCTTTCATCACATTCCCAGTGGGTCAGAAGTTTGCATACACTTTGTTAGTATTTGGCAGCATTGCCTTTAAATTGTTTAACTTGGGTCAAATATTTTGGATAGCCTTCCACAAGCTTCTCACAATAAGTTGCTGGAATTTTGTCCCATTCCTCCAGGTTTGTGGCCTCCTTGCGTGCACATGCTTTTTCAGTTCTGCCCACAAATCAGATTGAGGTCAGGGCTTTGTGATGGCCACTCCAGTACCTTGGCTTTGTTGTCCTTAAGCCATATTGACACAACTTTGGAGGTATGTTTGGGGTCATTGTCCATTTGGAAGACCCATTTGCGACGAGCTTTAACTTCCTGGCTGATGTCTTGAGGTATTGCTTCAATATATCCACATAATTTTCCTTCCTCATGATGCCATCTATTTTGTGAAGTGCACCAGTCCCTCCTGCAGCAAAGCACCCCCACAACATGATGCTGCCACCCCCATGCTTCACGGTTGGGATGGTGTTCTTCGGCTTGCAAGCCTCACCCTTTTTCCTCCAAACATAATGATGGTCATTATGGCCAAAAAGTTCAGTTTTTCTCCAAAAAGTAAGATGTTTGTCCGTATGTGCACTTGCAAACTGTAATCTGGCTTTTATATGGTGGTTTTGGAGCAGTGGCTTCTTCCTTGCTGAGCAGCCTTTCAGGTTATGTCGAAATAGAACTCATTTTACTGTGGACATAGATACTTGTCTACCTGTTTCCTCCAGCATCTTCACAAGGACCTTTTCTGTTGTTCTGGGATTGATTTGCACTTTTCGCACTAAACTACATTAATCTCTAGGAGACAGAATGCGTCTCCTTCCTGAGCGGTATAATGGCTGCATTGTCCCATGGTGTTACTTGCATACTATTGTTTGTACAGATGAACATGGTACCTTCAGGCATTTAGAAATTGCTCCCAAGGATGAACTAGACTTCTGACCCACAGGAATTGTGATATAGTCAATTAAAAGTGAAACAATCTGTCTGTAAACAATTGTTGGAAACTCCCATTTCTCATGTCATGCACAAAGTAGATGTCCTAAACGACTTGCCAAAACTATAGTTTGCTAATATTAAATCTGTGGAGTGGTTAAAGTATGAGTTTTAATGACTTCAACCTAAGTGTATGTAAACTTCTGACTTCAACTGTTTAAATAAACGTCCTCTCACTTTCAACAACTTAGACATAAACTGAACAAGTTTCACAGACATATGACTAACAGAAATGGAATAATGTGTTCCTTAACAAAGGGGTGGTCAAAATTAAAAGTAACGGTCAGTATCTGGTGTGGCCACCAGCTTCATTAAGTACTGCAGTGCATCTCCTCCTCATGGACTGCACCATATTTGCCAGTTCTCGCTGTGAGATGTTACCCCACTCTTCCACCAAGGCACTTGCACGTTTCCGGACATTTCTGGGGGGAATGGCCCTAGCCCTCACCCTCCGATCCAATAGGTCCCAGACGTGCTCAATGGGATTGAGATCCGGGCTCTTCGCTGGCCATGGCAGAACACTGACATTCCTGTCATGCAGGAAATCACACACAGAATGAGCAGTATAGCTGGTGGCATTGTCATGCTGGAGGGTCATGTCAGGATGAGCCTGCAGGAAGGGAACCACATGAGGGAGGAGGATGTATTCCCTGTAACGCACAGCGTTGAGATTGCCTGCAATGACAACAAGCTCAGTCCGATGATGCTGTGACACATCGCACCAGACCATGATGGACCCTCCACTTCCAAATTGATCCCGCTCCAGAGTACAGGCCTCGGTGTAATGCTCATTCCTTCGACGATAAACGTGAGTCCGACCATCACCCCTGGTGACCACGACTCATCAGTGAAGAGCACTTTTTGCCAGTCCTGTCTGGTCCAGCAAAGGTGGGTTTGTGCCCATAGGTGACGTTGTTGCCGGTGATGTCTGGTAAGGACCTGCCTTACAACAGGCCTACAAGCCCTCAGTCCAGCCTCTCTCAGCCTATTGCGGATAGTCTGAGCACTGATGGAGGGAATGTGCATTCCTGGCATAACTCATGCAGTTGTTGTTTCCATCCTGTACCTGTCCCCCAGGTGTGATATTCGGATGTACTGATCCTGTGCAGGTGTTGTTACACGTGGTCTGCCACTGTGAGGAGAATTAGCTGTCCTTCTTGTCTCCCTGTAGTGCTGTCTTAGGTGTCTCACAGTACAGACATTGCAATTTATTGCCCTGGCCACATCTGCAGTCCTCATGCCTCCATGCAGCATGCTTAAGGCACATTCAAGCAGATGAGCAGGGACCCAGGGCATCTTTCTTTTGGTGTTTTTCAGAGTCAGAAGAAAGGTCTCTTTAGTGTCCTAAGTTTTTATAACTGTGACCTTAATTGCCTACCGTCTGTAAGCTGTTAGTGTCTTAACGACCGTTCCACAGGTGCATGTTCATTAATTGTTTATGGTTCATTGAACAATCATGGAAAACATTGTTTAAACCCTTTACAATAAAGATCTGTAAAGTTATTTTGATTTTTACAAAATTATCTTTAAAATACAGTGTCCTGAAAAAGGGACATTTCTTTTTTTGCTGAGTATATATATATATATGTATATATATATATATATATATATATATATATATATATATATATATAATGTATATATATATATATATATATATATAATGTATATATCTTGCCTCATTTATTTATAAAGAAAAAAAAGTAAAAAGAATAAAAATCACATTTATAGCAAGGCAGTAAGAATGGAAGTTAAGGAGTCTAGTCCATAAACATTAAAATACACTGTGTGAAAACTAAAACCTCAAGACGTAAACATTATAAATGTTAACATGATTTTATTGTGGTAAAATCGCTCACTAGCCATATCTGTGTAAAGTTACAGTATATATTTTTTTTTAACTTTCTGCCCTTAAAAGCAGAATCTTCCATTGGGCCGCATACAAAACTCAGGACGTTTTTTGGCTTACTCTTATATAGGAAACACGTGTAAATTAAAAGTATACTTGTTTAAATCTATTAGTTTAAAAAATTGGACCTAAGATACAAGTGGAAATCCACCCGTGCAATCTTCAGAGAATGATAAAAAAAAATTAAAAAACTATACCGTAATCACAAACGACTGTGATTGGTGCATCCTGAACAGCGTTGTGAAAAGTAACAGGTGCCAAATGACAACGTCGCTTAAGAAGATGTTGGACAATAATTTACACATGAATAGTGATGCTGAGAATTTGTAATAATCATTCAAATGAAAATAAAACATATTATAAAGTTAAAGTATTTTCTAAGTGGTAAAATTGCCCAAATATCAGACTGGACATTTTCGATTTTCTGAAAGTGTAACCTTTATTTTTTTTTTTTTATTGTATTTTTTATAAACGAGGAACAAGAACCTTCCTTTAAGCTCTTCATTGGTAGAAAGTGATTTTTTTTTTTTTTACATTATAATAAGATTCCATTTGTTAACATGTTAGCTACATTTGTTAACATGAATAACAATGAACAATACTTTTACAGCATTTTATTATCTTGGTTTTATTGTTAATTTCAACATTTACTAATATTTTTTTTTTTATTTCAAGTTGAATATGTGAACATTAGTTAATGCAAATTGAACTAACATTATAAATAACAATGAATAATTATTTTCCCTTTCGGAGAACTCGAGCTGTGTCTGATCACTATGGGACAGTGTCACGTGGTCTGAAGCCCTTATACAATCACGCAATTTATTGGCTGATGGCGCTTAAGCAACGTACCCTAGGGAGCTACGTCACGGGCTCCATAAAGGCGCTTGCTTTCGCACCGAGTCAGATTTTCTGTTCTTCAGTGTGAAAGACCATTCGCGTCGTGAGCCATCGCTATTAAAAAATGCTGTATGAGAGAATTCGTTGTTGGAATGTAAGTAAACAAAATGGGCCCCTTTGTCCCTATTGTCTTTTTCTGTGTCATTCTGGGAGAATACACATGAATAAGTCAATGGAGGAGCGGCCTCGGCCTCTCTCTCTCTCCCCTGCCCGTTCGAAGCAAACTGCTCGCAGCGGAGGGGATCATGCATGGACTGGTGAGCCTGGCTGCAGAACGAGGGGGCTGGAATAAGAGAATATTCCCCAACTGAGTGATGGCGAACCAACACACGGAGTGCTTCGTCGATGCCATTTATTCTTTCGGGATTCTATCAGGAAATGCAAGGTATTGTAACAAATTTTTTCTTTCGCCCCTTTTCGTGGATCACGCAGGCGTTCTGGTGAGAGAAGAGACGCGCACTGCTATCTCTGCTCAATTTTTCGATGGTGGCATGGATGTCACTCTTTTCAGACAGCTGTTGCAAGGGTGATAAACAATGGACTTTGTGCCTCCTTCTATGAATCGAGGTTAGCAAACGCTCCCCCTCACATTTATCGTGTGAATAATGTAAAAGAAAACATGTTGAGCATTCTCAACTAAATTTTCTATCCGATGTTTAAAAGCAAGTACCACACGTTTTTCCCCCATTATATGCTGAGACCGGTTTAGTGTCTAACCCGTTTTTCAGTACACCAATTTAGCTCAGTTTCTCCTGTAATTTGCATTGGCGGACAAGTATTGAATATTTTCAGCTTGAGTTTTGCCTCTGCTTCCATAACCAAGGGTTTCGAGGCACGCGTAATATAACTCAATGTACAATAATAATAGGTCTACATACGAGCCTGAATGGCTTGCTGTGTAACGAAGGGTGAGCCCCCATTCAGTGAACGAAACTGGACCATATAAACATCTGTTTCTCCCCTGTTTGCCCTTGGGTCAGTATCGAGATGAGTTCGGCATTGTACACGCCTCGAACACCCAACAACCAGAATATGGTTCAGTTTTCCACCGCAGCTTGCTCTGGGGAGTAAACATTTAAAAAACACTTCCCGAATTCAGCCTCTGTCTCCATGACCAAGGGTCTTGAGACATGCATAACAAAATTTGATGTTCATCAAGCACAAGTGTACACAAAACACACAGTGAATGTAAGCACCACACATTGTCCCCCCATAAAGAATGCTGTAGCCATTGTGGCGAACCAGTTTTCTCAAATAAACATTTCTCCCAATGTTCACACACTCTTTCCCATTCAAAATACCAGGGAAAAGGTTTATTCTGTTAGTGTCTCTGCTGTAAATGCATTTCAGGGCACTCATCATTTATGCCTGTACAATAAAGGCAGAAACATTATTAAATCCCATTCAACCAGCCACAGTAGTAGAGGCACAAAGGCCCCCCTCTGCTGTGCCGCTGGTTGTGGGGTAGTCATCAAAAGTAAGTCAAGCGCGCCATCTAGTGTTTACATGTCGCACTACAGGCAAGAGCCATGCATTAATTCCTCTGTCTGCCCATCTACCGGCTTGGCAGCAGTTGCAGGGTGTTTCAAACTGGGTACTTCGAAAGGTAGAGCATGGTTATGTCATTAAATTCAGACGGGCTCTGCCAGTATTCAATGGGGTTGTTCCGACAGATGTCTCTGTTCAGGAAGATCTGTTTTTGATATGGGAAATTCACTCTCTCTTAGAAAAAGGGGCAATAGAGGAGATTCCCCCTTCTAAGAGAGAATGCGGCTTTTATTGCCGTTATTGTCTGGTCCCGAAAAAAGACGGCGGTTTGCGTCCCATTCTAGATTTGAGACATTTGAATTTCACTCTAATGAAATGTCAATTCAGAATGCTGACACAGAAACATATAATGTCACGAGTACAGCTGTGGGACTGGTTTGTGACAATAGATTTGAAGGATACTTATTTCCATCAGATTGCACCGAAACAAAACAGGCGTTTTCTCGGATTCGCTTTTGGGGGCAAAGCATACCAATTTTGCGTCCTTCCATTCTGACTTGCAATGACACCATGCACTTTCACATAATGCATGGATGCAGCTCTGACACCCTTGAGTCTTCAAGTCATCTGCGTTTTGAATTATCTGGAATTATCTGGATAAACTAAGGGTTTAACGGTTCAAATTTCTCATGGTTCGGTTGGTATCATGGTTTTAGGGTCATAGTTTCGGTACGGTTCGGTACTTGCTGTGTTCAGAAAAAAAAAATATTAATTCAAAATCCAAAGTAAGACTACTGTATTTGGTAACAAACTCTTCAACAGGTTTTCTCTTAATAAAAATAATGGGTATACTACAGTAACCATATTTTAATCATGGTATTTGTAGTAAAATCATGGTAACCACAAAATCAACATGGTTACTGTCATGGTTATAATATATAGTAAAACCATGGTTACTATATGGAAACTACAGTATTACTGTTGTAAAACCATGATTTCTGCTAAGGAAACCCTGGTGACAACAGTCATGGTTAATTCAGTCATGATTACTACAATATTACTATAGTAAAACTTCCTTTAATTCATTTTCTTTAGGTACCTGAACTATAAAAAAAAAAAAAAAAAAAAAAAAAAAACTTTTCTCTAATTACTAAATCAATATTTTAACTTAATACCTGCACAATTACGCTACATGCATCAACATAAAGTGCATTTCAAACTCAACTCAACATTTATTCAACATTCGGAAGCTGTACATCACTATAGAAGGAACCTTGCTATTAATATGGATACGAGAAGGGTCCGGGATGTCGCGGCTCAAGCGTTTTAATCATATGCTGAAATCCCACATCTTCATCAATGGAGTATGGCAACAGAACTTCATGGCAATGAACACCACAAGCGTTTAGTTATTGTTTCATGTATGTCTGAATTAACACTGAGTGCCTGCTTAAAAACGGAAGGGAGTGTGTGCAGTTTCGGCTCACCTGTGGCTCTGTGTGTGCCACATGCTATCTTTTTCTGGGTGATATTGTCATACATGATTAATCATATATTGATGTATTACCTGTATACAGCACTCGCGTTGAGCAATGTCTGCAAACAATGCCTGTTTTATAAACTTTTTTGACCATCGCTGTTGTAATTGACTGCAAAAAAAAAATCTTCCCAGACGGGAGACTTGAATAACGCTTTATCAGTGGCTCGTTTTCTCCCCTTGGTGCTTGCCATTTTCAACTACACACAACGCGTGCAGAACAGTGATGTCATCAAGTTGACCCATGTGAAACACAGGCAGAGCGTATCCATTTACAGATTAATTCAGGTGCATTAGCGGTGGTTGTAACTGTGCGTGTCTATTTGACGCTTTGTTTTCTTCGCCAAACCTTGTGCTCCAGATGCGTCATTAAACTTGGTGAACCACAGTGCCAGTGCTAACCGAACTGTGAGTGGCGAACCGTACGGTTCGATTTTTTACTGAGAACCGTTACAACCCTAGTGTAAACCTAGACAAGAGCATCCTGTTGCCAGGGCAACAGACTCTGTTTCTAGATGTGGAGCTGGGCTCACAGGTTATGCATGCGAGAAGGAACAGAAAATCAATAAGAGAAATATCAAGAAAAAGAGAAAGATAAGAAATGTGTGGATTCCCAGTTTGTATGGTTTTGGTTTTTATCACCTGCTTTTCCCAGGTTTTCCCCTTTTTTAAATTGTGTTCCTTGAACATTAACTTATGAGGACAGGTGTTGAAGGGTTGTTGTTGTTTTATTTTCTTGCCACACTTGACAACTGACAGAGGAAATTATTAGACAGGGAGAAGGGCAATGGTATCTGGACATGCTGCAGGCAAGATTCGAACCTATGTCTCCCACATGAGCACCACAGCTTAATGTGGCTGGCCATAGCTCCGACAGTGTTATAGGTATTTGCTGTGCTTTTGGTTTATATATCATTATGGCTTTAATAATGGTTATTGATGAATATGCCTGGGTTGTCTAATAAAACCCATGTCTATGTTTTCCATATCCATAAATAGATTAATTATGTACACACACGGCTACACTCCGATATGATAGTTGGGGGTGTGTGTAAATATATTTGTGTGTGTGTGTGTGTGTGTGTGTGTGTGTGTGTGTGAGAGAGAGAGAGAGAGAGTGAGAGGCAACAGGTGCACTTAGTGCATTTTTTAAGTTTATGCAAGCCAACTCACCAAGTGTCATGACAATGAGAACGCACAATGTTTTTTCTTCTAACTATACTGTCATTAAATGTCCAATTTACTGTCTGCTATACCCATTAATTAACACATCTCTTTATTTTAAAGGTGCTAAAAACATTTTTTCATTTGTTTAAATATAGCCCATTCTAGTGTAGCAGGAGTTGTAGACACATTTAGCCTCAAAGGTCGAAGAGAAATAAGGTACTTCACAGATGCTTTTGATAAATGTTCTTCTTTGTTATGAGTTTAGGTTGCATGTTTTATTATTTCAATTTAAAGATTAAAAAAGGACCCAAATTTATAAAATTTTGTCCATGCAGCTCGTCTGTTATATTGCAAGTCTTCTGAAGGCATACAATGCATTTTGGTAAGAAATGGCAAGAATTTTTCAGGGAAAATTGTAACATCTGTTGCGCTTTCACAAGTGCTTTGAAAAGCTTGTTCACAGTGGCACGTGTGTTCACTTGAGAACTTGGGTTGTTTTAAGTCTCGTGTGAATGCGAGCCCCTGTGAAAGAACTTTTCTCATAGCGACATGAACTGCATAAGGGTGAGTAAATTATGACAGAATTTTCAATATTTGGTTAAACTATTCTTTAAAAAAAAAAAGGTCCAAGAGTTACAACTAAAAGACACTGGACACAGAGATGACTATGACAGTAATTGATACAGACTGAAAGGGACACTAAAAGAGAGAAAAATGTCTTGTTACTTTAGAGTAAATGGGGAAACTCTTGAGTCACAGGAAGTGCTGTTTTACAAAGATCCCATGTGTACCATTATAAGGGAAGATTCAGTAAATGTGCAACCTTTTCCTCAAGCTTTTTCATTTAGATGCTGTTCTCTGTTTGTGTGTTTTAGGGGATGTGTACATACAACCCACGCAAGACACTAAAAATCCGGTCATCTATGGGGTCTTCTCAGTTTCTGGGTGAGTTTGAACATGTCAGACAAGGTCTTCCACCATCTGGAACCTTGTCCAATCATCTATAAACACTGTAGGGTTTGTTTAAGCATGGGCAGTTGTCCTCTGCAGTTTTGAGCTACAGTATTTGCCTCTTAACCCCCTTGCAACATTCAAAACATAGGGAGAATATCTACCCATCCATATCAATAGTACATGGTAGTATGCAAATCACAAACAAAGATTTTCAGTAGCCCCTTGAATGGCCACTTTTTAAAGCATTTTTACTATGCAATTCTTTATACTGTATATGATCAGTTCGAGCCTTCTAACAAAAGCTTTATCATTATTTCCCCACAGCTCTGTATTCAAAGGCTCGGCCGTCTGCGTCTACTCCATGGCGGACATTCGGATGGTGTTCAATGGACCGTTTGCCCACAAAGAAGGCCCTAATTTTCAGTGGGTTGCCTACACTGGCAAAATCCCATATCCTCGGCCAGGAACAGTGAGTATCAACAACTTATAAACCAGAAAACCAATACTAAAATGGATTATTGACAAGCAGGTGTAGTAAAAATAGTCTAAACCTGCTTTTGAAGGTCAAAACAAAAAGCTCAAACTTTAAGCTTCAAACTTCCTTGATGAGCTAAAAAAAAATAGATTATGAATGGTTTTTACCCTCAGAGTTAACCCTCTGGGTCTGAGGGTGTTTTGGGCCCTGGAGAAGTTTTGACATGCCTTGATATTTGTGCTTTTTTCAGTTGCTTAAAAACATATTAATGGCTAAAGCCTGATAACACTGTATTCAGCACAAACTGGGCTACAGTAATATGTGAACAACATGTATGTTCATGTTTGTATTTTTGAGAAAATAACATTTATGTGTGGTTTTTGAAAAAACAAAAATTTTAAGTCACTGAAATAAGGCCATATAACACATACTAAACATTTGTTCACAAGACTTTTGAGAACTGGATCTTATAGCCTAGAGTTTTTGCTACAAAAATGATGTGAAAACAATCCTGATCACTCATTCATACAAAACAATATAGTCATGTAACTTTTGTAAGACACTTTTAGTGTTAGAAAGGCCATATGCGAGGAGGCGTGGATGATCATGAATATTGACGTGACTCACAGCTGAGGAGACAAAGACCCCTCACCTAAGAGAGAATGAATGTGAGGAGACTTAATGATTGAATGTATTGTTTGTAGTTTAAGTTAAAAGAAGTAATCTGACTATACATTTTCTTTACATAAAGACTTTACTTAAAAACGTTAGACTTACACTACCATTTAAAAGTCTGTAAGATTTTTTAATGTTTTAGAAGAAGTCTCTTCTGCTCACAAAGGCTGCATTTATTTGATCCAAAATACAGCAAAAACAGTGATATTGTGAAATATTTTTACAATTTAAAATAACTGTTTTCTATTTGAATATATTGTAAAATGCAATTTATTCCTGTGATCAAAGCTGAATTTTCAGCATCATTACTGCAGTCTTCAGTAAAATTAAATTACTTACTCATCTGAAATTGTATCCTCGGCTGGATCAAGTCGCTCTTCAAAATGCAAACGTTCCTCGTCGGATTCCCGCTCTTCTTCTGAGGTAAATGTGAACTCTTCGTCACTGTCCAGGACCTTCCTCACCTCTGCAGTGTGCCATCTTCCAAATGCGCAGAAAAGTGAATGAACTTGATGCTTTTTAAGGCACTGTTGGGGGGGTTTACCATTTGCATCGATCGCCTCAGCACATTACCGTATGAGTAGCACGCTCTGCTGGTGGGTGGGATCACATTAGGGATAATTAGCTGAGCCAGGAGAAACTGTACATCGCTTTGTTTCATACAGATTACATTGCAGGAGAATATTTGTTTTAAATTTGAATTATTTTATTTAAAAGTAGACATTTTAAGCTTTCTTTAGACATATGTTTCATGTTTGTGTGATAAATATTCGCGGAGTTAAGTTCATTTTTGTGATGTGTTTCAGAAAGATGCTTGCGGAGACAGAGACGGCTGAAAGCGCACCCTGTTTATTTTCTTTATTTTACAAAAGCACAAGGTTTTGTTGTTATTGTGAGTGTACGCAAATAAAAGTAGACCCTTTATAGTCTCTAATGATGTCTTACACTTATCTGTATGCCCAAAAATGACGGAGTATTTTAAGTTGTTTCCGCTGTTATGAGGAAAAAATCCAGCAGGATGCGCCGGTGCGTCCGTCAACCCCAGAGGGTTAACCATGTTGTGTAAGGTTTAAGTTTAGCCTTCAACGCTACTACATTCTGTGATTACAGTGACTATTTGATGGGAGCATAGAGTAACTACAACAGGGGTTTAAATACAATAGGGGACTATTGAATGATTTCATATCAGGATCAGAATCAGAATTAACTTTATTGTTATTGTATACTTCCACATACAAGGAATTTTTCTTGGTGACAGAAGCTTCCATTGCACAAACAATACAACAAGACAGAGATAATTATAAATAAAAAAAATAGAATAAAACTAAAGATAAAATAGAAATATAAGTATTCAGAAATACACAATAGACAAAAAAAATACATATACTATGTACAAATACAAATCTGTTATATACAGGAGAGTAACTACATTTGCAAAGTACAAAGTAACTACATTAGAATATTACAGAGTAACATCATTAGAATTAGAGTATAGAGATTCCATTGGATGAAGTCATTCCTCACCATCCCTCTATCTTTGTCAGTGTCCTGGTGGGACTTTCACCCCTAACATGAAGTCCACGAAGGACTACCCTGATGAAGTCATCAACTTTATGAGGAACCATCCCACCATGTACAACGCTGTGTATCCAGTGCTTAAGCGCCCCCTGGTGGTCAGGACCAACGTGGGCTACGAGTTCACCACCATCACAGTGGACCAGGTGACTGCGGCTGATGGCAACTATGAGGTGCTCTTCCTGGGTACAGGTGAGTTTGTAAACTATCCCCATTTATGCATGTATATATATTGTTATATTGTCACATAGGGCATCCAAGATGCAAGATCAGCCATTGGGAATCTTTATTCTCCACAAACTCATTAAAAGAGACATTGTAAAATAAGATCTTTGCACTTTGTTGCACTCACAACCAGTAAGAGAAACTTAAACTAAAACAGGGTCTTAGAAAGTTCAAAGGAATCACATCTTGCAAAGGCCCACCTAATTAACATTTTGGCTGCTAATGTTTACTCCCCAAGTATCATTAGTTAATTATATTTCATGAATAACAATAGCGATTTGTTACATTTAATATTTTATTAATTAATTTTATTTTATTTATATATATTTATTATATATATAATAAAGATTATATATATATATTTGGCTTTTTGCACACCAGTACTTTAGTAAAAACATAGAAATTTACAAAAAAACTGCATTGTAAGTGTCGCTGCAGTGTCGTGAGGCGTAATGGTGGTGCGAATGTGCCTTTCCGTGCGGGCGACCTGGGTTCGATTCCGCCTTTTTCCCAGTCTTTTTCCCATTCTGTTTCCTGTCTCCACTCTTAACATTTTCTTTAATACTACTTATAATAATAAATAAAAATGAATATAAATGTAGTAATAATGTAGTAACCGTGATTTTTGGCAGAAACCATAGATTTGATGCAATTAACAATGGAGTTAATATAGTAATCATTTCTCATTTTGTTGTTATTATGATTTGACTACAAAATACCATGGTAATACTATGGTTACTGTAGCAAAAACATGGTTAATTTTTGTAAAGGTAGGTTGGAGTTATGTTTAGGGGTAGGGTGTCTGTAAATAAATGCAATAAACATGTGATGCCCCTATACTGTATGTTAGAATTTAAATAGGGGTGCAAATAGCACCATTATTTGTACCAGGGTTGGGGTGAAAATAATATGTGCCACTATTTGTTCTGGGTTTCAAATAGCATCTGCCTCAAAAAAAAATACTTTTGTTCATTGTTGATCCATGTTAGTTCATAATGCATAACTTACAGTTAAAGAATACAACTTAGAATTAGAAATTATTAGTATTGCTCTCCTGTTAAAAATATATTTGTGGTTTAATAGAAATAAACATTAACCACGATAAATAAATGTTATTTTTTATTGTTAGTTCACATTAATGTTTGTGCTAATTACTGTTACGTACGCAAGCTTCATTGTAAAGTGTTACCAATACATTACATGGAAGTTAAACTAGGTTTATCATGGAAGGTGTTTAGGTTAAGTAAATAAGTCACTGTTCGGAAACTGCCATAGGATAGAGGGGAAAAAAGTCTGTTTCATTCCTTCTCAGTCTACTGTAGCTCAAAAAAAAAATTATCAGAAGAGGAGAAAAGCACCTGACCCTACTTTGATGGATGTCTAACACAAAAAGGGCTTTTCTGTTCCATCTGTCTGTTCTTGATAATAAACGCTTTGAAAGCAGCACCTTAAGGCCAGGAGGTCACTGTATGAGAATCCATCATACTCCCTCTCTCTCTCTTTTGCTCTCTCTCGCCTTCACTAACTCTCTTGTTTGTCTCCTTTTCTAACTTTCTTTTAACCTTTAAAAGTCAAAATGACATCATTCTCTGGTAAACACGGTCTTGTCGTGCTGTAGGTTATCCCTTTATGTTTGTCTGTCTCTTCTGAGTCCAAGAGGCTAATGGGTTTTTAGATCAACTCTGTGTGCCCCTTTACACCTCTAGCCACTCACAGGAACATCCCTGGCTTTCAACTACTGGAACTTGACTCCATTCAGATCTCAGGTTAGATTAGAACTATTGCTCCCATCACGATAAATCTCTGGCAACGTACACAGAGGAATGCAATGAGCACACTTAAATCAAACATGCCTTTCGGTCGGGCGCAGCCACTGAAATACCTCAGCTTTCAGGACAGCTGACAGGGAATGGCAAAGATGAAAGATTATGCTGTAAAAAGCAGTAAAAACAAAAGACAAAAGAGAGATTTTAAAAGGAAGGGATGGTGGATGGAAAATGTGAAGAGCGTAAATGGTAAAAAGAGTGACTCGAGGGGAGATGGAGATAAATGTGTTTCTGGATTCTGTGAAATATAGTAGCTGTGATTTTATCAGGTCATAAGATTCAGAGACAAAAGACCTGGGAAAAAGGCAAAGACAGAACGTTGTCAGAGTTTGAGGTATATACATTTTTTGGGGTCAAAGACACATGTTTTGGCGTGACTTTGCAAGAGAGAGCCAGTTTTTTTAATGTTTGGTTCTTGTAACCTAGTAGCGCTCTTTCAGGACATCATTCAAACATTTAAAGTGTTGGCTTAGTAAATATTCTAGCTTTTATTTGTCCACAGATAAAGGTACGGTACAAAAAGTGATTGTCCTGCCCAGAGATGACCTGCAAACAGAGGAACTTGTGTTGGAAGAAATGGAGGTCTTTAAGGTGAGACTTTGCCCTTGGTGTCTTCTGTTGCAGACTAACTTGTATTATTACAGGGCTCAAATCTGCTAAAAAGTGCCTAAATGTGAAGTGCAGTTGAGAACAACTGATTTCCTACACAATTGTGCTCTCTCGTATGATACCACATTCTCTTTCTTCACACATACAGTACCAAATACTAAAATTTTAACTCAAATCAAAATTTCATTGCCATTTATTTATTAGTTGGATATGTAGCCATGTAATAAGCAGGCTAGCCAGTCATTATCATAAAATAAACCTCTTCAGCGTTATATTAGACCTTTTCAGGGTCCTGGTCACCCTGCCTGGGTTTATTCTTCGATAATGACTGGCTGACTGTAGTGTCCTTTACTTGTGTGATTTTTGGTTGTTTGTTAATGAGCTTTTCATTAAAGAGCCGAGCATAACATAGTCTTCCTATGTTTCTTTTGCAGGTCCCTACTCCTATCACAACTATGAAGATTTCCTCAAAACGGGTAAGAATTAGCTATTCACTAAACATGATAAAATGGTTCACAAACATTGTGTCTTTAGGAATACATGAAACAATACAGTAGATAAAAAAGAACAGATTAATAGAAACCTTGTGGTAGATGTAACTGCTATCTGTCTAAACAGTACCCCCCAATATTCCTACACCCCTTCCATATGGGAATATCAATTTTATAGGTGTATTGGGGGAATAATTTTAAGTTTAATTTGGGTTTTGGCTTTCATTATGATTAGGATTGTAGGCAGATGTGGTATGACATCATTATTAGGCCGTAATTTAAGCACAGCGCTCTGCCGGTATTACTGATTTAAAACAGCTGATGCTAAAAACAGAACTGTGCATAAGTGTCCTAACACTGGGGAACAATAGCTGCATTATCAGAACACACTTAATTTTGCAGTTCAAAACCTGCACAGACCTGCCTGTATCTTTCTTTAATTCATGCCAATAGAGACAAGACAGTAGGGCTCTCTTTTTTTTTCCAAAGGGGTTTTCGTTTGAGAGAATATATCACCCTGAACTTTTATGATCAAATTTTATTTCAATTAAAGAGAGATAAACAAAACAAAATACCACTGTGAAACAATGGTTACTGTGGTTAACCCTCAGGGGTTGACGGACGCACTGGCGTCCTGCTGGATTTTTTCCTCATAACAGCGGAAACAATTTAAAATACTCTACATTATTTTTGGGCATACAGATAATTGTAAGACATAATTAGAAACTATAAAGGGTCTACTTTTATTTGTGTACACTCACAATAACAACAAAACCTTGTGATTTTGTAAAATAAAGAAAATAATCAGGGTGTGCTTTCAGCCGTCTCTGCCTCCGCGAGCATTTTTCTGAAACACGTTACGAAAATGAACTGAAACTCAGCGAATACTTATCACACAAACATGAAAAGCCCCAGAGGCAGGTTTTTATATATATATATATATATATATTAAAATGCAATTTATTCCTGTGATGTAAAGCTGAATTTTCAGCATCATTACTCCAGTCTTCAGTGTCACTTGATCCTTCAGAAATCATTCTAATATGCTGAAATGCTGCTCAAGAAACATTTATTATTATAATCAATGTTGAAAACAGTTGTGTACAATTTTTTTCAGGATTCTTTGATGAATAGAAGTTCAAAATAACAGCATTTATCTGAAATAGAAAACTTTTGTAACATTATACACTACCATTCAAAAGTTTGGGTTCAGTAAGAAATTATTTTCTTTCTTTTTTTTTTAATTTTTATTAGAAATGAATACTTTTATTCAGCAAGGATGCATTATATTGATCAAAAGTGACAGTAAAGACATTTATAATGTTACAGAAGCTTTCTATTTCAGATAAATGCTGCTATTTTGAACTTTCTATTCATCAAAGAATCCTGAAAAATAAAATGTATATATTGTGTATATGCCCTATATCAGATATTACATTTTATTCTGTTCCCAGGGGAGGGGTCTTTGTCTCCTCAGGTGTGAATCACATCAATATTCATGATCATTCACGCCTCCTCGCATATGGCCTTTCTTACACTAAAAGTGTCTTACAAAAGTTAAATGACTATATTGTTTTGTATGAATGAGTGATCAGGATGGTTTTCACATAATTTTGTAGCAAAACTCTAGGCTACAAGATCCAGTTCTCAAAAGTCTTGTGAACAAATGTTTAGTATGTGTTATATGGCCTTATTTCAGTGACTTAAAATTTTTGTTTTTTCAAAAACCACGCATAAACAAAATACAATAAACACACTGCAGTGATGCCCATGTACTGTATGTTAGTATTTAAATATGGGTACAAATAGTATCTGACACTATTTGCACCAGGGTTGGGGTGCAAATAAAAACTGCCACTATTTGCACTGGGGTGTAAATAGGATATACCATTATTTGCACCAGGGTGCAAATGCCAAAAAAAAAAAAAAATCCCATAGACTTACATTGAGTGAGGGACGAGGGACCCGAGGACATACTAAAACGCTGAACATGGCTTAATAGACTAAAACAATAAACCCCATCTACTGCTAAAAGAATGACAACTATTTTTATGTTAAACTCTGCAAATATAAATTTTCTTGTAGACAGTATTCTTATTCCAAGGCCACTTTATTAGTATGTTAAGGCACATTAAGTCTTTTCTTTATAACGGAAAGAAACTAAATGAAATACTTTGCCAGCAGCCATATCACCTTGGGCTCCTTAGTTTTTCTGTGTAGCTAGTGTTTGATCAATAAGGTGTATAATGTGTCTTCCATGACCACTGCCTTAATACTGTACATTTAGCTATGTTAAAGGAATAGATCACCCAAAAAAGAAAATTCTCGTCATTTACTCACCCTTATGCCATACCAGGTGTGTATGACTTTTCTTCTTCTGCTGAACACAAACAGAGATTTTTAGAAGAGTATCTCAGCTCTGTATGTCCATACAATGCAAGTGAATGGTGACCAAAACTTTGAAGCTCTAAAGAGCATGTTAAGGCAGCATAAAAGTAATCCATAAAACTCATCCATGTCTTCTGAAATGATTTAATCTGTATTGGGTGAGAACAGACCAAAATGTAACTCCTTTTTCACTGTAAATCTTGACATTGCAGTCTCTAAGCTTAATCATGCTCTATTGCACTTCTTAGCTCTTGATGCATGTGCAGAGCACTAGATGGTGCCAGGAAGTGTAATCAAGCTTGAAATCATGATAGCCAAGGATATGATGTCAAGATTTAGAGTAAACAAGGAGTTACATTTTGGTCTGTTCTCACCCAAAAACAATTGCATCATTTCAGAAGACATGGATTAAACCATTGGAGTCGTATGGATTACTTTTATGCTGCCGTTAGGTCTTTTTTGGAGCTTCAACATTTTGGTCACCATTCACTTCCATTGTATGGACCTACTGAGCCGAGATATTCTTCTAAAAACCTTACTTTGTGTTTTACAGAAGAAAGTAAGTCATACATATCAGGTATGGCATGAGGGTGAGTAAATGATGAGAGAATTTTCATTTTTTGGTGAACTTTTCCTTTAATCTTTTAATGGTGTCTGTGGCGTAGAAAACGCTTATGTAAAAAATCTTTCTCTTTGGATTAGGATGTCTTTGTTTTGACAATAAAAAAGTGCATAGGTCAAGGAAAGTATGAAAAAAAATTGTCCTTGTTTGGCGGTTGTTTTTAGTACAATTTCCCATTTTAAGTTTTTTTTTTTTCTCTAAGCATTTTAGAATGTCCCGGGACCCGAGCCATATCTAGTTGGGGGTGTGCTCTGTTGACTTGAGCCAGGAAGCAATACCCTAGCAACTACATAGCAACACGCGAAAAACACCCAGAACACCTTAGCAACCACATAGCAGCACCATGGCAAGCATTGTGGCAGTGACTTTTGCATGGGCAATAGTCACTCACATTTTCTTCAAATGTAAATATCACTGTGTTCTTTGCTGCTCTGCATAACAGTGTCTGATCGAAACTTCTATGTATTTATTTTAATCATAGCAACAACTATATGTGGCATCTGCTTTGGGAGTGACTCACTTGGTCCTGCACAGGTGTGATGTCTACGGTGAGGCATGTGCAGACTGTTGTCTGGCCCGGGATCCTTACTGTGCCTGGGACGGAAAGTCCTGTTCTCGGTACTCTGCATCGCAGAAGAGGTAAATATGTCAAAACACTTTAAATGATGGTCACGCAGACATGTGTGTTGTGTCATCACTTTATCAAACAACATCTTATACTTTTAGATATTGCTTTTAGGTGTGTATAGTGTTCTTAAGTCATCACATTTGATTTTAAATTTCCAGACTGAGCTGTAGTGCTTATGTGGGAAATTTAGGTTGAATCCAGCTTGTATTGCATCCCAATTAAATTCCTTAAAATGTGCCATAACATTCCAAAATCATGAGCATTCATGTGAATTTGATCTTCATTTACAGTCAGAGCATCCAAACTTCTAGGATGGTTGTCAATTAGATGTTGCAATTGTGGAGATTTTGTATCAATACAGCCAGAAACATTAGTCATTCAATGTACTCTTGTTGGCTAATAACAGGTCACAGTTGCAGTTAATCTCTAAGTGTTTGATGGGGTTGAGGTCAGAGCTTTGTGTTGACCAATGAACTTCCTGCATCCCCATCTGATTAAACCATTACCATATGGATCTCAGTTTTTGCTGGGGAGCACTTTCATTGTGAAACGGAAATGGATTTTCCCCAAAGTTTCCCCAAAATTTGGAATGACAAGTGTGTTGAGAATGTCGTTGTTGTGTTGCACAGGCCAAGCCACAAACCACTTTTCCTCATCTATGAAACTTTACACTTAGAGCTGCCTTTTCACTGCTTACAACAAACAACAGATAGATTGAAATTCATTCATTGCACGTGAGGAGTTGCACAGGGTCAGCATGGAGTTCCGACCCTCTGCGTATGCAGAATTTTCGTATGTGATTTGAGCTTCAGATGTGTTGAAATATTTCAACTTATGTGGCTATTATTTCAACTTATGTGGATAGACCGTATGCATCCGACTGCATGTCATTTATTCCAAGCAAAACAATGAGTGTGAAGTGAGAGTTATCAAAGTTTTTTTTAGCTATATCCTAATCGCTTGCTACTTTAGTAGATTGACCAGTTATATATAAAGAAGTCAGAAATTTAAATGTATATTATAAATACTGTTTATTACAAGTGGTTTTTAATTATGATTAAATGTGTACACTTATTTCTGCAAATGCAAAATTTTCAAAATTATGTACTCGTTATTGCTGAAATGTTATAATAATAACAATAATAAATACAACAATCGCACACAGTTATGACATTCTGAGGTTTTTGTAGCAATAGAAAATTTAAGTAGAGAATGCCCTGTCACCCTGAGGACCTGTCACATAAATTTAGCTGTATAGTGCATTCTGATATAATACACTCAGGGACAGTTGGAAACAAATTTGCCTAATCTGGTTATGTTGGCTGCCTTTTAGACGCAGTCGACGACAGGATGTGAAGTACGGAAACCCCATACGGCAATGCAGAGGATACAATTCTAACGGTAAGCTACTATCTCCAATCCACTTTAAGGACGTTCTGGGATAAATGCATTGTAAACATCTGGGTAACACTTTACAATAAGGTTCCATTTGTTAACATTAATTAACAACATTAGTTAACATGAACTAGCAATGAACAATACTTTTATGAAAACTTCATGTATGGCAAGGATGGGCAAGCAGGAGGCAGGAACCGGCAGAACAGTCAACATAAGTTTAATGCCGTACAAGGACTGAAACATAACATAAAACACCTAGACCCACGCCCTCCTCCTCATCACACTCCTCCACCGCCCGAATCAGGCCGGGGAAACCTCCGGTATGACATACTCCCCTCCCCTCCCTTCCTGTTGCCCTTCTGGCCGTCCTGCTGCCGGCAGGTATTCCCCGCTTCTCTGGAGCCCTGGGAGAGATGAGGGGAGGGAGAGGGGAGAGGGAAAGAGCAAGGGGGAGGGACAGAGAGAGAGGAGAGAGAGAGAAAAACTTGCTTGCCTGGTCCCTGGACATACCGTCACCTGGCCCTAAGCCACTCCTCCGCCCTCTGGTGGATGACAGCCGCTCCTCCTCTGGCAGACGGCAGCGAGTCCTCCGACCCCTGTCGGACGCAACGGCTCCTACCCTTCCTGGCGAATGGCAGCGGATCCTCAGACTCCCGGCGGCCGACAGTGACTCCTCCGTCCCCTGGCATATGGCTGCGGCTCCTCCGCTTTCCGGCAGACGGCAGCGGCGAGGACTCCATGACAGCGCATCCCTCCTCCTTCCCGCGTTTCAGCACCAGTGTAATGGGTAAAGGAAGGGCAAGGAGGAGGCGGGAACCGGCAGAACAGTCAACATAACTTTAATGCCATAAAACAACTGAAACAGAACATAAAACACGTAGATGCACACTGAAACACAACATAAAACACCTAGACGCACACACACAGCAGCCGCGTGTGTCTCTCTCTCTCGAACTGGCACCCCCGGCTCGTTTTTATCCCCTCCTGGCTAATTAGTTGACTCGGTGCCGGCTGTGCACCCTCACGGCCCAGCCACGCCCTCCTCCTCGTCACATCATTCTACTCTGATCTGACTTTGTCGTAACATTTAGTTTGTTGACATTTTTGCAGTTTGAGTGACATGTCTCTTGTACTGTACTGGCTCTATCATAATAGTTGAGAGCCAGAAGTCACTGTAATGCTGTGTTGATGTCTGTGAGGAATGATGTGTTGATATTGCTTTCCAGCCAATAAAAACACACTGGAGACAGTGCAGTATGGAGTGGAAGGCAGCAGCACATTTTTGGAATGCCAGGCCAGATCTCCTCATGCGGCCATCAAATGGCACCTCCACCGAGACAACAGTGATAGGAGGAGAGAGGTAAGAGTGCATAACTAGTAGTGATGCACAGTATCTGACAATGTTCAATACAGAGTCAGCCAAATTTACAAGTGGTTAATATCACAGTTTAGTTTTCCTATTTAAACTAGTTCCCTATCTGTCACTCACTCAATGTTGTGTCGATGTAGTGGCATTAGGGGTCACTCTTGGGAGCCCCAAAAACCTCTGCTTTTTTTTAAAAAAGGCCAATGGGAATTGGCTAGTGGAATTTGCATGCCACTCTCCCAGACATACGGGTATAAAAGGAGCTGGTATGCAACCACTCATTCAGATTTTCTCTTTGGAGCCGAGTGGTTGTATTTAGTGCACTGAAATCAATTCCCTCCAAAGACGCACCTCAAAACTGCTGAATTTTCGGCGCATTTCAGTGGCTTCTCCCCCTCTGCATTTATGGAGTGCAGAGAATGCCCCTGAGCGATTCGGCAGAGCGAAAATCAGAGTGTATTCTAAAAGAGTATATTTTCATTCACAAAAAGAGCGGCACACACCGAACATCTTTTTAAAGACGCCTTTCCGTTTGTGTGTTTATTCATGGTTGCGGTCGTTATCTCTCTGCTTCTGATGGCCACGATCGCTGTCTTACGTGTCTGGGCGCTGCCCATGTGGAGACATCGTTTGTGGATGGGTCATGTCCTCCAATCTCCCCTGAACCCTCGCGGCTCGACAATTACCCGTGGCTCGTGGCGCTGCCCATGGCCAAAAGTTTGACAAAAGAGTGGTTTTCTCGTTTCCTGGGTCACATATCCGGTGCGCACGGCCATCGTCATGACCACCGTCCACCGTCCCATTTTTGCAGGTATGGTGCTCCAGCGATGGACCCCCCACCCCTGTGTGCCCAGCTGTGGCACAAACACGCCCACACAGGCTTGGTTCCGGTGGACTACGGGGACGAGATTTCTCCTCCCTCCTCCTTGGCCAATCTTATGGTGGGCGGCAGGAGCCAAGTAAGTACTTTGATGTCCCTGGACTCAGCATGGCCACGGGGCTCGAGTCCCCTCGACGTGGCACCTCGAGCTCCGCCCCGCCACGAGGCCCCACCCGCCGGTACATCCGACGTGATCATTCCCTTGGTCCCCCTCGCCCGGAATTTGGGCGCGTGGCTCACGCTTTCCAACCCGCCGCGATGGCTGACCTGGACTGTCCGAATCGGCTACGCGATTCAGTTCGCCAGGCGCCCGCCCAGGTTCAGCGGCGTCTGCTTGATCTCAATGAAGGGCGAGAACGCAACTACCTTACGTGTGGAGATCACAACCCTTTTACGCAAGGGCACGATAGAGCCTGTTCCTCCAGCCGAGATGAAGAAAGGGTTCTACAGCCCTTACTTCATTGTACCGAAGAAAGGCGGTGGGTTGCGACCAATCCTGCGAGTACTGAATGGGCTTTGCACAGACTCCCGTTCAAGATGCTGATGCAGAAACACATTCTAGCAAGCATCCGGCATCAAGATTGGTACGCGGCGGTAGACCTGAAGGACACGTACTTCCACGTCTCGGTCTTACCATGACACAGGCCCTTCCTGCGGTTTGCCTTTGAAGGTCAGGCGTACCAGTACAAGGTCCTCCCCTTCTGCCTGTCCTTGTCCCCTCGCATCTTTACGAAGGTCGCAGAGGCAGCCCTTGCCCCTCTAAGGGAAGTGGGCGTCCGCATCCTCAACTATCTCAATGACTGGCTAATCCTAGCTCACTCTCGAGAGTTGCTGTGCGCACACAGGGACCTTGTGCTCCGGCACCTCAGCCGACTGGGGCTTTGGGTCAACTGGGAAAAGTGCAAGGTCTCCCCGGTTCAGAGCATCTCTTTCCTCGGTTTGGAGTTGGACTCAGTCTCAATGACGGCTCGCCTCACGAACAAGTGGGCACAGTCGGTACTGAACTGTCTGAAGGCGTTCAGACGGAGGACAGCAGTTCCACTGAAACTGTTTCAGAGGCTCCTGGGGCATATGGCATCCTCAGCGGCGGCCACACCACTCGGGTTGATGCATATTAGACCGCTTCAGCACTGGCTTCAGACTTGAGTCCTGAGATGGGCATGGCGCCGCGGGACACATCGTGTGGCCATCACGCCGATCTGTCGCCACCTCTTCAGTCCTTGGACCGACCTTGCATTTCTACGGGCAGGGGTTCCCCTAGAGCAGGTCTCCAGGCACGTCGTGGTTACAACAGACACCTCCAAGATGGGCTGGGCTTCACTCTCTTTGAAGACTGCCCTCCTAACTGCGCTCACTTCCATCAAGAGGGTAGGGGACCTGCAGGCATTCCCTGTCAGCAAATCATGCCTGTTCAGTCCGGGTTACTCTCAAGTGATCTTGAGACCCCGACCGGGCTATGTGCCCAAGGTTCCCACGACCCCTTTTAGGGATCAGGTAGTGAACCTGCAAGCACTGCCCCAGGAGGAGACAGACCCAGCCTTGGCATTGCTGTGTCTGGTGTGAGCTTTACACATCTATTTGGATCGCACGCAGAGCTTTAGAAGCTCCGAGCAGCTCTTTGTCTGCTTTGGTGGACAGCGGAAAGGAAGCGCTGTCTCCAAGCAGAGGATTGCCCACTGGGTGATTGACGCCATCGTGATGGCATATCACACTCAGGATGTGCCACCCCCTGCAGGGTTACGAGCCCACTCTACCGGGAGGGTGTCGGCCTCCTGGGCCCTGGCCAGTGGCGCCTCCTCGGCAGACATCTGCAGAGCAGCGGGCTGGGCAGCACCCAACACCTTTGCGAGGTTCTACAATCTCCGGGTTGAGCCGGTCTCGTCCCGTGTATTGGCAGGCACGAGCAGGTAAGTTCCGGGACAGCTGGCCAGGTGTACCGCTTGCGCATAGCACCTTTCACCTTCCTTGAGGTGAAGACATGCGCTCTTGACTCCCAGTCGTGTTCGCAGACTGTGATCCCTGGATGACTTTCCTCCTTAGCCCTCTGGCAGTTGAGTTTGTGGAGAAACTAATGAGGCCCTGTACTAAGGTAGGTGCTCCACATGTGCTGGTTCCCCGAAGGCAACTCCATGTGATATCTTCCGCAAAATCGTTTGCCTGTCGGTAAACTGCGTCTTCCTTGGGCAGAGGCCCCTCTGCCCCCGGTCGCCATGCTTTGTAGAATGCTTTGTAGAATTCCCCCCTTCGGGTAGGACCTACCATGGGACCTCTCCACATGACATACTTCCGACAAGACTCGGTAAGACCATGTGACGTATTCCACTCAAAATACCCCCCCCCCCCCTTTTGGGCGGGGTGTGGTATCCGTGGTGTCTTCCCCTTGGGAAGTATACCCCCCGACATAGACACTTATTGCTCCCAGTCGGTTAACAAATTCCACTCTTTTTTGGGGAAAAAAAGAGGAAAAGAGGCCTCGGCTGGGCTAGCCTGTCCCTATTGTTGGGCAGTCGACTTGTTCCTGAAGGACCGTTCGACGCTCATAAGAGCGTTGGGGGAGGTTACGTGACGGCCTGGTGCGCTGGCTACGAGGCACACAGCGGTCTGCAGTCATGCACCGCCAGTTCATGTAACACAGTTCAGATAGTTGTGGTGTTTTGTATAGGGACCCCTAGTGTCACTACATCGACACAATGTTGAGTGAGTGACAGATAGGGAACGTCAAGGTTACTTTCATAACCTCCGTTCCCTGATGGAGGGAACGAGACATTGTGTCCCTCTTGCCACAATGCTAAACTACCCGCTGAAATGGCCGGGACCTGGTCTCGGCTCCTAAGCACAAATCCTGAATGAGTGGTTGCATACCAGCTCTTTTTATACCCGTATGTCGGGGGGAGTGGCATACAATTCCACTCGCCAATTCCCATTGGCCTTTTTTAAAAAAAGCAGAGGTGTTTGGGGCTCCCAAGAGTGACCCCTAGTGTCACTACATCAACACAACTTCTCGTTCCCTCCATCAGGGAACGGAGGTTACGAAAGTAACCATGACGTTTTCTATGCCAGGTTTCCAAAGAAATAAACAGTTATCCATCCTTTCTACAGGATATATTGTAATGTTTTGATGCCTAATTTTACTTGAAGCACTTGAAACTCAAAGATTTAGTGTGAAAAAAAAAAACAATAACAAAAAAAACAAAACAAAAAACAGGCAAGATTGCATTGGTTTATAATTAAGCAATAATGTATGAGAGGTCATGCTGTATGGTGAATAAAACTATGGCAAAAGGATGTTGTTAGACACAATGTATAGTGGCAACGCTTTCACCTTGACTAAATACTACCAGGGGTTAAACTGGAATTTCGGTGGTGGGGAAACCCTAAAATCGGATGATGATTCTGGTGTCATAGGTGCCAAATTGCCACTGCATATCAGTTGATGTCAGAAATGGATGTGCAGTTGGTTGAACATTTGGTGATCTGGAACAGACTTCAGAACAATAGAGAAATGGTACGCATCTGTATGCAAAAGTGCGCTGTCTTAAGCTTCTCTAGAGAGCGGTGTCGCTCTTGAATGCCGCTTCTACCAGGGTCCGCATCTGACTGGAGCGAACCCATAGCCCGAGATGGAGTACTAGTATTAAAATTATAGGGAGAAATTGGAACACCCAATATGGCGGATGTAGAAAAGGAAGTCTCTCCTTACAGGTAAAAGAGCCTATCACCTTTCAGATGCAGACTTTGCCTTTTAGTTAGCTCGAAAACGTGCATGCAAATCAGCTGGACCAGTCTGAAAATAGCATTTTTTTTAATTTTTTTTTTGCGTGATCAGAGCTGATTTTAAATGTGTTCTTTGATCGGTACCTTGACCAACCGTTTTGCTGTACTTTTATGCCGCTTGTTTTTATAGAAAACAGCTGCCCGGGAGCGTTCCAAATATGACTGCCAAGTGGACTGACTTAACTTGAAAGGGACTTTGGCGAAGCATAGTGCTTGATGGAATAAACTTTTTTTAAAGGTTTTTTGAGCAAGTACACTCGTTAAATGGAGACAGAATGTGTGAAATACAGTATATTAATCAGGAACTGGATTGGAGCGTACAAGAAATGGAATAGATGTACAAACAAACTGTTTTGTTTTTTTCTGTTTTAACTCGATGGTGCTAGAAAGCCATTCAGGACCATCATGGCCCAATTTAACCCCCTGCATACTACCATACTACTCTTACTACTTCTGCTGTATCTTTAAATGTTATTACGAATTTAGCCAATGTAGCACAACTTTGAGTGCCTTATTGCTTCCATAAAACACTTACCACATAATAACAATATTGAGAATAAAATTTTCATTAAAATTATGTTTTGTTAAGCAAAACAATTAAGGGCAATACTTCCACTTGAAGATTTAGTCCCTGACACAACATGACATTGCTATCCAACAAAATTTACGACAAAACTTTCGTTTTCAGTTGGGAATGATGTGTAAACGTAGGAAAATCATTGCGTTTTCAACCAAAAATGTATTAGTGTGGGTGTGATCTAAATAAACACAATCTCATCAATACTTCAGCTCCAGTTTATGGCTCTGATTTATCAAGGGCCACTTGTCTTTTTGTCTCTGTTTCTTTAGGTTCACACCGATGGGCGTGTTTTGAAGACAGACCAAGGCTTACTACTCCGATCTCTCCAGTCCTCAGATTCTGCTATCTACATCTGCACAGCTACAGAGAAGAACTTTAAGCACACCTTGGTAAAACTTCAGCTGGTGGTTCTGACCAACCAGGCCGTCAACAACATCTTGGTGGAAACGGGACGCCCAGCGGTCTCTTCACTCCAGTCTAGTGCCTGGACCCCTAGCGCCGGACAATACAAAGACCTTCTCAACATCCTCAGTCAGCCAGAGATGGGCCTCATAAACCACTACTGCCAGGACTATTGGCAGTATGGAGACCCATTGACAGGAGACATCAAGGCCAAAGACCTTAAAGAACTGAAGGAACAGAAGAAACCCCGAAATCGTAGACATCATGGAGATGAAGAGGAGACATGAGGGGTTTACTCCCTTGGGCTGCAACCAGTCCTTATCGGAAAGACTTTCTTAAAAGTTCTAAAGGAAGAAAACCTGGGAAAAAGGAAAAACATCCATCAGCTGAATCTGAACTTTGCAAAAAAAAAAAAAAAAAAAGAAAAAAAAAAAGAATTCCCTTTTAACTCATAAAGATGATATCATACACAGTATTTATTGTAGGTTGTATATAGTACCATTCTGTGGATTTCTTTATACAAAAATATTTATGTATAAGTACCTAACGGGCAAATATTATTGCAATAATATTTTTATTGCCAAAACTACAATGAAACAAAATAATTCTCCAATTTCCATCTTCCAGGCATTGATGACTATTGTGTATATTGACATAAACTCCATAAACTATGAACTAAGTTGAACTGAGAAGGGTAAGAAAAGTGTGTGTGGCCCGAAGACTCTCCTGCCCTTTGAACTCTATGCATGGAAAGACATTTGGGAACGGCGAGGCAGGAGACGGTGACATCATAATGCTCCTTACCATTACTCCTGCTTGGTTACAATGATACACCAGCTCATACTGTCTTCCCTGATGTCACTCTATATGCACAGCACATCTGTTTTCGTTGCACAAATGTTCAAAGGTAATCAAATGATATGGCACAATTGTTTTGTGACATAAATGGACTCAAATAAGTTTAGACAGAAATGTAAAACAGCTGCTTGAGGGCTCTAAGTTAGCTTGTTTATTGTTTGCCACTTTTGAAAAGACTAAAAGCATCTCACATCTTCATGATGTCACATTTCAAGAATGCATGATTGGGGGAATCTCACGAAAACATCCCCAAAATCAAAAGAATATAGCGTGTGTGTGTGTGTGTGTGTGTGTGTGTGTGTATATATATATATATATATATATATATATATATATATATATATATATATGTATATATATACACAGTCGTGCTCAAACGTTTGCATTCCCTCGGAGAATTGGTAATATATGTACCATTTTTAAAGAAAACATGAGTGAGCAGGCAAAACACATTTATTTTATTTCTTATGGGATTCATATTCAACTGTAGGTTATAACAGAATGGCACAATCATAAAACAAAACATGGCAACAAAGAAAAAAACCAAATGACCCCTGTTCAAAAGTCTGCATACCCTTAGTTCTTAATACTGTGTATTGCCCCCTTTAGCATCAATGACAGTGTGCAGTCTTTTGTAATGAGGCCCCAAATTCTTGCAGGTGGTATAGCTGCCCATTCGTCTTGGCAAAATGCCTCCAGGTCATGCAAAGTCTTTGGTCGTCTTGCATGAACCGCACATTTGAGATCTCCCCAGAGTGGCTCGATTATATTAAGGTCAGGAGACTGTGATGGCCACTCCAGAACCTTCATCTTTTTCTGCTGTAACCACTGGAGGCTCAACTTAGCCTTGTGCTTAGGGTCATTGTCGTGCTGGAAAGTCCAAGAGTGTCCCATGCGCAGCTTTCGTGCAGAAGAATGCAAATTGTCTGCCAGTATTTTCTGATAACTTGCTGCATTCATCTTGCCATCAATTGTCACAAGATTCCCCGTGCCTTTAGAGCTCACACACCCCCAAAACATCAGTGAGCCACCAACATGCTTCACAGTGGGGATGGTATTCTTTTCACTAAAGGCTTTGTTGACCACTCTCCAAACATAGCGCTTATGGTTGTGACCATAAAGCTCTATTTTGGTCTCGTCACTCCAAATTACAGTGTGCCAGAAGCTTTGAGGCATGTCAAGGGGTTGTCGGGCATATTGTAACCGGGTTTTTTTATGGCATTTGCAACTCGACCATGCAGCTCATTTTTGTTCAAGTATCGTCGTATTGTGCTCCTTGAAACAACCACATCGTCTTTTTCCAGAGAAGACGGTATTTCTCCTGAGGTTACCTGTGGGTTTTTCTTTGTTTCCCAAACAATTCTTCTGGCAGTTGTGGCTGAAATCTTTCTTGGTCTACCTGACCGTGGCTTGGTATCAAGAGATCCCCAAATTTTCCACTTCTTAATAAGTGATTGAACAGTACTGACTGGCATTTTCAAGGCTTTGGATATCTTTTTATATCCTTTTCCATCTTTATAAAGTTCCATTACCTTTTTACGCAGGTCTTTTGACAGTTCTTTTCTGCTCCCCATGGCTCAGTATCTAGCCTGCTCAGTGCATCCACGTGAGAGCTAACAAACTCATTGACTATGTATACACAGACACTAATTGCAATTTTAAAAGTCACAGGTGTGGGAAATTAACCTTTAATTGCCATTTAAACCTGTGTGTGTCACCTTGTGTGTCTGTAACAAGGCCAAACCTTCAAGGGTATGTAAACTTTTGATCAGGGCCACTTGGGTGATTTCAGTTAACATTATGATTTAAAAAGGAGCCAAACAACTATGTGATGATAAATGGCTTCATATGATCACTACCCTTAAATAAAACACAGTTTGTTTGTTTTTTTGCATGAACAGTCTTATTTTCAAAATCAATGCCAAAAGTTCACAATTTCTGCCAGGGTATGCAAAATTGAGCACAACTGTGTGTGTGTGTGTGTGTGTGTGTGTGTATATATATATATATATATATATTTACAGGGTTGGGGAGTAACAAAATACATGTAATGGGATTGCGTATTTAAAATACAAAATATAAGTAACTGTATTCCACAACAGTTACAATTTAAATCATTGGTAATTAGAATACAGTTACATTCAAAAAGTATTTTGATTACTGAAGAGATTACTTTGCATTTTATTTTCATTTGTTTCATTTAATATTTAGTCCTTTCAGATGGAAAACATTTATACATATAAATTGTGATCCAAAGTGCATTTGAACAGCGGTGAAACACTTTCTTATGATGTGTTACATTCATACGAGCAGACAGAGAGGTAAGTTTGGAGCACAAGAAATAGAAATTAACCTTGTGTAAATTGTCGGCTTAATGCTAAGCTAAAATGCTATTTCTAGCCATTTTATATGCACATTACCAGGCATTATCATATTATATATATATATATATATATATATATATATATATATATATATATATATATATATATATTTCTTAAAGAAAATGAAAGCATTTAGGACCATTAAGATTTTTAGAATTGTGATTTCATGACAATGAACATTTTCTTGACAATTAGACCTCCACCCCAAATTATGGTAATGTGTAACATTTTTGAAAAATGTTTTTATTTATTTTTATTCCCATTATTCTAGGTACTCTATTGTAGTTATTTTAATATTTATATAGTTGTTTACTGTATTACAATAAAAGAAATACGGTAAAACAGAATTTTGTGTCAATACTTTGATATATAAATATTCCAATGATTGTTTTGCATCACAGTAATGAGAATGAGATTTTTTATGCTAATGAGATTTGGGGTGATTGTCATAATGATGTACAATTGTCACAATGCAAAAAAAAAAAAAAAAAATCTTAATGGACATAAGTCAAATGAAACCTATTTTAAGCTAAATGTTATTTCTTTCTTTTGATTTTTAGGTGAAATATTATTATGAAAATATGTTTAAGACAGGTTTCATGAGATTCACCCATGAGTGAAACATAGCATGATCATGAATTTAAACAAACTGGTGAAGGCTACAATTTTAGCAAAAGCACATCCTGATATATGGCACAAGCTACATTAAAATACTACACAAAATGTGTTCACACTGTATAAAGCATTTTGTTAAGCATTGAGTTTTCAAACAATTCAAGGTTTTGGGAAGCTGGCTTTTCATTTTGTGCATGATTATGTAGTGGTATTGTAATTAACAAATTAAAGATCGCTACCTTGCAGTTCTTTCTGTTCATATATTTTATCGTAAGGTCAGTGTTGGCTGGGGAACTGGAGGCCTTCATCTGCACAGCTTATACATGCAAAACAGATGGCAACTACTCACCTTAAAATGATGACAAACTGTTTTGTCAGTAGTTGATGGTATTGTCATGTTCCTTGCAAAAAAAAAAAAAAAAAAAACTGCCCCGAAAACATACTTCTTCCTCCTGTTTGAAGCAGTGTCTTACATTGAGAGACAATGGTTGTACAATTTATTGGTATTTTTAAGATGTGTCTGTAGGAAATTTTGTGTGTTTTTATTTTGTTGTCAGTTTGTTGTTAGTATGGATTTTAAGACTAAATGCACAGGTGATGTTACTGTCATAATTGTGTAAATTATTTTCTTTTCCCTATTGCTAACTAATAAATTAAAGCTCTATATTTTATAGTAATTCATGTTGTTGTTTTTTTCCTTGGCCAGCAAAGTTGTTCTCTCAAAGTTTATCACAGACTTGTGGAATGGTTTGGAATTGTTTTTTTTTTTTTTTTAGAAGAATGTCGGAATACACAGGATTTCGTATGGAACTGAATGACACCATGCAACTGAAGGACAAAAAAGCACTATAAATGTATCATAACTATAGTCTCTGAAATTACACAAAAGTTTTGTGAATTACAGTCATTGAGTCATTCAATCCTTGTGCTGTGTTCATTTTGTGCTAACTCATGTTGTATCATTTTGACATGTTGTGTCAAAAATGACGACCCATTAAGATGGTTTATAAATTGTTTATAAATCTCTCATATTGCATATGTTATCACAAGATATTGCATTAGATCTTTTTATCAACATCTTTTTTGTAATTATGACATATATTTTTTGAACATATATAAAAAAATATATATATATTATTTATAGGATTAATTGAACTAAGCTAATTCCCTTGCCAGTGGGGGGCACTCCAAGCAGAATTCAATAATAATAATAAATACAGCTGCAAGCAGTGATACCAAGTTCAAGTCAATTATTGGCACCATGAACAGCAAAAGAAGCTTTGTGACATGTTTTTGGTTAGAGTCTGATGAACAGTGTATGAGGAGTAAGAAAAAGTAAACTTTCAATCATAAAAACCCATTTATTTTAAAAATAACTAAAAATAGCTACTTCTTAGAATTTTTGTCCAGTATGTGGCGCTGTTCTGAAACTGCTCAGGTACACTCAAATCAGGATGGCTATGATATATGCTAAATTTGGTATGAATACGCTAAAGAGTTATGGAGATAGACCCTCACGAACATTTTGGTGTGCTCTTGGTTGAATTCGTTGAAGCGTCATTCGAAAACGGTATGGTTTATCAAAATTCTGTGAAAACGTTTCTGTTGTGAGTGCCTCTAGATGATGCAGGCAAATTTTCGCGCAAATCGGACAAACGGCCTAGGACGAGTTCGGAAAAAGTAGATTTTTCAGAAAATTCAAAATGGCGGGAAAATTTTCATGACGGAAATTGACGTGGTGCAATCAAATCATCTTGAGTCAAGGAATCAGAGGATTAAAGAATTTCGTTTCAAAAGTTCAAAAGTTATTAACATCAACGTGAGTGCAAATTTGGGCAGTTGGTGGTGCTAGAGGGTTTGAGGTAGAGATGCCAAATTTGCTGTGGTAACACATCAGACTGTCCTCTATCTCTGTGCCAAATTTCATAACTTTCCCGTAAGCGGTTCTATGGGCTGCATAGACTCAAGAGCGGAAGAAGAAGAAGAAGAAGAAATATAGCTGCAAGCAGTGATACCGGGGTCAAGCCAATTATCGGCAAGGTGGCACTGTCCGAAAACTTTTTGTGCCCCTTCAGAGCATGGTGCCAAAGACACGTAACGAGTTTCGTAAGGATACACCAAGTCGTTCATAAAATAGAGCATTTTATGTCTAAGTTCAAAATGGCCGACATAGGAATTTTTCATATCGATGGACTCGCTATACCCCACTGAATCTAATGAGATCAATTTTATGATTTTATGACAAACTGTTCAGAATTTATAAACAAAAATGTGCTTTTTTTCATATCTCGCGACCACTAGGTGACACTGTTCCGAAATTGAGCAGGCACTCTCGAATCATGGTGCCTATGACAAATAATACGTTTGTTATGAATAAAGCATTACGGAGATATACCCTCATGTCCATTTTGGCATGCTCTTTGTCGAATTAGTTGAAGCACCATTCGAAAACGGTATGGTTTATCAAAAGTCTGTAAAGAAATTTTTGTCGTGAGTGCCTCTAGATGATGCAGGCCAATTTTCGTGCAAATCTGACAAATGGCCTAGGACGAGTTCGAAAAAGTAGGTTTTTCAGAAAATTATAAATGGCTGACATAGGAATTTGTCATAGCGTTGGACTCGCTATACCACACTGAATCTAATGAGACCAATTTGATGATTTTATGACAAACTGTTCAGAAGTTATAACCACAAATATGCTTTTTTCATATCTCGTGACCAGTAGGAGGCAGTATGCCAAAACACTGCAAGTAACCTCAGGGCCTAATGGTGAGGACACGTACCAAGTTTTGTCCCAATCCCTCAAAGCGTTGCGGAGATACAGCCTCAAGTTCAATTTTGCGCGTTCTTCGTCGAATTTGTTGAAGCGCCATTCGAAAATGGTGTGGTTTCTCAAAATTCTGTGAATGTTTTTTGTTATCTGTGCCTCTAGATGATGCAGGCCAATTTATGTGCAAATTGGACAAACGGCCTAGGACGAGTTCGAAAAAGTAGGTTTTTCAGAAAATTCAAAATGCCGGAAACATTTTTATAGGATGCAATCATAGGGTGCATCGTCTTTTGCCAAGGAATCAGAGGAAAAAAGAATTTCATTTTTAGGTTTCACGGTTCAAAAGTTATTAACATAAACGTGAGTGCAAATTTGGGCAGCTGGTGGCGCTAGAGGGTTTGAGTTACAGACGCCAAATTTGCTGTGGTAACAGATCGGAATGTCCTCTATCTGTGTGCCAAATTTCATAACTTTCGCACAAGCGGTTGTATGGGCTGCCATAGACTCAAGAGCGGAAGAAGAAGAAGAAGAAAACTAACGAAAACAAAAGGGGTCTTTCGACCCTTCAGGGCTTGACCCCTAATATGAAAACTAACGAAAATAATAGGGGTCTTTCACCCCTTCGGGGCTTGACCCCTAATAAGAAAACTAACGAAAACAATAAGGGTCTTTTGGCCCTTCGGGGCTTGACCCCTAATAATAATTACATAATAAATTAAAAACCACTTGTTTAATATAAAGAAAATAAGTGTCATTTTAAAGCCTAGAATCTGAACTTTACAATGCATATAGCTGATCCTACCAATTCTTAAATAATGCTTTTTAATTTGCTGATAAATAAGAACTGTTTCGTTCTCATAATTTGCAAATTTATCACAATTATATTCAGAGTTAATCAAACCATTTAAAAAAAAGATAAGATAGCCATGAGTTATATATCGTTGGAAAGATATCAATTAGTAAAATGCAATGAGCAAATGTTTTAATTAGAGGCCAAACTGCAGTGAGTATTAGTGCATGAAATTCCCACTGACACACATAAATATAATAAACAGCAGTGGCTTTTTTCAAGTTTTTCCTAATTGCTTCCTGAAACATACATATAACATAGACAATGACATATCATAACTTACAGCAGAATATCCCGATTTAAACAAGCCCAAACACAACATAATATGATAAGTAGATCTTAAAATATTACTCAAAGAGTGTACATGGAAAGCCAATGCACAAAAGGGCGCTCAACACATGTGTGCGTGCAGGCGTGCGTGCGTGTGTGTTGTGTGTGCACACGTCCAAGGACTCTGTGTGTGCAAACACATATCCACATACTGTATGTGCTCATCTAAAGGATTGGGATGCTCCTGAACAATTAATATTTCTGTATTTTCTAATCCATTTATTTCCAATGTCCATTTTTGACTGGGAACACAAATGTAACAAACTGAAATAAAACCAATTTTTTTTTTTTTTTAAATGGTCCATTTTTGTGTGTGTTTTCAGATACAATATATGAACAAAGTCAAGGAATTTTATTCCAATTAGATTAAGCAAAAAGAAAAAAAAAAAAAAGAAAAATCTTATGAAAAAAACTTGTCTGGGTCAAAATGACCGGAACACAAAATAAGGGTTAAATGTAAAGTAATAAAGTAAAAGACTGACTTAATGGATCAAAATAAGATAATTTATATGCTTTTTGTGTGTGTGTTTACACTCTTTTTGTCTGTTTCTTAGTGAAATAATACACTTACAATTTACTTCTGCATTTTTTGCATTAAATACATCAATGTGTGGTAACAGATCAGGACAGTTATATTTGTGAATCAACATCATAAAAAACAGTCTCAAAAGTCATAGCAAAAGCGCATTCATCTTAATTTTTCGAGTAATACATTCTACAGCACTAATGAAATCAGTTCTACATTAATGTATGGACTGGAAAAAATTCTGGTCCACAATTTAGCGTTAAATGTGATGTAAAATTCAATCCTATCAAAAGCTGTCACTATAATAGCAAGGCTAAATCTGACTTTTGCTTTAACGTTGGTCATAGCTTGTACAATAATATTTGGTATGACCCCAATTTTGGACATAATCCAAACTCTGGTTGAAAATCAAAGGCCAGACCCCAATTTAGCTTTAAAGGGATAGTTCACCCAAAAATGAAAATCATCTTATCATTTACTCACTCTCATGCCATCCCAGATGTGTATCACTTTCTTTCTTCTGCAGAACACAAATTAAGATTGTTAGAAGAATATTTCAGCTCTCTATATAATAATCAATATGTAATATTCCATGAAATACAAGTGAATGGTGACCAGAATTTTGAAGGTCCAAAAAGGACATAAAGGCAGCATAAAAGTAATCCATAAAACTCCAGAGGATAAATCCATATCTTCTGAAGGAATATGAAGTGGGTGAGAAACAGATAAATATTTAAGTCCTTTTTTACTATAAATCTACACTTTCACTATCACATTCTGGTGTGGAAGTAACTTTCACATTCAGCCACCTTCTGGTTGGGGCTGGTCAAAGGTGGAGATTTATAATTAAAAAGGACAGAAATATTGATCTGTTTCTAACCCACCTATCATATCACATCTGAAGACATGGATTTAACCACTGGAGTCATATGGATTACTTTTATGCTGCCTTTATATTTAAATTTTTGGACCTTCTGAGTTCTGGTCACCATTCACTTGCACTTGCATTGTATGTACACTTGTATTTTTGTCGTGTTTTCCAGTAAAAAGTAAAAATCTAAATATTCTTAAAACAAGTTATATTTCGTGCTGAGTGATTCCAGTCAGGCTTCCTAAGCAACCAATTGGCCCAGTTGCTAGGGTGGGTAGAGTCACGTTGGGTTAACCTCCTCGTGGTCGCTATAATGTGGTTCTTGCTCTCGGTGGGGCGTGTGGTGAGTGGTGCGTGGATGCCGCGAAGAACAGCGTGAGCCTCCACATGCACTAGGTCTCTGTGGTAACACGCTCAACAAGCCACATGATAAAATGCGCGGATTGTGCGGGTTGTCTCAGATGTGGAGGCAACTGAGATTCATCCTCCGTAGGCGAGTCACTACGCCACCACGAGGACTTAGAGCGCATTGGGAGTTGGGCATGCCAAATTGGGGAGAAAAGGGGAGAAAAACTAAAACGAGTTATATTTACTCGTAAAGCAGAATGACATGATATTAAGAAAACAAGACAAAATATCTTATGCCATTTTGCTTGTAAAGTAAATGTATCTTATTCTAAGAAGATATTTTTTTCTGGAAAACAAGCCAGAAATACTAATTAAGAAAATGATTTTTTTGCAATGATCCATTCAAAACCTGTAACTATAATAGTAAGGCTAACCCTGACCCTAGACCTAGCTTTAACTTGGGTCTTTGCCTTCACAGTATTATTCAGTAGGATCACAATTTTGGACAAAAAATACAATCTCAGACCATAATTTAGCTCTTACTGTAATTTAGCCGTAACTGTAATAGCAATGCAAATCCTAAACATAGCTTTTACTTTGGTCCTAACCTGGACATTATGTAAAGTATGTTGGCTGGAACTGCTGACAATGATGACGTAAAGATGAAGAACCCAAGTGCAGTTTATTTAGAGACCGTGAAAACCATTAAAACTGACTACAAACATGAAGCAATCATAACATGAAACTTGACTATAACCAGACTAGGCTTGGCTTGACCATGGCTTGACCATGGCTTGACCATGGCTTGACCATGGCTTGACCATGGCTTGACCAACACATCCGATAAAATTCAATACTCCACAAATAGACAATGCAAACATGAGGGCTTAAATACAAGACATGGGAGAACATAAACCAATGAACAAACAGAATTGATAACAAGATAATTAAACAATAAACCAATGAAAACATGACACATGAACATGGAGGGAAAACAGAAATCACATGACTAGGGAAACAGGAACACATGACATGAAACAGGAACTAGAATTTCAAAATAAAAGACATGAATCAACAGAATACACCTAACACATTAATATTAAGTGTGATTACAATTTTGAAAATAACCCTAATTCTGTCTGAAAGTGAAAATGTCAGACCTAAATTTAGCTTTAATTCTAATGTTGAAATAAATCCAATCAAAAGTTGTAACCATAATAGTAAGGCTAACCCTGACCATAACCCTAGTGCTAAACCTAACAATGCCTACTAACCAACATCTGCCTTTTTCAACTAATTAGATCATCATAGGTTTATTATTCATCACATGTTTAATATTCATGTTTTTATACTGTGTCCCCTGCCACTTTTTTTTGGGGGGGGGGGGGGTTCTTAACAAAGTTCCAGAATGACATACCCAATGAAGACTGTACAGCATGCACGCTGTCACTGCCACAGCCAATGGTGGTCACAGTCATTGGGTGCTGGATGATAATCAGAATGAAAAGCTGAACACACTGAGGACAGCATGAACCCCAAACCCACATGCTTATCTTCCCAACCCATAACCGAGAATGAGGGGAGAGGGGTGTCACCTTTTCAACATGCCATCATAGTTTGTCATTATTATGGAAAGGCCTCTATTCATGCTTACAAAGACTTTTGTTCACAATTTCAAAAACTCTTCTTTGGTCAGACATAAAAGTTCCAGAATAACTTTTGAGGGTTGATATTTTGCTGAAGCAGATGTTTTTAGAAGTGTAGCAAATTGGGAAGCAATGAAAGCTTGGATTAGCACATTTTAAAGAAACCTGATCGCTCTGGAAGGACATGAGAAGACATGTTTGCTGGTCTTATCTGCGTGTAAGATCTGGGACGCAGTGGGAGGCAATTACTCACCAGCAATGCCATTACAACTGCCACAGTCTCAGTCTTTTGAGCAGAGATACTAGATAAAAGGGAAAGATGCCAAATGGAACAATGGGAATTGTGCACTGAATGTCAACTGCTGGAATGTTCATGAGATGTTTGCAATGTTTTGTTATTTAATTAATGATAATTAAGGTTTAATGATTCAATAGACCGAAAATAAAAGGTTCCTAACAAGTGACTAACAGAAGAGAGATAAAAATTATGCTGTATATATCTATCACAGCTTGCTTTCTGCTTGTTTGATTTTCCTTGTAATTGCTCGTTTTTTTTTAATGCATCAAATGTGTAATAAATGTTGTTCACCAGCAGAGGGCAAGCTTGACCATGTTTGTAGGTTGTTTTCTGATTCACTACACATAGCGTTTTGCTATAAAAGACCTTTGCAATTATATGAAAATAATTACAAAGGAATTACAATGCTACTGCACATGTCTAGTCTTGAACATTTCTGATATCAGTATTTTTAAAACTATCAAAACAAGATGTCTAGTGCATACTGTTTAAGTCTAGCTAAAACAAAGAAAATAAGATATATGCAAAAATTAAAAAAAAAAAAAAAAAAAAAAAGGTCATTACCAAGGTAAGCGTCACCTCACAATCTAAAGTCCCCCCATATCTCTCGCTCCACAGTATGTGCGTATGTATGTATGAAACACTTACTAATTCTTTATTAGAATTTTTGTTCACATTTTAGAATAATAGTAAAGTCATCAAAACTATGGAATAACATAAATGGAACTATGGGAATTATGTTGTGACTAAACAAAATCCAAAATAAATCAAAACTGTGTTATATTTTAGCATCTTCAAAGTAGTCACCCTTTGCCTAGAATTTGCAGACATGTACTCTTGACATTTTCTCAACCAACTTCTTGAGGTATCACCCTGGGATGCTTTTTAAACAGTATTGAAGGAGTTCCCATCTTTGTTGGGCACTTATTGGCTGCTTTTCTTTATTATTTGGTCAAAGTCATCAATTTCAAAAACTTTTTTTTTTTTCTTTTCTTTTTTTTTTTTTTTTTTTAAATACAATTTTAGTTTTATAATGAAATAAATTAATAGGGTGGCACAATTATATTTTTGTCTACAAAACTAATTTCAAACATTTAAGCATACACCTTCAGATCAAAAGATTTTTAAGATAATGAGAAATATTTCAGTCAAGTGTTTCAAAAACTTTTGACCGGTAGTGTGTGTATATATATATATATTGCATTTCTTTACATACTGTACCTTTATGCATTGCTTAATGCCGAGAACCTCATAAAAATCTGATTTACAGAAGTACATGCTTTAACTATGCATTTATTGTGTGATGAGTTTTTCCACCTGAGCAAATATTCTGGTTAAAATAATATTGTAGGCTATCACACAAAGTGGCACGGTTGCACTTTTTTTAATTAGGCTTTTGATTTAAATGAATATAAATGCTTTTACATTTTAAATTACAATATATACTTTGTAAGCTTTTAAAATTAATAAGCCTGTTTGTTCTTACTTTGAACCTAAAACTGTAATTTAATTACACATAATTCAGTAATTTTTTTTCCAGAATTCTACTCAAACTTCCTCGGGCAGCACTGCAGCAGTGTTTCTTCTTGTTTTATAAATGTTTAAAGTCGTCATATATTCAGATCTTCAGCAGACAAGTAAATCACTCTTGCAACACACGCAACACACTCCAATAATGACAGCTATTTCTGAGTGCATTGTTAATCAAGGTTTTTACTGTGACTGAAACTGAAATTGCAAAACTTGAGCAGCATGAAAGATGCTGTGTTCACACATGCACATGGTTTCATACTGAATAACATAACACAGCAATTTACTTTAACATTCCCTGCACTGTCATTGTGTTTAACTCCAAATGACACCAGATGTTCAAAAATACAGACATTAAACACAACACAGCTCTGTTGTAATCTAAAACAAGGAAACTATACTAATATGGAAGACACATTTGTGTGTAAACACTTCACAAATCACACAATTCATCTGATTTAAACTCATATACACAGAGATCCACAGCTGTAACCTAATGCATTTAACTTGCGCATGCATGTATTTATTTGGAATTATTGCTTACCTGAAATCACAAAACATGAGCAGCATGTAAGATGCTGTGTTCACGCAGGCACATGGTTTCATCCTGAATAACACAACGCATGCACCTCTTACCTAGGACCCTAGGGGCTGTTCAATGTCCCCTAAGTATAAATATCAGAATGAATCTGTTTTACAGGTTGTGTGTGTGTATGTGTCAATAAATTAGCTTTAAACAAAATAAACATAACATTTTATACAGCATATGAACACAATGAAATTAAATAGTATTTAAATGTTTTTAACCAGGATGAATGTAGGGGGATCTCATGTTATGCATTACTCATTACTGCATTACTCATTACTCATTTTCCCACACTCTCCCCCACAAAATTTCAAGTCGACCCGACATTGTGAACATTCTGCCAGAGTCCAACTATCATCAACAGATGCATTATAGTTCTGGATTGGAGTCAGTCTTTTCCTCTGGACATTCACTGTTTTGACCCAGGATAACACATGGCCTGTATCTCCATTCCAAGCCATGAGTCAGTAGCGGACTGCACACTCATATCTGCTACCTTTTCTCCACCACTTATGCGGGAACTGTATCCGGACTAAAGGTTGGAACCCTTTTACCCCAAACTATAACATTATGCAGACCCATACTTTGTACTGTCAACCCCTGTGTACTACATTTACACAAACTCCTACATTCCTCTGTGTTATTAGTCTGAAATCTGGCACTTTACTGGATACTGAACTTACTGACTTATTTATTTACTAAATTTAACTATGAAAAGAACTGTTCTTTAACTACTGTAAAATACAGTATCCATTTTCAGTTTAACTGATCACTGTATGTAATTGTAGGCTAACCTAGTCTATTGTATGTAAATGCTTTAGCAGTGTTTCTTGTTCTTAAAGGATACTTTCTTGGAGCAGCTGGCTGGGGTACGTGGCCCTCATCTTCGTCATCTGACAGCCCTTCAACATCTTCAACTCTCTCTTGGTTCTCTACTTCAATCTGTTCCATTTCAGCAATTCCTTGATGTTCTTCACAACTGTTTATTTCCTCTTCTCCTGTCATGATCGGTTCCTCTTGACTTGCAGGTTCTGGTTCCTCCATCACCAATCCAGGGAGGAACTCCTCTGCTTCAGCCCTCAACTGAATTAGCTGACACATTTCAGGTACCATGTCTGCGGTTTTCCAGTCAACCTCGTCATCTGAGCTGCTCTCATTTTCTTTCGTGGTATTTTGACTAATGTCTGGCTCTACTTTTTCTGGTCATCCTGTTCTGTGTTCTCATCTTTTGTTTTTGTGTTTTCTTTTTTTCAGGTTCAGACCCCTCTATTGGAAAGAGGTCACAGGGCAGCAACGTGTTTCTATGGAGCACTCTGGTTCTTCCAATTCCTTTCTCTGGCTTCACATCATAGACCGGACTGTCTTTCTGCTTTCTCCCTGTCACTACATATACTTGGTCCTCCCAGTACGATCTTAGCTTTCCCGGAACTCCTCTTTCTGTGCAATTTCTCACTAGTACTCTCCGTCCTGGTTCTAATTCTCCTCCATACACTTTTCTGTCAAAGTATTCTTTTGCTCTCTTCCTCTCACTTTTTGCTACTTGTGTATGAAATTCGATAAGCATCATTCATTCGGGATCTCTATTTATTTGTGTACTCACTTGGAGAAGGATCCTGGTCACCTGGTGTCAGGCCAAACATTATGTTGATAGGGAGTCTTGGATTTCTGCTGAAAAGGAAGTAGTACGGCGCAAAACCAGTCGCCTCGCTGTGTGTACAATTATACGCACGAACCACTTTTGCCAGGGAGCTTTTCCAGTCGGTCTTGGCCTCCTCAGTCAAGTTCCTCAACATGGATAAGAGTGTTCTATTAAACCGCTCTACCTGGCCGTTTCCCTGAGGGTGATAGGGAGTGGTGTGTGAACTCTGTATCGCACCGTACTCTTCCAGTTTTGTAAACAGCTTGTTCTCAAATTCTTTGCCCTGGTTATGGTAACTTAGTAGGGAAACCAAACTTCAGGACAAAGTCCCCGAAGATTTTCTCAGCGGCTGTTTTGGCTGCCTTGTTGGTACAGGCATACGATTGAGCAAACCATGTGAAGTGGTCCATAATCACCAAAATATATTAATATCCTCCTTAAGAGCTTTCAAGGTGTAAGAAGTCAGTAGACACCATCTTGAAGGTATATGTGGTTACCACACTTGTCAGTGGTGCTCTAACTGGCTTATTCGTCCTCTTTTGCTTTAGACAGCTGCACACCTTGGTGATATAGTGTTTGACATCTCTTTGCATCTGAGGCCAAAATAATCTGTCACGGATGAGAGCCATTGTCCGCTCAATGCCTAGGTGTCCTATCTCTTGATGTATCTCTTTATAGATCAACTGATGAAATTTTTTTGGTAACACTAGTTGGTGGCGGTTTACTGTTTTTTCTGTACAAAACACCAACTTCACTTACACACAGCTTTCTTTTCTCTCTGGCCAAAATCCTGATGTCTTCGTGTGTCTTTCGCCCCTTTATATTTGGCCACTGCCCCATTAATACATATTTTCTGACCTTTCCAAGCACTGAGTCTTCTTTCTGGGCTTCACTCAGTTGTGCTTTGGCTAGTTCATTGAATGGGGATGCTACTCTCTCCTGACTTTCTTTGGCAACCATGGAAGCAATACTGAGTGGACACAACCAAGGTTCTTGCTTTTGGGTCTGCAGACACAGTGCATGTGTGATGCTGATGATAACTTCAGGTTTTACTTCCTGTGAGCAAGCATGCATAAACTTCTCCATATCAAGCAGCATTCAAGAAAGCCCATCTGCATCGCAATTGTAAAGTTGAACTCAGCTAACCCAGCCACCCAGCGGTGTGTTGTAGTATTCAACTTGGCTGTTGTCAACACGTATCTTAATGGATTATTGTCTGTGTAGACAATGAATGATGGTGCATAGTGTAAGTGCTCTTGGAAATGCTCACATACTGCCCATTTCATTGTCAGAATTTCCAACTTTCCTGAATGAAGGTAATAGTTTTTATCAGGGGCTGTTATAGTTCTTGAAACGTAGCCGATGACAACAAGCTTCTCGGCTTGTATCTGATAAAGAACCACTCCTAATCCCTCCTGCGAGGCGTCAGTGTGGAGTATGAATGTTTTTTCAAAGTCAGGATAACCCAGAACAGGTGGATGCAACAGGAAGTCAATCAGCTGACATAACACCTCCTGGTGTTGATCTGTCCAAGTAATTGGATGACTGGATGACAACTGGTCCATTTTCTTGTTTTTACATCGAGACTTACACATCATTTTCTGTTTGGCTTCTTTGCCAGGAGCTTTATCAATTGATAACCAGCTGTACAGGGGCTTGGCAATTAGTGAGAAGTTTGGGATGTATGTTCAATTGTAGGAGATGAATCCTAGGACTTTTCTCAGGTCTCCAATGGTTGATGGCTTTCTGTCTTTCAAGGCCTGTACTGGAGCTAGCTCGGCTGGGTCCATGGTACATCCCTCTCTGGGTACAATCTTTCCAAGGAATTACACACTATCCTTGAACACCTCACACTTTTTCTGTGTCAATTTCACTCCATGCTCCTGATAACAACATAGAATCTTTTGAATTTTGCTCAGGTGGTCTTCAAATGTACGACTGTGGAACAGATTGTCGTCTAGGTAAGGCTGGCATATCTCATCCCCCAGCCCGACTAGGCACCCCTCAATGCTATGTTGAAATTCTGCGGGAGCTGAGGACAGGCCGAAGGGGGTCCGGACCCACTCATAGAGCCCCCAAGGAGTGATAAATGCTGTGAGTGGTTGGCTGTTCTCCTCCAAGAACCCCTAATTGTAAGCCTTACCCTGTTCCAATACTGAAAACCAGGCACTCCCGCTTAGACTGTTCAGTACATCCTGCACACGTGGTATCAGGTGACGGTCTGCGATGGACTTTCGGTTCAGCTCCCAATAATCACAATAAAGCCTGAGACTGTCATCCTTTTTCTGTACACAGACGATTGACAATGAGTATGTTGACCTGGATTTTCTAATCCATCCTCTGTTCAGCAGATCGTCAAGATACTCTTTTTCCTCTTTGTGCAGCGGTTTGGGCACTGATGTGTATGTTCAGCCGCAATTTAAATTGCAAAGAGGGAATGCAGCCCACATCACTGTCGTCCTTTGAGAAAGCACCACACTCCTCTCTGAGCACATGTCTCACTTTACTCTACTGGTCTGGTGTCAAGTGTGTCAGAGAGACTGGGGGATCCCACCTTTCTACATCTTTCAGAGCTGGGATCACCCTATCTGTGCTTGTTAACACTTGTTGTTCTTGCTCTTTTTGACTGTTCTCTAGGCCTCCACTGGAGCTTGACCTCTCATAGCACAGTATCTGAACTGGTCTAGCTTCAACTGGGTATATCGCTTTCACTTGCTGAATGTGACCTAGTGCCGTGTGAGGGAGGAGGGTGAAGTCATGACTGATGTAATTTGTAACAGGTATAGTGACCCAGGACCAGCTTCCTTTTTGCAGTTGGATGATGGTTTCCACTATGTTCAGTCCACCTGGTCAACCCTGGCTCTCTGTCGGCTCGAAGACAACTTCCTGTTTCAGGGGAAGTGGGGCTGTTCAGACACTACATTTTACTTCATGTGACCTGCTGGAATCCTGGTTCTGAGTCTAGCTGCTCTGACTATCCCTTCCTTGAACTCGCCACTGTTGTTCTGGATAAGCTGAATTAACACTTCACTTTTTACAGTCCAGGGAAAAAATATTTGCTGACTGCTGTTGGGCTTGTTGTTGGTATACCACTGCAATTTTGAGTAGCTGTTCAATGAAATTATGGCCAATAATCGGCTCCTCTGCCACTCCAGGGTCATGTGAAATGAGCATAGGCACCAATAATTCACGCTGGCCTCCTCTTCTCCCAGCTGAAACTTGACTTCCACCCAGCCTATGAAAGGAATTGATGTTTGGTTGACTACTTTCCCTACTAGGGTTCCACACCCCAGGATTTCCTCCATGCTATGCATTGTAGTGTGTGGGAGATGATCTGCTCTCCATTCCTCATTGATCAGGCATACTTGTGATCCTGTACCCCACAATGCCTTGGATGCAACTTCATCTATGAAGCAGTTTATAGTGCAATTTTTTTTCCAATTAGGTTGAATAACTTTAAATGACAATGGAGAGAAAGGTGACTCACACAGTTGGGGCTCTCCAGATTATCATCCAGTGCCTGCCGTATAGTAGTCTCTCTTGCCTCTAGTTGTCTAATCCTATGACAATTATTTTCTCTACACACACTGCACCCCTTCTTTGCCCTCCATTTTGAAGGAACAGCAGACCCCTGATATCTATGCATAGCTTTTCTTATTTCCTCCGTTTCCTCTTTTAGTTGTTTTACTACTCCGTAGAGTTCAGTGTCTTTCTGACTATTAGCTGGTGCTTTCCAAACTTTACTCTTAACAACTTGGGCGGAAGAGTTTTGGACACCTGCAATAGCTCCTCCTGAATAGCTGTTTTTCTGAAGGATTTTGACTTTAGTCTGTATCTCACTGACTTTGGTGACTTTGTTACTGTTTTTCCTGAGTTTGGCTTGTCTTTCATACTCAACATGTGCCGCTTCATTAATCTTTTCAGTGAGTACCTCATCTATTATCTGCAGGTCATTCACGTAGGTCTTAAGTTGAAACTTAATATGGTCACTCAACAGCCCGGTACTGACAGATCACAAAAAAAAAATTTCTGTATGAACTCAGGGCTGCACTGTTCATCTAATCCTACCTATCTGGATGCAAGTAAAGTTTTGAGGGGATTCACAAATGTCTTGACTAATGTTTACCAATTTGTGATAGAGATCAGTGGAGCTGTCCTCCTTAAAGTGCCCCTTTAAGATTTAAGAAGTTTTTAACTGGGTTAGGGTGAAATTGCTCTTTATCTCCAGCATGTCACGTAAGCTGAGGCCAGGGCTGATGGCTTTCACAACCACATCAATCAGTTCTGACTCATTGTTTCCCTTATTGAGCCCCATATCAATCTGATGCATTAAATTGGTATATGAAAGTTTCTCCTTTTGGCCTCTTTTCCCTATCTGGCCACATAGTTTGAACTTTCTCCTTGTTGTGACCTCAGGTAGTCTATTCACGAGTGGGGGGGGGGTGTCTCACTTTTTTGAGCAGTTGTCAAAGTGGGTCCTCTACTGCCCACTTTTTCACTCGGTCTATTGATCTTTTCAGTTAGTGCTTCGGTGGAGGTTTGAAAATTCAGCTGGAGCTCTGAATACTGTTTTTGCAATCTTTCAAGTTCATCTGACTCAGATGTCTCTAATATGGCCTCTAAAATTTTATCCCCCTGTCTTAATTGTGTTGCATGCTCCAGCAAATTATTTAGATACCACTTTGCAACCTCTTCTTCTTCTGATTCAATAATATTGTCCACAGACTCACTGATTAGGAGAATTAACATATGCTATTTCTTACCTAGAGAAATGGGCACTTTCTCGGAAATGCACACTTCGCTCAGCTGTTCGACATGCAGGTGTAGTAAACCTTCACTCACCCTGTCCTGCAAACTTTCCAGCTCCATTTTTCGACAGCGCATTTTCAGTGCAATCCCTCCGCACATGTGTCTCTGTCTCTCTGCCTCTCATTCATGCACAGTTAGTCCTCCGGGACCAGCTCGCCAGTTTTGTAACACACTCCAATAATGACAGTGATTAAGGAGTGTTAATCAAGGTTCTTTACTGTGACTGAAACTGAAATTACAAAACATGAGCAGCATGTAAGATGTTGTGTTCATGCAGGCACATGATTTCATACTGAATAACACAACACAGCAATTTACTTTAACATTCTCTGCACTGTCATCATGTTTAACTACAAATGACACTGGATATTAAAAAATACAGACATTAAACTCGACACAGCTCTGTTGTGGTCTAAAACAAGGAAAATATACAATTATGGAAGACACATTTGTGTGTAATACTTCACAAATCACACAATTCATCTGATTTAAACTCATATACTCAGCGATCCACAGCTGTAACCTAATGCATTTAACTTGCGCACCTCTTATGCAAATGTTCATGCATGTATTGCAATTATCGCTTACCTGAAATTACAAAACATGAGCAGCATGTAAGATGCTGTGTTCACACAGGCACACGGTTTCATACTGAATAACACAAAGCATGTGCCTCTTACCTAGGACCCTAGGGGTTGTTCAATGTCACCTGAGTATAAATATCATAATTAATCTGTTTTGCAGGTTGTGCATGTCAATAAATTAGCTTTAAACAAAATGAAAATTAAATTTTATACAGCATATAAACATAAGAACACAATGAAATGAAATAGTATTTAAATGTTTTTAACCAGGATGAATGGAGGGGGGTCTCATGTTATACATTACATTTACTCATTGTCCCACACGTGCATTGGCTGTTCATGGCAAATGGTATTCATGTGCATACGCTTCAGGGTTACGAACCCAGATTACAACGGTGAGTTGACAGAGAAGGTTTATAGTGATATAACGTCCTGGTTACTTGCGTAACCTCCGTTCCCTGATGGAGGGAACAAGACGTTGTGTCGATGTAGTGACATTAGGGGTCACTCTTGGGAGCCCGAGACACCTCTGTTCTTTGATAAAAGGCCTATGAAAATTGGAGTGTGGTATTTGTATGCCACTCCCCCGGACATACGGGTATAAAAGGAGCTGGTATGCAACCACTCATTCAGGTTTTATGCTGAGAAGCCGAGACAAGGTCCGGCCATTTCAGCGGGTAGTTCAGCATTATGGCAGGAAGGACACAACGTCTCGTTCCCTCCATCAGGTAACGGAGGTTAAGCAAGTAACCAGGACGTTCCCTATCTGTCACTCACTCGACGTTGTGTCGATGTAGTGACACTAGGGTTCCCTATACGAAACGCCACAACTGGCTGAACTGTGTTACGTGAACTGGCGGTGTGTGACAGGCAGACCACTGTGTGCCTCGTAGCCAGCACACCAGGCCAACACGTAACCTCCCCCAACATAGTTATGAGTGTCGAACGGCCCTTTGGGGACAAGTCAACTACCCAAAAGATAGAGACAGGCTAACCCAGTCGTGGCCTCTTTTCCCCCTCTTTTTTTCCACTCCCTAAAAAAGAAGGGGGATTATCCGACTGGGCCGCCATGTCTAGTTTGGGGTGTCCCTCCCAAGGGGAGGACACCGCGGAGACCACACCTCGCCCAAAGGGGGGGGGGGATATTTATGTGGAAAATATGTCACATGGTCTTGCCGACCATGTGGAGAGTCTCATGGTAGATCCTACCCAACGGGGGAGGAGTTACTACAAACATGGAGACTGTGGCAGAGGGGGCTCTGCCCAAGGAAGACACAGTTTGCCAACAAGGAAACGAATCAGCGGAAGATATACATTGCATGGGGTTTACCTTACAGGGAACCACCACATGTGGAGCACCTACCCCAGAACAGAGCTCTTAGTTAGCACGTGTACTGGGCTGGCAGTGAGTCTCTCCGAAAGCTCGACTGCCACAGGGCTCGGAGGAAGTCAACCAGGGAACATAGTTTGTGAACACTACTGGGAATTAATGCCACACGTCTTCAGCTCAAAAGAGGTGGAAGGTGCTATGTGCAAGTGATACACCCGGCTGGCTATCCTGGGCTTATCCGCTTGTATTACGTGCCACTACCTGGGACGAAACCAGTTCCACCCGGAGGTTGTAGAACCTTGCAAAGATGTTGGGTGTTGCCCAGCCCGCTGCAAATGTCTGTTAGAGAGGCACCCCTGGCCAGGGCACAGGAGGCCGCTACATCCCTGGTAGAATGAGCACGTAGCCCTACCGGGGGTGGCATGTCCTGGGTGTGATATGCCATAGCTATGGCGTCAATGAGCCAGTGGGCGATCTTCTGCTTGGAGACAGCACTTCCTTTCCACTGTGCACCAAAGCAGACAAAGAGCTGCTCAGAGATTCTAAAGCTCTGCGTCAAGCGCGCACCGGACACAGCAACGATAGGGCTGGGTCTACCTCCTCCTGGGGCAGCGCTCCACGCAGAGTCGTGGCGTGCAAGGCAGAGGCGGCTTGTCCAGCAGCGCTGTAGGCTTTAGCCGTCAGGGATGACGTGAACCTACAGGGCTTGGACAGGAGCTTTGGGCGTCCACGCCTGGTGGCGGCGCTCTGTGGGCATAGGTGCACCGCGAGCGCCTTATCCACCGGGGGAATCGCCGTATAGCCCCTGGCTGCCCCGCCATTGAGGGTAGTGAGGGCGGGGGAACTGAGGAAATGGGGCTGGGCAGTAAAGGTGCCCCCCACAATTTCGTCAGCTCCTCGTGCACTTACAGGAAGAAAGGCACTGGAGCGGGGCGTGGCTGCTTTGAGCAGCGCCGCGAGCCCAGGAACCAATCATCGAGCCGCGAGGGTTCAGGGGAGAGCGGAGGGTACCACTCTAGCCCAACTCTCACGGCTGATGGGAAAGCGTGTCCGTCATCTCTGCATCAGCCTGTGACTGGGCAATCGTCTCCGAGTGGGGGAGCCCAGCTGAGGCTTCTGTGTCCGACTGGACAAACCCGCTCTCCGATGCTGCGCTCGAGAGCTCATCATCTTTGTGGGCTCCGAGAAAGAGGCCAGACTTGCCGTAAGACGAGCCGGTGGACTCATCCGGAAGCCCGACTGGGGCAGACGAGCGTGCTGGGGAATGAGAGGCCGCGGGGGGATACCCGGCGGAGGCGATCCCATTGGGGTCCCCAAATCGCCCTCAGTGCTGGCCGCGCTGGCCTCATACCCGTAGGTAGAAGGACCGGGGCAAGCCGTGACCGCAACATTGCCATGGTCATGTTCTCGCAGTGAGAACATGAACAATCCATGAACGCTGCCTCCATGTGTGTCGCGGCCAGACACGAAAGACAGTGATCATGACCATCCGGAGTTGAGAGATAATGACTGCAACCAGGAATAACACACAATCAGAAAGGCATCTTTAAAAAGACGCATCTTTAAAAAGACATTCCATGTGTGCCGCTCTTCTAGAGAAATATACTCTTTTAGAGAATTAAACTCTTTCAGAAAATATACTCTCTTTTTTCTGCCGAAGTGCCCAGGAGCATTCTCTGCAGTGCACCAGTGCAGAGGAGGGAGAAGCTGCTGAAATGTGCCATCAGATCCAGCAGAGGTGAATGAACAGTAGAAATTCAGCTCAATGAGCATGACCGTTCGGCTCTGAAGAGAAAATCTGAATGAGTGGTTGCATACCAGCTCCTTTTATACCCATATGTCTGGGGGAGTGGCATGCAAATACCACTCGACAATTTTCATTGGCCTTTTATCAAAGACCAGAGGTGTCTCGGGCTCCCAAGAGTGACCCCTAGTGTCACTACATCGACACAACGTCGAGTGAGTGACAGATAGGGAACTCAATATAAACCGGTTTGAATCTGGTTTTGTTAAACTGAAACTTACTCTGAGTTTGTTCAACTATTTTGTGAAACATCCAACATGTACCTTAAGTGACTTATCCAACTGTGTGCCATTATCATGCTGACACTGTGCTGCTACAAGGGAGAGGTGATTATAAGCTGACAATGTTTTTTTTTTTTTTCCTTAGCGGAAAAGTCAGGAAAGTTTGATTACTCCCATTATAACTTATGCTGGCAGCACACTAGCAGACTCCAAACAACTCGATTTTGTCAGAGGGTTTCTCTCAAGGCTTGCTGTTGAAAACGTACAGTATGTCCATATGCAGCTTTCAGTGAGTAAAGAAATTACGTTCAATAAAAACAGACTGTTGTGTTTCCGCTTTCTGATTTCATTTTAGTGTTTGGGGAAAATGCAGGAAAAACGCTTGGTGACAAAATTACTATGGATTACAATCAGCGTTTGTGATGATATGCAGCTGAGTGTGATGAAAACGTTCAGATCATCTTGACATCTTGTCAGTTCTTCAGTTAAAGAAGAAGCTCATTGTTCACTCCGCCCTGGTGACAGAATTATTTTTTTCAAGGAAGCCTGACCTGCTGTTTTGTAGCCATTTACTCAGCAGGGAGTCCAGACGGTCAAGTGATCAACGGCCTCCTGCTGACAAACACTAATGCGTGCTTTGTCTCTTTAGGGTTAGGGTTATGTAAATTAACCAATTATGTAAATGAAGCTCACACCTGAACATCACAGTAAAAATCGGCTAGTGTGGTGTTGGCTTAAGCTGTTAACTATTTCATCTCACTTCAGAGCTGCAATCCAGGTGTCTATTTGTGTTTTGTTTTTCAGAAATTGAAATACTTTGTTTTGCGTTAGTTCCAGGCATGCAGGGAGCCTCACGCCACTGAACCACATGGTCTAAATTTCCATGTAAAAATGTATATTAACGTTACTGATCAATTACAGATAAATTACTTTGGATGTTGCAAAACTTCATTTTTAAATTCAAAGTTTGTTTTTAAAACTCGGTAAACAAAGACCACGATGCACTGTGTTTGTTTGTGGGCTGGTTGTGTTGTACCATAAAAAGTTGCATAATCATTTGGATCTCAAGAAAACCCTGAGGCTGCCCTTTTTGAGATCAGTTCTCATTTCCCCTGGTCAACCAATGGCTCTGACAGGAGAAACAGCACCATTTTGTTGGAAAAGTGGTACGATTGTGGCTTTGCTGGCTGCAACGTAAACCAAAGCCTATTGGCTATTTTGGAAAAAAGGATGAGTTATTCGATACATCCCAACCCAACTTCCTCTTTTAGTAATAAATACATCAACACATCAAAAAACCTGCACTCATCATGTCAGTGCAATTTACAGGGACTTGTACCTCAATCAAAACTTGTAATCTTGTGATTCACCTGGAGCTGGTTGGTTTAGTTCATATGGCTTTGAACGCTTTTATGAAGACTATTTTTAAATACCAATGGAAAAAAAAATTTATGGAAAAAACACATCCAGAACCAATATTGCTGGAAAAAGTGTGTGGGCACTGTATTTTTGCTCTCTACCTCTCAAAATACAATTTTGTTAAATTCTAAATACAGAGTTACTTCAGTACTTGATTGTTACTGGACAGTCCAGTGATACCTTAAAGGGTAAGTTCACACAAAAATGAAAATTCTCTCATCATTTACTCACCCTTGTGCCATCCCAGGTGGGTATGTCTTTTTTCAGCAAAACACATTTGATGAAAAATAGAAAAAATATCAACTCAGTAGGTCCTTAAAATGCAAGTAGATGGTGATCCAACTTTCGAAGCTCCAAAAAGAACAGACAGTCAACCTAAACATCATTATGTTATAAATTAATGTCTTCTAAAGCAATACAATCACTTTTGGTGTGAAAAAGATCAATATTAAAGTACTTTTTAACTGAATAAAAAAATATAAAGCATCACTTCTGGTCAGCAGCAGTATGCGCGTGTGACGTAACCATGTTTTTCTTTCGAACTCTGTACAGAAGCTTAGTTGGTTTTGGTTTAGATGTGTATTTGTATCTGTTTGTTTACTCACAATGGTGTGTTTGTGTGCTTATCCTGGATGTCTCAGTCGAGAAGAAAACTTGAGATTACATCTGTAACATGCCAACACGAATTCGTCACATGAGAGACCACGTGAACTCAGTGCTCTCTAGAATGCATATACTGCTGCTGACCAGAAGCAATTGTTTATAGTTAAAAAGCACTTAAATATTGATCTTATTTGCACCAAAAGCGATCGTGTTGCTTTAGAAGACATTAATTTAAACCATTGGAGTCGTACGGATGATGTTTATGCCAACTGTTCACCATCCACTTGCATTTTAAGGACCTACTGAGCTAAGATATTTTTCTTCAACCATGTTCTGCTGAAGAAAGAATGTCATACACACCTGGGATGGCATGAGGGTGAGTAAATGATGAGAGAATTTTTATTTTTGGGTAAACTATCCCTTGTATCCCAAGTGTGTGGGCCCCTGGTTCAAATCTTGACCCTCACATTGTAAGCAACTTAAAATCAATAAAACTTGTTTATTGGTGCCATATAACAGATATCTACAACTACAGATGTATGGCCATACAGGATGTTTATTTTCTTTAAAAGCATAAAAGTCAGTTGAAGAATACAGAGGTTAAAGTTAAGAGAGGCCAGTCCTCAGTGTATTCACAGGTTCATAGTCAACCACACTGAGAAGAACATCAGAGAGAATGAGGAAATCAACAGACATCAAACACCAAAGGCAATTGTAAAGCACTATTTTAAAAAATTGATTTGAATTGTTACACAGTACATAGTTGTGATGAAAATATACATGAATGCTATAAAAATCTGTATTTTCAGACCTACATAAAACATTGCTTCTGACTCTTTTTAGTAATTTTAGATCTTACTAATTCAGAAGCTTTCAGCAGTTTTATATGCAGAATAACAAATAACAGGTAAAATCTCAGGTTAGAACAAATATGGTTTTGAGACAGATATTTAGAAGGGAAATACTGTAGAAGATCAAAGAGAAATGAAAAAGAAGAAAAATAAATAAATAAATACAAAATGACAATGACACAAAAATCGAAAGATCTCTGAGATCTAAAGTATATCAAAGCTGAGTCTAAACCTGTGACAGCACATACTGTACACAAACCATGCCTTGTGTCATCTTTAAATCAATAGACCACTGACAGAGCATAATTGTACATCAAGGCCTTCTTCAGTTCAAAATTAAAACACTGCACAATTACGAATAGTTGGCCATTGAAGGAGAAAACTCTCATGTCACTTTTCTGTTTTTGTTCACTTACATAAGAGGCTCCATCCAATAATTCCACAGTAGTTGTTATGGTGCACTAGCTTAAAGGAACAGGTCAAGGAAAAATGAAAATTCTGCCATAATTTACCCACTCTCATTCATTCCAAGCCTTTATGACTTATTTTTCTTCTGGGGAACACAAAAGAAGAAATTTTGATGAATATTCCTATCCGTCTTTTTAATACAATGGCATTAAAATGTAAATAACTTTAAAGCTTCAAAAAGGACTCAAAAGTGTCATTGAAGTAGCCCATGTGAATCATGTGTCATATTTCAAGCCTTCTGATGGCATATGATGTTTTGTTAAGAAAAAGCCTGCAATTGAAGTAATGTTTCAGTGAAAATTTTGACGTCTATTGCGCGTTCATAAGCGTTATGAGAGAAGCTCGTTCCTGCGAGAATTTGTGTTGTGGGTGGACTATTTCTTCAAGCTGTCCTCTTGAAGTAAATCTAAAGATTATCACAAAGTTTAGTTGGTGTTCAGTTGATAGGCATGGTAAACATGATCTAAGCCCTTCTTTCTCTTCCTGTTTGACATCACCACTTTTGCCAATGGGCCACTTCAACGGAGGACACCAATCAAACATTGAGATTTTTCACATGGACACTGACATTGAGAGTAGCATCACAATATCGCAGTTGTAGACTATTGCTCATATTAAGAGGACGGCCTTTCTTTTTGCACTGTCTAAGATCTTGTAATCTCACATCACCTGCCATTTCTCTGTGCTAAAATCGAAATGAGATACAATGAAAACACATTAAACCTTTCATGTATAGACTATGACAAAATGAGTTTTCCAATATTATATAAACGTAAGTAAACTCCATATGTCAAAGTGAAGCATTTATGTAAATGAGAAAGTACCTTAAAGTTTTGTAAAATAGTGAAAGACAAGAGGTCTACTGGAGATAGGCCTGAAAGGCACTCTTTGCAAGTTTGTGAATGCAGAGTGTTCTAGTTATGCAACTTTTGAAGGGAATTCTATACAGAGGGTAGAATGCATCTTAAGTATGTTGAGAACACGTGCTGTCAATGCGTTGCACAAACGCTTGCATCTGCATTCACGTACCTGCAAAGCCTAAAGTATGTTTCTTAGAGAAATATGGCATTTCTATAAAATAAGACAAAAGAAACTATCCTGTAATATGTGCTGCACAAATCAAAGTTATTAGGGTTGGGGTTGCGGTTAGAATAGGACTGTTAGGGTTTTTAGGCTTAAGGTTTAGGATAGAGTTAGGGTTACTAGGGTTAGGGTTTTTGGTTATTATATAAGTTAGTCATGTTATGGTATAAATACTTTCTTAATGCATTTCTAATATAACAGAGGACACAGCAACATTAAATGTGCTGACAATGCAGAAAATACAAAGTTCTTATTTTATCTTGCAGATAAATATCTTTGCAGATATATATATATATATATATATATATATATACGTATATTTTGTAGTCTGACCTTGAATGCCTTTCTAATAGGGTGTGAAATGGTTAAACATACATGATAACAACTTATTTGAATGTATTAGTAAATATCTGATGCCTGATACCATTTGCAATTTGAAAAGCTGTATGTTCAGTTAAAAAAGATTATGATAAATAGTAAAAAACAAAACAAAACATAATTTTATGCTTTAGAACACAATATAATAAAAGGCATCATAATTAAGTAGAGGGATGTTCAAGAAAAAATATGTAATGACTAAATGAGTAAATACATTATACCCAACAAAAGGGTCTCAAAGCCGGCGTTAATGCCCAAAGTATTTAATTTACTGCGCAAAACAAAAATCTATGCATTATGTGTGTGGATCTATACTTTAAAAATGTAAAGGTATATTCTTCAAAACATCTACAATTTATGCAAATTATTTTATAATACATTATAAGAACAAATAATTTTTTTCATGTGGCTAGCTACCTAGCAGATTTAAGGTATTTGTTAGTTTTACCTACTCTGCTCCGTTTATTGGGCCACATGTCTTAACCGTTAATTTGCCATTAGTATTATGAGATGATTTTAGCCGCCTTAGCTGATGCAGAGTGCTGCAGACATATTTTCCATATAAATGCCTTTAAACTGACTACATTTCATGAGTGTTTGTTTGATCAAGACATGAAATGTCCACATAAAGCTAGTGCCATCAGTTACCTGGACATGTATGTCATATATAGCAGATCTGAAAAAGCATGCTGTTTTTGGCTATGTGTAATCTACTGAGGTTAGGAAAATATTTACAGAAACTTTACACCACAAAAATCCAAAGTGTCTGACAAGACATGAAAAGTGGTTCTCTGATCACTTGGCTACTTAGCTTGTGTAACATAGCAAGATAGGTGGAATGATTATTAACAAATAAAATTAATGTAAAGTAAACTAAAAATAAATGTAATTACATATATTTAATAAAATAAATTAAATAAAGTAAATTTTATATATGTTTCCTATAGTACTATATGCAAAAAAAAAAAAAAAACAAACAAAAAAAAAATTCTGTGCTGAAGTTCCCAATCTTAGCTTAATGTAAGCTTAAAACAGCTTTTTTCTTTTTATGCAAACATTACAAAGTGGTAAAAGCCTCCAATATAAGTCATACACCTTTGTGATTTAATAGAAAACAGATGCTTGCTGGGATGTGGCTAGTAAAAGTGTTAGTAAAGTCAGCTTGTGAAAGAATGTGTTGATATTAATGCCATGTGCTGCAGATTCAGTATTAGCATGCTCTAGCTGCTTATGTAGAGCAGGATCTTAAAGCAGGTGGGAGATGTAGCGTAATTAACCACTCTATTCCTCTCCTGTGTCTGTGGCTGACGGCAGCGGGGCTAATGACTCTCCATTGCATCTCGATGTGGGATCGGGCTGTTCGGGAGCTGGGACGTGCAGTATGGGCTCAGTTGGTGGCTGGGCTGCAGCGGCCGCTGCCTCTGGGTCGTTACTGGGAGGAGCTTTCACGGTAGGGGGCTCTCTGCCTGCAGAATTGTTTTCAGCAGTGCTTGTTGGGGCTATGGATGCCTCCGATGTATCCAGGGGGTTTTCCTGGGCCCCTGCTGCAGGGTTGACTGCATCTGGCCTGGCCGCTGCTGATGCTGGTGGTGGTGCCGTCTGATGCTCTGGTGCCCTGAGACGCTTCATCATGGTCGTGACCCGTACAGCTTTCTGAAGGATGGTGATAATCAAGATTTCATTTAGAAGTTTTCATAACTCAAAACTTCCTATCTCAAAAAAAACAAAAAAAACAAAACAAAACAAAAAAAAAAAAAAAATGTAAAAAAAGTCCACGTCTATTAGCTTTGAAGCCATCTTTCTGCCAGTGTACTCCTAAAAGTTGAAAAAATTAACTTAAAGCAGATATACGCATTTTAAATTTACAGTCTGTGACTTCTGGGAAATAAACCAAAAGGACTGAAGACTCAACCCATACTACGCAGATTTTTGTCCAATCAAATGCTCTGTAGAATAAAAATATCCATCCCCTCCCACCTGACTTGACTAGCAAGTAGCAAATCATGGTTCATGGCTGTGACGTAACTAAAGTCTGTTGGCTATTTTAATTAATTAATTAAATTATTTACTTATTTAATTTTTTTTTTTTTTTTTTTTTTTTTTTTTTTATAAGAAAGAAGCCTTTCAGTATGTCCTACCCAAATTTCCTGTTTCATCAGCAAATACATCAACATAGGACAGAAAACTGCACTCATCAAGCCATTTCATGGGGTCCTTAAAGGGATAGTTCACCCTAAAATGAAAATTCTCTCATCATTTATTCACCCTCATGCCATCACAGATTTGTATGACTTTCTGCAGAACACAAATGAAGATTTTTAGAAGAATATCTCAGCTCTGTTGGTCTTACAATGCAAGTGAATGGTGATCAGACATTTGTAGCTCCAAAAATCACATAAAGAAAAAGTAATCCATAAGACTCCAGTGGTTCAATCCATATCTTCAGAAGCGATATAATAGCTGTGAGTGAGAAACAGATCAAAATGTAAGTCCTTTTTTACTTTAAATCTCTACTTTCACTTTCACATCTGAAAGTCACATGTGGTGCCTTTTTAGTTTCACTTTTCACATCTGAAAGTAAAAGTTAAAGTGGAGATTTAGAGTAAAAAAGGATTTAAATATTGTTCAGTTTCTCATTCACACCTGTTATATCACTTCTGAAGATATGGATTTAAACACTGGAGCCATATGGATTACTTTTATGTTTCTTTTATGTGGTTTTTGGAGCTACAAAGGTCTTATCACCATTCACTTGCATTGTAAGGACCAACAGAGCTGAGATATTTTCGAAAAATCTTTGTTTGTGTTCTGCTGAAGAAAGAAAGTCATACACATCTGGGATGGCATAAGGGTGAGTAAACGATTAGATAATTTTCATTTTGGGGTGAACTATCACTTTAAAAAAGAACAGTAAATTGCATGTAGAACTTACCTTCCACTTAGCTTTAGCAAAGTTCTTCTCGATTTGTGCGCACACATTTTCCTTGATGTTCTTGTCTGAAGCAGCGTTCCCAGAAATCCTTTAAAAGTAAAAGACAGCTCATAATATGTACTGGAAAGTTGCATTTTAAGCATATTTACACCCAAAAAAGGGCAATACACAACTTTTTTGTAATAGATTGAAATGCCAATATATTGTAAGTTGATTAATACTATACGTACCATTCATGGTTGATGGCTTCTTGAGCAGTCAGTCTCTGGTCCTGGTCCACCTCCATCAGACGTGAAACTAAGTTTTTAGCTGTAGACCAACAAGATGGAAGACACACCTCAGTGAACAATCAACAATTTTACGTAATGTTATAAAAAGCAAGGATAAAATGAATGAAGGTTTCTGCTCCACCAAGTATATGAGGTTTTATCAGTATTCTTCATTAGAATTACTGGAATCTGAAATTATAAAACAGTGAAAGACAAGATGTCTATTGGAGAGAATCCTGAAACATACTCTTTGAAAGTATAGATGCTTTGAAACAAAGACGCTTCTAGCTATGCAAGCTTGTTTCCTAATGTCGTTGTATTCTGAAATGTCTCAGACCGCAATTCATAAAACAACTCAAGTATGAGTTGCATTCTCAGCATTGCTGCAAGGGGCAACATAGCGCACATTAGTGTGAATTGTCTGCTTCTATGGTGAGTTTTCTTTTTCAAGTCAACTACTGTAATGACAGAGTAAAATGTTTTGAAGAGAATCTTTCTGAGCAAGTTATATATAAGCTGTATAACACTAATGTTTATGTAATTTTATCAAAATCAAAGTTAAAATGAAGGAAGGAAGGTTTCTGCTCTACTAAGTATATGAGGTCTTATCAGTATTTTTCATAATAAGTACCAGAGTCTGAAATTTCATCCCAGTATGGTGAGTCAAACTCATAGTCTCCAGCAAGAATCTTCCTGAAGAGGTTCTTGTCATGGTTTTCGTAATCATCCTCATCTGTTTCATCGTAGAATGGAGGATTACCAGAAAGCCTGTTCATTAGATTAATCAAATCATTACAAACTGTGAGAATAGTCTGGTTAGTGACAGCCATCTCATGCATATTGTACACAAATTGGCAAACTATTTATTTTTCACGGATGGAAATTCTGACCAAAAATTCTAAGCACATTTTCTTCCACTGTTTCCCTAGGTGGTGCGATTATTTGTATCAAATATGTTGATATGAGGGTCCCTGCCCATCTACAGGGATAGTTCACTATCATTCTCATCATTTACTCACCCACATGTTGTTCCAAACCTTTATAACTTTCTTTTTTTCATGAAACATAATAGGAGACATTAAAAGGGTCATGACATACTCTTTTTATTTTTTTATTATTTGATTATTTCCCTTAGGTTCATATATAATGTTAGTGAAGGTTTTTTTGCTCTAAAACAGTCATAATTTAGTAATATAATATATATAATGATCATTTGGTCTCTGCCCTCTGACTGAAACGTTGAGGTTTTCGGGTGAGTAGAAATATTGATTTTCTGATGCATCACAGTCTTCATTAAAACAATCTCGATATCGAGTCTTAAATCCCAAGAACTATCTTTTACTCTATGTGCAACCCTCTACTAAAATGAGAGGAAACCACTCGCATTTGCAACCAAATTTCACACTATGTGACTAGAAATGTATGGTTTTGTAAATCAATGTAAATACTTGTGAAAAGAACAAATGATTAAATTAAACAATAATGTAACAGAGGCAGGCTGAAGACAGGAACAAACAAAGATGAAGACAATGATGTTGTGAGAACCCAAGTGCAGTTTAATAAACAATAACAGAAGATACAAAATAAACTAGAACAAAAGACTTGACTAGATTTGAAGAATATAACTAGACTATGAATAAACAAAGACAATAATCAGACCAGGATGCGACATTACAAAGGCAAACATGAGGGGTTAAATACACAGGCATGGGTAACAAGATAACATGGCAACCAATGAATTAACAGAACTAATAAACAAGACAAGACAATAAAACAGGAACCAATGACAAGACAAGACTAATAAACTAAAGACCAATGATGACAGGACACATGATAGAACAAAAGGGTCAAATGACAAAACAGTGGAAACACGACATGACACAGGAAACAGGAACCAAACTTCAAAATAAAAGACATGGTAAAATAACAGACATGAATACAAAATATGAACAAAACACTCATGACTGTGAGAAATAAACATGTAACAAAATATCATATATGCAATATAATATCATATTTATTGATTGAATACATGGATTTGTTCATTTTTAAAAAGCTAAAATATGACCAAATGATGTAAAACTAATAAAATACAATTAGTAAAATTAATAATTTCATAATATGCCTAGTTAGAAGGTCCCCTGTATAATTAACAGCATTCACTGGGATAGAATTTCTTTCATATGTAAGCAAAAGGGACATTATAACTGAAATATTCCGATATGAATCAATATCGAATCGAAATTGGAATTGAATCAAGAGCTTGTATTCTAAATTGAATTAGGAAATGTGTATCAAAACCCAGCCCTAGTTATGATTGGCTAACATCGTGCAGCACCTCAAATACAGCCATATACTGTATATTTAAAACTCAATCAGAAGAGAATGAACCAGCTGCTGTCAGGGTTGTATGTGTTGGTTTATGTTTTTCATGCCTTTTATTTTGAAAGTTTAGTTCCTGTTTCCTTGTCATGTGATCTGGTCATGAGTTTCCCATGTTCTTGTGTCTTGTCCCCATTGGCTCATTGTTTCATTAGGATGCTAGCAGTCTTGTTATCTTGTTTAGAGTTCTTAGTGTTCATTGGTTATCTTTGTCATGTGTTCTCCCATGTCCAAGTATTTAACCCTTATGTTTGCCATTGTCCATTGTTGAGAATTGTTTGCATGTATCATTGTTGGTGTACAGCGTTCTATGTCAAGTTTCATAGCCAAGCCAAGCCATGTCATGTCATGTCATGTCAAGTTAAGTTAAGTTTAGTCAAGTTTATGTTTGTTCACGTTTGTAGTTAGGATTTTTGGATTTCACATTTGGAAATAAAACTGCACTTGAGTTCTCACATCATCATCGTCCTCGTCTGCCTGTCATTGCTAAGCGTACGTTACAGAATACTCGACCGACCAAGATGAACCCAGCAGTTCAACTTCTTCATCTATGCCAGGAAAATTTTTCCATTCAAGAATATGTTTAGGACTTTTGTGCTCTGGCCAGCAGGAATGATTTTAATGAGATTGCCCTCAAGGACTGTTTTCGCTTTGGACTGAATGAGCCAATCTCGTCCCTGATGCCAGGCGGTCAGAGTACCCACAGCCTGGCTCAGTATATCGACCTTGCCCTACAAATATGTGGTTCATCGTTCACTGTGGGGGAGGTTGACAACAAGCCAGAGTCCCATGTCATGGCTGCCAAGCCAGAGTCCCAAGTCATGGCCGCCAAGCCAGAGTCCCATGTCATGGTCACAGAGATAGCGCCATCTATTGCCCTGGATCCTCAGTCTACTTCATGGCATGTCACAGCCACGCCTGAGCCTGCTCCATGCCATGTCACAGCCACGCCTGAGCCTGCTCCATGCCATGTCACAGCCAAGCTTCAGTCTGCTCCATGCAATGTCTCAGGCTCACCTCTCGTCAACGAGCCAATGCCCAAGCCTGCCACAGCCAATGAGCCAATGCCCACGTCTACCACGGCCAATGAACCAGCGTTGCAAGCCTCGTCCATCCCAGAGCCAGCGTTGCAAGCCTCGTCCATTCCAGAGCCATCGCTCTCTGGGCTATTTAAGTTGGAATTGGTTCCCGCCCTTGTGCCCACCCTGAGTTCTCCTGATCAGCCAGTTCCCCCCAAGCCACCGGCTCGATCATCACCCTCTGAGAAATCCCAGACGCTGAGAACTTTTGAACCTCCAATTCCGCCTAGACCCTCCGAGCCCTGGACTCCGCCTTGGCCTGTTGATCCCTCGACATCACCTCGGCTCTACATTTCCTCGGCTCCACCACGGTCCTTCAGGTCCCTTGTCCCTCCAGGTCCCTTGACCCTCCAGCTCCTCCTTGGTCTGTCGGTCACCTGGCTCTGCCTTGGCTCTTCCCTCCTCTGGCTACGCCTCATCTCTCTGATCCTTCAGCTCCACCGGGGACATCCATCCCTATGGCTCCGCCTTGGTCCTCAGCCCAACCGGCTCTGCCTCAGTCTTCCGATCCCCCAGCTCCGCCTTGCTCCTCTGAGCCTCCGGCGCCACATTGGTCCTCCCTGCCTCCAACTCCACGCTGGCCATTCGAGTCTTCGGCTACTCTCCGGGTATCCAGATCTCCATGGTTTCGCCCCTTGAGCCTCTCACGGCTCCGCTTTCCATGGCTCCACCCCTCGAGCCTCTCATGGCTCCACCCCCCACGGGCTCTGCCCTGGTTTCATGCTCCACGCCATGTTTTCACCAGATCATGCCCCACACCTTGTTTCACCATGTTTCCATGTCTGAAAAGTCCACACATTGTGCTAAAACGTGCTAATACTGTGGAGAGTGTGGTAAGGGACCGTCTGAAAAGTCCACAAATGGTGGTAAAACTGTTTTTTCTATATAGATGTTCAATAAGATCAAACAATATATGAATACAATCATAAAGATAAGTACAGGTGAAGGAAAACAATAAACAAATAAAATAAATACAAATTATAAAATAATTAAAAAAATATGTATAAACCATCCAAAATGTATACATAAATAAGATAAAGAAGACAAATAATCGAAGATTTTTTAATAAATATATTTTTAACATATGAATGATCTATTTTTTTTTTTTATATTTCATGGGTCAGGAAAGTTCTCATTTTAGCATATAAGAAAGGATATATTTTTATTAATAATGCATATTAACAACGCATTTATTGCTAAAACTGTGGAGGATGTGGTTAGGGGCCATGATCCCCCCCCCCCCCATTTAATTGTCCTTTATTTTATATTTAAGTGGCAACCCCAGTCCCATTGCAAAGCATGAATCATATTGTGACACAATCAATCCATTCTGGTATGAGCCAAAAACACATATTATACATGCTGAAATGAGCCAAACACACAATCCATGCTGAAATGTGTTAAACACATAAAAATCCACAGTGAAATGTGCCACACACAATCCTGCATTGACGCGATCAGGAACAAAAACCAATAAACACAACACAAAATACGGAATCAGTTATTTAAATTAAACCCCTCCCCCCCGAACATCCCCCCCATGTCACAAACACACATTACAGTGGTCACTTACAATTATAACAAAAAAAAAAAAAAATTGAAACAAACTAAAAAAAATATACTTTCAAAAACCATGAGTGCACATACACATCAAACTAAAAATTAAAAATCAAAAATCCCTCTCCACTGCCCCTCCACAAGAACCCTCCAAAAAATCTAAATATCCACCCCACTTCCTATTAAACAAATCCCACTTTCCCAACCTTCTATGGATCGCCTCCTCAAATGCCGCAACCTCACCCATCTCTCCACACCACTCCCGAAACGAGGGTGCCCCAGCCATTTTCCACCTGAGAATTATTCGCCCGTCCACCATAACTCCGGCCAGGACCCAACCTGTCAAGTGGCTATCCCCAAAATTAATGACCTCCCCATCACCCAAAATGCAGAGTCTGGGGCAAAAGGAAAATTGTGTGTCCAACACGTCACACGTAAATCTTTGAATCTTCAACCAAAATTCCTGTATCTTAACACATCCCCAAAAAACATGGGTTGTGTTCCAGTCTTCCGATTGGCATCGCCAGCAGGTGGGTGTGTCTTTAAGACCAAGTCTATACAATCTAGGGGGTGTCCAATATAATCGATTCAAAATCTTAAATTGCATCAGACGCACCCTTGAATCTCTAGATGAAGACTTGAAATTTTTTAGAATCCTAGCCCACACTCCCTCCTCCAATACCAAGTTTAAATCTCTCTCCCATAATCTCTTGAGAAAAGTTGAAGCTCCATCCCCCAGACTCTGAATTAACAGAGAGTAGTACACTGATGCCTCATGACCTTTTCCAAAAGCAGTAATCACCACCAAAATTAGTACAGAGCAGGTGGCGCAGCTGTAAGTATCTGAAGAACTGAGATCTAGGAATCCTGAAATGTTGGACCAAATTTTTGTCCAACTGTGCTCGGCGACCGACCTCGCTCTCCGGGCGACGAAGGTCACGGCACGGTCTCTCGGGCGGACGATGGCCACACTAGTGGTCCAGGAGCGCCACCTTTGGCTCAAACTGGTAGAGATGGGCGAGGCCGACAAGACACGGTTCCTTGCTGTCCCCATTTCCCAGGCGGGCCTATTCGGCAACACCATCGAGGACTTCGCCCAGCAGTTCTCGGCGGTGAAGCAGCAGACAGAGGCAATCTGGCACAAGATCCCGCACCCCGTCTGCCCGTCGCCAAGGGCGTCCCCCTGCGGTGACTGCACCGGCTCCGCCGCAGCCTGCCCCTTCGGACCGGCCCTGGCGTGGAGCCCACCGCAGGAAGCCGATGCCACCCGTCTCACAGCCAGCGCAGAAGAACCCACGGAGGTCCTCGAAGCGCCCCTGAGACGGGTGACCCAGGGACGAGGGAACCCACTCACGTGGAGCTGGTAAGAAGACCACTCCATCCCCTGGTGGAGGGCCGGGTGGAAAAACTTTTGTTGCCTTTTTGTTTGATTTCGCCGCATGCCCAAGTGGCTGCGGTACCCAACAGTTCAGCAAAAGAGCGGCTTCCTTCCTCCCTGGGTCACATACCCGGTGTGTACGGTCGTCAACACGACTACTGTCCACAGGCTTTTTCTTGGAGGATTGGCACTCCAGCAGTGGCCATTCCGCCCCTGAGCGCCACGGGTTATGAGGACAAGCCTCTTCCTCCCCCATCCCAGGCTGTACTGGGGGTGGTCACAAAGAGCCAGGTAAGTGCTTCGATGTCCCTAGACTCAGCATGGCCACAACATGCTGTGGCACCTCGCGCTCCACCGATCCGCCCCACCTTGGTCCCCCTCGCGCGGAACTTGGACGCATGGCTCGTGCTTTCCAATCCGTCGCGATGGCTGATCCGGACCGTCTGACTCGGCTACTAGATTCAGTTCACCAGGCGCCCGCCCAGGTTCAGCAGTATTCACTTCACCTTGGTCAAGGGCGAAAACGCTGCCACCCTGCGTGCGGAGATCACTACCCTCCTATGGAAGGACGCGATAGAACCTGTCCCTCCAGCAGAGATGAAGAAAGGGTTTTACAGCCCCTATTTCATTGTACCGAAAAAAGGCGGTGGGTTGCGGCCAATCTTGGACCTGTGAGTACTGAACCAGGCTTTACACAGACTCCCATTCAAGATGCTGACGCACAAACACATTCTGGCGAGTGTCCGGCATCAAGATTGGTTCACGGCGGTAGACCTGAAGGATGCGTACTTCCATGTCTCGATCCTTCCTTGACACAGACCCTTCCTGCATTTCGCGTTCGAGGGTCAGGCGTATCAGTACAAAGTCCTCCCTTTCGGCCTGTCCCTGTCTCTCATGTCTTTACGAAGATCACAGAGGCTGCACTTGCCCCGTTAAGGGAGGTGGGCATTCGCATTCTCAACTATCTCGACGACTGGCTAATTCTAGCTCACTCTCGAGACATGTTGTGCGCACACAGGGACCTGGTGCTCTCACACCTCAGCCAACTAGGGCTTCAGGTCAACTGGGAAAAGAGCAAGCTCCTCCCGGTTCAGAGCATCTCTTTTCTCGGACTGGAGTTAGACTCAGTCTCCTTGATGGCGCGCCTTATGAACCAGCGCACCCAGTCGGTGCTGGCCTGTTTGAAGGCATTCAAACAGGGAACAGTGGTTCCACTGAAACTTTTCAGAGGCTCCTGGGGCATATGGCATCCTCGGCGGTGGCCACCCCGCTCGGGATGATGCATATGAGGCCGCTTCAGCACTGGCTCCAGACTCAAATCCCGAGATGGGCATAGCGCCACGGAACACATTGCGTGGCCATCATGTCGGTCTGTCACCATCTTTTCAGCCCTTGGACCGACCTATCGTTTCTACGAGCAGGTGTTCCTCTAGAACTGGTCTCCAGGCACGTCGTGGTCATGACAGACGCCTCCAAAATGGGCTGGGGCACTGTTTGCAATGGTCACGCAGCTGCCGGCCTCTGGACGGGCCCATGACTGCATTGGTACATCAACTGCCTCGAGTTGTTGACAATTCTGCTCGCCCTGCGGAGGTTCCGGCCATTGATCCAGGGCAAGCACGTGTTAGTTTGGACAGACAGCACAGCAACGGTAGCATATGTCAACCGCCAAGGCAGTCTGCGCTCTCGTTGTATGTCACAACTCGCCCGCCGTCTCCTCCTCTGGAGTCAAATCAAATCAAATCAAATCAAATCAAATCACTTTATTGTCACACAGCCATATACACAAGTGCAATGGTGTGTGAAATTCTTGGGTGCAGTTCCAATCAACATAGCAGTCGTGACAGTGATGAGACATATACCAATTTACAATAACATCAAATTAACACAACACAATTTAAACATCTGTTATACACATAATTACACTCAACAATATACAAATAATAACATACACTGTACAGTATACAATACGCTGTTTTTTTTTTACTATATAGATACACATTATTCAATAAAAATTAAAAATTGATATATATATATATATATATATATATATATATATATATATAGAATGTACAGTATTGTACTGTATTGACATTCAGGCTGTCGGTTGATAGTCAGTTGTTAAGAGAGACATAATATAATAATAATAATATAATTTATGACAGTCCGGTGTGAGATATAAGAGTAAGGGTAATAAAGTGCAGTGCTGATGTATATTGATCATGAGAGATCAAGAGTTCAGACGTCTGATTGCTTGGGGGAAGAAGCTATCATGGAGTCGGCTGGTGCGGGTCCTGATGCTGCGATACCGCCTACCTGATGGTAGCAGTGAGAACAGCCCATGGCTTGGGTGGCTGGAGTCTCTGATGATCCTCTGAGCTTTTTTCACACACCGCCTTGTATATATTTCCTGGAGGGAGGGAAGCTCACCTCCAATGATGTGTTTGGCAGTTCGCACCACCCTTTGCAGTGCTTTGCGGTTGTGGGTGGTGCTATTGCCGTACCAGGCGGAGATACAGCCAGTCAGGACGCTCTCTACAGTGCAGGTGTAGAACCGTGTGAGGATGTGGCGGTTCATTCCAAACTTCCTCAGCCGTCTCAGGAAGAAGAGGTGCTGATGAGCCTTCTTCACAACGACTTCAGTGTGGACGGACCATGTGAGTTCCTCAGTGATGTGGACACCCAGGAACTTGAAGCTGCTGACTCTCTCCACTGGTGCTCCATTGATGGTGATGGGACTGTGTTCTCTGTCTTTTCTTCTGAAGTCCACCACAAGCTCCTTTGTCTTACTGACGTTGAGGGAGAGGTTGTGTTCCTGACACCAGTGTGTCAGAGTGTGCACCTCCTCTCTGTAGGCTGTTTCATCATTGTCAGTGATCAAACCTACCACCGTCATGTCATCAGCAAACTTAATGATGGCATTGGAGCTATGTGTTGCCACACAGTCATGTGTGTACAAGGAATACAAGAGTGGGCTGAGAACACAGCCCTGTGGGGTTCCAGTGTTGAGGGTTAGTGATGAGGAGATGTTGCTGCCTATTCTAACCACGTGGCGTCTGCTTAACAGGAAGTCCAGGATCCAGCTGCACAGTGAGCTGTTTAAGCCCAGAGTTTCTCATCAAGCTTGGAGGGCACTACGGTGTTGAATGCTGAGCTGTAGTCTACAAACAACATTCTCACATAAGTGTTCTTTTTTTCTAGGTGGGAGAGAGCAGTGTGTATTGTAGATGCAATGGCATCATCAGTGGAGCGGTTGTTGCAGTAAGCAAACTGCAATGGGTCTAGAGAGAGAGGCAGCACAGAGTAGATGTAATCTCTGATTAGTCTCTCAAAGCATTTGCTGATGATGGGGGTCAGAGCAACAGGACGCCAGTCATTTAAGCAAGTGATTTTTGATTGCTTTGGAACAGGCACAATGGTGGACGTTTTAAAGCATGTGGGGACTACAGGCAAAGAGAGGGAAAGGTTGAAAATATCCATAAAAACACCAGCCAGCTGGTTCACGCACGCTCTGATGATGCGGCCCGGAATGCCGTCTGGACCCGCGGCTTTGCAGATATTCACCCATCAGAAGGATCGGGTTACATCCACTACAGAGATGGAGAGTGAACTAACCTCTGTAGCTTTGGCCTTGAGAGCTCTCTCCACGAGGGCGGTGTTATTTCCCTCAAAACGAGCAAAGATGTATTTAGCTCATCCGGGAGAGAGGCAGCGGTGTTCATGGCGGTGTTTTTATTCCGTTTAAAGTCTGTGATGATGTTAATTCCCTGCCACATGCTTCTAGAGTTGGTGATGTTAAACTGTCCTTCAGTCTTGTTCCTGTACTGGCGTTTTGCTGTTCTGATACTTTTTCGGAGGGCATAATTGGCTTGTTTATGCTCCTCTGCGTTCCTGGAATTAAAAGCAGAGGTCCGCACATTAAGTTCCGCGCGAACATCGCTATTAATCCATGGCTTCTGGTTGGAATGGCGTCCTCTACACACTTTCTGATGAAACACATTACGCTATCAGCATAAAGCTCGATGTCGTCATCAGAGGCGGACCGGAACATCTCCCAGTCCGTGTGATCAAAACATTCTTGTAGCGTAGAGTCTGATTGGTCCGACCAGCACTGGATCGTTCTAAGGGTGGGTGCTACCTGTTTCAGATTCTGCCTGTAAGCGGGCAGAAGCAGAATGGAAGAGTGGTCCGATTTGCCAAATGGTGGGCAGGGGAGGGATTTGTAGCCATCCCGGAAGGGAGAGTAGCAATGGTCCAAAACCCGGTCCCCTCGTGTGTTGAAACTAATGTGTTGGTGGTATTTTGGTGCGACTGATTTGAAACTGGCTTTATTAAAGTCCCTGGTCACAATGAACGCGGCCTCAGGGTGCGCGGTTTCCTGTTTGCTTATAATCCCATACAGTTCCTTGAGTGCCCGGTCTGTGTCGGCTTGTGGCAGGATGTACACAGCAGTGATAATGACCACTGTGAATTCCCTCGGTAGCAAGAATGGTCGACGCAGAAGCATGAGAAATTCCAGATCAGGAGAGCAGAAAGACTTGATAGAATGTACGTTTCTCTGATCACACCAGGATTTGTTGATCATAAAACATACACCACCACCTCTGCTTTTACCTGAAAGGTCTTTAGCTCTGTCCGCTCGGTGCACGGAGAACCCCACGGGTTCAATGGCTGTGTCTGGAATCTCCGCAGACATCCAAGTTTCCGTAAGGCAGAAAATGCAGCAGTCCCTCGTCTCTCGTTGGAAAGATATCCGCACTTTCAGCTCGCAGAGCTTGTTATCAAGAGACTGAACATTTGCCAGTAGAATACTGGGTAGCGGGGGTCGATTTGCATGGCGTCTTACTCTGATGAGAACTCTGGCTCTGTTTCCCCTTTCCCTCCTGCGTTTCCGCGTCCGGGCTGCCCAGACAAAGGGCTCCTCTTGTGTGTTTGTAAACAGCGGGTCGGCATTGAGAAATTTGAAGTCCGGTTTACGGTGTGTAATTGCTGAACCAATGTCCAAAAGTGTTTGTCTGTTATAGACAATAAGGCAGACAACATCCAAGACAAAAAACATAAGAATTGTAAACAAAACAAACAAAACACTACCATGTTGTGTCAGAGCTCGCAACGCAGAAGCCATACTCGGCGCCATCTTGAGTCGCAATTCAAATAAGTTGCCATGGCTTTAATGAATTGTTCCGTAATTTATGCAATTTACATGTACTTTTGATACTTAAGTAAATTTGATATCAGTTACTTTGATACTTTTACTTAAGTCATTTTCTCATGAGCTACTTTAACTTTTACTTGAGTTAATTTCCATGATATGACAAATGGATACTTAATACAACACTGCCAGTTAGTTTAATAGAAAGGCTTTGTAATTGTAAAATAGGCGCAAGAACTTTCTGTTCAATTCCAAACCAGAGAGGGGCTCTCTCAGGTGGAAGTGACCAATGAGACAAATGTCTGAGACCGAATGCATAATAATAAAACAAAATCTTGTGTAGGCCTACCCACCTTTGTCAACCAGCCTATGTAACTTATTGAGATGTAACCTGTGACGCTTTCCATTCCAAATGAAGGACTTCGCTATACTTCAAATTGCTTGAAATAAGAGAGGGGAAATCTACATGGAGAGATTGTAGTAGGTAGTTGAATTTTGGAATACAATTCATTTTAATAACATTAAACTTCCCAATCACTGATAAATGTAATGAAGCCCACCTACTCACATCACTTGAAAACATTTTTATTAAAGGGTCAAAATTAACTCTGACTAAATCACATAAATTTGCTGGGAGTAAAATACCCAAATACTTAATGCCCTGTTTGGACCATTGAATGGCACCCGGTTGAAAAGCCGTTACTGGGCAGTATGCAGTCAGAGCCAACGCTTTGGATTTAGACCAATTAAATCTGTATCCCGAAAATGTAGAAAAGGAATTGGTAATTCTGTGGATGCAAGGCATAGATCTAGTGGGGTCAGAGATGAATAATAAAATATAATCTGCGTAAAGTAAAAGCTTATGTGCCACACTTCCCGCCGTCACCCCTGGAAAATCCTTTCTGCTAATGGTTCCAGGGCAAGACAGAACAAATATGGGGAAAGAGGGCAACCCTGCTTAGTGCCCCTATTCAGAGTAAAATAATCTGAAATTAATCAATTTGTTTGTACCGCCGCTACAGGGTGTCTATAAAATAACTTAATCCATTCAATAAAAGTATTTCTGAACCCATATATTTCCAAAATCTTAAAAAGATAATCCCATTCTACCATATCAAATGCCTTTTCAGCGTCAAGTGAGATGGCCGCGACCAGAGTCTGATCATTCGCCACTGACCACATAATATTGATGAGACGCCTAATGTTGTCAGAAGAGCTGTGGCCCCGAATAAACCCCACCTGATCTATATGTATAAGAGATGTCATAACTTTACTTAATCGGTTAGCCAGAATTTTTGACAAAATTTTTACATCTAGCTGGATCAGGGAAATTGGATAGTAACTTTTACATTCGCTTGGATCTTTGTCCTTTTTAAGAATCAGACTGATCCGGGCTTGTATCATGGTTGGAGGAAGCTTTCTATTCTTTAACGTTTCCGTATGAACCTCTAACAAAAGTGGAGCCAGTTCTGTAGCATAAGATCTAAATATTCAGTGGCAAAGCCATCTGGCCCTGGAGCCTTGCCAGTATCAAATCAAATCAAATCAAATCACTTTATTGTCACACAACCATATACACAAGTGCAACAGTGGGTGAGAGTCTTGGGTGCAGTTCCGAGCAACATAGCAGTCATGAAAGTGATGAGACATATACCAATTTACAATAAACATCAGATTTACACAACACAATTTACATATCTAATATACACATAATTACACAACACATTATACAAATAATAATATACAATATACATTATACAATACACACAATATAGAATACACAGTATACAATAAAAATAGAATATATAAAATATACAGTACGTTGTATTGTGCTTTATGACATTCAGACTGTCGGTTGATAGTCAGTTGCCAGTGTGTTGTTAGGAGAGAATACATTTATAAAAGTCCAGTGTGAGATATAAGATTTTAAGATTAATAAAGTGCAGTGCTGATGTATATTGATCGTGAGAGATCAAGATTTCAAAAGTTTGATTGCTTGGGGGAAGAAGCTGTCATGAAATCGGCTGGTGCGGGTCATGAAGCTGCGATACTGCCTGCCTGATGGTAGCAGTGAGAGCAGCTCATGGCTCGGGTGGCTGGAGTCTCTGATGATCCTCTGAGCTTTTTTCACACACCACCTGGTATATATGTCCTGGAGGGAGGGAATCTCACCTCCGATGATGTGTCTTGCAGTTCGCACCACCCTTTGCAAGGCTTTGTGGTTGAGGGCGGTGCTGTTGCCGTACCAGGCAGTGATGCAGCCAGTCAGGATGCTCTCTACAGTGCTGGTATAGAACCATGTGAGGATGTGGTGGTTCATTCAAATCTTCTTCAGCCGTCTCAGGAAAAAGAGGCACTGGTGAGCCTTCTTCGCAACAGCCTCAAATTTTTCAGCTTCCTGAGAGGAAAGATGTGTTTCTTGAAGAAACACTATATCACATTTCTTACACTTAAGAAAAGAAATAACCTACCTTCTTTTTATGGGGTGCCCCAACCCATTAACATTCCATGTGGAGAAAGATAATCCACTCATATTAACATTTGACATTTTTATATAATAGACAAAATAAATTGTGTGTCAAAAACAAAATTATACAGACCACATTCCAACATTAGTGCAACAATCAATACCCCCCCCCCCCCGAACCAAACAAACAGAAAAAAGAAAAAGGTGCACATTAACCCCGCGCATGACAGCGCCAACCGGCGTCAATCCCTCTAAACTCAAAAGGTCCATGTACGCCTATGAGAGCCCCCGCGACTTTGCCGTCGGATTGCTCAAGTCCGGTGCTTCTGCACAAATTTTGTAAGGCAAAATTACATAACAGACAATACTTTGTAAAACAAACCCCAGCCAATAGGCAGAATAAACACAAAGAATGTGTAGATTCATTCAGTCTCGAAGATGTGTTCCTCCACAAAACAGATTCCAGCTGATATAAAGGTGTTCAGTTTCCTCGGACAGACAAACAAGTGTTCAGTGAGCTGGCTGTTTATGAGTGCAGCAGATGATGTAATCATTCCAATGTCCTGCAAAAATACTCAAAGCAAACTCAAGCCAACAGGAGGCATAAGCACAAGGAATGAACAGATTCATCCAAAACTATCCCGAAGCAGTGTTATTCCACAAAACAAACTCCAGCCGCTAGGCGGAACCAGCACAAAAAGAAACAAAACAGGCATCCTGGTTCCTTGGATGGTCAAGTGTCAAATTGGAGGCTGCATAAAAAAATATACCATGACATACTCAGTCCATCAACTTTATAAAAGACATCCTTTGTGTGGGCATGTAGATATTTTGCGGCCATCCCCAGCATCCACTCTCAATCTGGCCGGGAACCCCAGTGCAAAAGCGATCCTCCATCAATGCAAAAGTTTCTTGAAGGAGAAGTGTTATTCCACAAAACAAACACCAGCCACTAGGCAGAACCAACACAAACAGAAACAAAAATGGTGCCCAGCTTCCTCAGACAGTCGAGTGAATGTTCAGCGAGTCAATCCACTCACATGAGAAACATCAAATGGCTTACTCCAATGTATTTATGAAGGTCAGTGCTTGGTTGGGACACGTAAATACTTTGCAGCCATCCTTCGTATCTATTCTCAGTTTGGCCAGAAACATCAGTGCAAAAGTGATCTTCCATTGATGCAAGAGTTTCTTACACTCCTTGAATCAATTGCATTTCTCTCTTGTCGAATTCGCAAAGTCCAGGAACAAGAAAATATTGTGATTCTTCCAAGAAAGCTTTCCTTTGCTCCTCACCTCGCGCAACACAAGATCTTTATCGGATGATCTCAGATATTTGGCCAGAATTGATTGGGGCCTTTCTCCCTCAGCAGATCTGTGAGCCGGGTCTCTGTGAGCTCGCTCAATTTCCAGCTTATGGCCTGTTATATTGAGCAGACTCGGGAAGAGCTCATCTAGGAATTTCACCATATCTCTGCCTTCTTCATGCTCAGGAACTCCAACAATCCGTACATTATTTCTTCGGCTCCTATTTTTGAGATCTTCCAGCGATCAGGAACTATTCAACTTTAGCCGATCTTTTCCTAATGTTGGGTTGCTCCAACAAAGCCCAAGGCAGAGATGCTGGTCTTCACAGACATGACATCTTACATCTTCTATATCTGTTTACACACAGTACGGGATGCAGTTCTCACATCTTCTGTGTCTGTTTACATACAAGACGGGATGCTCTTCATTCGCAGCAGTGGAATGAAGCAGAACGAGGTGCATCTTTAGAAGTTTTTCCGCTTTTAAAATGTGCATCGTCGGAAAAGCATCAAAACGCTCAAAGACAACCATCTACTGCATGTTTACATAAACAAACAATCAAAAAAATTGTGCAGAGGGGAGCAAGAATGCACCCAGGACGTGTTTATACTCAAAGCAGCAAAAATGCAGCAGACTGAAAAAGAATTAAGAGTTATAATTTGATACAGCATCTTTTAGAAAGTGGCGCGAGACGCATGACAACAATCGTCTAGGTTACTGATGTAACCTCTGTTCCCGGATGGAGGGAATGAGACGTTGTGTCGATGTAGTGACACTAGGTCACATGTCGTGACCTTCCAGCGAGTTAGGTAAGGCGTCTCCCTAGTCCCATTAAAGGGGGAGGAGGTACTTACACAAGGAGGCTACAGGCGGTAGCCTTTCCTGATATTTGCAGTTAAGCAATTTCCTGCCGGGCACCTTCTGGAATAACGCTGGGAAGTGCTCTTCCCTCTCCAGGAGGGAGGGCAGTATGGAGACCACATCATACCAGAGGGAGGTTAACATTTGGAGAATACCTCACATGGACTTACCAACGGGGACGTTCACACATGGAATGATACCACCAGGAGGACCCTATCTACAGAGAGGGTACACAGCAACAGTGGCCGAAGCAGAGCACCGAGGGAACTGCTCTTTCAAAGCTCTGATGAGGGGAAACACAGGGTTCACCTGAGGGGAAATCAAACAGTGGAAACGCGTCACACAGGATTACCAAGAGGGGAATCACTATGTATGGGGCACTGAGCCCGAATACATGGGCTCACCTGAAAAGGGGCATACCATGAGTACTGGGCCTGGTGGCGTCACTCCTCTGCTGAGTTCATCACCGAACAGTGCTTAAGACTTAAAGAGGCATCCAGGGTTCACCAGTTACGAGGAACTGTTGTGGACAAAATAACGCATATTATCACCTTGAAAAAGGGGAAAGGTGTAAATGCAAGTGGTACACCCAACCGACTGCCCGACCTACCTGCTGTTACCCCGTAACACTCGGGACGAAACCAGTTCTATGTGTCTGCTAGAGAGGCTCCCCTTGCCAGTGCCCAGGAGGATGCAACATCTAGTGGAGTATGCCCGGACTCCCAAGGGGCATGGCAGGTCTTGTGACTGGTAAGCCAAGGAATGGCACCCACAATCCAATGGGCCAGCCTCTGTTTGGAGACAGCTTTCCCCTTCTGCTGCCCTCCAAAGCAGACGAATAGCTGCTCCGAGCGTTTGAAGCTCTGTGTGCAGTCCAGATAGATGTGCAGGGCACGAACTGGACATAGCAATGACAAGGCCGGGTCTTCCTCCTCTGAAGGGAGTATTTGCAGGTTTACCACCTGGTCCTGAAAGGGAGTGGTGGGAACTTTGGGCACGTAACCGGGCCGGGGTCTCAAGATCACATGAGGGTATGCCGGCCCGGACTCCAGGCATTCACTGGCGACAGAGAGCGCCTGTAGGTCCCCCACCCTCTTGATGGAAGTGAGCGCCACCAGGAGGGCCGGCTTCAGTGACAAAGTGCTGAGCTCGGCCTGCTCCAGGGGCTCAAAGGGGGCTCTCTGTAGGGCAGGTAGGACCACAGAGAGATCCCAAGAGGGAATCAGGCGCAGTCTAGGAAGATTCAACCTCTTCCTTGAGGAACATGGTGATCAGATCATGCTGTCATGAGGGTCTCCCATCCAATGTATTGTGATACGCTGCTACAGCAGCCACGTACACCTTCAGGGTAGAGGGAGACAGCCATCTCTCCAGCCCTTCCTGTAGGAAAGACAGCACAGACCCGACCGCGCAGCTCTGTGGGTCTTCCCCACAGGAAGAACACCAGTTCGCAAAGAGATGCCACTTCCCAAGACGAATCGTCCTGATGAGCCACCACGAGGGACTGTAGAGCACTAACCAGGTCTCCTGGTACCGTGCCAGTGGCACCAAGGGTACGACTGGATTTACTGCACCCGGGGAGGGTTGTTCACGGCAAGGCAGAGCAGGAGCCCCGTTGGAAAGACAACTCAGGGGGGACGTACTGCTCCGCAAGCCCGCAATGGTGGCCGGTGGCTGGGGCAGGCAAGCCGGCCATTTCTCAACGGAGAACAAGGGCATGCGAGGTACTCGCATCCGACTGGTTGACCGGAAAGACTTCCAGGGCCTGGCCGTCACAAGCACGCTGACCCAGGGAATGAGGGAACTGCTCTTTTATTGACCATGCGGGTGCCGAGGCCCAGAGGGAACCCGGTGATTTCATAATCACCATGCGTCGGAGTCAGACATCTCATCCCTGGGTTGCCTGTATCAGGGCCGCCTCGTAGCCTGTCCGTCTTCCTTGGTGGCCAATTGATGGGCAGGTGGAGCTGCCTTCCTGTGGGAGGATCTTCTTCTCAGAGGCTGGCATACGGGCTCCAATGGTGCGGGAGCCAAGCCGGCATTGCAGGAGAACGGCCCAGACTTCGGAGGCCTGAAAGCAGCCGAGTCGCGCTGCGGCAGGATGTGTCTGATCGCCTTGGTCTGCTTCCTCACCATCGAGAACTGATGGGCGAAGTCCTCGACAGTGTTGCCAAAAAGCCTCCCTTGGGAGATGGGCGCATCGAGAAAGCGAACCTTCTCGGCATCACACATCATCCTCTTGGACCACCAGAGTGGACATCATTTGGCCCAGGGTGCGTGCCGTGACCTTTGTCGCCCATAGGGCGAGGTTGGTCATGGTTCGCAGTTCCTGCATAAGCCCTGGGTCGGTTCTACCCTCATGCAAATCTTTCAACGCCTTGGCCTGGTGGACCTGCAGGATGGTCATGGCGTGCAGGGTGGAGGCGGCCTAACCCGCGGCCTCGTAAGCCTTCATCACCAACGAGGAAGAGAACTTACAGGCCATAGAAAGGAGCCTTGGTCGGTCCCTCCAGGTGACTGCGCCCTGCACCGCTACAGCGCACTCTACCTGGGGAAGCTCGACGTATCACCGCCGTTGAGGGTAGTTAGGATGGACGAGCCCGCTAACTTCGTTAGCTCCTCGTGCACTTCCGGGAAGAAAGGCACCGGGATGGGGGCGCGGCCGTGAGTTGTGCTCTGATCCCAGAAACCAATCATCGCTCAGGGCAAGGTGGAGGGTTCCACTTTAGCCCGATGTTAGAGCACGGCTGGCATCTCAGCATTCGCCTCATCCCGAGCTCTACCGCCCGTGGGCGGGAGCTCAGAAGATTCGTCTGCTTCCGACAGCAGAAGCCCATCCTCCGATGTCGCGACCAATAACTTATCCTCGTCACGAGCCGCGAATGAGACATTAAATCCGCCCTGAGGCGGACCGTCTGCATCACTCTCCAGCTCTTCCGGGTAGAACAAGCGTGCTGGGGGATGGGAGGTCTGTGGGGGCTGAGCCAGCAGAAACGCTCCCATGTCCACATCCAGATCGCCCGCGGAGCTCGCCGACCCAGCCACCTGAGTTCCAGCCCAGTACGGAGCGGGTTGGGAAGCAGCCACAGTGGCTCCTTGCTTCATGAAGAAGGAAGTGAGCCGTGACCGCAACGTTCTCGTGGGCATGTTCTCGTAATGAGAACATAACCCCTCCATGAAAGCTGCCTCAGCATGCTGGCACCCCAAGCTCTCGAGACAGATTTCGTGGCTATCCGGAGGGGAGAGATAACAGCCACATCCAGTAGCACAAAGGCGAAAGGCCATCTTTAAAAAGATGCCAATCGTTTGTGTGAGCTCTTTTAGTAGAAAACATACTCTTTTAGAATATACTCTTTTAGCACCTGTAGACTCGGCTGCCAAAGTGCCCAGGGGAAGCACAACACTCGACCATGTGAGGGAGACCGCTGATATGCGCCGTAAATCCAGCAGGTGCACACCATCTCCTTTTATACCCGTATGTCCAGGGCGTAGAGTGGCATGCAAATTCTACTCACCAATTCTCATTGGCCTTTTCTATTTTAAGCAAAGGTGATTGGAGCTCTCAAGATCGAACCCCTTGTGTCACTACATCAACACAACGTCAAGTGAGTGACAGACAGGGAATTCTATTGCATGATTATATAGAAAAGAGATTATATATAGTCCTGTGTAAATCCCCTTTGAGGTGCAGGAATAGTAGGCCCATCTGTTTACTGACTGAGCGCCAGTGGGAGGGGCCAATGGTGCAATGATGTAAAAGGAGGTGTTGATCTCTTGCTGTGGAGGTGGCCATGCATTAATGAAAGCCCCATAGAAAAGTCTCAGAAGTAGAGGACAAGCCGTTTTTGCAGCTTGGTGACAATAAATACTTTTTCTGAAATTTACTGGATGTTTTTATAGTAAAATGAACTCTAATATGTCAGATGATCAATGAAAATGTTATTCCTCATGACATGACACCTTGCAGTAAGTTGGAATCCTTTTTCAAAAGAAAATGGTGACTGAGGCTGTCATTCAGCCAAACATCTCATTTTGTGTAAGTTAGAAGAAAGAAAGTCATATGAGTTTGGAACGACATAAAGGTGAGTAAATGATTACAAAAATGTCCACTTTCGGGTGAACTGTCCCTTAAATGGGTGGATCTTGGTTAAAGTGAGAATGCTGATACTGAAAAGTCTGGCTTTACCAGACCTGGTTAACCGTGTCTGAACAAATCTACCATTTGGGGATTTTATGTCAATAGGAAATAGAATACTTGGACTCACAATATGTACATGATCACACCAAGTGCCCAGCAGTCCACAGGTTGGCCATATCTCTGTCTCCCAACGACCTCTGGGGCTGGTTGACAAAATGGACATGGAAAAATCATATATTGATGCATGAGCACTCTGGTCACCACTGCTATTTAAAACTTAACAACTTAGTATGGACATGTAAATTCCAGAAAATCATGTAGGCTCTCTTTAAACTCTTTTTGTCGTTGTTGTTGTTGTCCAAAAAAGACCATCTGCTGCATCTATCCTCATGGAGTTTTAAAGAGGTTTTGCCTGTTTTGAAGAGATTCTTACCCAGATACTCTGGGGTTCCACAGGGCTCCTTGATGAGTCCAGTCTCCAGTTTTGCCAGATGGAAATCACTGATGACTATTTTAGAATGTTTCAGTCGGTTGTAGTACACCAGATTCTCAAGCTTGATGGAATGAGAATGACAAGATGAAATTAATGGTTCCTGCGTTTTATTTTCTCAAAACAGAAATACTGGATAATCATTCATTTGTGTTCCAAGGAAACTTTTCCAGATACAAGAAACATTTTCTTGAGCAAACTAAAAAAAAAGTAATAATAATAATCATAATACAATATATTATTAATGACCAAAGTTATGCAAAACTATTTGTGGCTGTCAGCCATCAGATAAATGAGCAATGGTTAATCACATCTATTTCAGGATTATTTCCATGATATTTAAGCACATTTCTCCTATTAAATCTAATTATTGTAAATTTCATTATTGAAATACAATTTCTTATTTCTTTCTTTTGGTGTGAAACATGACCCGGACATGTTCTTGATAGATTTTGTTTTGTGACATTCACCCCTTTGCTTTTGTTAACAGATAAAGGGAAGATATGATTAACTAAAAAATTAAACACGATCTATTAGTAACTACAGTGCATCCGGAAAGTATTCACAGCGCTTCACTTTTTGTGAAGTCCAAGGAATTGTCTGTAGACCTCTGAGACAGGATTGTATCGAGGCACAGATCTGGGGAAGGGTACAGAAAAATCTCTGCAGCATTGAAGGTCCCAATGAGCACAGTGGCCTCCATCATCCGTAAATGGAAGAAGTTTGGAACCACCAGGACTCTTCCTAGAGCTGGCCGCCTGGCCAAACTGAGCGAGAAGGGCTTTAGTCAGGGATGTGACCAAGAACCCGATGGTCACTCTGACAGAGCTCCAGCATTTCTCTGTGGAGAGAGGAGAGCCTTCCAGAAGAACAATCATCTCTGCAGCACTCCACCAATCAGGCCTGTATGGTAGAGTGGCCAGACGGAAGCCACTCCTCAGTAAAAGGCACATGACAGCCCGCGTGGAGTTTGCCAAAAGGCACCTGAAGGACTCTCAGACCATGAGAAACAAAGATTGAACTCTTTGGCCTGAATGGCAAGTGTCATGTCTGGAGGAAACCAGGCACCTCTCATCACCTGGCCAATACCATCCCTAAAGTGAAGCATGGTGGTGGCAGCATCATGCTGTGGGGATGTTTTTTAGCGTCAGGAACTGGGAGACTAGTCAGGATCGAGGGAAAGATGAATGCCGCAATATACAGAGACATTATTGATGAAAACCTGCTCCAGAGCTCTCTGGACCTCAGACTGGGGTGAAGGTTCATCTTCCAACAGGACAACAACCCTAAGCACACAGCCAATATAACAAAGGAGTGGCTCCGGGAGAACTCTGTGAATGTCCTTGAGTGGCCCAGCCAGAGCCCAGACTTGAACCCGACTGAACATCTCTGGAGAGATCTGAAAATGGCTGTGCACCGACACTCCCCATCCAACCTGATTGAGCTTGAGAAGTCCTGCAAAGAAGAATGGGAGAAACTGCCCAAAAATTGGTGTGCCAAGCTTGTAGCATCATACTCAAAAAGACTTGAGGCTGTAATTGGTGCCAAAGGTGCTTCAACAAAGTATTGAGCAAAGGCTGTAAATACTTATGTACATGTGATTTCTTTCGTTTTTTATTTTTAATAAATTTGCAAAGATTTCAAACAAACTTCTTTCACATTGTCATTATGGGGTATTGTTTGTAGAATTTTGAGGAAAATAATGAATTGAATCCATTTTGGAATAAGGCTGTAACATAACAAAATGTGGAAAAAGTGAAGCACTGTGAATACTTTCCGGATGCACTGTATGTCACTTGAAGTAATATTATGTAGGTGTGAATGTGCTACTGGTGGCCACCAGAGGGTGCTGTGCTGTGTACCTTTAGGTTTCTGTGAATAATCTTCAGGCTATGCAGGTAAGCGACTGCCTCCATAACCTGTCTAATAACATTGCTGGTGTCCCTCTCAGAGTAATAGCCTTGATCCTGGATCCAGTCAAACACCTCTCGACCTGTGGCTCTGCAGGTGAAGACAAATGGGACAATACATTTGAAATGCTGAATTGAACAGACACATTATCAGTTGGTTATTTGTTATCCAAAGCAACTTATAGTGCAATAAGGCACAATGGTAAAGGGGTAAACCTTTATGGTGACAGGATGAACCCTAAAGGCTACCCTACCACCACGAACCCCATTAACAGTGAGGTGAACACAACATGCTGAGCTGCTATTTCTGTGCGATTTTGAATTATTTACACCCTGCTGTACATGTTGGCACCTTCAAAGTCTTTTCTTGATCATGCAGGTATTGTTGGCACAGATCAGCCAATCCATGCCATAGATGCAGAAAACAGCAGGGACAAGGTATTACAATAATGAATGCAAATCCAAACAGACAGGTAGGAATGTGATAAGGACACAGTGGTATAATCATGCTTGGACAGTCTGAGCACAAGGTTTATTTCTGTTATGTCTCAGATGATAACAGCTATGACTTAAGCTTTGTGAATTCACTGTTGACATGAATAGAAGAGAATCTTTACCACCACAAGACCTTTCCAACAAATGATTAATAAAATGTCTGTATCTACATTTTTCCTGAGCAACAACTGGGTGGCACTATGATGATTCTTCTAATTGCCTGTTTTGTGTCTGGTCTTGAGACACAATGTAAGCCAGAGAACAACAACCATTTAAGTGTTATTTGGAGTGACTGAGCGCCAGTGGGAGGGGCCAGTGGTGCAATGATGTAAAAGATGGTGTTGATCTCTTGCTGTGGAGGTGGCTATGCATTAATGAAGGCCCCCGTGTGACATAGAAAAGTCACAGAAGTAGAGGACAAGCCGTTTTTGCAGCTTGGTGACAATTAATGCTTTTTCTGAAACTTACTGGATGTTTTTAAAGTAAAATGAACTCTAATATGTCAGATGATCAATGAAGATGTTATTTGTTATCCAAAGCAACTTATAGTGCAATAAGGCACAATGGTAAAGGGGTAAACCTTTATGGTGACAGGATGAACCCTAAAGGCTACCCTACCACCACGAACCCCATTAACATTGAGGTGAACACAAAATGCTGAGCTGCTATTTCTGTGCGATTTTGAATTATTTACACCCTGCTGTACACGTTGGCACCTTCAAAGTCTTTTCTTGATCATGCAGGTATTGTTGGCACAGATCAGCCAATCCATGCCATAGATGTAGAAAACAGCAGGGACAAGGTATTACAATAATGAATGCAAATCCAAACAGACAGGTAGGAATGTGACAAGGACGCAGTGGTATAATCATGCTTGGACAGTCTGAGCACAGGGTTTATTTCTGTTATGTCTCAGATGATAACAGCTATGACTTAAGCTTTGTGAATTCACTGTTGACATGAATAGAAGAGAGATCTTTACCACCACAAGACCTTTCCAACAAATGATTAATAAAACGTCTGTATCCACATTTTCCTGAGCAACAAGTGGGTGGCACTATGATGATTCTTCTAATAGCCTGTTTTGTGTGTCTGGTCTTGAGACACAATGTAAGCCAGAGAACAACAACCTTTTAAGTGTTATTTGGAGTAAAATTTAATTTCAGGTTCAACTTGTGCGGTTGTTGGCTGTCATATCAACTCAAAGTAGTTGAGGCACAGTCAAAAAAAAAAACAGTCATCTCGACTTTAAGTACCAGCACTTTAAAGCCACATGTTTTTGAAAATGTTTACAAATGTAATACATTAAACATCACATTACCAGCTAAGAATACATGCCGATGCGTGCGAAAACACTGGAGACAGGAAATTGAAAACAGTCGAATCTTGGAACATTTCCATGTTCAGGAAAAAGGAGGATACACAAAAAATGTTCCTAAATGCATCCCACTTTATAAATTCATCTTAAAATCATGCACCCATGAACTCCACCTACAGAATGCCCACAAATATCCTATTATGGTGAGACAGAATACAATTAAAGTGAATACCCAAGTTATTTATCTGTTTATTTATTAATTCATAAGGAATGTTTTTGTGTGGTTGGCAAGGTTTTCTATAAAAGTAAGTGCAGCATATTCAACAACTCATATTCTTTTCATAATAAATCTATTCATTGACCGCATTTACTGTACATCCACGCAATATTTCAACCAATGTCCATATTAGGGATGCACCCATCCCGTAAACTACGGGATCGTCCCGTTTTTAAAGATGAAATGTTGCGTCCAGTATTGAATCAATACGTCCTGTATTTTAAGCTGGTCAGATGCTATCATGGTGAAATTGTTCAAGATCGTTAACTTAACCTTGATATTCGGGGTAAATGTTGCCTAATGCGGGTAAGGGGCTGTCTAAAAAGTCCACTCATTGTGCTAAAACATCCTAATACTGTTGCAGGTGTGATAAGGGACGTTCTGAAATGTCCACACAAGCGACAACTGCCATCGCAACAAATCGCAACCACATTGTGGTTTACTTCTTTAACATATAATGCTTAGTCTCATGGCAATTGTGTTCTGTATAAACTACATGCGTATTCTTTTTCCTCTGTTCTCTTCTGCTTGCTTTTGCCATTGATTATGCTGCATTTTAGTATTTTAGTCAAATCATTCATTTTATTTATGTCCTTAACACAGTGGTTCTCAAAGTGTGGGGCACGGAGGAATTGCAAGGGGGGCGCGGAAGACTAACCCGTCCTCAAATCTCGTTCACTTTCACACATTAATTAGTGAAAATACACATAAGAACACAATTTCTTTTCCTCTGCCTTTTCTCCTGACTTGTTTAAACTTTCACCTGGCACCGCAGCGCATCCTGCATGCGCAGCTTTTGACAGCCCAAAGTGTTGATGTCAGGTGCACTCATGTAAACAAGGTCATTTTTGCATGCACGCCAGTTTGCAAGCATGTTTATCATTAATTGCAGAAGTTTTTCTTGTTTCAAATAGATCATAGACCTCACCACTCCCTGTACATAACATATTGAAGAACCATTTCTCTCAAAAACAGAATTCAGGACTTACAGCTCAAGGAAGAGGTAGTACTCCTTCCTGGTCTCGTAGATGTCCACCATCTGGAGGATGTTGGGGTGTTTCACCCTGGAGAAGAGAGATTGACAAACAAGTTTGCAGCACTCAGACGTTAATAAAAGTAGTTGAAAGTTTGCTTGAAAACTTTTTAAGACAGTATTTACACTTGGCCACTTCATGCGTTTTTTCTGATCAGATTGCTATCCGATTGCATCCGTTTAATAATTAATTATTTATTGCGCGATGCAAGTCCTATGTAAATACTGCAGCTGTTACTGTGAATTTTGCATTTCCCCTGTGCTGATTTGATGAAGTTTACATTTTTGGCTTGAACAGCCAAATGCATTTACACTTGAATGAGTTTCGTCTGGAATGTGTCTCAAACCACCTCCCAGAAGGTATTCACATTCTTTTTATGATCGGATAGCAAACCGATCAGCAAAAACACATTAAGTTACTAAGTTTAAAGACCCCCTAAGAAGCATTTTTTATCATTTAATATTTTAATTCTAATTTCGACTTCTTACAGTTCAAGTGGAGCTACCAACCCCAAGGATTGATTCCCAGAAAACAAACAACCTAAGAAAATGGAAGGTTTTGAATCATGTGCCACATGCAAATGTACCTTTAAATTCTAGTTGCTATAATCTAACTCATATTAGCAATAAGTAACATTGGAACATGGACAAAATAAAGTGTTGCTAATGTTTTTAACAATGGGTCATGTCAGGAAAAATAAATAAATGTTAGAACACTGTACATAAGAAATAATAAGCTGATTTAAAGACATGTTTATGCAAGCAAAGAAAGGCGTAAACTACAGGTGAACTCTTTTCCTCTGTGCCTTATTCATGAGCTGTTGTGATTTGTGAGAAGGGATCGGAATGCAGCATTGCAAGAACAAAGTGACATGAGAGACACACTCGTGGCAGATCAGCCTTTCAGAGAAAATGTCTTCATATATAATTATATATTAAATCAAATCAAATCAAATCACTTTTATTGTCACACAACCATATACACAAGTGCAACAGTGTGTGAAATTCTTGGGTGCAGTTCCAAGCAACATAGCAGTCGTGACAGTGATGAGACATATACCAATCTACAATAAACATCAAATTTACACAACACAATTTAAAATCTAATATACACATAATTACACACAACACAATATACAAATAATAACATACAATGTACATTATACAATACACACAATATAGAATACACATTATACAATAAAAAAAAAATAGTATATATAGTATATATAAAATGTACAGTAGGTTGTATTGTACTGTATTGACATTCAGGCTGTCGGTTGATAGTCAGTTGCCAGTGTGTTGTTAAGAGAATATAATTTATGACAGTACAGTGTGAGATAATAAGATTAATAAAGTGCAGTGCTGATGTATATTGATAATGAGAGATCAAGAGTTCAAAAGTCTGATTGCTTGGGGGAAGAAGTTGTCATGAAGTCGGCTGGTGCGGGTCCTGATGCTGCGATACCGCCTGCCTGATGGTAGCAGTAAGAGCAGCCCATGGCTCGGATGGCTGGAGTCTCTGATGATCCTCCAAGCTTTTTTCACACACCGCCTGGTGTATATGTCCTGGAGGGAGGGAAGCTCACCTCCGTTGATGTGTCTGGCAGTTCGCACCACACTTTGCAGGGCTTTGCGGTTGTGGGCGGTGCTATTGCCGTACCAGGCGGAGATGCAGCCAGTCAGGATGCTCTCTACAGTGCTGGTGTAGAACCGTGTGAGGATGTGGCAGTTCATTCCAAACTTCCTCAGCCGTCTAAGGAAGAAGAGGCACTGATGATCCTTCTACACAACGGCCTCAGTGTGGACGGACCATTTGAGTTCCTCAGTGATGTGGACACCCAGGAACTTGAAGCTGCTGACTCTCTCCACTGGTGCTCCATTGATGGTGATGGGGCTATGTTCTCTGTCTTTTCTCCTGAAGTCCACCGCAAGCTCCTTTGTCTTGCTGACGTTGAGGGAGAGGTTGTGCTCCTGACACCAGCATGTCAGAGTGTACACCTCCTCTCTATATGCTGTTTCATCATTGTCAGTGATCAGACCTACCACCATCGTATCATCAGCAAACTTAATGATGGCATTGGAGCTATGTGTTGCCACACAGTCATGTGTGTACAGGGAATACAAGAGTGGGCTGAGAACACAGCCCTGCGGGGCTCCAGTGTTGAGGGTCAGTGATGAGGAGATGTTACTGCCCATTCTAACCACCTGGCATCTGCTTAACAGGAAGACCAGGATGCAGCTGCACAGCGAGCTGTTTAAGCCCAGAGTCCGGAGTTTCTCATCAAGCTTAGAGGGCACTGTGGTGTTGAATGCTGAGCTGTGGTCTACAAACAGCATTCTCACATAAGTGTTCCTTTTTTCCAGGTGGGAGAGAGCAGTGTGTATTGTAGATGCAATGGCATCATCAGCGGTTGTTGCGGTAAGCAAACTGCAATGGGTCCAGTGATGGAGGCAGCACAGAGCAGATGTAATCTCTGATTAGTCTCTCAAAGCATTTGCTGATGATGGCGGTCAGAGCAACAGGATGCCAGTTATTTAAGCAAGTGATTTTGGATTGCTTTGGTACAGGCACAATGGTGGACATTTTAAAGCATGTGGGGACCACAGACAAGGAGAGGGAAAGGTTGAAAATGTCCATAAAAACACCAGCCAGTTGGTACGCACACGCTCTGATGACGTGGCCCGGAATGCCATCTGGACCCGCAGCTTTATGGATATTCACCCGTCTGAAGGATCGGGTTACATCCACTATAGAGATGGAGAGTGAACTAACCTCTGTAGGTTCGGCCGCGAGAGCTCTCTCTGCGAGGGCTGTGTTATTTCCCTCGAACCGTGCATAAAAATTATTTAGCTCATCCGGGAGAGAGGCAGCGGTGTTCACGGTGGAGTTTTTATTCCCTTTAAAGTCCGTGATGATATTAATTCCCTGCTACATGCTTCTAGAGTTGGTGGTGTTAAACTGTCCTTCAATATTGTTCCTGAACTGGCTTGTTTATGCTCCTCCGCGTTCCCGGAATTAAAAGCGGAGGTCCGCGCATCCTATCAGTGTAAACCTCGATGTCATCATCAGAGGCGGACCGGAACATCTCCCAGTCCTCGTGATCAAAACAGTCTTGTAGCAAAGAGTCTGATTGGTCCGACCAACACTGGATCGTTCTGAGGGTGGGTGCTTCCTGTTTCAATTTCTGCCTGTAAGCGGGCAGAAGCAGAATGGAAGAGTGGTCCGATTTGCCAAATGGTGGACGGGGGAGGGATTTGTAGCCATCCTGAAAGGGAGAGTAGCAATGGTCCAAAACCCGGTCCCCTCGTGTGTTAAAACTGATGTGTTGGTGGTATTTTGGTGCAGTTGATTTAAAATTGGCTCTGTTAAAGTCCACGGTCACAATGAACGCGGCCTCGGGGTGCGCGGTTTCCTGCTTGCTTATAATCCCGTACAGTTGCTTGAGTGCCCGGTTTGTGGCGGCTAGTGGCGGGATGTACACAGCTGTGATAATGACCGCTGTGAATTCCCTCGGTAGCCAGAATGGTCGACACAGAAGCATGAGAAATTCCAGATCAGGAGAGCAGAAAGACTTGATAGAACGTACGTTCCTCTAATCACACCAGAATTTGTTGATCATAAAACATACACCACCACCTCTGCTTTTACCTGAGAGGTCTTTCGCTCTGTCTGCTCGGTGCACGAAGAACCCAGCAGGTTTGATGGCTGAGTCTGGAATCTCCGCAGACATCCAAGTTTCTGTAAGGCAGATAATGCAGCAGTCCCTCGTCTCTCGTTGGAAAGAGATCTGCGCTCTCAGCTCGCAGAGGTTGTTGTCCAGAGACTGAACATTTGCCAGTAGAATACTGGGTAGCGGGGGTTGATTTGCGCGACGTCTTACTCTGATGAGAACATCGGCTCTGTTTCCCCTTTTCCTTCTGCGTTTCTGCCCAGACAAAGGGCTCCGCTGGCGTGTTTGTAAACAGTGGGTCGGCATTGAGGAATTTGAAGTCCGGTTTACGGTGTGTAATTGCAGAACCAATGATCAAAAGTGTTTGTCTGTCATAGACAATAAGGCAAACAACATCCAAGACAAAAAACATAAGAACTGTAAACAAAACAAACAAAAAACTACAATGTTGTTTCGGAGCTCGCAATGCAGCAGACATACTCGGCGCCATCTTGAGAAAGCCAACATACTGATCTACTGTATAAGCTTATTATGTTTGCTTGACAAAGCCAACATACTGATCTACTATTAAGCTTATTAGTGGTGCTTGTGGAGCAAAGCATCACTTTTATAATCTCAAATAATTCTTCTTATTATTCTTCCATACAAAATTTCAGTATCTAACTCGTCCCGCACCGTTTGGCGTAGACCCATGAATGAGTGTCAAATCGACCGGCCTATTGAGGGGTTGGGGATACGGTGCACCCCTGGGAGGCAAAAAACAGCCCAAAAAATCCCATAGACTTTGCATTGCGATGAACTTTGATGGATTATATCTCTGGATCAGAATTTCATAGAGAAATGAGGGTGGACTCCTTTCATTCAGCCTAGCAAGGAGTTTTCGACCATAACATTACATTGGTAAGATGTACCACTGGGGGGCAAAACCGGCCCAAATCTGCCCCATAGGCATACTATGGTAAGGGATTTTTTTTTTCCTACTATGACAAGACAATGGCAAGAAATTGGTCAGATTGTATCTCCCAATCAGAATACCATAGAGACATAGAGCTCATTTCACTCGGGCTTCCAATCAGTCTTCAAGTATGATATTGGAAATGGCGTAGCCACTCCCTAGCAACCATTTATGGCACCTTAGCCATAACAAAATGGAACTTACTTCCATTCAAAATGGCTGAGAGTGATATCTTTGGATCAGAATGTCCTAGAGATATGAGAGGTGGCTTGTTTTAATTGGGTGAGCATTCAGACTTCAGGTATCATCATAGAAACTACTTCACCATGCCCTAGCAACCATTTAGAACACCCTAGCAACCAAATCCCATTGACTTCCATTACAAATAGCTTAGATGGGTATCAGGATCTCAGGATCAGAATGTCATAGACTTCATTGTTGGCTTGTATGATTCAGGACAGAAAGTAGCCTTCTTAATATTACCCTGGCAACTGCCTAGCAACCACATGGGCTTACCCTAGCAACCAAGTTGCAAAACACATACAGTATCTCTGCACCAAAACATCGTAGAAACTTCCTGTTTGGCTTGACTCAGTCTAGCAAGGAGCCTTTTGAGTATCACATTGGTAACTACCTAGCAACCAGATGGGTTACCCTAGCAACCATGGAACAACAACAATATCTCTGCACCAGAACATCCTACTGTCATGGGGGTGGCCTTTTTCAACTTGGGGCAGTTGGTGGGACATCGTGGTGAGAAACTTTGCCACAGCAAGCACCACTCACATTTTCTTCAGGAAATGTACCTATCTAGTTATTATTATGCTGGCTTGACAAAGCCAACATACTGATCTACTACATAAGCTTATTATGTTGGCTTGAAAAAGTAAACATACTGTTCTACTACATAAGCTTATTATTAGTGGTGCTTGCAAAGCATCACTATTGTAATCTCACATACTTATTATTATTGTTGGGCCTCATGTATTCAGATAGAAGACAAAGGCAGGCCTAACACAAGTCGTAAAACCTAACTCAGCCCCCACACATTCCATGTCGTAAATTTTACGATAAAAATCGCGCCAAAATCAAACAAAGGGAGTCCAAAACAGACTACAAATCCATGAAGCCTTGCTCACTAAAGGATCGAACTCTCAACTCCTATTGGATGAGGCACACAACAGAACGTCCCTCAAACATGACATCATCAGGAGTTGAAATATTCTGAAATGCTTCCAGAATTCGCTTCCAACAACTTTGTTCACCGAATATAGACGTAGTTTTTTTTTTTTTTGCTGCTCTCCGGTGCAACCTCGTGGCACAAGGAAGTAATGTCCGACTTGAAACTGTAGCCATACAATCTCCATCTTGCTGGATGAGTTGAGATTACTCTGTGTTCAACCAAACACTCTAACGGATCCGAAGGAGACCGCCGAGCAATTTGCATCTTCATCCGTTTGCCTACAGAAGTGAAGAGATTAAAGATTTCAGCTTTAGGGCTGTCACTTAATCATCTCTCTCTCTCTCTTACTAATCTCACACACACACACACACACACACTGTCACACACACACACCTTATGTGTTATAGGACTATTTTGATTTCCATATCTAATCATATCACTGTTTAGTTTGTAGTTGTAAGTCGGAAGTTTGTTGACTGCATTGTATCAATTATTAATTGATATTACTGCATAAATAAACTTTGTTTATATTACAAAGAGAAGTGTTTTGGTTTGTTTTGCATACACCTGTGTCATGCTGACGGGATGTCAGTGCTCGGATTCAAACCTTCATTCATTGTTTTTTTCCCGAAAATCGATATTCTTCGGATGCCGATTTTCCTAAGAAAACAATCTAATATTGAGACTGTTTTACTATTCGGTTATTAGTCCCTGATTTCAGGGTGATGCCCCGTCAATGTTAATCCTTATTAATATTCTATTGATTTTTGATAATTGATAATTATCTTTGATGATTGAATTTGAATGATCAATAAGCTAGTATTAATTTTAATTAATGTTTCATCGATGTTAACAATTAATGATTATCTTTGATAACTGTTGATTTAAAGGATTTAAAAAGCTAACATTGATTCTCATCAATGTTCTATTGATTTTAATAATTAATAACTATCTTTGATAATTATTAATTATTGCTAATAACCAAACTTGCTCCTAAACATAGCGCAATACATTTACTGGAGCCCCATATGAGGTTTTAATGAGTTAGATTCAATTGATTAAATATTAATTAATAACTACAGAAATCATTATTAATTATTTCTGATAGTAACACTGATCTAAACAACCAGTAAAGCCCTACATTATTATTATTAGTGGTGCTTGCGAAGCAAAGCATCACTATTGTAATCTCACATACTTATTATTATTAGTGGTGCTTGTGGAGCAAAGCATCACTATTGTAATCTCACATACTTATTATTATTATTATTATTATTAGTGGTGCTTGCAAAGCCCTAGTAACCATTTACGGCACCCTAGCAACTGCCCCCATAGACTTCCATTCAAATGGCTCAGAAGGATATCTTCAGAACAGAATATTGTAGACACTTGGGGATTAGCTCTTTTCAGTCAGATTAGTAATCAGCCAATAAGAATCTCTCTGGTCACTGGTTAGCCACACCCTAGCAACAATTTAGAGCACCCTAGCAACTAGATTTATTGACTTCCATTAGAAATGGCTGAGAGTGATATCTTTGGATCAGAACATACTACAGACATGGCAGTTGGCTTATTTCATGTGGGTGAGCAATCAGTCTTCATGTATCCATTTGAAAAAACTACTTAGCCACACCCTAACAACCATTTAGAGCACCCTAGTAACCATCCCCACTGACTTCCATTCAAAATGGCTGAGTGTGATATCTTCTGATTAGAATGTCCTTGACACATGTGGGTGCTCTCATTTGATTCGGGCTAGCAAGCCGTGTTCGAACATACCCTGTGTTTGGGGGTAAAATGTACCCCAGGAGGTAAAAAGGGGGGCAAAAAACCATACCAAAAATTCCCATAGGGTACTATGGGAAGAGAATTTTGTTCCTACTATGGCAGTCAATGCAAGAAAGCTGCCAGATCATATCTCCCAATCACAATGACATAGATACATGGGGGCGGGCTCATTTAAATCGGGATACCAATCACTCTTTAAGTATCACCTTGGAAATGGCATAGCCACACCCTAACAACCATTTATGGGACCCTAGCAAACACCCCCCATTAACTTCCATTCAAAATGTCTCAGAAGGATATCTTCAGAACAGAATGTCGTAAACACTTGGGGATTGGCTCTTATGAGTCAGGTTAGTAAGCAACCAATAAGAATCTCTCTGTTCGCTGGCTAGCCACGCCCTGGCAACCATTTAGAGCACCCTAGCAACCAACACTATTGCTTTCACTTAGAGTGTGATATCTTCGGATCAGAATGTCCTAGAGACATGACAGTTGGCTTGTTTTAATTGGATGGGCAATCAGTCTACAACTATCATCATGGGAACTCCTTAGCCACGCCCTAGCAACCATTTAGAGCACCCTAGCAACCAAACACCATTGACTTCCATTCAAAATCACTAAGATGGGTATCTCAGGATCAGAATGCCGTAGAGACTTCCGGGTTGACTTATTTCACTCAGGAGAGCAAGGAGCCTCATTAAGTATCACTCTGGTAACTGCCTAGCAACCACATGGGGTTATCCTAGCAACCAAGTAACAAATCACATATCTCTGCACCGGAACATTGTAGACACTTCCGGGTTGACTTATTTCACTGAGGATGGCAAGGGGCCTTGTTAAACATCAGGAGATATGATCTGACAAATGTTTTTCCAATGTTAAGTCAATGGGACTTTTTGGGACAGTTTTGTGCCCCCTAGGGATGCAACATACCCCCCACCCCTTAGAAAAGTCATAGCACAATAGGCCGGTCGATTTGACATCTCATTCATGGGTGTTCGTCAAAGGGTGCGGGACGAGTTAGGTGCTGAAATTTTGTACGGAAGAAGAAGTAGTAGTAGCCTTATTAAGTATCACCCTGGTAACTGCATAGCAACCAGATGGGTTACCCTAGCAACCATGGAACAACACCAATATCTATGCACCAAAACATCCTACTGTCATGGGGGTGGCCTCTTTCAACTTGGGGCAGTTGGTGGGACATTGTGGTGAGAAATTTTGCCACGGCAAGCACCACTCACATTTTCTTCAGAAAATGTACCTATCTAGTTATTATTATTATTCTGAGCCAAAATTTAAACAGTATCTCCTCCTAGAGCTTTAAACCTACAACCACAAAACTTGGGTCAGACCTTCAGACTGTTCTGACTCGGGTTGCTGTATCTTTTCTAACTGATCAGACTTCCGGTATCCCTGTATGGGACTTCCAAACAGGACTGATTTTTAATTGGCTAATTAATTTTTAATTTTTATAAATGAATACAAATTTTCCCTGTAATAACTCCTTTAGAGGATTCAGTCATCTTTCCATCACTCTACTCTTTTTATTCTTTCTTTCACTCCAACACTTTAACACCCTAGCAACTGCATACAGCCTATCAACAATTTAGTGCATCCTAGCAACCAAAACCCATTGACTACCATTCAAAATGGCTTAGATGGATATCTCCTGATCAGAATGTCATAGAGTCTTCAGATTTGACTCAATACACTCAGTCCAGCAAGCAGCCTTTTTAGGATCACACTGACAACTTCCTAGCAACCACATGGACTTACCCTAGCAACCGTATAGCAAAACACATATCTCTGCACCACAACTTCAACTTTGGCTTATTTGACTCAGACCAGCAAGGAGCCTTTAAATATCATGCTGGACAATACTTAGCCACACCCTTGCAACCATTTAGTGCCCCCTAGCAACCAAAACCCATTGACTTCCGTTAAAATGAGCTTAGATGGATATCTCCAGATCAGAATATCATAGAGACGTCATTGTTGGCTCGAAAGACTCAGGCCAGCAAGCAGCCTTTTGAGTATCACCTTGGTAACTGCCTAGCAACCAGATGGGATTACCCTAACAACCAAGTAACAAATCATATATCTCTGCACCAGAACATCGTAGACAATTCTGGTTTCATTCATTGGACTCAGGGTAACAAAGAGCCTTTTGAGTATCACCTTGTTAACTACCTAGCAACCAGATGGGTTACCCTAGCAACCAAGTAACAAATTATATATCTCTGCACCAGAACATCGTAGAGACTTCCGGTTTCATTCATTTGACTCAGGATAGCAAGGAGCCTTTTGAGTATCACCTTGGTAACTGCCTAGCAACCAGATGGGGTTACCTTAGCGACCAAGTAACAAATCACATATCTCTGCAAAAGAACATCATAGAGACTTCTGGTTTTGTTCATTTGACTCAGGCTAGCAAGGAGCATTGTTATTATCACCTTGTTAACAGCCTAGCAACAAGATGGGGTTACCCTAGCAACCAAGTAACAAATCACATATCTCTGAACCAGAACATCGTAGACACTTTGGGTTTATTTTATTTTACTCAGGGTAGCAAGGAGACTTTTGAGTATCATCTTGTTAACTGCCTAGCAACCAGATGGGGTTACCTTAGCAACCAAGTAACAAATCACATATCTCTGCATCAGAACATCATAGAGACTCCTGTTTTTTTTATTTGTCTCAGGCTAGCAAGGAGCATTGTTATCATCACCTTGGTAACTGCCTAGCATCCAGATGGTGTTACCCTAGCAACCAAGTAACAAATCACATATCTCTGCACTAGAACATTGTAGAGACTTATGGTTTTGTTTATTTGACTCAGGGTAGCAAGGAGCCTTTTCAGTACCACCTTGGTAACTGCCTAGCAACCAGATGGAGTTACCCTTGCAACCAGTTTGCCATTCAGAAAAATAAGCAAGGGGTAGGGTTGCATAGGACTTCTTGCAGCTGGCTGTCTATCTGTAGGATGTTCCTTCTGTCTGTTTGACATTAACACCTTCAAACTTCCAACTCTTCAAACTATTTTAATCTTTCAGGCAAGGCTTTGTCAAGCCAACATAAAGTTTGTCTTCAAACTTTACTATCTAGTTATTATTATAGTCTTTTTGCATCTCAAAGCTTTGACATGTTTGGTATGTTTAAGGAAACCCATTGTTGCATTAGGTGTCCAATGTATATTTTTGAGAGAAGAGGTCTGTAAATCTTGATGGCCAACATCAGTGGCAAATGGTTTTACAGAGTTGAAATCCTTTATGTTAGAATCAAATGTCTGTTGTTTAACTTGTCTTTTAAAACAATAAAAGGAATAATGCAGTGGTTCCCAAACCTTTCCAGTCAAGCCCCCCTTTACTAATCAAAACATTTTTACAGACTCAACAGTCCAGCTGAAATATATCAATCATTTGCACATGTGCCTCACACTTTTGGAACCACTGGAATAATGTGTCTTAAATCAGTGTTTCCTACAGAATTCAGTTTTTTTGCAGCAGGGGAGCCCCCAAATAAACACTAAAAAATAAATGAATATATAAATAAATAGTAAAAAATAAAATTACTAAAAAAAAAAAAAAAAAGAACTAGCTCATAAGAGATATTTATTTGTGAATTGGACTACATTGTTTGTTTGTTTTTGTGTGCAGCCACCGAACAAAATGCAATAAAAAGACTTGTTGTCTGTTTTATTTCACGTCTTTTTATCTTGTCAAATTCAATTCAGTTTACACATTTGCCTGAGAAAATCTGATGAATCAGACAGAATATAACTTCTTTTGCCATGGCACTTTAGATTTAGTGGTGCCGGATATACTGATATGAAATTAGCCATTTCCAAGCTATAATCACAGTAAATAAACATCTTACTCATTACAGTGCAATAAAAGGTTAATAAATTGAATGCAATTCTTCTTCTATGATGACACATTAAAAGAACTACAACTGATGCAAAGATGCAGATTTTATATTTTTTAATCATTATTTTGTAGAAGGAAATTGAGGACAAATCAACTTAAGATAGTTTTGGGAGCTGCTACAGCACACAAAGCATATCTTAGGGAAAAGAGTGAGTGTTTAATGGAACTTTAATGATTATTATTGTTTATATTTACATTGTTTTTAAATTAAATAAAAATATATATATAGTTTTGAGCTGAGCTCTTTTTAAATAAATGAAATTAAGAGCAGACATGGGCTGGACTGTAGAGGAGGGCACAGTTTAGAATTATTCTAAAGGTAAATTTTGAAGAAGAACTGTGTGTAACTCACATCTTTAAGATGAGAATCTCATTTTTGGCAGCCTTCCGCACTTCTCTTCCATCTTTCTTTAGGAATTTTTTGCAGGTGTACATTTTGAGTGTGTTCTTGTCCTTTGCCCTGAAGATCTCACAGAACTCCTCCCTTGAAAAGAAATAAAATTTAGTACAGTATAAGTTTATTAAAATGTTTTAAGTGACATGTAAGGGAGGTAAAATGTTGCACTGTTTGATATTGAGGATTTATCTTAAAACTTGAGGAGTCAGTCCAACAGTACAGGGTTCTGCCCTTAGTTTTGTACGTGTACGTGTTGTGTCTTGTGTCTGGATTCAGCCACTTTGGCTGGTTTGGTTTATTGACTCTGTGGCTGAGTCCAGGCACTTGTGTTTTGTCTCGTGTTATGTAAATGTACTTGGTTTTGTTTTCTCATTTCCTTGTGCATTTGTGTCTATCTTGTCTTTAGTGATAACCCCACCCTCTCGTTTGCCTTGTTACCTATTTGATTATTAGTTTATGGTCCCCATCTGTGTTCCCTCGTTACCTTCTTAATTTCTCTCCCTTTATATTTCCCTTGTGTCAGATTCTTCCCTTTGTCTGCTCTGTCTTGTTCTCAGTCGGACTGTTATTTAGCACGGTTTTCTAATTCAGTTTTTTGTTATTAGATTCAGGTCCAGTGCTTCTGTTTTGTTCTCTTGTTAATTAATTTGTCCAGTTTGTTTTGTTTTAAATTTTTCCTCATGGGAGTTTTCTGTTTGCTACCTTTTGTGTTTTTTGTCTTAATAAAGGCTTGTAAAAGAGCTCTGACTGCCTGCGTTTGGGTTCTTCTGACAAAAGAATCTGACCAGTTTTGAACCCAGCGGGCAGTCAGCTCCTACTCTTGGGTCTGTTCCTCCACCAAGCTCCTGTCCGGCAGGAGACTGTCTCTTGAAGCACAACTCAGGATTTCACATTTGTGGACTGTCCCCAGGCTGGTCGGCCCATTGGGGTGTATGCCAAGGATCTCCTGAATGTGGCTCAAGAATTGTGACTAAATTAATAGTTGCCTTAGTTCACAAATTTCATTAAGACAATGGTGGTGGAGAAGATTTTTAGATAACAGTAACTTAAATTTCCATCTGTTTCCCATAAAAAGCTATCAGATGGCTTCAGAAGACTTTAGTCATTTGGACTTGGGGTCCAAGTATTTGAGGTGTTTTTTTTTTATTTATTATTTCTTTTTTAAAAGAGTTTGACAGCACCTGTCCCCATTCCCTTTTGTGGCATTAAGAGAAGCAATATGAACATTCTGCCTAACATCTCTTGAATTGTGTCAATATCTTACAAAGAAAAAACAAGAAAGAATAATCAAGTTAAATAACATCCATATGTGACGAGACAGGAGAGGAATGAGGATCTAAATGCAGCCTATTTAATAAAACAAAAGTAAACCAGGTAACTCAGAACATAATGAAACAAAACACAGGGAACAAAGAACAGCATAATACAGATGAAGACTGACAAAAAACCAGGGGAAAACAAGGGCTTAAATACACAAGGGAATGAGGAACACCTGGGGAAACAATCGGGGAAAACCGATCATGAAAAGAAACTAGAAAGGACTACAAAACTAACAGGAAACAGGAACAGGGATCTAAACCAGAATTTCAACATTAAAGTAAATACAAAAAACAGGGAATATGTGACAGAGCCCCCCTTTTAAGGAGCAGATTCCAGATGCTCCACAAAACAAAAACAAATGGTCCATGGGGTGTGGGGGAAAACAGGTAGTTCAAGGGGGCAAAAGGGGCAAGGGGAGCAGAGGAACAAGGCAAAGTCATGGAGGCTTGAAACCAAGGCAGAACCGGAAGGATGGAGAGCCAGGATGACGCTGCAGGCTCGGAGGACCAAGTGGACCAGAGCAGATCAGGCGGGCGGCCAGGAGACCAGAGCAGATCAGGCGGATGGCCAGGAGACCAAGGAGATGACCTCAAGGTAGGGGCTGGGTAAGGAGTCCTGGGAGGCGACCACAGGGCTGAGACAGGGTCAGGAGGCCTGGGAGGCGAGACAGGGTCAGGAGGCCTGGGAGGCGGCCGCAGGACAGGGTCAGGAGGCCTGGGAGGCGGCCGCAGGACAGGGTCAGGCAGCGGAGCCACTGTAGGAGGAGTCTCTGGGGGAGTGGGTGGAGCCGCGGGAGGAACAGTCTCTGGGGGAGCGGGCGGAGCCGCTGGGGAACTAGTCTCTGGGGGCAGAGCCGTAGAAGACGGAGCCATGGGAGGCTCGAGACAAAGAGTTCTGGATGAATGGGAAATGACCTCCATGGTAGCGAACAAGGGAAGAGACTCAGGAACGACCTCTGTGGTCGTGGGCATGGGCAGAGACTCGGAAGCTACCTCCTTGGTCGTGAACATGTGATGAGACTCGGGAATGACATGGGAAGAGACTTGGGAACGGAAACTTCTCTTCCTCCTCCTCTGGATGGCCGAAGTTGGCAACGCTGGCTCTGGGACGGGCGAGGCTGGCAACGCTGGCTCTGGGACGGGCGAGGCTGGCAACTCATTGGCCGTGGCAGGCATGTGTGTTGGCTCGTTGACCGTGGCAGGTGTGGGTGCTGGCTCATTGACCGTGGTAGGCGTGGGTGTAGACAATTTTTGAGGTAGGGTCTTCATGGACCCACGCACCGACATCAGTGGCAGATCATACAACAGAGGCCGTGGGAGACTTTGCGACAGGGGCCGTGGACGCAGGTTTTGGCCCGGAGTTCCCGCCATAATCCACTGTATAAGGGGAACTGCTAAGTTCCAGAGCCTTCTCCACATAATCGCCGAGCGTCCAGTGAGGATCAGCTGGAGGCGTGAGTTCTCTCAGTGCACTATTCAGACCGACCTGGAAGAAAACCACCAGAGAGCGGTCTGGATAGTGCACTACATTTGCCAGCTCTAAAAACTCATGGGCGTGATCCTCAACTGGACGGTCCCCTTGCTGAAGGAGCAGAACCCTGATGGCCGCTAGATTCATTTCTTGGTCAGTCTTTCTGTGATGAGACAGGTGAGGAATGAGGATCTAAATGCAGCCTTTTAAATAAAATAAAGGTAAACCAGGTAACTCAGAACATAATGAAACAAAACACAGGGAACAAAGCACAGCATAATACAGATGAAGACTGACAAAAAAACCAGGGGAAAACAAGGGCTTAAATACACAAGGGAAAACAAGGGAACGAGGAACACCTGGGGAAACAATCAGGGGAAAACTAATCATGAAAAGAAACTACAAAGGACTACAAAACTAACAGGAAACAGGAACAGGGAACTAAACCAGAATTTCAACATAAAAGTCAATACAAAAAACAGAGAATATGTGACACCATATAACTTCAGATGATTAAACTCAAAATTATACAACTACAAAATTTCACTTACGATTTAACAATCTGCCCCAGATCATATTTTTCTGTGATTTCAATAGGACTGTTGTAGTCCTTCTTCTCGCCAGGTTTTAAACAGCCGAATGGCATGGCCCGCCCTGCCTTCAAAGGAGAAAAAAGTATGAAAGAGGGGTTAGGTTATAAAGCAAACTAATTCAAGTAATCTGCACTCATAATTCATTGCACATTGTGTGAAAATGTATTACTCATTTGCACCAGCCATTCTGCATTAATATGCATGTTCACTTCAAATCATTTTCATTCCGAAGGGAAAAAAGAATGGTGCATAAACACTCGCCTTTGACATTTGCAAACAAAACAAATTTGGTGGCCCCAAAGAACAAGAGCACAACCAATCTAATTTTGAATGAAAATAATAAAAATCAAAACAGCTTCTTTAGGTTGAAGCACTCAGAAAAAGAGAGGGGAAAAAATGCTTTCCCCTCGACAATGCCGCTGTAACGATTCAGACAGGGAAAAAGAGCAACTGAATGATTGTGGGCAAAGGAAACATGGAGGTAAAGACAACTGAAAGGCCTTTGTGAGCTTCTGACCACACTTAAAGACTAAATCACTGTGCTCCCCTTCTCCCTAGCAGGGATAAATTAAATTAGACACCAAACTCTCTCTTTATTTTTGCTTAAAGTGAGACTTGTTTATAGCCAGGCTAAATGGCAGAGAGTGTCTCAGTTTGTATAGATACTTGCAAGGTCCTGCAGAGAGACTCTGCAGTCTATAAAAATCCAACTCTGGATTTTTGCTGACTAGAGTTTTTCCATGATTGATTGGAAAACAGACTGAATAGCACCTCTAAATGTGAACAGATTTTTATAGGACTTTAAATGTGATGCTAGTTAAGTTTTGAGGATGAAGTGTGTAATTTCTGACACGTTAACGTCACCAAATGGAATCGCAAAAATAAATATTGTTTTGAAACAAATTTCTGAATACACCCTCTGTCTGCCTTTGGTCAAACAAACAGATAGTCCTGCCCCCAAATCACACCATTGGTTAAGCCAATGTTGCTGTGATGGGTTGGCCTACCGCCTACGATCAATGTTTGAAATAGACCGAGTTTGTGCACTTTTCATGAAAATCAACCTACGAATGGTTTACTTATAGTTGTCTCCATATTAAAGGGTTAGTTCACCCAAAAATGAACGTTCTCTCATCATTTACTCACCCTCGTACATCCCAGATGTGTATGACTTCCTTTCTTCTTCTGAACACAAATGAAGATTTTTTAGAAGAATATTTCAGCTCTGTAGGTCATTAAGTCCGGGTTTAAGTCTGTTTTTACTATAAAATCTGCTCCCTGCCCAGTAGGTCACGATATGCAAGCAGAATGCAAAATGGCAAAAACAAAAGAAGACAAACGTGAAAGTGAAAGTGGAGATTTATAGTAAAAAAGACTTAAATATTGATTTCTCATCCACACTTATATCATTTTTGAAGATACAGGTTTAATCACTGGAGTCTTATGGGATATCTGAGATGGCATGAGGGTTAGTAAATGATGAGAGCATTTTCATTTTTGGGTGAACTATTACTTTAAGCTTGGATATAAGAAAGTATTTTAACAAAAATGACATATAAGCTTTAAAAACTCAAAGATGGACTAAAAGATACAAAAAGCCTAAGCTAAGGTCTCCTTTGTTGTACACCTGACTTAATTAGTTTTCATCATCAGATGGATGAGCACTGCATGGTCTATAAAGTATACCTTGAAATAATATCAGTAATGCAAACACAGCAAAGCAGAAACAGGATAAGCTCTCTGATTTGCTGTACATACTGTCTTCTCAGAGGCACGCATAAATTGTGTCCTCAATTTATCTCCCTCTTTAAGTAGTTCATATTCTTTTTTTCACTCTTTTTGTTCATTTTTGTAAATGTATATGCACATAAAAAGGAGTGTTTTGTAAGTGACGAAGCTCTCTGTGATTAATTACACTTTATTTCCTTTGTTTTCTTTTGGAGTAGTTCAGCCAAAAATGAAAATGCTGTCATTGTTTACACATCTCAAACCCAAATGACTTTTTACTTCCTTGGAAAATGAAAGAACAAGTAGTTGCTGTTTACCATACAGCACATGCATACAGTGACCAGGATCTGTCAAGCTTAATAAAGGACAAAAATGCATTACAATTACTAACATAGTCCATGTGAATTGTGCACTATATTCCAAGTCTTCTGAAGGAATAAAATAGCTTTGTGTGAGGAACATACTGAAATTTTAATCATTATTTACTAAATCTACCCTTCTGATGTAGCTCTGAAGTGTGAATGAGATTTGAGAGGAATGGGGGGAAGGTAATCAGTGAATTACTTACTTAAAAAAAAAAAAAGCTTCAAAAGCTTCAGAATATACTGTTGTCAAATGGACGACTACTTGTTTTTTGTCCTCTTTGGATATGACTGGTTACTATCTGAGTTTCATCTACGTATTTTTATGCAAATGTTTGGATATTGCAAATAAAGAATAAAAAATACAAAAAATAAAATGCTGAATGGAAACACCTAAGCCTGCTAATAAAATCACCTAAATGTTCATAAAAACATTTAAGCTCACTCAAGGAGAATAGATTTTTTTATTTGATAAGAAGACATGCACATAAACTACAATGGAAACACATTTACCAAAAATATTCCTATAGAATTTATATGGGAATACAGTTATTTCATTTAATAAAAGAGCTAAAGTGGCTTCAACTTCCACGTTTACATTTCAATTTTCCCCAGAAGTTACACATTTTTGGTGGCAAATTGTTCAACGAAATTTACACATTTTTACATACAATACATTTGTAACTTGGATGCAACATGAATACTGTTTGCGTTTGTTTTATGGGAATTAAATATAAAATATTCACTTGGTTATGTCTAAAGCTCACTTGAATTGTTTTATGGGAATTAAATATTAAATATTCACTTGGTTATGTCTAAAGCTCACTTGAATTTGTTCTAGATCATCAGATGTAAAGTTCCTAGTTTAAAACTGGTTTACTTAAGAAGGGTCTGTATCAGATAAAGGTTGGGCAAGGAGGAGGCAGGAACTGGCTGAAAAGTCAACATAAATTTTAATGGTAAAACGCAACATAAAACAAACATAAACAAACACACACACATGCAGCGCGGACGTGTGCATCTCTCTCTCTGTCGAACTGGCGCCTCTGGCCCCTCTTTATCTTGCTCTCCCACTGATCATCTGATTCAGCACTGGCCATGCACCCTCATGGCCCGGCCATGCCCTCCTCCTCGTCACAGTATCTTCATACAAAGCGCTGTCTGTTAAGCCAGTGGGCAGTGAGGCAGCTGCCATCTGTTTCAAACAAACCCTCTTTTTCTCTTTCATTTACTGACTATCATTTATTTGGCACAATGTAAAGTTGAGCTGTGCTCTTAAAGCACATTTATAAGACACTCCCTTCATGCCCATATGCTTTGACAGTACAGAAGCAGCATAATGGGCCATTTAGCATGAGTACAACAGCATGTATATAAAGCACTGTCATCTAGAAATCAAGCCTGCACATCTTTGGAGTGGGGCAGATATGGCAATCAATATTCTGAGATGTTTTACAGTGGCTTGTGTGGTCCGGTCAATACCATCAGCATCTGTTTCATTAGGGATTTTCTACTGATGGAACTGAAAAAAATGGTATTGAGAATGCAGTTTGAATATAGAATCAGAATAAAACATTTGACACCTTAGGATTTATTTTTTCCTTTCTCCCAGTGCAAGCACACTCCCTGGTAGGCAAATCAAATTTAGTCTCAAATTGATGAGCTCTTCTGAGCCATTTTAGTTCCAATAAAGAACACAAAATTAATAAATCCTGAGAAAAATAAATTTTGCCCACCCTTTATTTCTAGCAAAAATAACGTAAGTTTTCACATGAACAAGCAAAGTTTAAGACAGTAATTGCTGTTTGTGCTAAACATATACCAGAAAAGCTTAATTTTTATGTTAGTCGCTTTACTCAGAAAATGAAGAGAAGCAGAGTCCCAATATCCTGTCTGGCTCAACCATATTAGCCTCTTGCCCATTCCCACTCCAATAACTATGCATCTCAGGATAAAAGTACGAAATAAAGACTGCATGAGAGAGTTGTTTACAGATGGAATTTTAGAATTACATGATTGTTTTTTTTTTTTTTTTTTTTTTTTTGCTTTATGGGAAGTCATCAAAGAGCAAAAAGCCCCCATTCCCTCAATAATGAGTGTTGCTATTTCTTTGTATAAATTAGGTTCCTGTTGCAGTAATGTGTAATTCACAATCAGTTTTGCATTCATTAAAGCACTGTTCACTGCACTGCGCATGTGCGCAAGGTATTTCTGAAGCCTTTGTGAAAATAGTTAGAGTCCAAGGTTTACTAGGCTAATATCCTTCTAACAGAATATTTTAGGTCTACTCCACCCCTTTAATTCAGAGGGGAATTTCATTCAGATCTAGCTCAATAGGATCAACTGAGGTACTTACATGAAGGTTTTTCAGTCCGAATGAGATTTCAGTTAGATTATTAACGGATTATTAGGTTACATGTAAACATAGCCAGTGTGAACGAGTATTAACTACAGTATATGTGCCAAAAAGAGCAAGGGCAGATGTCAAGATTTTCTATGAATAATGATTTTGAACTTGGTCTGTTCCTCACACAAGCCATCATATGGCTTCATAAGAGTTGGAATAATGCATCAATTGTGTGGGATACTTTCATGGTGATATTGAATCCTTTTTGAGGCTTGACATCTCAAGTCACCATTCGTTACCATTGCATGGAAAAATAAGTACATTCCTCAAGATTTTACCTTTTGTATTTTGCAGAAGGAAGTTGGATTTGGAACAACATGAGGGTGAGTAAATGATGACAACATTGCCATTTTTGGATGAACTATCCCTTTAAAATACCTGTTCTGGAAAAAATTATACTGCTGGTGAAATACATTTGTTGGCATGAATGAGGATGTTTTTATGGATGAGTGTGATAAAGTTGTCTGAAGCTGATGACATGGAATCAGTTTCTTCTCCCTGGATTTTAGCCCTCGCTATTGTGAGTGAGACTGCAACACTCACTCCAGATCAGAAGCAAAGCAGAAACTCCAAGAACTTCTGTTGTCCATCTAACCAGGCACGTGCACACATAGACATCAAAGGGGGCTTGAGCACCTGGCCTTTTTCTTCCTTGAGAGAAAGTGCTCTTTTTTCTGGGGTGCTTTTTATTTATTTTTATTTTATTTATTTTTTTTAAATAAATGAATATATATATATATATATATATATATATATATTCCTGTTTGCACACAGCTTCCCTGTCAAACAAATATATTTATTGAATAAAAAATCCAAATATCAGGTTGGGAGATGAGACTTTGTCAAGTTCTGATGCCCTCCCTCCCTCCCTCCCTCTCTCCTGCTCTCTCTCCCTCTGTGTCTATTCACAGCAGTGCAGCACACATCGGCACATCAGACACACAGACAGGCAGACAGGCAGGTAGCAGCCCCTCCCAGCTCCTATCCCAGTTGTGTTTTTCTTGGCTTGTGTGGAGGTGAGTGGTGATGAACAAAAGACTAAGCTACCAGTGCCTCGACTTTACAGCTAATTAGCCAAAAGACAAATATGGTTAACTTGTGTCTTGCTAACATGCATTACTGATGAGCTACTAGCTAATTTAATAAGTTAGCTAAAGTTTAACTAAGGCAATATATCATGGCCATACAGGCTAATGTACTGTACTTAATGGAGACACTACAGGTGAATACAGTCAAATTTGTGTCTAATAACGTCATCACAATCGCCACATTGATATACAAATTAGGCATTAACTAATTAAAATTAGCTAATTTGCATACATTTGACTAGGCACTGCAGGTGAATAGGATAAACAAAACAACTAAAGCATATCACCACAGAACTTCCCCAGTTAATGACTTACATCAAGAGTCTTTTTCCCTGAAATGTTACGTTTAAATATGCAGATTCTCACGCATAGAACATTAAACGGCAGCGGTAGATCTGCACCAACTGCTATTAATCATCATGAATGTGGAGGATGCGTCAAACAGCGATACAACACCTGAACAACTTCGGCTGCACCTGTAAGGGCTTTTCGTAATGAAGAAGGACAATTGCTTGATCGTGTCATGTGACTTTAGCATGCTCAAGTCAGTCGAGATATCAGCATTAATTCTTCCTCTAATTTTAAGAAACAAGGTACATTTCATCCCAGCAAACACAGTACGTTCTGACGACATCACAGTTAGTCGTCCTTTCGTCAGCGTGACATTACTTTCTGACAACGTTGTGACAAAGTCTTGGTAAAGTTCCATTTTTAAGTATCTTGGCTGACGTTCCAGGGACATCGTGACCATGTTCTGAGGTGAATACTAAAGAAGACCATGGTTTCTGTGTGAACTGATTATTTTGTAGAAATCTGTTGAGTATGAAACAATTGCGTGAGTGTGAGGGAATTAAAATAAATTGGTAAGGAAGCGTCATGGTTACTTGTGTAACCTCCGTTCCCTGATGGAGGGAACGAGACATTGTGTCGATGTAATGACACTAGGGGTCACTCTTGGGAGCCCGAGACACCTCTGGTCTTTGATAAAAGGCCAATGAAAATTTGCGAGTGGTATTTGCATGCCGCTCCCCCGGACATACGGGTATATAAGGAGCTGGTATGCAACCACTCATTCAGGTTTTATGCCGAGGAGCCGATATAAGGTCCGGCCATTTCAGCGGGTAGATCAGCATTGTGGCGAGGGACACAACGTCTCATTCCATCCATCAGGGAATGGAGGTTACACAAGTAACCATGACGTTCCCTCTCTGTCACTCACTTGACGTTGTGTCGCTGTAGTGACGCTAGGGGTCCCTATACGAAACGCCACAATTGGCTGAACTGTGTAACGTGAACTGGAGGTGTGTGGTGGGCAGACTACTGTGTGCCTCATAGCCAGCACACCAGGTCGACACGTAACCTCCCCCAACATAGTTATGAGTGTCGAACGGCCCTTTTTGGGGACAAGTTGACTACCCAAAAGATAGAGACAGGCTTAACCCAGTCATGGCCTCTTTTCCCCTTCTTTTTTTCCACTCCCTAAAACAGAAGGGGGATTATCCGACTGGGCCACCAGGTCTAGTCGGGGGGTGTCCCTCCCAAGGGGAAGACACAGCAGAGACCACACCTTGCCCAAAGGGGGGGGGGGATATTTTAGTGGAAAAATACGTCACATGGTCTTTCCAACCATGTGGAGAGTCTTCAAGGTAGATCCTGCCCAATGGGGGAGGAGTTACTACAAACATGGAGACTGGGGCAGAGGGGCTCTGCCCAAGGAAGACGCAGTTTGCCAACAGGGAAACAAATTAGCAGAAGATACCTACCCCAGAACAGGGCTCTTAGTTAGCGTGTGTACTGGGCCGGCAGCGAATCTCTCAGAAAACTCGACTGCCACAGGGCTAGGAGGAAGTCAACCAGGGAACAAAGTTTGTGAACACTACTGGGAATTAATGGTGCACGTCTTCAGCTCTGAGGGAGGTGGAAAGCGCTATGTGCAAGCGATACACCCGGCCAGCTATCCCGGGCTTATCCGCTTGTGTTGCGTGCCACTAACTGGGACGAAACCTGTTCCACCCAGAGGTTGTAGAACCTTGCACAGGTGTTGGGTGTTGCCCAGCCCGCTGCTCTGCAAATGTCTGTTAGAGAGGCACCCCTGGCCAGGGCCCAGGGAGCCACTACACCCCTTGTAGCCCTACCGGGGGCGGCATGTCCTGGGTGACATATGCCATAGTTATGGTGTCAATGAGCCGGTGGGCGATCCTTTGCTTGGAGACAGCGCTTTCTTTCCGCTGTGCACCAAAGCAGACAAAGAGCTGCTCAGAGATTCTAAAGCTATGCATGCGATCCAAATAGATGCGTAAAGCATGCACCGGACACAGCGAAGACAGGGCTGGGTCTGCCTCCTCATGGGGCAGCGCTTGCAGGTTTACCACCTGGTCCCTAAAGGGGTGGTTGGAACCTTGGGCACATAGCCTGGTCAGGGTCTCAGGATCATGTGAGAGTAACCCGGACCGAACTCCAGGCATGTTTCGCTGACAGAGAACGCTTGCAGGTCACCTACCCTCTTGATGGAAGTGAGCGCAGTCAGGAGGGCAGTCTTCAAGAAGAGTGTCTTAAGCTCGGCTAACTGCAAAGGCTCAAAGGGGGCTCTCTGTAGACCCTGAAGAACTACAGAGAGGTCCGATGAGGGAACGAGGCACAGACTGGAGGGATTCAGCCTCCTGGTGCCTCTTAGGAACCTGATGATCAGGTCATGCTTCCCTAAGAACTTACCGTCGACTGCGTCGTGGTGTGCTGCTATGGCGGCAATGTACACCTTCAAGGTGGAAGGGGACAGCCTCCCTTCCAGCCTCTCCTGCAGGAAGGAAAGCACTGATCCGACTGCACATCTCTGGGGGTCTTCGCATCAGGAAGAACACCACTTAGCGAACAGACGCCACTTAAAGGCATACAGGCGCCTCGTAGAGGGGGCCCTAGCCTGAGTGATCGTGTCTACCACCACAGGTGGAAGACTGCTTAGGTCTTCCGTGACCCGTCCAGGGGCCAGACATGGAGATTCCAAAGGTCTGGGCACGGGTGCCAGAGGGTGCCCCGTCCCTGAGAGAGAAGGTCCTTCCTCAGGGGAATTCGCCAGGGGCGAGCTTTCGCGAGGAGCATGAGGTCCGAGAACCACGTCTGGGTGGGCCAGTAGGGTGCTACCAGGATGACCTGCTCTCCATCCTCCCTGACCTTGCACAGGGTCTGTGCAAGCAGGCTCACTGGGGGAAAACGCATATTTGCGCATGCCAAGGGGCCAGCTGTGTGCCAGCGCGTTTGTGCCGAGGGGGTCTCAGTCAGGGCGTACCAGAGCGGGCAGTGGGGAGGATTCTTGGGAGGCGAACAGGTGCACCTGTGCCTGTCGAATTGACTCCAAGTCAGCTGGACCACCTGAGGGTGGAGTCTCCATTCTCCCCTGAGGGTAACCTGTCGTGACAGTGCATCCACTGTAGTGTTGAGGTTACCCGGGATGTGAGTGGCTTGCAGTGACTTAAAGTGCTGCTGACTCCAGAGGTGGAGATGGCAGGCAAGTTGTGACATACAACGAGAGTGCCGACCACCTTGGCGGTTGACATATGCTACCATTGTCGTGTTGTCTGTCCGAACTAACACGTGCTTGCTCTGGATCAACGGCCGAAACTTCCGCAGGGCAAGCAGAATTGCCAACAATTCGAGGCAGTTAATGTGCCAATGCAGTCGCGGACCCGTCCAGAGGCTGGCGGCTGCGTGCCCATCGCAAACAGTGCCACAGCCCATTATGGAGGCGTCTGTCGTGACCACGACGTGCCTGGAGACCAGTTCTAGAGGAACGCCTGCCCGTAGAAATGAGAGGTCGCTCCAAGGGCTGAAAAGATGGTGACAGACCGGCGTGATGACCACGCGACGTATCCTGTGGCGCCATGCCCATCTCGGGACTCGAGTCTGGAGCCAGTGCTGAAGCGGCCTCATATGCATCAACCCGAGCGGGGTGGCCACCGCCAAGGATGCCATATGCCCCAGGAGCCTCTGAAAAAGTTTCAGTGGAACCGCTGTTTTCTGTTTGAACGCCTTCAAACAGGCCAGCACCAACTGGGCGCGCTCGTTCGTAAGGCGCAACTCCAACTCCAAACCGAGAAAAGAGATGCTCTGAACCGGGAGGAGCTTGCTCTTTTCCCAGTTGACCCGAAGCCCTTGTCGGCTGAGGTGTGAGAGCACCAGGTCCCTGTGTGCGCACAACATGTCTCGAGAATGAGCTAGGATTAGCCAGCCACTCCCTTAACGGGGCAAGGGCAGCCTCTGCGACCTTCGTAAAGATGCGAGGAGACAGGGACAGGCCGAAGGACCACCCCTGGAACAGCCTGGAACGGGGGAGGAAGAGGCCTGTCCTCGTGACCCGTGGAGACTGTCACATCAGGGGTGGATTTGTGCCACAGCTGAGCGCTCAGGGGTGGGAGACCGCCGCTGGAGCGCCAAACCTGCCAGATAGAGTGGTGGACAGTGGTCGTGATGACGGCCATGCACACCGGATACGTGACCCAGGGAACAAGGAAACCGCTCTTGCTGAACTCTTGAGTACTGTAGCCACTTGGGCATGCAGCGCAATTAAATGCAAAAGGTAACAAAAAGATGGAGAGATCTGCTTACTAGCTCCAGAGCAGCGGGTTTCATTGTCCCTGGGCCCCCATCTCAAGGGCACTTTGAAGCCTTTCACGGGTTCTTGGCTGTCGCGAGACAGGTGGTGTCTGCTTCCTGCGGTGGGCTCCATGCGGCGGAGCCGGTGCAGTCACCACAGGGGGACACCCTTGGCGATGAGTAGATGGGGTGCGGGATCTTGAGCTGCGCCGGGGCAGGATATGCCAGCTAGCATCCGTCTACTGCTCCACCATCGAGAACTGCTGGGCAAAGTCCTCGACGGTGTCGCCGAACAGGCCCGCCTGGGAAACGGGGGCAGCAAGGTACTGTATCTTGTCGGCCTCGCCCATCTCGACCAGGTTGAGCCAAAGGTGGCGCTCCTGGACCACTAGTGTGGCCATCGTCTGCCCAAGAGACCGCGCCATGACCTCCGTCGCTCGGATAGCGAGGTTGGTCACCGAGCGCAGTTCCTGCATCACTTCCGGGGCGGAACTACCCTCTTGCAGTTCCTTTAGCACCTTGGCGGATTGCAGGAGAGCCATGGCGTGCAGGGCGGAGGCGGCTTGTCCAGCGGCACCCGTAGGCTGTGGCCGTTAGAGACGATGTAAACCCTCAGGCCTTGGACGGGGGCTTTGGGCACCCACGCCAGGTGGCGGTGCTCTGCGGGCATAGGTGCACCGCGAGCGCCTTTATCCACCGGTAGATTGCCGAATAGCCTTTGGCTGCCCCACCATCGAGGGTAGTAAGGGCGGGGAAGCTGAAAAGATCGGGACCAGGTAGTAAAAATTGCCTCCCGCGACCTTGTCAGATCTTCATGCACTTCCGGGAAGAAAGGAACGGGGGCGGGGCGTTGCTTTGAGCGGTGCCGCGAGCCCAGGAACCAATCACCGAGTCGCGAGGGTTCAGGGAAGAGCAGAGGGTTCCACTCTAGCCTACGCTCGTGGCTGACCGGGAAAGCATGTCATCATCTCCGCATCAGCCTGTGACTGGGCAATCGTCCCTGAAGGGAGGAGCCCAGCTGAGGCTTCTGACTGGATGGGCCCGCTCTCCGATGCTGCACTCGAGAGCTCATCACTTTCGCGGGCTCCGAATAAGAGGTCGAACTCGCCGTGAGACAAGCCGGCGGACTCATCCGGAAGCCCGATCGGGGCAGACGAGCATGCTGGGGAATGGGAGGTCCGCGGGGGGATACCCGGCGGATGCGGTCCCATTGGGGTCCCCAAATCGCCCCCAGTGCTAGCCACGCTGGCCTCATACCCGTGGGTAAAAGGACCGAGGCGAGGAGCCTCTGGGGTGGCTTCCTTTCTTACGAAGGCGAGCCACGACCGCAACGTTGCCATGGACATGTCCTCGCAATGAGAACATGACCATCCACGAATGCTGTCTCCACATGAGCAGTGCCCAGACACAAAAGACAGTGATCGTGACCGTCAGAAGTTGAGAGATAACAAGCGCAACCAGGAATAACATACAATCGGAAAAGCATCTTTAGAAAGACGCGTCTTTAAAAAGACATTCCGTGTGTGCCGCTCTTTTAGAGAAATATACTCTTTTAGAGAAATATACTCTTTTATTTCTGCCAAAGCGCCCAGGGGCATTCTCTGCTGTGCACCAGTGCAGAGGGGGGAGAAGCCGCTGAAATGCGCCGTCAGATCCAGCAGAGGTGAATGAACAGTCGTGGGAATTCAGCTCAGTGAGCATGAACGTTCGGCTCCGAAGAGAAAATCTGAATGAGTGGTTGCATACCAGCTCCTTTTATACCCGTATGTCCGGGGAAGTGGCATGCAAATACCACTCGCCAATTTTTATTGGCCTTTTATAAAAGACCAGAGGTGTCTTGGGCTCCCAAGAGTGACCCCTAGTGTCACTACATCGACACAATGTCGAGTGAGTGACAGATAGGGAATCAGAGTTGTGTTAATATATTTAACGTTCTGTTTAAAAAATGTTTTTTAAATAAATAATTATGAGAAGTGCTCTTTTTTTCCACTTGTGCCCCTGCCCCCCAAAATGTCTGTGCATGTCCCTGCATCCAATTCATTGCAGAAATTGTCTGGAGATTCAAGCAATGAAGTTTCAGGCAAACAGTTTGAGTTTATTGCTGGGGTTTATTTTGCGATAACAACTGACTCACTGTACATTATCCTGCTTATTACATGGCTACTAACCAAATAAATAAATACATGGACATAAAATATTGATTTGTGCTGAAATTATGTAAATTTGAGAAGTTCTGTTGGTGTTTACGTTGTAAAAATGACCGTCTGACTAAATGAACAGGTGAAATCCACTTCCGGTTTGCGTCTGAGTTCTGTTGGTGTTTACTTTGTAAAAATGACAGTCTGACAGTCTGAAACTACTTGCCAAATAAACAAATAAATGCACATGAAACAATGATCTGAGTTTAAACTATTTTATTAGCTTACTTGTAGAGATCGTACAGTGAGCCAACAAGCAGGAATGATGGCTCACAGAACCCGGATGAGCTGTCTGATACGTCTAAATCCCAGGATGTGTGGTAGTTACAGAGCTATATCTGACCGCTGGATGGTGCCAATGACCAATCAGAATTGATTATTCCAGAGAGCCGTGTAATAAGTATATATAAATTATGCATAGTTTATTTGCGTTTTATGGTTGAGTCTTTGGGACTAAGTGCTGCAGTGTTGGAGTTGTTTTTATTGCAGTTGTGTATCCTTATGCAGTATGTTCCTATTTTTTTGTTTGTGTTAATAGGTTTGTTATATAGTAGGTTATGTGGATGGCAATTAACGTGCACTGTTTTTTTTTTATTATTATTATTATTATTTATAAATTATTATTAAAAGGACCAGATACTGTTTTTCTGTTTGTTTTCTATGTATTTATTTTTTAGATATTGAATTTTTATTATATCTGGGTAATTTATTCTACATTTATCTACACTGAATACTGTTGTTTTGTATTTTGATTTCGTATGATGTGTTCTCCTCTTGTGAGTTATAGCATGCCTCGTGGCTTTGTGTCTAAATGAATCTACTCCCCCAGGTTATTGTATCGTGAGGAAGGAGGTTACGGGAGGCTGGATCTAGGTGTGGCAAACTTTAATAATAAATAAATAAAGTACAAAATAACGGGATAAACACAGGAACAAATAAAACAACCGTGAGGGGGAAAACACAGGAACAAAGGAAACATCAATGATTGGAACTGGTCGATAAAATGGAGATCAAAACAAATATACATCTACAACAACTGACCACCAACAAGCAAACAACAGGGCATATGTATACACAAAGACTAATGACTAAATGAAACACAGGTGAGAACAATAGGAAACAGCTGGAAGTGATCAGGGCAGGGGATTATGGGAAGTGTAGCCAGGGGGAACAGATGACAGGGCAAAACACAGGGCAGACAACAGTGAATTGTGACATAGGCTCCTGACACCCAATGAAGGCTGGTAAGGGAGGCAGGGCCAAGATGAAGCCAGGGACCAAAGAGAGCAGAGCAGACAAGGTGAAGGACCTGAAGACCAGGGAGACCAGAGCAGATTGGGCGGACGGCCGAGAGACCAAGGAGACCAGAGCAGATCAGGCGGACGGTCGAGAGACCAAGGAGACCAGAGCAGATCAGGCGGACGGTCGAGAGACTAAGGAGACCAGAGCAGATCAGGCGGACAACCAGGAGACTCAGAAGACCAGAGTAGATCAGGTGAAGGGCCGAAAGACCAGGGAGACCAGAGCAGATCAAGCGGACGGTCAAGAGACCAAGGAGACCAGAGCAGATCAGGCGGATGGCCAGGAGACCAAGGAGACCAAAGAGACCATGGTAGATCAGGCAGACAGCCATGAGACCAGAGCAGATCAGGCGGATGGCCAGGAGACCCAGAAGACCAGAGCAGATCAGGTGGACAGCCAGGAGACCACCTCAGGGACTGGATCAGGAGACCTGGTTGGCGGAGCCATGGAAGGCAGAGCCGAGGGAGGCTCGAGGGGCAAAGCTGTGGAAAGTGGAGCCGTAGGAGTCTCGAGGGATGGAGCTGTGGAAGGCGGAGCCATAGGAGGCTCAAGGGGCGAAGCCGTGGCAAGCGGAGCCATGGCAGGCACAAAGCTAAGAGTCCAGGATGACTGGGAGGTGACCTCAGTGGTCGTGAACATGAGCAGAGTCTCGAGAGCTACTTCTGTGGTCATGGGCATAGACAGAGACTTGGGAACAACCTCTGTGGTCATAGGAGGTGTGGGCATTGATAATTTGTGAGGAAGGCTTCTTATGGCCCAACGCACCGATATCAATGGCAGATCATTCAACTTGGAGACAGGGGCCATGGGAGGCTTGGCTGTGACCTGGCGTGGAGCAGATTCAGAATTGACTGTGAAGTGACGTTGAGCAGGCTCAGGCGTGGCTGTGATGTGGCGTGAAGCTGAGTGTGGCATGACTGTGACAGGGTACGGAGCAGACGGAGGCATGGCTGTGACATGGCTTGGAGCAGGCTGAGGTTTGGCTGTGACATAGCATGGAGCAGGCTGAGGCGTGGCTGTGACATGGCATGGAGCAGGCTGAGGCGTGGCTGTGACATGGCATGGAGTAGGCTGAGGCGTGGCTGTGACATGGCATGGAGCAGGCTGAGGCATGGCTGTGACATGGCATGGAGCAGGCTGAGGCGTGGCTATGACATGGCATGGAGCAGGCTGAGGCGTGGAAGACTTGGAAGCTGGGATCGGGATTGAGAGAGGAGGATCCTCTGAAGCGAGTGTTTCCAATGTTAAACTCAAGTATTCCTCCCAAGTGTAGTTTCCTGTCTCCGGCAAATCCCTCCACCTGTGAGCTAGGAGTCCGGTCCAGTAGACTGACTTCAAGTGGGAATCAGCAAAACCAGTGTGTCTGTAAACGATGCTAAAATGATGTGAGTATTCGCTGATGGGTAAGTTTGCTCGGCTTAACTCAATAAAGTACGCCACTAGATATATATATATATATATACACACACAAAGACTAATGACTAAATGAAACACAGGTGAGAACAATAGGGAAAAGCTGGAAGTGATCAGGGCAGGGGATTATGGGAAGTGTAGTCCAAGGGGAACAGATGACAGGGCAAAACACAGGGCAGACAACAGTGAATCGTGACAGTTATAAACATGAGCCTCGTCTAAAGGGTCCTCTTCTTAATATTATTAACTGCTTGCTATCCTTAGGACATGTCCCAAGAAACTTTAAAATGACTGTTATCAAACCACTTATTAAGAAGCCACAACTTGATCCTGGAGAACTGGCTAATTATAGACCGATTTCAAATATCCTGTCTATGTTGAAAATACTAGAAAAGGTAGTATCCTCCCAAATATGTTCATTTCTACAGAGAAATAGTATATATGAACAATTTCAGTCAGGATTTAGGCCTCATCATACTACAGAGACTGCACTTATCAGAGTTACAAATGACTTGCTCTTATCATCTGATCGCAGCTGCATTTCACTTCTAGTGCTTTTAGATCTTAGTGCTGCATTCGACACGATAGATCAAAACATTCTCTTGAATAGGCTAGAGAATTATGTTGGCATTTGTGGAGTTGCATTAGCATGGTTTAAGTCCTATTTAGCAGACTGTTACCACTTTGTCTATGTAAATGAAGAATTGTCAAACCAAACAAAAGTAAAGTATGGATTGCCACAGGGATCAGTTTTAGGGCCTCTGCTTTTCTTCTTGTATATGCTTCCCCTGGGAGATATTATCAGGAATTGTGGAATAAGTTTCCACTGTTATGCCGACAATACCCAACTTTATATTTCTTCAAAACCTGATGAGATTTCACAATTCTCCAAATTAGCAGAGTGTATCAATGAAATAAAAGACTGGATTGCCAGAAATTTCCTTCTACTCAATTCCGACAAAACAGAGGTACTAATTATTGGACAAAAACCTCTAAAAATAAGCCACTAAAATATAATTTGACTCTTGACGGATGTACTGTTACATCATCTTCAACAGCAAAGAACTTAGGTGTTATATTTGATACCATTCTGTCCTTTGAAAATCAAATTACCAATGTTTGTAGAACAGCATTCTTCCACCTAAGAAATATTGCTAAATTACGACACATGATCTCTGTTTCTGATGCCAAAAAACTAATTCATGCATTCATGACCTCAAGACTAGATTACTGTAATGCATTTCTGGGAGGATGTCCAGCAAGATCAATAAATACACTTCAGTTGGTTTAAAATGCAGCAGCCAGAGTGCTGATCATATTAGCCCCATTTTATCATTGTTACATTGGCTACCTGTTAAATTTTGTATTAATTTTACAATTCTGTTAACTATGTTCAAAGCTTCGAATGGTCTAGCTCCGCAGTACTTAAGTGACTTTCTACCATGCTATATTCCATCACGTTCATTACAATCACAAAATTCTGGCCTGCTAATAGTTTCTAGAATATCAAAATACACAAAAGGAGGAAGATCCTTTTCATATTTGGCTCCTAAACAATGGAATAGTCTCCCTAACACTGTTCGAGATGCAGACACACTCACTCACTTTAAGTCTAGACTAAAGACTCATCTATTTAGCCAGGCATACACCTAATTTATCCTTCAACTCACAATTAGGCTGCTTTAGTTAGATCTACCGGAATTTTATATGTTTCCCTGTCTCAACCTCGGAACTCCTATACTGAGGTCACCAGAACCAGCTGGATCCAGCTCCATTCCTGCTTCATGTTGGACTCCACTGCTACATGTTGCTGTGTGATGATGACTAATAGCAGCCGTGCCAGCCAAACATCACTTCAGTCTATTACGATGGACTTCAGAGGATGAATACATAGACTATCAATTAATTGCCAACAAAACCATTCATCAGCCAACTAACACGGACAATTGCATCTATGTGAACTTCTGCAGTTAATCCAGGATGGACTTCAAAGACATTAGTCAAAATACAAACAAAATCTTTGTTTTAAACACTAGTCTTTAACACTTACTTAGTTTAATAATTTTAAACCATGAATTGCACTATACATAAGTAATATTGACATTATATTCATGATGTTAGCCAGAGGGGAACTGGCCCCCACAGTGAGTCTGGTTTTTCTCAAGGTTATTTTTCTCCATCTTATGGAGTTTTGTGTTCCTTGCCACAGTCACCTTCGGCTTGCTCACTGAGGTTACAAATACAATTATTATTTAATTACTTATTTTTAAACACAATTCACAATCGTATTTGATCAAACTACACAATAATGACTCTAAGATATTATAGATATTACAGTTATATATTCTGTTAATGCCTGATCTTCTGTAAAGCTGCTTTGAAATGATATGTGTTGTGAAAGGCGCTATACAAATAAAAATGACTTGACTTGACTTGTGCAAGGCCAGGTCTGTGTCAACACACTTCTTTTTCCTTCTGCGTTGGGGAACCGCATCTTGTGAGACACATTGTTGTGGCGTGTATGCATAATGCTGGTGCTGTGTGGTATATTAAAGGTGATAACTAGAGGCCTTTAAGAGTGTTATGGTTGATGTGTTGCATGTGTACAATGTTGGCTTTCTGTCTCTTTCCCTCTGTTCTTTACAGGTGGCGGGATGAGGTGGTGTGTGTGAGCAGCCTCGACTTTCCTGTTTGGGGAGAACTACCATTCTATTTTAATGTGGTCTTTTAAATTTAATAATTTATTATCTTTTTATTCTTACTATGCAATTGTATGCATTTATAGAATTGCAATAATACATTTTGTATTCATTTTCTTACATAATTTTTGGCCTCACTCCTTGCTGGCATTTGCAGATATTTGGGGTTCCTCATGCCCTTACCAGGAGGTGGTGTAATCAACCACAATAATAATTTTACTACAATAAAAAATAATGTGTTTGTGTGTGTGCTTCCAAGATGAATGCAGTGCTATTGAAAACTAAATGTGCAACAGATACACAAACCAGAACAAACTTTTTTTTTGTTCTATGGAACACAAAAGGATAAATTTTTAATAATGAACACACATATATTTTCTGTTATCTACATCTTATGAAGTTTGTTCCTTGCCACAGTCACCATTGGCTTGCTCACTGGGGGCCTACAGACTATAATTTTATGGCAAGCTTTTTAATCTGGTTATTAATTTGAACCGCACAATGAGGACTTTAATAGCATCTTTTTTTGTTACAGCATAATTTTCTGTAAAGCTGCTTTTAAACAATGAGTGTTGTGAAAAGCGCTATACAAATAAATATGACTTGACTTCCATACAATAAAGGCATACAGTGGCCATCAAGCTCCAAAAAGGACAAAAAAACAAAAAACAAACAAACAAATATATTTATTTAAGGACCAGAAATGTAGTCCATACTCATATTCTGATATTCTTTATGGGTTTGTGTAATACATTGATTAACTGTGAGACCATTGGAATAAGCATCAGTTGTAGTTCCACATCCTGAGAACATATCCAGTTAATGGTATATAATTTGGACTCAAGATGGCACAAAGTATGGCTGCTGCGTTGCGAGCTCCAACACAACATTGCAGTTTTTTGTTTGTTTTGTTTATAATTCTTATGTTTTTTGTCTTGGATGTTGTCTGCCTTATTGTCTATGACAGAAAAACACTTTTGGACATTGGTTCTGCAAATGCACACCGTAAACCGGACTTTAAATACCTCAATGCCGACCCGCTGTTAACAAACACGCCAGCGGAGCCCTTTGTCTGGGCAGCCCAGCCTCGGAAACGCAGAAGGAAAGGGGGAAGGGGAGCCAGCGTTCTCATCAGAGTAAGACGTCGCGCAAATCGACCCCTGCTACCCAGTATTCTACTGGCAAATGTTCAGTCTCTGGACAACCAAGATCTGCGAGCTGAGAGCGTGGATCTCTTTCCAACGAGAGATGAGGGACTGCTGCAATATCTGCCTTACGGAAACTTGGATGTCTGCTGAGATTCCAGATTCAGCCATCGAACCCGCTGGGTTCTCCGTGCACTGAGCAGACAGAGCAAAAGACCTCTCAGGTAAAAGCAGAGGTGGTGGTGTATGTTTTATGATCAACAAATCTGTGATCAGAGGAACGTACATTCTATCAAGTCTTTCTGCTCTCCTGATCTGGAATTTCTCATGCTTCTGTGTCGACCATTCTGGCTACTGAGGGAATTCACAGCGGTCAATATCACTGCTGTGTACATCCTGCCACAAGCCGACACAGACCGGGCACTCAAGGAACTATATGGGAGTATAAGTGAGCAGGAAACCACACACCCTGAGGCCGCGTTCATTGTGACCGGGGACTTTAACAAAGCCAATTTCAAATCACTTGTACCAAAATACCTCCAACACATCAGTTTCAACACACGACAGGACCGGGTTTTGGACCATTGCTACTCTTCCTTCCGGGATGGCTACAAATCCCTCCCCCTCCCACCATTTGGCAAATCGGACCACTCTTCTATTCTGCTTCTGCCCGCTTACAGGCAGAAACTGAAACAGAAAGCACCCACCCTCAGAACGAACCAGTGCTGGTCAGACCAATCAGATTCCACGCTACAAGACTGTTTTGATCACGCGGACTGGGAGATGTTCTGGTCCGCCTCTGATGACGAGATTGAGATTTACGCTGATAGTGTAATGTGTTTCATCAGAAAATGCGCAGAGGATGTTTTTCCGACCAAAACAATTCGGATCTACCCCAAACAGAAGCCATGGATAAATAGCAATGTTCACACGGCACTTGATGCGTGGCCCTCCGCTTTTAATTCCGGGAATGCGGAGGAGCATAAACAAGCCAGTTATTCACTCTGCATAACTATTAGAGCAGCCAAACGCTAGTACAGGGACAAGATTGAAGGACAGTTTAACACCACCAACTCTAGAAGCATGTGGCAGGGAATTAATATCATCACGGACTACAAAGTGAATAAAAACTCCGCCATGAACACTGCTGCCTCACTCCTGGATGAGCTTAATACTTTTTATGCTCGTTTCGAGGGAAATAACACTGTCCTCACAGAGAGAGCTCTCGCGGCCTAAGCTACAGAGGTTAGTTCACTCTCTGTCTCTGTAGCGGATGTAACCCGATCTTTCCGACGGGTGAATATCCGTAAAGCCGTGGGTCCAGACGGCATTCCGGGCCGCATCATCAGAGCATGCGCGAGCCAACTGGCTGGTGTTTTTATGGACATTTTCAACCTTTCCCTCTCCTTGTCTGTGGTCCCCACATGCTTTAAAATGTCCACCATTGTGCCTGTACCAAAGCAATCCAAAATCACTTGCTTAAATGACTGGCGTCCTGTTGCTCTGACCCCCATCATCAGCAAATGCTTTGAGAGACTAATCAGATATTGCATCTGCTCTGTGCTGCCTCCCTCACTGGACCCATTGCAGTTTGCTTACCACAACCATCAGCTCCACTGATGATGTCATTGCATCTACACTACACGCTGCTCTCTCCCACCTGGAAAAAAGGAACACTTATGTGAGAATACTGTTTGTAGACTATAGCTCAGCATTCAACACCATAGTGCCCTCCAAGCTTGATGTGAAATTCCGGGCTCTGGGCTTAAACAGCTCGCTGTGCAGCTGGATCCTGGACTTCCTGTCAAGCAGACACCAGGTGGTTAGAATGGGCAGCAACATTTCCTCATCACTGACCCTCAACACTGGAGCCCCACAGGGCTGTGTTCTTAGCCCACTCCTGTATTCCTTGTACACACATGACTGTGTGGCAACACATAGCTTCAATGCCATCATTAAGTTTGCTGATGATACGACGGTGGTAGGTCTGATCACTGACTTTGATGAAACAGCCTACAGAGAGGAGGTGCACACTCTGACACGCTGTTGTCAGGAGCACAACCTCTCCCTCAACGTCAGCAAGACAAAGGAGCTTGTGGTGGACTTCAGAAGAAAAGACAGAGAACACAGTCCCATCACCATCAATGGAGCACTGGTGGAGAGAGTCAGCAGCTTCAAGTCCCTCGGTGTCCACATCACTGAAGAACTCACATAGTCCGTCCACACTGAGGCCATTGTGAAGAAGGCTCATCAGTGCCTCTTCTTCCTGAGACGGCTGAGGAAGTTTGGAATGAACTGCCACATCCTCACACGGTTCTACACCAGCACTGTAGAGAGCATCCTGACTGGCTGCATCACTGCCTGGTACGGCAACAGCACCACCCTCAACCGCAAAGCTCTGCAAAGTGTGGTGCGAACTGCCAGACACATCATCGGAGGTGTCATGGGCTGCTCTCACTGCTACCATCAGGCAGGCGGTATCGCAGCATCAGGACCCGCACCAGCCAACTCCATGACAGCTTCTTCCTCCTTTGAACTCTTGATCTCTCACGATCAATATCCATCAGCACTGCACTTTATTAATCTTATTATCGCACACTGGACTGTCATAAATAACACACTGGCAACTGACTATCAACCGACAGCCTGAATGTCAATATAGTACAATACAACCTACTGTATATTTATATATACTATATATACTATTTTTATTGTATAATGTGTATTCTATATTGTGTGTATTGTTTACTGTACATTGTATATTATTATTTGTATATTGTGTTGTAATTATGTGTATATTAGATATGTAAATTGTGTTGTGTAAATCTGATGTTTATTGTAAATTGGTATATGTCTCATCACTGTCATGACTGCTATGTTGCTCGGAACTGCACCCAAGACTTTCACCCACTATTGCACTTGTGTATATGGTTGTGTGATTTGATAAAGTGATTTGATTTGATTTGATTGTTTTTATATGTATTATAGTCTATATAATCAATGCTGATTTTTATTTAAATCAGGGGTTCTAAATGGGGGTGGTACCACCCCCCAGGGGGCATTTAAAGGATGCCAGGGGTCGCTGAGAGCAAATTAATAGAGAGGAGGGCGTTAGGTCACAAATGGAGGGGCGATTATCAGTCATAATAATCAAATCTATTGTAAAGTTCCTCTTTGCATTAAAATGTTTATCTAGACTTGGAGTATATCAGTTGGTTCTCAATTATACGGGTTGGTATACATTTGTACTGCAGTTCATCTGATTTTGAAGTTTAGTGACGCATCTGAAGTATCTGGTTTAGCAGCGTCATATACACAGGTGGAGGCACAACCTCGGCTAATGCACCTGTATGGCTCTGTAGATGGAAGCAGTGTGAGCGCAAAGCTCTTAAAGCTCAAGCTCTTAAACTCACAGCTTTGCGAGAATCAGTGAGAAGCAAGGCGCGAGCAGCGGAAACCATTTGAATTTGGCACAGAATTCTACATCACCACCCTTTACTATAGTAACACTAACTGTAATTTAGGGGAATGAAGTAGGGGGACATTCATCAAAAAAAGGTTGAGAACCATTTATTTCAATGGTGACATATAAAGCACAACATGTTTTAGACAAAGTGATTTGTCTTCAATTTGCTGGCCTGGTTTTAGCTCTGCTGTGATGCAATTATAATGAAGTAATTCATAATAGAGTTTGTATAATTGCAGGATCAGTTTCTCTCCAATCACATCAGGGCCCACATAGCATTCCCTCTCTTTTCATGAACCATTCATCTGTGTAAAAAGCAAAGAATTTATTTGGCTACAAACACATGAGGTTCTTGGAGAAGCAAACAGAGCTCCATAAAAGTGAGAGAGAGTGAGAGAGAGGGAGAACACAGCAGGGTAGAACTACATTCTGCATCATCATCATCATCCCCTCATTACTGCCTCTCGAAAGAAATCCAGAACTTAATTCGAAACAAAAAATTTCTAAGAAAAAATAAATGAAAGTTCCTTTACTATCCTAAGGGCACGGTGAATGCTAATTAAACCCAATACCTGATACATTAGACTCCATTTCAACCTTTCTGCAGACCATAGAGAAATACAGAAAATAGAGACTAGTGGAAAGAGAGAACAATAATATAGGCTTGCTACAGACATCAATCATGAGTTGTGAGGATTGATAAAAATGAGCAGAGACCGAAGAAGAGAAAGAGAAGAGAATAGTATTATTCTCACATGAGCACTGGCACATCAGTTAGTAACCAAGAATCTTCTATATCCTGTGACATGTCTCATAATTATTCCCAAAATTCCCAACACACACACCACACACACACACACACACACACACATCTGATCTCATTATTATTCATATGTATTCATAGGCAACATTGGGGGGATGGGGGGGGTGTGGATCACAGCTTAAGCCCAGTCCTGTGTTTGAGCCCCTCCGTTATGGACAGCACGCTAAGGGTGGGTTGCGCCAACAAGGATTAATCTTACATTTAGATTAAATCAAGGTTTATCTGATAATTTTGTTGCACCAAACTTTAAACCTTGTTTAAAAATAATCAGGGTTACATTTTAACCATCAATTTGATCCTGATTTTAATTTGACAGTAAATCTGAATTAACTGTTGCCCCAATACTTTAAACTCTTATTTAAATCTCAGTTAGGGATTAACTTTAAACTTGCAGCTGGGGTGGTTTAAATAAAAAACGGACCTACAATTAAAGTGTAAATGAACAGTGGATGTGCCGTCAGGCCTCTGAGAGATGTTTATCATATTATATATGTTTATTATGGTCTGAAATCTTGGGCTGTAGGCCGCAGTGTGTGCTTTCAGTTTCGGTGTGCGATCGCTGCGGCTCGTCTCGGTAGCAGCACAATCACCTGCTTCCCCATCCTTTACATGTGGATACACTGGACAGAGGGTACATTGTACACGCTGCTACGGCATTTTCTTAACCTCCTTGATCGGCCCTGTGTACTAACGATCTACCGATATATTCAGAATCCATCATGGCGGACAAAATTAATTGCAGGTGACCATTTTAATCACGGGTTAAAAGTTTAATCTCTGATTTGTTAAACCGTATTTAAAATTAAGTGGTGCAGAACAACTCAAATTAAAATAAAACTTGGAACAACAAATCCTGGATTAGCTCTAAACTCTGCTTAATTTAATGCTTATTGGTGCAACCCACCCTCAGCCCCACTATTGTGGCCAGAAATTAACAGCCCTGGCTTCCTACTGACGATGCAATAACGATCACCTGTTGCTTGTTACCGCTCTCATTAAATGCCAAATAACGCTCTCCTCTTGCTTCTCTTCGAGAGACCCGTCTCTGTCCCGTGTCTCCGCATGTAAAGGATGGGGAAGCGGGTAATCGCACCACCACCGAGACGAGCCGCTACACTCGCACCCCAAATTTGAAAGCACACATCGCGGCCAAAGGCCCAATATTTCGGACCATAATAAACATAAATAATATGATAGACATTTCACAGAGGGCTAATGGAACATCCACTGTTCATTTACCTAGTTATTCATGTTTAATTGTAGGTCAGTTTTTTTTATTTAAACTATCTCAGCTGCAAGATTACATATTTAACTGAGATTTAAATAAGAGTTTAAAATATTGCAGCAACAGGATTAAAGTTAATTCAGGTTAACTATGAAATTTAAATCATGATCCAATTGATGGTTAAAATGTAACCCTGATTATTTTTAAACAAGGCTTAAAGTTTAGTGTAACAGAATTATCAGATAAACCTTTATTTAATCAAAATTTAAGATTAATCCTGGTTGGTGCAACCCACACTGGATGTGCCGTCAGCCCTCTGAGAGATGTTTATCAGTGTGCGAGTGCGGCGGCTTTTCTTGGTGGCGGCGCAGTCACCAACTTCCACATCCTTTACATGTGGAGACACCAAACAGAGATGGCTCTCTTGAAGAGAAGCGAGAGTAAAGCGTAATTTCGGCATTTAACGAGAATGGTTGGTGATGGAATCCTTTACATGATGGAATGAGTTGAGTATGACACCAAAAATCACACAGAACAAAATGAAACCATTACAATGTCAAATTACAGTGGTGCTTGAAAGTGTGTGAACCCTTTAGAATTTTCTATATTTCTGCATAAATATGACCTAAAACATCATCAGATTTCAGAAGTCCTAAAAATATATCGAGAGAACTCAGTTAAACAAATGAGACAAAAATATTATACTTGGTCATTTATTTATTGAGGAAAATAATCCAATATTACATATATGTGATTGGCAAAAGTATGTGAACCTCTAGGATTAGCAGTTAATTTGAAGGTAAAATTAGAGTCAGGTGTTTTCAAACAATGGGATGACAATAAGGTGTGAGTGGGCACCCTTTTTTATTTAAAGAACAGGGATCTATCAAAGTCTGATCTTCACAACACATGTTTATGGAAGTATATCATGGCACAAACAAAAGAGATTGCTTACGACCTCAGAAAAAGAGTTGTTGATGCTCATCAGGCTGGAAAAGGTTACAAAACCATTTCTAAAGAGTTTGGACTCCACCAATCCACAGTGAGACCTGATTGTGTACAAACTGAGGAAATTCAAGACCATTGTTACCCTACCCAGGAGTGGTCGACCAACAAAGATCACTCCAAGAGCAAAGCGTGTAATAGTCTGCGAGGTCACAAAGGAACCATGGGTAAATTCTAAGCTACTTAAGGCCTCTCTCACATTGGCTAATGTTAATGTTCATGAGTCCACCATCAGGAGAACACTGAGCAACAATGGTGTGCATGAGCTCAGCGAGTATTGACGCTGACTACCACCCCTGGAGTCACAAGTTCGAATCCAGGGTGTGCTGAGTGACTCCAGCCAGGTCTCCTAAGCAACCAAATTGGCCCGGTTGCTAGGGAGGGTAGAGTCACATGGGGTAACCTCCTTGTGGACGCAATTAGTGGTTCTCGCTCTCAATGGGGCACATGGTAAGTTGTGCGTGGATTGCGGTGAGTAGCATGAGCCTCCACATGCAGAGTCTACGCGGTGTCATGCACGACGACCCACATGATAAGATGGTCTCAGAAGTGGAGGCAACTGAGACTTGTCCTCTGCCACCCAGATTGAGGTGAGTAACCGTGCCACCATGAGGACCTACTAAGTATTGGGTTTTGGGCATTCCAAATTGGGAGAAAAAGGGGATAAAAAAAACAAAACGAAACACAATGGTGTGCATGGCAGGGTTGCAAGGAGAAAGCTACTGCTCTCCAAAAAGAACATTGCTGCCCATCTGCAGTTTGCTAAAGATCACGTGGACAAGCCAGAAGGCTATTGGAAAAATGTTTTGTGGACAGATGAGACCAAAATATAATTTTTTGATTTAAATGAGAAGCATTATGTTTGGAGAAAGGAAAACACTGCATTCCAGCATAAGAACCTTATCCCATCTGTGAAACATGATGGTGGTAGTATCATGGTTTGGGCCTGTTTTGCTGCATCTGGGCCAGGATAGCTTGCCATCATTGATGGAACAATGAATTCTGAATTATACCAGTTAATTCTAAAGGAAAATGTCAGGACAGCTGTCCTTGAACTGAATCTCAAGAGAACGTGTGTCATGCAGCAAGACAACGACAACAAGCATACAAGCCGTTCTACCAAAAAAGGTTAAAGAAGAATAAAGGTAACGTTTTGGAATGGCCAAGTCAAAGTTCTGAACTTAATCCTGTAGAAATGTTGTGGAAGGACCTGAAGCGACATTCCACCAACATCCCAGAGTTGAAGCTGTTCTGTACGGAGGAATGGGCTAACATTCATCCAAGCCGATGTGCAGGACTGATCAACAGTTACTGGAAACATTTAGTTGCAATTATTGTTGCACAAAGGGGTCACACCAGATACTGAAAGCAAAGGTTCACATACTTTTGCCACTCACTGATATGTAATATTGGATCATTTCCTCAATAAATGACCAAGTATAATATTTTTGTCTAATTTGTTTAATTGGGTTTTCTTTATCTACTTTTAGGACTTGTGAAAATCTGATGATGTTTTAGGTCATATTTATGCAGAAATATAGAAAATTCTAAAGGGTTCACAAACTTTCAAGCACTACTGTAGGTAAATGCATAAAATGTGTTAAATGAATGTGAAGACATTGAACATTTAATCTCATTGATTATAAATTCTGTACAATAAAATCTACCAATTCATTTTATTCAATATTCATGGATTCAAAAAGGTTTGAAAACATTTGTAGCTACATCTATAAAGTTGTTCATATTATCAATTACTACATTTTAGATGCTGTCAATATTTCAATATTGTACAGTATGTTTGTGTCTATGCAAACTTAAGTAAATGTACATGTTCTAGAATCACACTTTACATAAGGAAAACTACAAATACTCAGATCACATTGGAAAGTGACAAAAATGCAACAGATATTACATTAAATTCAAGGGTGCATATATTGCCCATATAAACATAATACATTTTGCAACTGGATGAGGCTTCACTGAATATTTGTTGAGAGGAATATAAAACTAGGTTAAAAGTGTCCACAATCTCTGGATGTTCACTAAGAATCATTAGAGTTCATTCAAAGCCTCTTAGAACATGCAGCATCCTTACAGTCAAGCTTTATGCTTTATTTATATTTTGAAGCCATAGCAGCTGTGACAGACAAAGCTCATGTGGTATATGGAGCTGAAGTGGTACATTTAAATACATCTTCACCATAAGTCCAACTCCTGACCATATGGTTGAGAGTGCAGGATTTGTTTGACTGCATTCAAAGAATGTTTAGTTTACAGACCTAGTGATCTAGACACAAATGCTTCACAGATGTTTTCACTGCATGTGTGCCAATATTTTTTTAATGGATTCTCCTGTTGGTGTTGCTTGCATGTGTGTTTCACATACAGTATTGTGTACACTTACTGAATTGTGTAAACATTTGTAAAAAAAAAAAAAAAAAAAAAAAAAAAAAAAGTCCATTTGAACTATACACTACCAGTCAAAAGTTTGGATACACCAGCTCATTGTTTATTTTATATATAGTCACATTTTAGAACAGTAAAGTCATCTAAACCATAAAGACAAAAGGAAGTATGGAAATGTTGTAATCAAAACTCTTATAGGTCCTTTTAAAATAGCCACCCTTTGTCTAGATTGCCCAGAGAGTGCAGAGCTGTATTCTCTAAACCAACATCATGAGGACATCCAACTGGAATGCTTTTTAAACAAGACTAAACAAGTTCTTTAAGCATGCTGGGCATTTGATGGCTGATTTTACTTTACTATCTTGTAATGATGGGGACAGTTGGGAGTTGGTTGTGATATCACTGTAACGACACCACAGAAGTTGTGATGAACACAAATGCATGAGTTTAAAGGAAACTCAGGAGAAACAGGTAAGTTGTGTATACAGGGAATCACAGGATAGGAATAAAGTCTTAGACAATAGACTTTAGGTCAAACACAGGGTAATGGTAGTAGGCACGGATCCATAACAGGAAACACAAACATATCACTTATCTTGAGAAACTGAACAGGGCATCGAAGCACAGGTAGGCAAATTGCAGAGCTGTTGAAAGTCACATTGTCTGAGCCAAGGGAGAGACCATGATGCTTACAATAAGGCTAGATAGTGACTGAGGGTGAGAGTGCGGCTTAAGTGCATGTCCAAACGAGGTGAAGATGAGCTGCAGGTGTGATTGATTAAAACGCAGGCGAGTGAGAGCGAGTGACTGGCGGTGAGGGACAGCCCCGTGCCCTCATGACAGTCACAAAGTGGCAAAAGCTATGAATATTAATTGATATGCACAAATTATATATATATATATATATATATATATATATATATATATATATATATATATATATATATATTTTTTTTTTTTTTTTTAACTGTTTTGATGAATAAGCATTTTTGATGACCAATTTAAGCATAATAAATAATTTAATAAATCATTAATCAAATAAACAGGGTTGTGGACAGCAAATTTGATGACTTGCGACTTGACATAATCAAAGAAGACCTGTGACTCAACTTAGACTTGGACAACAATGACTTATGACTTGGCTAGGACTCAAGCCCTATAACTTGCAAAAGACTTTGTACCTTCTAAAACCAAAGATCAGAGTTGTTCATTAAAAAAATCTGCAGCAAATCAGTGATTAATTTCCCCAATAAACAATTCATTTGATTTTCAAATCTGCATTTCCATGCTCACGCACATTCAACCAATCATACAACCAACCAATCAACTTCACGAGAGCAGTACCAAGTTTGCAGATTGCGCAATCAAGGACGACTCAGCCAAAATGACACGAAAGGTTATATCATTTGGAAATATAACATTTGGATATAAAGAATACAATATCGAAGACAACAAAAGGATTGCAACATGCAGAACATGTGGTTCAATAAATACAGACACTTTAACAACAAAGTCCAATGTCGTGAGGCATCTGAAAACCTTGTATGTTGAGACTGTTAACTGTAACATGTCAGATATGGTTCAGAAGCATTTAATTTATCATGTTAGATGGGTTAGCTTGCTAGCTACTAGGGATGGGACAATATATTGAATTTTGATATATTGCAAACCAAAAATTTATGAATCATCAACGCTTGTTGGTTCGTAATTTATTATTATTATTATTATTATTTATTTTTTTATTTGCAACAAACATCAAACATCATAATCTTTCTACATTTATTTTACCCAACCTGCACTTATTTCTTCACTGTTTACAGGGTTCACAAGGTCCTTGAAGTGCTTAAAGTGCTTGAATTTAGCTTTTAAAAATGTACTTAGAAAAGTACTTGAATACCTTGTTTTGTTGAAAAGTGCTTGAGATTAAAACAGAACATTTCTTCCATGTAATGTGTCTATCGAAGTTGAGATCCCACACTCCATTTTCATTGAATAATGTGTCTTTTAATATCCCTTCTGTTCTTTGCAGTCAGATAAAAAAGTAAAAAGAAATATACATTTTAATCACAAATAGCATGGATGCGCTAAAAAAAGAGTGACTTCTCTCTCGGTAATACACCGAGACACCTGCGCAAGTCTGTGAGATGCTCGTTGCTCTCTTAAAATGACAGTGCCATTTTTAAAAGGAATATTCCGGGTTGAAAAAAAAGTTAAGCTCAATCGACTGTATTTGTGGCATAGTGTTGATTTCCACAAAAATTATTTTAACTCATCCTTCTTTTATTTTATTAGCAAAAATTGCATGCAGTTAAAACAAGGCACTTACAAATAGAAATTAAGGAAGCCAGTCCATAAAATTTAAATACACACAGTTTCAAAAGTATAATCACTAGACGCAAATGTTATATGTGTTAATATGATTTTAGTGCAACAAAATCAGGGATTTACTGGCATTTACCAGATGGGTTTACCACAGTTACATTGTTATGACAATGAAGTTAAAGTACTGGATATACTATACTTTTGAAACTGTCTATTTTAATATTTATGTATTGGCCCCATTCACTTCCATTGTAAGTGTTTTACTGTAACAGCATTATTTTAGGGACGAGTCTAAATAATTTTTTGTGGTAATCAACATAATGCAAATCAACAAATTCTGTCGATTAAGCTTAACTTGTATTGAACTCGGAACATTTCTTTAATAATAAATTACATATAACTCTTTATTACATGGAACTCTGGAGTACTACATTATGATTGGTAAATGGCGCTATCTAGCGGTCTAATATTTCCGAGTAACATCTGCACGTCCGGGAATAAAGATGTATCAGACCGGTCATCCAGGTATTGCCAATCATCTTTCCTGCTTCTCGGATCACTTTGCGATCTCTACAAGTAAGCAAATAAAATTATTTCAACTCAAATCAATGATTTGGCCTTTTCTTTAAAAAACAAAAACAAAAACAAAAAAAACATCTGGGTTGCAGTGAGGCACTTACAATAGAAATGAATAGGGGCCAATTTTTGAACGTTATAATACTCACTTTTTCAAAAATATAGCCACATAACAAATAATATGTGTGTAAACAAGATTTTAGTGTGATACAATCACTTACTAACTTTTTCTGTGCAAAGTCATAGCCAGTTTTACAACTTCATTGCCATGACGTAATTGTAATGTCAACAAACCCTAAAATGACTGTACAAACAAATAATATGAGGTTTAACAAAAGAATTAATCTAAGTGCTTTTATAAAATTATAAGCTTCACATTTCTGCCTTTAAACCCTCCACAAATTTGCCCCCATTCACTTCTATTGTAAGTGCCTCACTGTAACCTTGATTTTTTTTTTTTTTTTTTTAAAGAAAATTATGGATGAATCTAAATACATTTGTTTTAATCAACATTATTCCACAAATGCTTTTGATAAAGCTTAACTTGTACTGAACCCGCAATATTCCTTTAAGACACACTCTAAGCAGACAAATAAAACGGAGATAGATCGGTGCCTTAGTGAAAACATTCTATACCTTATCTCACATAAAATTGAACTGGGAAGTAATGAACATACTTTAAAAAACTTCCTGATATACATTAGTATACATTAACTATAGTAATTCATATTCAGACACTAATCTCTGACTTAAGATTTGAAGCTTAAAGTTGAGGACTTGTGACTTGACTTGGACTTGCCTGTCTTGACTTGGGACTTGCCTGTTTTGACTTGGGACTTGACTCGAGACTTGAATGCAAGAACTTGAGACTTACTTGTCAAGTCAAGTTGTCACGCTATTGGGAAGGATGAGACAAGAGTGTGGGGTTCCAATAGCAGAACTATTTATATTTATTATTTCCAGAAGAAGAGGAAAAAGAAACAATGATGAAAATCAAACACTTCAACAGTTTGCTGGCTAAATATGTACGTCACACTCTTACACAAACAAACCAACAAGAAAACAAACAAGAACTGACCAAGACTAAGGGAAACATGAGGGCTATATATACACAAATGAAGATTAATAATAATAATAACAAGTTTAATTTATATAGCGCCTTTCCAGAGCTCAAGGACACTTTACAATAGTAAAACAATAAAACACAAACAAAGAACAGTCACAAAAACACAGTTCAGATAGCACAGTCATTTAGAGTGAATACATAACACATTAAGATAAATAACTGAGTAAACAAACGTTTTAAGTTGAGATTTAAACTCAGAGATAGAAGAGATGCTGCGAAGAGTCAGGGGGAGTGAATTCCATATACTGGGTGCCACTACGCTGAATGACCTGCCACCCATAGTAGAGAGGCGAGATCTAGGGACAGAAAGGAGTCTGGACCCAGAAGACCTAAGCAAGCGGATCGGGTTGTAGGGGAGAAGCAATTCACTAAGATAGTGAAGTGCCAGACTATGAAATTATTTAAATGTAAGCAGGATTAGTTTATATTTGATGCAAAACAAAACTGGTAACCAGTGAAGTTCAAACAGGAATGGAGTAATATGAGCTGAGTGCTTGGTATGTGTAAGAATTCTAGCAGCAGAATTTTGAATATATTGCAACCTAGCAATAGAGTTAGCAGGTAAACCAATAAATTTTTTTCGTAAGTGTTGGTGTTCCAATAATAATGATCTCAGTTTTATCCATGTTCAATTTTAGGAATTTGGAGTTAAGCTATTTTTTTTAATTTAATTTATACATGTTGATAGTGGACCGGTCTGGAGAGTGGGAGCATATCTACAAGCTGTACATATTTGAATGTCATCAGCATAACAGTGGTAACTGAAACTGTGGCGGCAAATGAGTTGGCCCAAAGGCAGTATATATATAATGAATAGTAGAGTTCCAAGAACCGATCCCTGAGGGACACCTAATTTCAGGGAAACAGTAGGTGACTGATAATTTTGAATTGAAATGTAAAACTGTCTATCCATGAGGTATGAAGAAAGCCAGGAGAGAGCAACACTAGTGACACCAACATCCGAGAGGCGGGAGAGAAGTAATTCATGGCAAACAGTATCAAAAGCAGAACTAAGATCAAGTAATAGAAGAATGGAGAGAGAACCAGAGCCACCAGTGAGTAGTAGGTCATTGACAACCCTTACAAGGGCAGTTTCAGTAATGTGAAGTGGGCAAAAGCCAGACTGAAAGGGGTCAAAAAGATCATTTTGAATAAGGAAAGATTTTAACTGGGAGGCAACAACTCTTTCCAGTATTTTTTAAATGATTGGTAAGTTAGAGATAGGGTGAAAATGAGAAAGAACAGTAGGGTCCAAGTTAGGTTTTTTAAGTACTGGAGTTACTGCCACAGTTTTAAGTGGTAAAGGGAGAGAAGCAGAAGCTAGTGATCTGTTTATGAAATGTGAGATAGGTGCAGAGATGACAGAATGACAGAATTTGAGGAGGGATGTGGGAGCAGGATCAAGTCTGCAAGATGAAGAATTGGACATCAGTATTAAGTCACTGACAGAGGAGGGGTTTGTAGGAGTAAAACTAGACAAGAGTGGTGTGGCATAAAACTAAAATCTGAAGCCTCATCTATAAAGCACTGGCAGACAGCATTCATCTTTTCCTGGAAATAATTCAGGAAAGAACAACAAAGCTCATTAGATGCATGGACATGAGCTGGAGGTTGGGTGAGCTTATTTATCATGTCAAACAAAACCTTGGGCCTATTGCTTGCTTTATTGATAATTGTAGAGATATAGTAAGACCATACAGAGTTCAGAGCAATTTTGTAATGAATAAACTAGAGACATCTGGAAGTAAAACTTAAGTCTCTGTTTTCATAAGAGTCTCTGAAAACAGAAAGATGACAAAAAGGAGTTCATATTGTGACAGAACCCCCCCTCCACCCAAAGGTTGACTCCTGGTGCCCAAAGACAGAGGAGGAGGGTAGGTCGAAGCAGACCAGGACAGAGTCGACAAATGGCTGGGAGTTTCAGAGGGCAGAGTTGCCAGGGAAGGAGGCGGAGTGGGTGCAGCTGCAGGAGGAGCAGGGACTTGAGACTCAGGAAGTGGAGTGGGCAGAGCCGCAGGAGTAGCAGGGAGTTGAGCCTCAGGAGGAGGAGCCGCTGGAGGATCAGGGATTTGAGACTCAGGAGGTGGAGCCGGAGGTGGAGTGGGCAGAGCTGCAGGAAGAGAAGGTGGAGTGGGTGGAGCCACAGGAGGATCAGGGAACTGAGTCTCAGATGGAGCGGGCAGAGCCGCTGGAGAAGCAGGCGGAGCCAAAGGAGGATCAGGGAATTGAGTCCCAGGAGAAGCGGACAGAGGCACTGGAGGTGGAGCGGGCGAAGCTGCTGGAAGAGGAGTCTCAGGGGCAGGTGGAGCCGCTGGAAGAGGAGTCTCAGAAGACGATGCGGGGGAAGCATGTAAGGCTCGGAAGGCAGAGCCATGGAGGGCTTGGAGGGAGGAGCCATGGAGGGCTCAATGAAGGGGATCTCCAGGACCACCAAGGCTGGGGAGAAAGTGGTCTCCATTGAAGGGAACTCAGAGACCACTGGAACCAGAGTAGCCCCCCTCAAAAATTCCTCTAGGGCTGGAGCAGGCATAAATGCTGGCACTGGGACGGACACGGCTTCAAAACGCTGGCTCTGAGATGGACACGGCTCCAAAAGCTGGCTCTGGGACGGACACGGATTCAAAAAGCTGGCTCTGGGATGGGCAAGGTTTCAGAAACTAGCTCTTTAAACATGTCAGGCATGGGCTCGTTGACGTGACAGGCATGGGCGCTGGCTCATTGACCGTGGCAGACGTGGGTGCTGGCTCGTTGACCATGGCAGGCGTGGGCACTGGAGAAATGGCCTCCGTTAAAGAAATCTTCTTGACCACTGGAGTAGATAGCAGAAGGCCAGCCATTACGATGTTAGCAATGAAGTCCCAAAGGGGAAGACCATCGGAGCCTAAAGGGACCTCACAGGTTTATTCAGTCCCAAACAGAAAATGGTCCTGAGGATTCTTTCACTCCAGTTCACTTGAAAGGCCAAGTTCCAAAACCTTGCACAATAATCCTCCACCGAAGAAGACCCTTGTGTGAGTCACTCGAGTTGTTCTGCTGGATCCATCTTTTGGGTCTGTTCTTCTGTCACACTATTGGGAAGGATGAGATGAGAGTGTGGGGTTCCACTAGCAGAACTATTTATATTTATTATATCCAGAAGAAGAGGAAAAAGAAACAATGATTAAAATCAAACACTTGAGCAAAAAAGGAAACAAAACGCTACAGCAGTTTGCTGGCTAAATTTGTACGTCACACTCTTACACGAACAAACCAACAAACAAACAAGAACCAACCAATATATATATATATATATATATATATATATATATATATATATATATATATATATATATATATATAGTAATCAGGGAATAAATCAGGAAAACATGGCAAGGAAAAACTTCAAACTAAGAGTGCTAGAGAAGATTATATTTATATTTTCTGTTATTACATCAAGTTCTTCTAGACATTTTGGTTTACCGAGTATGTGAGACAATTCTGGAAGAATTAGTGAAGCTATCTTTAGTGGTCGACAGAATAGTTCTACATGAACGATAGTGTGGTGTAGATTGAGTGACATTAGCAGATCGCAGCAAACAAGAGACAAGGTAATGATCTGAGATGTCATTGCTCTGCTGTAGAATTTCTATAGTATGAACATCAACTCCATATGACAGAATTAAATCTAGCGTATGATTACGATGAGTTGGTCCTGTCACATTTTGTCCGACCCCAAGAGAGTTGAGAATATCGATAAATGCTAATCCCCATGTGTCATTTTCATTATCTATGTGAATGTTGAAGTCACCAACAATTAAAGCACTATTTACAGTAACTACTAGATCTGATACGGCCCGGGTGATCTATCTACTGTAGCAAGGGCAAAAGAAAACAGAGATTTTTTATTTTTATTTGACAGTGTCACATTAAGCATTACTAGTTCAAAAGACTTAAACTTATATCCTGTCCTCTGAGTAACACCAAACGCTTCACTGTAAATTGTAGCAACTCCTCCTTCTCGACCCTTCAGACGAGGCTCAGGTTTATAACAATAACATGGGACAGTAGATTCATTTAAAATAATATTTTCATCCGGTTTAAGACAGGTTTCAGTCAAGCAGAGTGCATCCAAACTATGATCTGTAATAATTGTTGGGCCTCATGTATTCAGATAGAAGACAGAGGCAGGCCTAACAGTCATAAAAACATTCCTCAAGCCCCCTCCTTCTAAGTCGTAAATTTTACTGATAAAATCGCACCAAAATCAAACAAAGGGAGTCCAAAACAGACTACAAATCCATGAAGCCTTGCTCACTAAAGGATCAAGCACTCAACTCCTATTGGATGAGGCACACAACAGAACGTCCCTCAAACATGACATCATCAGGACTTCAAATAATTCTGAAATGCTTCCAAAGTTGCTTCCAGCGACTTCGTTCACCGTATACGGACGTAGCTTTTTGCTGCTCTCCGGTGCAACCTCGTGGCTTAAGGAATTAATGTCCGACTTGAAACTGTAGCCATACAATCTCCATCTCGCTGGACGAGTTAAGATTACTCTGTGTTCAACCGAACACTCTAACGGACCCGAAGGAGAACGCCGAGCAATTCGCATCTTCATCCGTTGGCCTACAGAAGTGAAGAGATTAAAGATTTCTCCTCCATCTTCAATCAAGTCGACATTTCTGAGTTCTCCGCCAGCCCGCCGAGAATCAACAGCCGTACCGCCCTCTGAGAATCAACAGCCGTACCGCCCGCCGACAGTGCGAGGAAACGGCCTCCCGTCATCACACGAGCCTCAAGGAACCGGGTCAGAGTTAAAGGACGGAGGAAAACACATTCTACCTGTGTCCTCATGCGATTCAAGTAAGAGGTTTACGTCTGGGCAGAGATAGAATATTATAGCGTGTTATTCTTGTGTTTCAAGGTTTTTGCTTGTACAGTTTACGGACCGCCATGTCCGCTAATTATTAATACTCAGGGTATTAATTATCACGAATTTGTTTTGCTGTATTGTGGTCCAACCAAATTGGATTGTTGTGCATTTTCGCCATCGCGGGTGAGATAGCAACTGAGTTCATCCATTAGAGTCAAATAACACAGGACTTTTACGAGCCCCGCTCGTAAAACCGCGTCTCTGAGTGATGAACACGGCTGCTTTATCTCCAGCTATCGCGAAATCAGCTTTCGGGCTGTCACTTAATAATCTCTCTCTCTCTCACTAACCACACTGACACACACACACACACTGATACACACACACCTTATGTGTTATAGGATTCTTTTTATTTCCATATCTAATCATATCACTGTTTAGTTTGTAGTTGTAAGTCGGAAGTTTATTGACTGCATTGTATTAATTATTAATTGATATTACTGCATAAATAAACCTTGTTTATATTACAAAGAGGAGTGTTTTGGTTTGTTTTGCATACGCCTGTGTCATGCTGACGGGATGTCAGTGCTCGGATTCAAACCTTCATTCATTGTTTTTTTTCCCGAAAATCGATATTCTTCGGATGTCGATTTTCCTAAGAAAACAATCTAATAATGAGACTGTTTTAATATTCGGTTATTAGTCCCTGATTCCAGGGTGGTGCCCCGTCAATGTTAATCCTAATTAATATTCTATTGATTTTTGATAATTGATAATTATCTTTGATTGAATTTGAATGATCAATAAGCTAGTGTTAATTTTAATTAATGTTTCATCGACGTTAACAATTAACGATTATCTTTGATAACTGTTGATTTAAAGGATTAAAAAAAAGCTAACATTGATTCTCATCAATGTTCTATTGATTTTAATAATTAATAATTATCTTTGATAACTATTAATTATTGCTAATAACCAAACTTGCTCCTAAACGTAGCACACTACATTTACTGGAGTCCCATATGAGGTTTTAATGAGTTAGATCCAATTAATTAATTTAAATATTGATTATTAACTACAGAAATAATTATTAATTATTTCTGATAGTAACACTGATCTAAACAACCAGTAAAGCCCTACATAATAATTGGTGCCCCGTGTGAGGCATCCTACGTGCCAGTTCTGTCACAGTGTATATGCATAAGAATCCAAAGTAATAACTTGAAATCCTTACTTCAAAGTTTGGTTCTGTTTGACAATTTACTTCTCACAACTTGCCAAACATAAGCCAGTGTGGTGTGAAAGTGCTCTTAAGAGTGAATTAGGGGTTGGTACATTTACTATAGTCTGCTTAAAACCTGCTGTTGTTGTTATTTAACTCCTAACGCTTTCATCTAAATGTTACAGAGAGGTGCCAAGTCACTTCATTGACGTCCACCAAAGAAAGAACGCAGTGAAATTTGCACATTACATAACAGAAGACCGTAAGCCACAGGTCGAAGCCTCTCAACTGAAAAACAACAAGCTGTCAGAGCCACTATCACAAGAATTTTTACGGCCCCAATAAAATGAGTCACCAATCGCCCTGCGTGATTGGAGCTAAAGCTCCACAGAGGTTAGTCGACCCAGCACTGCAAGATGTAGTTGCTGCTGTCCTCCGTCTCTCCATAGAGGAGAGAAATAACCTTAACGGCTACAATATTAGTCGTTGTGATGAAGCATTGCAGGAACTAGTTGATTATGTCAACAACCCGGTCGGGAAGCCAGTGCGCACAATCCTGGACCTTGTGGGCCAAATGTTCCTTCTTCATCACCGCAAAACCCAACTGCAAACCGCCGAGCATCAGGCCCAGCTCGCACAGCTGCAGAGCAGCTATCAAGCGGTGCAGAATGAAAATCTCAGCCTGCACCAAGAAATTAGGTGCACTCATGCTGAGAAAGTCCAGGCACAAGAAGTTAATGCCCGGATGCAGGAGGAAAACAAAGCCCTGCGCAGGCAGCTTCAAGCTGCCCAGCTAAGAGTAGAGTCAGATCAGGTAAGTGCAGCTGAAACGCACCGCACGACATCTGACATAGAAGAGGGCTCCCTTTTTAGCGATACGCGTAGAAATGTGCCCCTGAGAAACCCAGGAACTCACGCTAGGAGCCGAGCTGCCCCTAGTGGTACAGTCTCTGACTTCGTCCTCCAAGACACCTTTCAAAATCCTCCAGCGGCCCGCTGGAGGATTTTCAATACTTTGAATACTGGCTGGCAAGTCTGGAAATAGTCCAACTAGTAAAATATGTACATGTTTATATAAAATAGCATGTCAACTAATGTAAGTAAAGACTTACTCATCCGAAATTGTATCCTCGGCTGGATCAAGACGCTCTTCAAAATGCAAACGTTCCTCGTCGGATTCCCGCTCTTCTTCTGAGGAAAATGTGAACTCTTCGTCACTATCCAGGACCATCTGTAGAGCTTCCTCACCTGTGTAGCATGCCATCTTCCAAACACGCAGGAAAGTGAATGAATCTGATGATCAACTTGATGTTTTTTAAGGCATTGTTGGGGGCGTTTACCATTTGCATTGATCGCCTCAGCACATTACCGTATGAATAGCGTGCTCTGCTGGTGGGTGGGATCACATTAGCGATAATGAGCTGAGCCAGGAGAAACTGTACATTGCATTTTTTCATACAGATTACATTGCAGAGAATATTTGTTTTAAATTTGACTTATTTTATTTAAAAGTAGACATTTTAAGCTTTCTTTAGACATATGTTTCATGTTTGTCTGATAAGCATTCGCGGAGTTTCACTTCATTTTTGTGACGTGTTTCAGAAAGATGCTCGCGGAGACAGAGACGGCTGAAAGCGCACTCTGTTTATTTTCTTTATTTTACAAAAGCAAAAGGTTTTGTTGTTATTGTGAGTGTACACAAATAATATAAAATAATAACTTCTGGTTATCACCCTCAATCTAATGGTCAAGTCGAATGGCTAAACCAGGACCTGGGTAAATTCCTCCGAGCCTACTGTCAAGTCAACCAACATGACTGTAACCGTTTCCTTCCCTGGGCTGAATATGCTCAGAACTCTGATCAAACCTGCCACTGGAACCACACCATTCAAATGCATCTTAGGGTTTCAACCACCACTCTTTCCCTGTTCCGGGAAACCTTCCGATGTTCCCGCTGTCGACAACTGGATGCAACGCAGCGAGGCTATCTGGGACCAAGCTCATATCCACCTACAACATGCCATTAGTTGACAAAGTGAACAAGCCGATCTCCATCGCCGCCCAGGTCCCAACTATGCTCCTGGACAACGGGTCTGGCTATCAACCCGAGATCTTCATCTATGACTCCCGTGCAAGAAACTAAGTCCCAGGTACTATGTTGGCCCTTTCAAAATTCTCAGTCAAATTAACCCTGTATCATTTAAACTTCAGCTCCCTGCTAACTACCGTATTCCCCCTATATTTCACGTGTCCCTGCTCAAACCTGCGGCACCTCCGAGAGAGGAAGGTTCTCAAGACCCTCAGAGACCCCTTCCATTCCTCAATGACAGAGAAGAAGACTTTCGGGTACACAAGCTCCTGGACTCTCGACGCCGGTGTTGGACACTTCAATATTTGGTGGACTGGGAAGTCTACGGTCCCAAGGAACGTTCCTGGACTAATTCTGAGGACATTCTGGACCCTAATCTCATCACTGAGTTTCACCGCAATTTCCCTTATCGACCCGCTCCCAGAGGTCGAGGTAGACCCCGACGTAGACAACCTCCTTATGTCAGGAGCTGTTCGTGGGGGGGGGGGTTCTGTTACACCCGCAGCACCTGCCATCTCCCCTGAACGCTGCCAGAGGTCGCCATCACCTGAGTATTAACATTTCACAAACTACATTTCCCATAATCCTCCAGTCAGACTGATTACTCTTCCACCTGTATTACATTTAACCCTTTCTATTTAAGTTCCCAGTTTCCACGCATTCAACGCGAAGTCTTGTTTGCCTAGTCTACAATTCTGAGCGTTATTACTATCATTGATTACCCTGTGTTTGACTCCTGCCTGTTCTCCGAATTCCCCAGCCTTCTTGTGAGTGTTTTGGATTTACTGCCTGTTTATTGGATTACCCCTCTGCCTATTGGACTTACTTTGTTTGCCTTTCTGGACTGCCTTTCTGTGTACCGATCCCTTGCCTGCCTTTGTTTTTGCTCTTTCTTTTGTTACTTTGTTTTTACTATTTATTTACCTTATTAAACTGCACATGGATCTTAACACTACTGCCCCGGAGTCTTTGCTACAGTATTTTATTTGTAGTTAATATTTGCTATTAATCGATGTTGCCCCAAAGCTTAATAATATTGATTATTTTTCAGAGTGACTATTTGCTTTCAGATGTAAACCCAATAGTATATTGGCAATGTAGAAATACACAACAAAGTGCATGTGTGTGTCGCTCCAATGGCGTGGAGCTTAATGTCGATGTGCCGGTGTCTGTACGACCAGGGTTTGGTTCTGCATTTGGCGTATTATTTTTCCCATTCTGTTTCTTGACTTCACTCTTAATATTTTCTTTATTACTATTTATAATAAATAAAAAAATAATTTAAAGGTAGCTTTACTATAGATTTGATGATTTTAACAATGGTGTTACTACAGTATATGGTGTTAATATAGTAACCAAGTTTAATTTTGTGGTTACAATTATTTTACTACAAAATACCATGGTGATACTATGGTTATTATATCTGTAGAGGATGTCAGGACTGATCAGTGTAGGACTTTGCAACCCTTTTAACACTTTATCAGAACATTTTTCTAGAATTTTCTTTTTCAACAGACATACATACGCTTTGGACACCCACAGCTTCAGCAATTCACACCTTAACTCGATGGGGGTAGGAGGTGTTTAAATCTTTTGTTTGAGCTGAATAAGGTGCAGTGGGGACTCATATATTGCCAGACAAGAACATGATCGATTATTAGCAACATACACTGAAAAAAATATATTTACACTTTTTAATTTTATAATGTCACATAGTATTTGGGAGCAGCGTTTAGATGAGAAAGGACATTCAGATTTCATACAATGTCATAATTTGACAAGACCATCATATTGTGAACGTGAAGTACAAGTTAACATCATATTGTGAATGTGAAGCACAAGTTAACATGCCGTTAACATCGCTTGATAATGTGCACCATTTTACACAGAATAAAACCTCATTTGAACAAAAAGATGCTCGCTAGTGTTGTCGCCGCCGAATAGCTCAAACTGATAACGCTGTGCTAAATTGTGCTGATCGTCTTTTATTTTTATTTTATTTAGCAATTTATACCACTTATTTTCATCTGTACAAGGATGCCAACATTATGTAGAAAGTTTATTCAGAACTCAGCCCCACGTAACACTGGAGAATGACATAGAGGGAACCCCCAGTATCACAGCGCAGTGGCAGGCATGATAAAAATAAAACAACAAACACACCAGCAACTGTAGAAAATTTGGAAATAGTGTGGAGCAAGGAGAACAAATCTTGCTCAGACGTCATGTTCATTATTTACACGCAGTATGCGCAATACAATGTAACAAAAAGCTATGTTAAATAAGTTAAATAATTTACTTTGTAATGTAATCATGAATGCTGCCGCCCTATGCGACTGTATCGGCAATTATTTTATCTTTAAAACACAATTGTGGCAATAAATATACCATGTAAAATATATATACAGTATAATATGAACAAATGACCAACAATAATCTTACAGGACACAGTGTCAGTAGCAGCCACAACACAAAATGGCTTCTTGTGAATCTGCTGGACATAGTTTACATTCTACGTGTATCCAAACAGACAATAAGGTAAGTAAAACTGGTCTCGAACCCGCGATTTGCAGGAAAAGACAGTAACAGTATACAAGTGCACAGCCCCTGAGCTATCAGCCCATATGTGACTTTCAAAGAACTTCTGTTTTTAACTACTCCACACCAACCATTGTAACTTTAAACAATATTACTTAAAAACAACAAAATAAGCACACACACATAAGGTATATATACGTGTATATATATAAATATGAGCGGGTCTAACACTTTTAGTGTAACACTGCCGACTGGCCGGGTCAATTATAACACGGGCTAACGGCACCAATTAAATGCATTGTTGTTGTTTTTTTCATTAGGGCTAACAAATGAAATTATGAGTGTTCACAATGTATTTGTTTTGTTTTGATTTTCAGAAAGATAATTTAAAAAACGAATATAGTATATGAAGCAAAAGTTTAAATTTATTGAAAAAGGCTGACATTCGAGCCTTTTTTTCTCTATATCAATAAATGAGCTAAATAAGCTATAACTTTAATGCTGCCATTAATTTTGCATTGTTAGATCACCTTCTACACATCGAAATGTAAAAAAAAAAAAAAAGAAAAAATACAAATAATAATATTAACAATTTAATCATAATATATCACTTTCTTCACACTACTAAACAATGGTGACAAAAGTGTCCCTTTGTGCATCCTGGTGGTGATTTTGCGAACGTGTCTTACATGTGAGAATTTTAAGTTTTCACACGGAGTACTCCCCGCGGTACTAAGGCATCTCTTTTCGGAACTTTCCCTGCATCCCTTTGTTAGACCCTGACATTACAGCTGCTTCATCATAGCACTGGCCGATGCAAGCGTTGACATCAATGTTGCAATGACTGAGAGTTGTTTTAATACTTTGCAGAAGTAGTTTATAAATTCCTCCATAGCATTCCCTCCATGCAGGTATTAGACTACCACCAAAATCTGCTCTTTTTTTTTTTTTTTTTTTTTTTGCTAATATATTTACTCTCATCTACAATTAAGGCAAAATACCCTGCATCGCTCAATTCCTCACTAATCTGTTTCCTTACCATATCAGCCATAATGCAGATGATCTCATTTTGTACTTCGTGGTGAGTTTATTTTGCATTTGACGGATTGTCCGCTATCTTTTTAGTAACAGTTTGGTCAAATATGCCAATTATATTCAGGAGCTTGACAAAGTTTCCCCTGTTCACCGACTGGTCACCTCTCTGTGGCCATGCTGAGCAATATCCTGACAAGCCATGTAGTGCAAACTCTCCACCACAGCCTTTATACAGTGCCGATTTTCTTCGACCAGTTTATAATGTCTCTTATATATAATGTTCAGTATTTTTAAGCCATTGTGCTTCCTCTATTAAAACTCACACCATGCCTCCATAGAAAACTTAGGTGCAGCACTTATGGGCTTTGAAACACTGCTGTGCTGGAATCCAGAAATGGCAAACACTGACTCCAAATGAAACCGATGGCCACCCATGGCCACAAAATGTCTGCATGAAAAGCAGAAAGCTGCATCATTATCCACTGAATACTCCAGCCAGGCATATTGATCAAACCAACCAGACTGGAAGCTTCTTTGCTGGTTTCCAAATGTCTGGGTTGGGTATTTGTGGAGAGGGCACCTTGGTCTCTCATCTGGATTCTGGCTAACATCCATAGGTCCACTAACACTTAACCTTGTGTTGGTAACATGACTGAAACTTGCAGTTGTGCTAGCTGCCATCTCCATGGCAATCACGGTGATGGACTGCTCTGTGTCCGACAAGCTATCTGTTCTGAATCTGGCCCATTCTCCATCTCAGGAGGTGGTAATCATATTAATATCCTCATCCTCATTCTCACTGGAAATGGGCACTGATGTAAAACTACAAGGCTGCTTAGTTGGCACAAGGAACTGCTCCATTTTTGTGACAAAATGTTACAACCTTCAGGTGAGTGCAACAGCATCCATAGCTGTAATTTACATCACGTGACATTGCATGAATGACACACGAGTATTGATTTAAATGTTTTTAAATGTAATTGTTGTTTTAAATCATTAACTTATTTATTTATTAAAATGTATGCTGTATACAATTGCTTCCAGATAGTCCTGAAGCACCTGCAAGTACCCATTCCAAACCCCCAGCACAACAGGCTTTGAAAAACTTGTCAACCAAGGTTACAATATTGTAAAACTGTAAACATAAATAAATAAAAACCTAAAAATCTGTATATTGTTGTGAACAGCACTTGCTTCACCTTAGTAAAGATCTAAAATCTTGAATCAAGGTATTACCCCATGTGACTCTACCCTCCCTAGCAACCGGGCCAATTTGGTTGCTTAGGAGACCTGGCTGGAGTCACTCAGCATGTCCTGGGATTTGAACTGGCGAACTAGCGAGCTCCAGGGGTGGTAGCCAGTGTATTTTACCACTGAGCTACCCAGGCCCCCCATCCTCCACAATATTAATCGTGGCTATCCACTTTGCTACAGCAATCGTGAAGCTGCATTTACATGATTTGCGGTGTTCTGGACTCCACATGAAAAGCACTCGCAGAAAATGTCTTGTTTTGCTTTTAGCGCTGTCACTATACACCTTATGATACCTCATTCAAACTGTCTGGTAAGACGAAAGCACAACGTAATGCCAGGGAAATGCTAATGCTTCACTCCAGCGAGTCGTGTGAATGCGGTTTATCACAAGTCCCATCTGTGTCTGTTTTGTACAAAAAATTACGGTTAAGATGTCCTTTCTTCATCACTTGATTATTGACATGCAATCGCTGATGTGGCAACTCACAAGGGCCATGTCCACACAGCAGCAAAATACGGTTGTCAGTCCTGTTTTGAGTGCTTAATGCGGTTATATTCACCCACACTTTGGTTATTTACGAGAGTGACAACCGCATTCAGATTGTAAATCCCAAACACTGACTGTGTGAACGTAGCCAAGGAGCTGAATAAAATGTCAGAATCCTGTGTCAAATTGGTAAATGTGTTAATCATGTAAAAAAAAACAAAAATAAAACTGTTAAACCTGTTTTAATAAATCACATGTATTAACATGTTAATTTTGAGAGCTGTAATATATCTGAATATACACTATATTGCGTGAAATTTCCTCGCTACTAAATATTCCAGTCAACTGTCAGTGGTATTATAACAAAGTGGAAGCGATTGGGAATGACAGCAACTCAGCCACGAAGTGGTAGGCCACGTAAAATGACAGAGCGGGGTCAGCAGATGCTGAGGCGCATAGTGCGCAGAGGTCGCCAACTTTCTGCAGAGTCAATTGCTACAGACCTCCAAAGTTCATGTGGCCTTCAGATTAGCTCAAGAACAGTGCGTAGAGAGCTTCATGGAATGGGTTTCCATGGCCGAGCAGCTGCATCCAAGCCATACATCACCAAGTGCAATGCAAAGCGTCGGATGCAGTGGTGTAAAGCACGCCGCCACTGGACTCTAGAGCAGTGGAGACGCATTCTCTGGAGTGACAAATCACGCTTCTCCATCTGGCAATCTGATGGACGAGTCTGGGTTTGGCGGTTGCCAGGAGAACGGTACTTGTCTGACTGCATTGTGCCAACTGTGAAGTTTGGTGGAGGAGGGATTATGGTGTGGGGTTGTTTTTCAGGAGCTGGGCTTGGCCCCTTAGTTCCAGTGAAAGGAACTCTGAATGCTTCAGCATACCAAGAGATTTTGGACAATTCCATGCTCCCAACTTTGTGGGAACAGTTTGGGGATGGCCCCTTCCTGTTCCAACATGACTGCGCACCAGTGCACAAAGCAAGGTCCATAAAGACATGGATGAGTGAGTTTGGTGTGGAAGAACTTGACTGGCCTGCACAGAGTCCTGACCTCAACCCGATAGAGCACCTTTGGGATGAATTTGAGCGAAGACTGTGAGCCAGGCCTTCTCATCCAACATCAGTGTCTGACCTCACAAATGTGCTTCTGGAAGAATGGTCAAAAATTCCCATAAACACACTCCTAAACCTTGTGGAAAGCCTTCCCAGAAGAGTTGAAGCTGTTATAGCTGCAAAGGGTGGGCCGACGTCATATTAAACCCTATGGATTAAGAATGGGATGTCACTTAAATTCATATGCGTCTAAAGGCAGGTGAGCGAATACTTTTGGCAATATAGTGTATATATATATATATATATATATAGTAGAGTGATACAGTGATTAAAATCAATTATTATTGACAGACAATGTATAAATCTTACTTGCTATTTCAAAGACTTATGTTAGGTTTATTTTTTCATATTCATTTTATGGTCAAATGGATAACTGATCAGGAAAACAATTAAGGTAACTTTAAATAAAATGTGAGACTGCCAAAAATCTCATGGATAAATAATTATAAAAAGCAGATTGTGTGGATTTTTAAAACTGTTCTTTGAAGTGTGCTTTAAATTAGATATCACTTTGCTTACAGCTTGTTGGTTCAGTATCTGTGTGTGTTCTGTGATTGAGAACATAACCAACCCCAGAGCAGATTTGCCATTTAGCATATGTAACTATAGCTGTAACACGGACTCAGGCTGAGTGGGATCCATGTGCAGTTTATTGAAACACAGCAAGTTCAGAGTACAGACAAGTGTGGGTCGAATAACTAGGGCAACCAACAATATCAGAGGCAGGGCAGTAAACGTGGCATAACAGGCAGAGGATCGGGGCAGGCAGCAAACAGCAATAGAAATAGTCCAGGCAAACACAGTGATAGGCAGGCAGCAAAGTTTTGTACAGAGGTAATCCAAGGCAGAGTCAAACACAGGCAGAACAACTCGAAATAATAATGCTCAGAAATGTAGCTGGGGCAAACAAGACTTTGAAGACTTCGCAAAGAGTGAACACACACACCGGGCTAAATAGTCTGAGTGATATGGAACAGATGTGCAGTAATCAGTCCAGGTGTGTGGGCACTTGAGAAATGTAGTCCAATGTTAATACTCAGGCAAGTGAGAACTCCTGTGGCCGATTGAGGAATCTTCACTGGCGTTCGTGACAATAGCAATGAACCCAGACGAAAACCTATCCACCTTACTGGTACCGCAAATTCAAAGTTTGCTCAAACTAAGTTTACCAAGCTAGCCACTAAATCCTTCTTTGTGATAAAGACCACTGGTAACAAGCATAACCAGCGTGATCACTAATATCCCTCCCAAAATGTCCATGATGACTGAAGGCTGACCATACTTCAGCATTGTTCTCTAACCACCATCATAACAAGAAACACACTGAATGATTATTGAAACTAGTAAAAGATAATTTTTACACCCATAAATGTGTTATTGATTCTTTCAGGCTTTGCATTCTCATATGACAGAGTTATGCATTTACTCTGTCTTTATTTGCCTTTCCCCATCTTTGACCACACTAAATATTGACTGCAGTTTCATTGTAAGATGGCCAAATGAATCGTAGAAAGGGTGCAGGGGAGTGATGTGTGTACATTTTCAGTGACTCTTGAGAATGTTCTCCAAAATGACTGCTATAAATATGTCTTTTCATTACAGAAGTAGGAGTTTATGAATGTTCTCCCCCACCCACCACCCATACCAAACAACCATGCATATTTTCTAATCTCATTAGATTTGTATTACTCACATGCTGCTTCAGCTACACACTTTTTAATTGGCTTGCATAAAATTGACATTACAAGAAATATTTTAAGCTGTCACTTTAGATACATAATGAAGTCGGTTTGAATGCTGCTTGCACAGTAATTGAAGGTCCGGTTGGAATGCTGACTGCTGTAGTTGGGGGATGAGAGACGTTACAGGCTGTACATTGTAGCGTGCTTGTAATCCAAATAGTGTGTGTTTAAGTGTGCATGTGTGCTCAGATTCAGTCTGCACTTTTTAGTATCATTTTCACAATAAAACTTTTCCCCAGTGTTGGTGAGTAGTTAACTAAATGTAGTGACACTACTAGCGCAGCTACATTTTTCAGTAGCTTGACAGTTGTTCAGCTATTTTCACAATCATGTAGCTTATCCAGTTTTCCAATGAGTTCCACAATTTCCAACGAGAATTACTGCAATATGTCACTTTGTATTGCGAAAGCAGTAATGAAGCCGAGGGAGTAATCAAACATGCTCACCTAAACTGTCCTCTCTCTCTCATGCAGCACTGGGAAAACCAAATAATTTAAGTGAATCGGTTCATTTGGACAGTTCATGTAAATGAACTGGTTAAAATAAATGATTTCCTTATATTTAGCATTGGGAACTCTGATTCATTTTTGTGATTACATTTATTTGGGCGGTTTATGTAAATGAACTAGTATAGTACTACATAAATTATTCACAGCCTTAAAGCGACCTTGCCTTCTGTTTTGAAGTGAAATATTAAGTGTCTTTCTACTGTTTATCATTATATTTCAATTCTTTTACATAAAATAGGGTGCTTTCTAGTTTATTAGTGTATATTAAGTATAAATTTACGTTCAATCAGAGAACATGTGTCGTGTCTAAGCAATATTTCTGAGGTGGAAGAATACTATTCTACAAACATTAGAAATTTGGTCAGATTGGTATCAAATATAACACCTCAGTTCTTCGCTATAGAAGACGATGTAACAGTACATCCATCGAGAGTCAAATTATATTTTAGCGGCTTATTTTTAGAGGTTTTTGGTCCAATAATTAGTACCTCTGTTTTGTCGGAATTGAGTAGAAGGAAATTTCTGGCCATCCAATCTTTGATTTCATTGATACACTCTGCTAATTTGGAGAATTGTGAAATTTCGTCAGATTTTGAAGAAATATAAAGTTGGTTATCGTCTGCATATCTTATTCCATGATTCCTGATAATATCTCCCAGGGGAAGCAGTATATAAGGAGAAAATCAGAGGCCCTAAAACTGATCCTTGTGGCACTCCATACTTTTGTTTGATTTGACAATTCCTCGTTTACACAGACAAAGTGGTAGCGGTCTGCTAAATAGGACCTGAACCATGCTAATGCAAGTTCACAAATGCCAACATAATTCTCAAGCCTATTCAAGAGAATGTCGTGATCTATGGTGTCGAAGGCAGCACTAATGCTAAATGCAGCCGCGATCAGATGATAAGAGCAAGTCATTTGTAACTCTGATTAGTGCAGTCTCTGTACTTTGATGGGCCTAAATCCTGACTGAAATTGTTCATATATACTATTTCTCTGTGGAAATGAACATAGTTGGGAGGACACTACCTTTTCTAATATTTTCGACATAAACGGGAGAAATCAGTCTATCATCAAGGATCAAGCTGTGGCTTCTTAATAAGTTGTTTGATAACTGCTATTTTAAAGTTTCTTGGGACATGTCCTAAGGATTGCGATTAGTTAATAATATTAAGAAGAGGTTACAGGGATTAGCTCTTTTAAGAGCTTAGTTGGTATTTGTGCCAGCGGAGGCATGGTCGAGCATCCGTTGGGAGAGAGATAGCAGTAAGGGTGCATACACCTGAGCCAAATTATGACTAACACCTGTCTCTAATTGTAGTGAGATTGGGGAGAGCGGCATAACAGGACCATGCCAGCACCAGATCAAGAGAGAGAGACTGGCTCAAGAGCCTTGCTGTGAAGCTGATGTGTTAGTGTGAAGCTTATGAGTTAGTGTGAAGCTGATGTGTTATTGTGAAGCTGTAAACCAGAGAAGTGATCAATTAAAAGTTCCCTACCTGTGTTTGAAGAATCCAGTTCCCGGTGTCCTTCCTTGTTACACTGGTGCTGAAACCCGGGATCTGATTTGAAGACTGCATGCCCCATGGAGTTCTTCCTGCTGTCTGACATCATCAAGTCCCTCTCCAACCTACATAACACCCACCAACAGGCTCTACTTGAACTCCACCAGGATCAAGAATGGCACTTCCACGAGATCCTTAGAGTTCTGGCAGAGGACCGGCAGGTCATGCATTCCTGAACATGTTTGAGCGTACCGCTGAAATCTGGGGCTGGCCGCATGCTTAGTGGGTGGCCCGGCTCATCCCTCTGCTGTCCGGGGAAGCCCAGCTTGCAGCACAACAACTGCCAGTGGCTAATCTCCTGTTCTACAGCGAACTGAAGAAGACCATCCTGCAGCGGGTCGGCCAGAGCCCAGAGAAATACTGTAAACTGTTCTGCTCGATGGAGATGGAAGGGGCCGGTCACATGTTTGCCTTTTCTCAGCAGCTCCATGATGCCTGCCGGAAATGGCTGCATGCGGGGAACCACGACTTTGAGGGAGTGGTCAACCAGGTTGTGCTGGAATGGCTGATATGCCGACTTCCAGAAGGGATGGTGGAGTGGGTCCAGTGCCATCGCCCGGCATCGCTGGAGGAAGTGGTCCAGCTGGTGGAGGACCATATGGCGGCATGCCCAAGCTCAGAGGAGCACTCTCTCTCTCTCTCTCCCCTCCCCGTGTTTTCTCCCATCTCTTTCCACTCCCTCTCCCCTCTCACTCTGTCCTCTCTCCAGGCCCTGTTCCTACACCCCGGAGGCTTGGAAACCTACCGCCGAAGCCGCCTCCTCGCTTGTGCCGGTTTATCCCTTTCAGGGTCTACCCGCTCTCCCCCTCAGGTGAATGTACCCGCCCCCACAAGTGCGAGTGTAGCGCCTGGGCGGCCTGCTGCCGTTGCGGGGATCTGGAACACTTCCGGGATCAGTGTCCTGTGATGGAGCTGGGAAGTGTAGTCCGGATCCCCGACGCACCACAGGCTGCCCCCAATTGGTCTGGAGAGTACAGCATACTGGTAAGAATCAAGGGGAGTACACACTAAGCCTTGGTGGACACAGGTTGTAACCAGACCACTATCCACCAATGCTTGGTTCAACACGAGGCTTTGGGCACAACTAAAAGGGTGAGGGTGAAATGTGTACATGGGGATATTCACAACTACCCTGTGGTGACCCTTGTTATTAAATTTAGGGGAACAAAGCATAGAGTGGAGGCCACGTTTAGTTTCCACCTCACCCATCTGCTGATTTTGGGGACTAATTGGCCTGAATTCAGAAATGTATTAAAGGGAATTTGTGCGGATGGGTCCTGCACAAAAGCGATGAGATGTGAAATGTGTGATGCTCTGGCAGGGGAGGCGGAGCCGGGGCCGTCTTCATCAGCTCCACGTCAGGATGACGTGAGGGGGGAGAGACTGCAGCCCCTCCCATCCTCGGGGGGTTTCCCGAAGGGGATTTCCCTTTGGAGCAGTCACGAGAAGAAACCCTCAAGCACTCCTTTGACCAAGTGAGAGTGATTGATGGTCAACAACTCCAGCCGAATGTCGCACTTTCATATCCTTACTTCGCAATTATAAATGAGCGGTTGTATAGAGTGACGCAGGATGCTCAAACAAAGGAAGATACAACCCAGCTCTTAATACGGTGGAGCCATCGGGAAATGGTGTTCCAGGCGGCTCATTATAATCCCATGGCGGGTCATCTAGAGGAAAGAAAAACACTGAACCGCCTAATAGCCCATTTTTATTGGCCGGGCATTGGCAGCGATGTCCGCAGGTGGTGTGCGGCATGCCGCGAAAGTCAGCTGTTGAATCCACCTGCCACCCCAAAAGTGCCATTGTGCCCTCTTCTGCTGATCGAGGTCCCCTTCGAGAGAATTGGCATGGATCTCATCGGGCCATTAGAGCAATCAGCACGCAGACATCACTTTGTATTGGTCCTAGTGGACTATGCAACATGATATCTGGAAGCAGTGCCTCTGTGCAACATCTCAGCATGAAGTGTTGCAAAGGCACTCTTCAAAATAATCTCCCGGGGGGGATTCCGAAAGAAATCCTCACCGATCAGGGCACAACCTTTATGTCATGAACACTATGCGAGCTTTACGAATTATTGGGCATTAAATCGATCCACACCAACTTTTACCATCCACAAACCGATGGCCTGGTGGAACGGTTTAATAAAACCCTTAAAAACATGATTCGTAAGTTCGTGCATGAGGATGTTAGAAATTGGGACAAATGGCTTGATCCCCTGTTATTCACAGTACGAGAGGTCCCGCAAGCCTCCACTGGGTTTTCCCCATTCAAGCTGCTGTATGTGTGGCGCCCGCGTGGTGTGCTTGCTGTCATACGCGAAGCTTGGGAGAAGGGACCTTCAAACAGTAAGAATGAAGTTCAGTACGTTCTTGATCTTAGAGCAAAACTCCACACCTTGGGGCAACTAACACAGGAGAATTTGCTCCAAGCTCAAGAACGACAGAGCTGACTGTATAACAGGGGATCTTGGCTAAGGGAATTTGCACCGGGAGATAAGGTACTTGTATTACTCCCCACATCGAGTTCCAAATTACTCACCAAGTGGCAAGGACCCTTTGAGGTCACATGACAAGTGGGGGAACTCGATTATGAGGTAAAGTGAACTGATAGAGGGGGCACACATCAAATTTATCACCTCAACCTCCTGAAATTGTGGAGGGAGGCGGCCCCGGTGATGTTGGTTATGGTAGTTCCAGAGAGGGCGGAGCTTGGGCCAGAGGTAAACATAAAGAACAATCACATCACCCTGGTCACTTGCGGGGACCACCTCTCACCGTACCAACTTGCAGAGGTTGCCAAACTACAACAAGAATTCGCAGATGTGTTTTCCCCTCTACCGGGTCACACAAACCTCATCCAACACCACATCAAGACTGAGCCAGGGGTGGTGGTACGTACCTGTCCCTACCGATTGCCCGAACATAAAAAAAAATAGTTTGGGAAGAATTGGATGCAATGCTCGATATGGGAGTAATAGAGGAATCCCACAGTGACTGGTCCAGCTCGTTTGTTCTGGTGCCTAAGAGCGACGGGTCTGTACAGTTCTGTGTGGATTATAGAAAAGTCAATGCGGTGTCTAAATTTGATGCCTAAACAATGCCTCGTATTGAAGAGTTGCTCGATCGGTTGGGCACTGCTCGTTTTTACTTGACACACTGGATTTGACAAAGGCTTATTGGCAGATCCCCTTGTCACCAATTTCCTGTGAAAAAATGGCTTTCTCCACACCGTTCGGGTTACACCAATTTGTGACACTTCCATTCGGTTTGTTTGGGGCTCCGGCCACGTTTCAGCACCTCATGGACCAAATCCTCAGACCGCATTTGGCTTACGCCGCTGCCTATTTGGATGACATCATCATTTATAGCAATGATTGGTGGCAGCATATGCAGCATCTGAGGGTGGTTCTGAGGTCACTGATATGGATGGGGCTCACAACGAACCCTAAGAAGTGCGCGATTGGGTGGGTGGAGGTACGGTATCTGGGGTTCCACTTGGGCCACAGGTGCGTCCCCAAATCGACAAGATGGCAGCAATTGCGACCTGCCCAAGACCCAAGACCAAACAGGGGGTGAGACAGTTCCTGGGGCTGGCTGGCTATTATAGGAGATTTGTGCCTAACTATTTGGGCATCACCAGCCCGCTGACTGATCTCACTAAAAAGGGAGCTCCAGACCCAGTCCAGTGGACGGAGCAGTGCCAACAGGCATTTACGCAGGTTAAAGCCGCACTTTGCGGAGGGCCGCTTTTACATGCACCTAATTTCTCTCTCCCTTTTTTATTACAGACGGACGCTTCAGACTGGGGGCTGGGGGCCATACTCTTGCAGGTGGTGGAGGGGGAGAAGCGTCCAGTGCTGTATATCAGCCGCAAGTTCTCCTTGAGGGAAACAAAGTACAGCACCATGGAAAAGGAGTGTCTGGCCATCAAGTGTGTGGTCCTCACTCTCCGTTACTACCTGCTGGGGCGGGCCTTCACTCTCTGCTCAGATCATGCCCCACAACAATGGCTCCACTGCATGAAGGATACCAACGTGCAGAACACCTGCCCTTTAAATTCAAGGTGGTCCACAGACTGGGAGCGCAGATGGCTATCGCCGAGTTCCTATCCAGAAATGGGGGTGGAGTGGTAGGCAGTCCGGATGTCTCCCCAGCCTGAGTCAGGTGGTGGGGATATGTGGCGGGGGGGGGCGTGGTCGAGCATCCGTCAGGAGAGAGAGAGCGGTAAGGGTGCATACACCTGAGCCAAATTATGAATAACACCTGTCTCTAATTGTAGTGAGATTGGGGAGACCGGCATAAAAGGAACATGCCAGCACCAGATCGAGAGAGAGAGACTGGGTCGAGAGCCTTGCTGTGAAGCTGATGTGTTAGTGTGAAACTGATGAGTTAGTGTGAAGCTGATGTGTTATTGAAGCTGTAAACCAGAGAAGTGGTCAATTAAAAGTTCCCTACCTGTGTTTGAAGAATCCAGTTCCCAGAGTCCTTCCTTGTTGCAGTATTGGATCTAACATACATGTTTCGATAAGTTTTGCTAGCTGTTCATGTCTTATGACAGCGAAGGACTGAAACTGCTCGTGAGGAAAATGATAAGACACTGTTTTCTGAGGTACTGTGACAAACAACTGCATAATTCCAATTTTATTTCTGATTATTTCAATTTTATCTGTAAAGAAATTCATGAAGTCATTACTATTGTGTAGCGACAAAGTAGTAATGAATAAACACTTAGGATTGTTGTGGTTATTTTCTATGACTTTGCTAAAATATGCTGACCTGGCAGCTTTTAGTGCCTGTCTGTAGCTACAGACACTATCCTTCCATACACGCAAAATACCTCTCATTTTGTATTCTTCCACTTGCGCTCCATTTTCCGAGCTGTTCTCTTGAGAGTATGAGTGTGATCATTTTTTTCTTTAATTTTCTTTAATCTTTATCAAGAGTGCTAGAGAAGACTGTATTTATATTTTCTGTTATTACTTCAAGTTCTCAGACTTTTTGGCTTACTGAGTATATGAGATAAATCTGGAAGATTATTAGTGAAGCTGTCTTTAGTGGTCGAAGGAATAGTTCTACCTGAACGATAGCATGGTGTAGACTGAGTAACATTAGCTGATCGCAGCATATGAGAGACAAGATAATGATCTGAGATGTCCTCACTCTGCAGCAGAATTTTTATTGTATCAACATCAACTACATATGATAGAATGAAATCTAGCATATGACTATGGCAATGAGCTGGTCCTGTCACATTTTGTCTGACTCCAAGAGAGTTGAGAATATTGATAAATTCTAATCCCAATGTGTCATTTTCATTATCTATGTGAAAGTTGAAATCACCAGCAATTTAAGCTTTATCCACAGTAACTACTAGATCTGATAGAATATTTGCAAATTCACCATGGAAATCAAAATACAACCTGGGTGATCAATATACAGTAGCAAGGGTAAAAGATGACAGAGATTTTTTATTTGTATCTGACTTTGTCACATTAAGCATTATTAGTTCAAAAGACTTAAATTTATATCCTGTCCTCTGAGTAACACCAAAAATTTCAATGTAAATTGCAGCAGCACCTCCTCCTCGAACTTTCATACGAGACTCATCTTTATAGCAATAACCTGGGGGATTAGATTAATTTAAACGAATATATTCATCTGGTTTAAGCCAGGTTTCAGTTAAACAGAGTGCATCCAAATTATGATCTCTATGATTTAATTTACAACTAGTGCTTTGGTTGAAAGAGATCTAATGTTTAGTAGACCTACCTTTATATGATGTTTATCTTCAATTTATCTTTTTTCTACTCTATATTCTACTCTACTATTCTATTGTAGGTGCTACTGGGTGTTTAAATCAGTTTTACTATCAGAAATAATGAATAATTAATTGTTATTAATTATGGAATAATCAAATAACAATTAAATAATTAAATAGTAATTAAATAGAATTTAACTCATTAAATTCTATTCTCGGGGCACCACTCTTTGAAAAGAGAAAAATGATAGCAAGTTACTGATTGAGTCTCATAAAACAAAATCTACCCTGTAGGTTGAGTATCTTAATTGTTAATCAAAATAATCAAAAAGGGGAAAAACTAGTTAAATTATTGATATACAAATCTAATAGTAATCTAGTTACAGTTAGTTTCTAACACCAATAAAATAACCGTACTCTGAGGTAACTTGGGAGTTTTTCACGTGGCAGAGGTTGGCTTCAACACAACATTCAAACAAAAACAAACAGGAGTACTTATTATAATATAACAAGATTTATTATAATCAAGCAGTAGTGAACACAGCCAATACTATCCAAATATAATCCAAAAATAAATCAAGGAAATCCTAAACTAACAGTGGAGCTATATGCTAGTGTGTGTGTGTGTGTGTGTGTGTGTGTGTGTGTGTGTGTGTGTGTGTGTGTCCAGACGTAGTAATAAAGGAATCAAAATGGAGGATCAGGTTCAAAATGGAGGGTTAAATCCAAAATGGAGCTGATACCACGTGAGGGTGGAAATGAGCGGACACACAAAGGAACTGACGAAACAGGCGGGAGAATTTGGTTCACCAGCCAGTGAACACAGCCAATACTATCCGAATATAATCCAAAAATAAATCAAGGAAATCCTAAACTAACAGGGGAGCTATATGCTAGTGTGTGTGTGTGAGTGTGTGTGTGTGTGTGTGTGTGTGTGTCCAGATGCGGTAACAAAGGAATCAAAATGGAGGATCAGGTTCAAAATGGAGGGTTAGATCCAAATTGGAGCTGATACCACGTGAGGGTGGAAATGAGCGGACACACAAAGGAACTGACGAAACAGGCGGGAGAATTTGGTTCACCAGCCTGAGTCGAACACAAACCGCGGCGCCGCTCACTCAATGAATATCAGTGAGAGAGAGAGAATGAGAGCGAGAGAGAGAGGAAAAGTGCACACAGTTTAATTAAGGGTAACCGCTCGTAACAGCGGGACTGAATTACTACTTCAGATCACTCAACAAAACAAACGTAACCCCAAAAGACACTAAAACAAATCTCCCAACTCGAAACAGCGACAGAGTTTAACATACAAATATACTCAAAACATCAGCGTTTAGAATCAAAAATACGATTTAGTTTCACAAGAAAAAAAATCACAGTTTCTAAACTAAATCTGCCCATATATCAAACCTTACTTGGGAAATCCTGTGTGATTTCAGTAGGGTTGTCCGTGGAATTCCTGTTGCATTGAGCGGTCAGGAGAAATGGTCTGGATGGTCCCTTGTCTTACGCTCGTCAGCGAAAAGACGCGTCTCTGCTTTATTCTTCGGATCCAGCGATGGAGAAGAATGCAGAAAGTAGTCAACCTTGAATGAAAAAGAGGGAGAAGGGAAACTGGTCGCCTTTCCGTTTTTCAAAATAAATTCACTGTTGCTTTACAGTGAAACTGAACCGGTTGATATAAGTATACTATAAGACTTGAACAAAGCTAATTAATCTTACTTTACCGTGGCCAAATGGTGAGGTTAGAAAAACTCAGTCCAAAACGGAGGGAAAACTCCTTCAGTACGTGCACAGTACAGATGTCCCTTAACAGCCAGGCAGAGCTTAGCACAGAGAGGCCGAACTTCATCTGTCCGCTGGTTTTATTTACGTCATCGGTCATAGGCCGCTTTCGACCAGTGGTGTTTGAGACTGGGTCCATGGGCGGGACTTCACATCCAGTTGTGAATTTGTGAAGGATCCTGGGAAACTGAGTTCAATGTCTCTCCTTTGATCATAGAACAAAGGGCCATGCGGTCTCTGCTGCCATTTTGAGTGGGCCAAGGCCCTACACTATTCATATATTATTCACATTTTTTGTTTAGTTGAGCAAAGCCTTACTTCCATCTCTCAGTACAAAGAGAGAGAGAGAGAGAGAGAGAGAGAGAGAGAGAGAGAGAGAGACTTGACTTGAACCTTTCTGTAATAACAAAGATTTAAAACATTGATTAGATAAAAATATTAATAACATGTTCAAAGCACAACACAATAAAAGGGGGTGAAAAAGATTCCATCTATGCACACACTCAAACTTTTATGAAGCTTGCATTAAACATAGATTTGTACAAGACCATCATACAATTTGATAAACTCCCACTTACATTTAAAAGTTTCCATATCCTTTATTAGATCATAAAAAGCATATTCTATTTTTAATCAAGATTTAATTAGCCCTTTATAAATTGATACAACATCAGCGGACCCTATATTTGTCACTTTGCCTTTACATGAGAGCCACATTGCCAGTTTTGCTTGTCCAAATAAATAATTTAATAAAACATGAACGTCCCCTTTAATAAAAGCATACTTAGAACAGAAAATAAAGATTATGGGTGAAAACACCACTCATAACCTTTCAAACCACTCTTCTAGTTTTTGAAACAAAGGTACCAATCTCTCACAATTGAGAAACAAATGAAACACTGTTTCCTATTCATAAAAAAAAGGACACCGCTCCCCTACTTGTGGATCAAGGTGTGCTCTGTATCTGTTTGTAGCTATTATACCATGCACAATCTGCCAGTGCAGGTCACCAGACCTTTTCTCAATGGGGGGCTTGTACAAGGTCCTCCAGCTACATTTAGGGGAAGCACCTAAACCAAAAATCACTTGCCACTTCTATTCTTTTATCTTCTCCAGTTCATGAAGTTATAACACATATTGTTATGTGAGTGCTTTTTTTCCCTGTATCACTAAAAAGATCCAGTTTGGGTGTTCTGAAGGTAAGCAATCATCCCCTCTTTTCTTGCCATTCAGCAACATGTGTTTTGAAAAACAGTTTATAGTCAGAAGGTAAAAATTAAAAAACTGGAATCCCTCTTTACCATCCAAAATGATCTGAAGCCTAGATTAGAATCTGAAGTCTACAAGTCTAGAAATTCTCTGCAAATATCCATCCACCCACCCACTAACTTTAGATGTCCTACTTTAGTTATGCCAGCAGACCATAGAGCCTTCTTCAGGGATGCAGAATGTAACAAATAAAAGTAAATTTCAGGATTACATAGCAAAGGCTCTTCCTTAAGCCACCAACCCTTAATGCCATTTTGCGCTCTAGAAATGCAGAAGACTCTCCAAGCTCTCAACATCGACCTATAGAAAGAAGTCAAACCAGTTAAGTCCAGGTTTTCACAGTTCATACGGAAAAGATGGCGGTCCATTCCCATTCTTCCCACTCTTTTCAAGAGGGCACAGGCTAGCTTAGACCAGCTCACATTCTCCCCATAGAGGAGTCTCTGAGCTGTCTGAAAGCCATTATTCTGCTCCTAATGTCCACCAAACCTTGGACTCCTTCTTGTCCGGGAAGATATAACACGGATGCTTTCAACCAGTGTTGTCCAGACCAAAATAAATTTACTAGATGATGCTGAATATCCTTCAACAGACCTTCAGGAGGTTCAAGAATTGCCATTTTATGCCATAGTGATGATTCTACGAGGTTGTTACAAACCAAGACCCTCCCCCTGTAGGATAGCTGGGGTAGCAGCCATTGCCAGCGAGACAACCGAGTAAATACCTTCTCCACTACACTCCCAGTTCTGTTTGGTATATTCTTCTTTTCCTAAAAATACCCTCAGATTCTTAAATCCAGTTCTTCTCGACTGCAGATCATTTGGAAGTAAGGGTCCATTATCATCTGAACCACATCAAAGAGCATCACTTTTTACCCAATTTACCTTTGCAGATGAAGCCTTTCTATAACATTCTAAAGTGTCTTTCAATAGCTGAACGTCTCTGTCATTTCTGATAATAACTGTTACATCATTTATACACTGACTTGAAGTTAAACCATTTACCTGCAGACCCGTCTCTTCGTAATTTACAAAGAAGGGGTTCAATAACTATACTATAAAGTTGTGCAGAAAGTGGAAAACCCTGCCTTATACCCCTTTGTACTTTAACAGGAACACTAAGACCACCTGCCATTTTCACCATACGTGTTGCATCAGTATACATAATTCTAACCACTGAAATAAACTTTTCTCTAAAACCAAAAGCTTTTAGGGTTTAAAAAAGAATGTTGTGGTCGATTTTGTCAAAAGCCTTTTCCTGGTCCAACGATAAAATACCTATTTTAATATTATTACTGAAGGCAAGATCACATACTAAATGCAAGTTGTCTCTAATGGATCTGTCTTTTATGCAGTATGATTGGTCTTTGTGTATAATCTCATGTAACACAGCATTTAATCTGTTGGCAAGGCATTTGGGTTAAACAGGGAAGATCCTGTAAAAGTTCATCTCTGCTCATTTGTGTTCTCAGTAGAATATAATTGTGAATATAAGTCCACAGCTATTCTTCTCATTTCCACAGGATCCGTAATATCATGTCCATTGCTGTTTTTCAAGCTGTACATCTGTTTTTCCTGTGCAATTTTACATTCCAGTTTTGTTAATTTATTTTTTTAAAGGAAGTAGGACCATCCATATCTCTTATTGATATAAACCTACTTCTCACAAGAGCACTTTGACCATTTCATTTAAAATGGAATTCAACTTATGTTTCTTTTCAGTCCACATTTTTTTGTTGATCATTAGAAATATATGTCATCATATCCTTATCAATAACAAGAATTTCATTCTCAAGCCTCTCCAAGGTCCGTTTCAAACAAACAGTTGGATAGGGAGCATACTGCTAACAAAATTCTTTGATATGCATTTTTCCAATGCTCCACCACTGAATAATATTATCAAACCTACTCTTCTCATCATTCCAGTTCTCCCAAAAAGTGTTTAATATATATATATATACATAAAAGTCACTTTCAGTAGCTTTTGACAATTCAGACACATCTGACAATTGCTCATCATCATACTTTCATCAGTACATTGGGATACAATATCCAGCTCATCACCTAGGCCATCCTCTACTGTCTCTGCTGTTTCTCCAACCTCAGTCACTTTCTCAATATCATCCACTTTCACACTTTCGACAGTAACATCACTTACATTCCTATCAACAATACAACTGCATCCAGGTTATTCATCTCGCTTTGTGTTATAATTTCCACTCACCTCAGTTTGCTCGTTTACCTCCTTTGAAGTCCCTTCAGCCTTCCCATTTGAACTCTGTGGTGATTCCCTTGTCTCAGAATTAGAGTTGTTGTTGTTTTCCTCACTTTCAGATGTTGACACAAATGGCTGTCGACTATTAGTTCCATTTTTGTGCAGACATGAGAAGCGTTTGTGTCCTAAATCTCTGCATTCAAAGCATTGTAGGCTCTCGGTGCTCATGTAGACCATGCATGTATTCTATCCATGACTGACACGGAAAGAAACTTCCAAAGATCACTCAGGTGAAGTCAGAAACATAAACACTTGCCTTCTGAATGAAAGTATGTGCACTTAGTATGTCCTCTTGCCACGTCTCCTCATTTAGTCCTTGTTACATTCGCGGTCGGCACTGACGGCCATGGAGGCTGTTCCCCTGTCGCTTCCAGCGTTCCTGGTCACGGAGGCCATTCCCCAGTCGCTGCCAGCACTCACGGCCATGGAGGCCATTCCCCAGTCGCTGCCAGTGTTCCCAGCCATGGAGGCCTTTCCCCAGTCGCTGCCCGACCACAGCCTAACCAGTTCCCCGTGGTCATCGAGTCTGTTCAGTTTTCCGAGACTGTCGATGAGCCTGTTCTCTGTGGCCATCGATGAGCCTGTCCTGTTCCCAGTGGCTGTCGATGAGCCTGTCCAGTTCCCTGAGGCTGTCAACAAATCTGTCCAGTTCCCCGTGGCCATCAACAAGTCTATCCAGTCCCCTGTGACCATCGACGATCCTGTCCAGCCCCTGGTGACCTTCAATGAGCCTGTTCAGTCCCTTGTGACCATCGACTATCCTGTCCAGTCCCTAGTGGCTGTTGACCAGCCTTTTGCTCAGTCCAGTGTCCAGCACCCATCAGACACCAACTACCAGGTTGTTACTCATCCCATTAACCAGCACCCATCAGACACCAGCGACCAGTCTGTTTCTCAGTCCAGTGGCCAACACCCATCAGACACCAGCTACCAGTCTGTTACACAGCCCAGTAACAAGCACTCATCAGACACCAGCTACCATTCTGTTGCTCAACCCAGTTGCCAGCACCCGTCAGACACCAGCCTGTTGTTCAGACCTGTGATGTCCCTGCCCAGTCTGACCAGCCCTCTGCAGTCCTCACTCAGTCTGACCAAGTCTTGTCCCCAACGGTCGTCGAACTGTCTGTCCCAGTCCTGTCCCCTACGAATGCCTTGGTCTCCGGGTTCCCCTCCGGTTCGTCCCAGGCCTCCCGGTCCATCCAGACCTCTGGGTCCTTCTCCAGCTCTGCACTAACCTCCCAGTCCATCTAGGCCTCCTCTTCCTCCAGCTCCACCATAGCCTTCTGCTCCGCCCTGGCCCATATCATCCCCCTGGTCTCCCACACTCACCCTCACTGGTCTGTCATCTATCCCTCGGCCTGGCCTGTCTAGTTTGAACACCAGGTGGCAACCGTGGGGGTGGGGGGTGGTACTGTCATGACCTCGGTCTGACAGCCCTCTCCTTCTTGTTATCTGTTAATGTGTTGATTTCTGTTTTGTGTTTGAGTGCATGGCTCTGTTGTGTTTTTTCTGCCATGCGCTCTTATGACCCTGCCCGCTTGTTTCCTGCAAGCATTCCTGCGTTTGGGTCCTCCTTCCTGCTAGAACTCCTGACACCTGCATCCATTGCGTAAGGAAAGAGGTGACATTCCTTGTACGGGAGCAGATGCCATACTGGCTAAACTCACCGAAATCAGATTTACAAATGTCTTTCCCTAAAATATATTAGATTGACTTATGAGGGAAAAACAAATGAAAAAGAGTTTAAAGAATTCCAGAAAAACACAAAGGTTTTCAGCACTCGATCTCAACAATTCACCCAACTCTCAACAAAACCCACTCCCAGCAGGCAACACACACCCAGAGAGAGAGAGAGAGAGAGAGAGAGAGAGAGAGAGAGAGAGAGAGAGAGAAGATTTAGAGAAGTCAGTCTATGCTAACAACTTCCTCTTCAAAATTAACTCTTCATTGTGGCAACAGATGTGGGCTCCATTTGTGACAGGAAACAACTCCCAAACAATCACTGTTTTTAAAACTGATTTTGCACTGATGCATTTTGCACTACAAGCTGAGACCGATAAAGATTCTAAACACGCAATAAAAGGCAAAAGCAGTCCATTATCAGAATGGAACAGTAATGCCTGCGGAGTAATAGTCCTCTTTCACATTTTGAAGAAGTCAGTTTGATTGGCTGTGTGATGGAGAGTGCAATAAAGGATTGTGAGAATAAATTGACTGTTAGCATCAACATTGAATGTTTGGCAGAAACAGTTTCAATGTCACATTAACATCTATACAAATGTATTATTGCCAAATGACTTGTTGCCTGCTTGCTATAATGGACATCTTGTAAGACTTGTTTTGAAGCAATTTCACCCATGATGGTTGGTAATAGGTCATTTTCTACATTAAATCCACACTTTTGAAAGCAAAGCATTGGTAGAAAAATGTTGCAGCATAGTTCAAAATAAAGTCTGGTTGAACCCAGTTGATATCTGAGTTGAAACTGGGACTGGATTTAATCAGGATGGTAGACAAAAGGTTTGAAACATGGCATCTATGTAGAAAGCCAGTTCCCTTCATAAAGCCACAGCACTCTGTTAATATAATGAATAAAGAGGCAAGATCCATTTATAAAACATATGGATAGAGAAAGGTGAATCAGAACTCCTGCAGGGTTAGGTTCCCTTTAGAAATACCACTTACTGTAAGCAATCAAGATAGTACAATTTATGCTTTAATGTAAAATTTGCTTTCAATGTTTGGTTTACGATTGAGAACAACAGTAGATATTTTTCCAGGGTTTTGCTATTACAATTTGGCAATCCACGCCACATTTGCCTGTAGAACACCCTGTTGTCCTAAAGAAAAACAGGCCAGGAATCAGATTCGTTTGATAACTGGCAGTGGTTTTAATTAAGGGTTTGTTGGCCTTTTCCTTTCAAAAGGAGATGAGGGCACCATCTACTATTTTTCCAGTTTAATCTTGAAAGCACTGCCTTGAAGCTTGCATTCTGATTTCTCTTTAAGTTGTAGAAATCAGTCTTCTACCAGAAGAGCACAGCGGGTAGAGATGAACAACTCATTAAGGATCGGTCTGTCTCAGCAATATGTATCAATGAACAGAATTCCACTGCATGCCAAATGCTTCTGGAGTCTTTGGTGTCCAGTCACAAGGGGTAGTTAACGCTGAACTCATGTACAGTATGCTATGGAAATCAGAACTTAAAATGGAAATTTGGATTATTACTGGATTTGTAAAACTTCTGCAAGGATCTCTGATGTTTAATCAAACAAGAATTAGCCACATTAGCTTTGCAGAGCAGAGGAAGACTCATTAACATTTTCAGATTTTAACCTTGGCCAGACAAAATAATAATACACATATAAAATCAGTTTCAAATGTAATGTAATTTATTGCTAGACAGCAAAAAATAAACAGTATAATATAAAAAACGTTTACTTCAAGGGAAAAATGTAAGCTGTAAATTAATTTTGAAGGAGAAAGTTCCCATCTTATGCAAATGTTGCCTCACAAGCACAAAATGTTCCTTTGTTAAAGGTCTTAAGAGGTATGGATTTTTTTTTTCTTTCATAAAAATATATAATATTGCTTGTTCTCTGGAGCAATGAAATGTGACACTTTGCTTTATCAACAGATCTGCTAACAAAGAGCATGTTAATAATGTTATAAAGACAATGTCATTTTCTCTTGTTATCAAACTACAAAACAAAAATGAGCCCAACTCCTCTGGGAAAATGTCTTTGTCTCCCAAAGTGAGAAGATGGCATTTCATACTAAATCTCAGAAACATTACGACTTTGAATGGGGAAAAAATGAGCATCTGCCAATCTATGTGGGATCCACAAGGAAACAAATATACAATAAATAAATAAACAAATAAATAAATGAGAAAAAAAAGTGATGCAAAAGACCCAAGAATAAATAAAGAGGTCAGCAGGAACACGTTCAAAGAGACCGTCTCGGTTACTGTCATAACTTCCGTTCCCTGATGGAGGGAACGAGATGTTGTGTCGATGTAGTGACACTAGGGGTCGATCTTGAGAGCCCGAGACACCTTCAGATCTTTGAGAAAAGACCAATGAGAATTGGCAAGTAAAATTTGCATGCCACTCCCCCTGACATATGGGTATAAAAGGGAGGCTGGAATGCGGATTCATTCAGGTTTTTGCACTGAGGAGCCGAGATAAGGTCCTGGCCATTTCAGCGGTGTAGTTCAGCCTGTGGCAAGAGGAACACAACGTCTCGTTCCCTCCATCAGGGAACGGAGGTTATGACAGTAACCGAGACATTCCCCTTCTGTCACTCACTCGACGTTGTGTCGATGTAGTTACACTAGGGGTCCCTATATGAAACACCACAATGGCTGAACTGTGTTACGTGAACTGCCAATGCAGGTGTAGGCAAGCTACTGTGAGCGTAGGAACAGATGCACTCGGACTGCACATAACCTCCCCAGACGCCCCAAAACATCATGTAATTCCCAACAACCCTGAGGCGGGAAGGAGATGTATCTAGTATGGGAGCAGGCCGCGCCAGCCGCAGCCTTTTCTCTCTAAGTTTTTCTCTCCACAGAAAATTAGATTCGGCTGGGGCCTCATAAAATGCGCCGGGGAAGGCGTTCTTTTCCGTTCCTATTCTTTCAGGGGGAAAAGACCCCATGGAGGCCACACCCTGCCCTGAAGGGGAGGGTAAAAAAGTGTCAATTACGTCATATGGGCCTAAGGCTGCACATGGAAGAGGCGCGGCAGTAGGTCCTGCCCTTCATAGGGGAGGAGCTCTACAAACGCAGTGACTGGGGCAGAGAGGGCTCTGCCAAGGGAGATGCTGGTCTACTGAAAAAGGGAGACCGTACCACGGAAGATACATCACAGAAGGTTACCGGGGTAACTGAGACCTGTGGAGCACTTACCCCAGTACAGGGCATGTTAGCACACGTACTGGGTCTGACTACGAATTCCTCCGCTGAATTCGTGAGCCAGAGGGCTAGGAGGAAGGACATCCAGGGTTCACAGGTCGTGAACACGCATGGGAAAGAAGAGCGCATGGCTTCACCTTGTGAAGGGGAAAGGCGCTATACACAAGTGGTACACCTGGCCAGTTGCCCCGCGTAATGAAACTTACCTGTTCTTACCTGAAAGAACACAGGACGAAACCGGCTCAACCCGGAGATTGTAAAATCTCCCGAAGGTATTGGGTGTTGCCCATCCCGCTGCTCTACAGATGTCTGCTAGAGAGGTGCCATTGGCCAGTACCCACGAAGATTCCACACTCCTTGTGGAGTGTGCTTGAACCCACAAGGGGGCAGGCACGGACTGGGTCTGGTAGGCCAAAATGATGGCATCCACAATCCAGTGGGCAAGCCTCTGTTTGGAGACAGCGTTCCCTTTCCGCTGTCCGCTGAAGCAGACAAAGAGCTGCTCAGAGCGTCTAAAGCTCTGCGTGCAATCCAAATAGATGCGCAAAGCACGCAATGATAAGGCTGGGTCTGCCTCCTCCAGGGGCAGCGCTTGCAGGCTCACCACCTGATCCCTAAAAGGGAACCTTGGGCACATAGTCCGGTCGGGGTCTCAGGATCACGCGAGAGTCTTCCGGACCGAACTCTAGGCATTCTTTGCTGACAGAGAATGCTTGCAGGTCCCCGACCCTCTTGATGGAAGTGAGAGTGGTCAGGAGGGCGGTCTTCAATGAGATGGCCTTTAACTCGACTGACTCTAGGAGCTTGAACGGGGCTCTCCGTAGGCCTAAAAGGACCACGGAGAGGTCCCATGAGGGAAAGAGGCACGGCCTAGGAGGGTTCAACCTCCTGGCGCCTCTCAAGAATCTGATTATCAGGTCGTGCTTACCGAGACACTTACCTACAACAATGTTGTGGTGTGCTGCTATAGCAGATACATAGACCTTGAGAGTGGAGGGGGACAGCCGCCCGTCCAACTTCTCTTGCAGGAAGGATAGCACTGACCCGACTGTGCACCTCTGGGGGTCTTCGCTAAGGGAAGAACACCACTTAGCGAAGATATGCCACTTCAGGGAATACAGCTGCCTTGTAGAAGGAGCTCTGCCCTGAGTGATCGTGTTAACCACTGCGGGCGGTAGAAGAGTTAGGTCTTCCGAGTCCCATCCAGGGACCAGACATGGAGATTACAGAGGTCTGGGCGTGGGTGCCAGAGGGTGCCCCGTCCCTGAGAAAGAAGGTCCTTCCTCAGGGGAATTTGCCAGGGAGGTGCAGTCATGAGGGGTGTGAGGTCCAAGAACCAGGTCTGTGGGCCAATACGGAGCCACGAGAATGACCCGCTCCTCATCCTCCCTAACCTTGGGAGTCGACACGCCACTGTTGTCGTGTTGTCTGTCTGGACCAACATGTGCTTGCCCTGGATCAATGACAATAGCTTCCGCAGGGTGAGCTGTACTGCCGGCAACTCGAGGCAGTTGATGTGCCAACACAGGCGAGGTCCTGTCCAGGAGCCAGCAGCTGCGTGCTTGTTGAACATGGCACCCCAGCCTGTCTTGGAGCATGACGCACCTGGACCTAGAGCCATGCAATATGTGCCGCAGTGCCATGTGTACTTCGGGACTCGGGTCTGGAGCCAGTGCTGTAGCGGTCTCATATGCATCAACCCGAGTGCCATGACCACCGCTGAGGATGCCATATGCCCCAGGAGCCTCTGAAAGTACTTCAGTGGGACCAAAATTTCCCACCTGGATAAGTTCAGGCAGTTCAGCACCGACTGCGCGCGCTTGCATGTGAGGCGCACTATCATTGACACCGAGTCTAACTCCATGCCAAGAAAAGAGATGCTCTGAACTGGGGAGAGCGTGCTCTTTTCCCAGTTGACCCAAAGCCCTAAACGGCTGAGGTGTGTGAGCACCAGGTCCCTGTGTGCACACAGTAACTCTCGAGAGTGCACTATAATCAGCCAGTCATCGAGGTAATTGAGTATGCGAACGGCCACTTCCTTAACGGGGCAAGGGCTGCCTCTGTGACCTTCGTTAAGACGCGAGGGGCCTGACCATCGAACTCAAACAGTAGGAAGGGTCTGTGTCAAGGTAAAATCGAGACGTGAAAGTACATGTCCTTCAGGTCTACCGCTGCGAACCAATCTTGATGCCGGATGCACATCAAAATGTGCTTTTACATCAGCATCTTGAACGGGAGTCTGTGCAAGGCCCAGTTCAGAACTCGCAGGTCCAAGATTGGCTGCAACCCACCGCCCTTCTTGGGAACGATGAAGTAAGGGCTGTAAAACCCCTGTCTCACCTCGGCTGGAGGGACAGGCTCTATCGCTTCCTTCTGTAGGAGGACCGCGATCTCCGCCCGCAGGACGGCGGTGCTCTCGTCCTTCACTTACGTGAAGAGAATGCAGTGGAACTGGGGCGGGCGCCTGGAGAATTGAATCGAATAGCCGAGTCAGATGGTTCTGGCCAGCCAGCGCGACGGATTGGAAAGCGATAGCCACGCGTCCAAACTCCGGGCAAGGGGCACTAATGGAAGGATCGCATCTGGTGGTGCTCCAACCCGAGGCAGCCACGCTGAGGGGACCCTCAAAGCACTTTCCTTGCTCCGCGCGCCTGGCGTAAGGCGGGCCGGCGACTGAGGAGGGCCTCTCGGGCCATCCTCGAAACTCGTCATCACCAGCCGGCCGGGGGTGTGGTTTGTGTGATGCAGCAGGGCACGCGAAGGTGGGGGGGGCGCGTTCGTGAAGCCCAGGCTGCAGGCGCTCGGTGTCTGGTAGTCATGGGGACAGGGACTGTGAGCACTGGCGGTGTGACCCGAGGAGAGTGGAAACTGCTCTTTTTTTAACAATGTGGGTACCGCAGCCCGTAAGGGGTGCGGCGAACAGAAAAGAAAAAGGGAACAAAAGATTTTGCTCCCGGCCCTCCACCAGGGGATGGAGTGGTCAGGCTACCAGCTCTATAGTTCCCGCAGACGTCTTTATCCTCGGGTGTCCCGTCACAGGGGCACTTGGGAGCCCTCCTGGGGGTCTTCATGGCCGGCCGAGAAGCAGAGGGTGTCCCTCTCCTGCGGGGGGCTCTACGCTGGAGCCGAGTGCTGGGCTCGGGCTGGGGCGGAGCTGATTGAGTTTGTGTCGCCGCAGGGGGACGCCCTCGGTGAACAGACGGGGTGCGCACTCTTGAGCCACGTCGGGGCAAGATGTGCTGAATGGTCTCCGTCTGTTGCTTCACCATCGAGAACTGCTGGGCGAAGTCCTCGATGGTGTCGCCGAAGAGGCCAACCTGGGAGATGGCCGCTTTAAGGAACCGCGCCTTGTCCGCGTCCCTTATCTCGACCAGGTTCAGCCACAGGTGGCGCTCCTGGACCACAAGCGTGGACATCAGATGCCCGAGTGTGCGTGCTGTGACCTTAGTCACACGTAGGGCGAGATCGGTTGCCGAGCACAGCTCTTGTAGCACACCGGGATCAGAACTACCCTCGTGTAGCCTTGGACTGATGGACCTGTAAGAGGGCCATGGCGTTCCGGGGGGGAGGTGGCCTGACCGGCAGCAGGCTTTAGTCACCAGAGACGATGTCGTCCTGCAGGCTCAAGAAGGGAGTGCCGGGTGACTCTGCCAGGTGGTGGTGCTCAACGGGCACAGGTGTGCCGTGATCGCCTTATCCACCTGGGGTATCGCGGCATAACCCTCGGCCACCCCACCGTCGAGGGTAGTGAGAGCGGAAGAACTGAAGGATCGTGTTCGGGCAGCGAAAGGTGCACTCCACGATCGTGTCAGCTCGTCGTGCACTTCCGGGAAGAAGGGGACTGGAGGGGGCGTCGTCAATTCATCAAGCCACGAGTGCTCAGGGGCGGGTGGAGGGTTCCACTCAAGCCCAACACTCGCGGCGGCCCGGGCAAGCATGGAAGTCAGCTCCGCGTCAGCCTCAGACTGGGCTGCCACACCCGAAGGCGGCAGCCCGGACGAGTCCTCGGCGTCCGACATCACCAAGGCATTCTCCGATGCAGCGATCGACATCTCATCCAGCTCACGAGCTCCAAAAGAGACATTAGGCTGGCACTGAGGCGAGCTGCCTGTCTCATCCCAGAACTGGACGGGCGCAAACGAGTGTACCGGGGAGTGGGCGGTCCATGGGGGTTTACCCGGTGGAACCGTGCCCATTGAAGCCCCTGAATTGCCTTCAGCATTAACCAGGGCGGCCTCGTACCCGTAGGTAGAAGGACCAGCGGGGGAGACAGCTGAAGTGGCTTTCCCTCGAAAGAAGGAAAGCCGCGACCGCAACATTGCCATGGTCATGTTCTCGCAATGAGAACATGAACCATCCACGAACGCTTCCTCAACGTGATTTTGGCCCAGGCACGTGAGGCATTGATCGTGACCGTCAGAGGCAGAGAGGTAACAACCGCATCCAGGAACTGCACAGAGACGGAAGGGCATCTTAAAAAATACGTGTCTTTAAAAAGAAGTTCAATGTCACTGTGCCTGCTCTAATAGAGGAAATATACTCTTTAGAGGAAATAAACTATTTTAAAGCGCTGTCGAAGCACCCAGGGGCGTAGTCTGCAGTGGAGTGCAGAGTGGAGAGAAAGCCGCTGGAATGCGCCGTATATCCAACAGCACACTGAAATACAACCGCTCGGATCCAAAGAAAAAATCTGAATGAATCCGCATTCCAGCCTCCCTTTTATACCTGAATGTCGGGGGGAGTGGCATGCAAATTCTACTCGCCAATTCTCATTGGCCTTTTCTCAAAGATCTGAAGGTGTCTCGGGCTCTCAAGATCGTCCCCTATTGTCACTACATCGACACAACGTCGAGTGAGTGACAGAAGGGGAACACAGACTTCATTAGAGACGAAAATGCAACTTTTTCACATCGACAATACTGAGAACTATGTATTGTTGTTGTTATTATTAATATTACTATTACTATTATTATTGTTAATTATATTGATGTGATTATGTAATGCTCCAAATGCTCATCATCAACAATGTGTTAATCATCATCATCATCTACAAGCTGTATCCTCACAGTACTAAAATTATTACTCATTATTTCCAAGTGACCTTCTGCAAAAATGCACAGAAAGTTTGCATCACACACAGCCAAGTGAAACATGTCAGGCTGTTTGTTTCATGGATAGCATCGCCACATGCTCTGATCACATGCTGTTTCCAACCTTATGAGGATATATGATGACTTCCAGTACAATGAAATGTTACGAGCATAACATCCAGTTGCAGTTTTATTTGATCAGGTTTAGAGTTCCATCTCAAGCAATCTTTTTAATATGAGTGATTTCTGTAGCCATCAACCTTGGTCTTTAGTGTCTTACTGTGGCCCATGCCTCTGAGTGCTTTCTTTGAACATCTGAGAGTGCTGGAAAATGCTGTAATTAGATTGGACCTGACCCACAAATAAATTACAGCTTGGAAAGACAGCCAAATACTGAATTTTGCAAGAGTTACTGTGGCATTTATGCATTCTCATAGCCTGATTATTTCAGCAGTGAAACTGATGTAGAAAATATATGCTGTAAAAAGTTAATATGATCAGTATATGGTCAGGTTGCTAAGGAGTCTTATATCAGTATAGAAAGCTGTAAAAAAAGAGAAATGACAGGCAGATTGGTAGGTCCCTCAGTGTTGCCTCAGCATGTACAAAGTTCAAATGTCAGACAGAGAAGGATAAATGCACAAATAATCCAAAAAGCTGTCCTGTTCTGCTCTGTTTTTGCCATATTTAACACACACACACACACACACACACACACACACACACACACACACACACACACCACTGTCCTCAGGGAACTGAAGAATGTCTCACACATGCTGTCTGCTAAAATCTGTCCTGGATGCTCAAAAGGGTGACTGCCAGCTTTTACCCAAGAACAGCAGTGCCTTCCTCTCAATCTCTCTACAAATCTCTCTTTTGGCCCCTGAATTCAATGCCTAAATGAGAGGACCGAACTTAATAAAAAAAATAAAAAAAAACAATAGTACATATTCAGACTTTGTATGTTTTTTTGTTGTTGTTTTTTTTACTATACCTTAAATACAGTGCCTTACAAAAGTATTCAGACCCTTGAAAAGTCTCTCCTCATAATTCAAATCATTGACATTTACATATTTACATTTCTAAATATATTTCTGAAGAGAATACACTTTTAATGTAGCATCTATAATTCTGTGAAATGAGAGAATATATTAAGGGTTTAAACTTTGAATATTTCTGCAAGGCACTGTACCTCACAATTAATCAGTCATTAATTTAACCTGGTCTTCTAAAATCACATTACTATAATAACATTTTTTCAAAATGATTTGGCTCATTCTATGTATCACTACAGTTTCCTAGTGAAATAAACAATAGAAGCACAATGACGTTTATTCACTTTCACACAAATTACGAAAAAAAACTGTTGATTATCAGTTCATAAAAAATTACTTTTCATCATGTTCCTCACACAATGCTATATCATGACATAAAAACACTTTTTTCTATTTGCATAACATAACCAACAACATTTACAAGCTTATTCAGACATGATACATTTTTGCGTAAGCTAAACTATTAAAGCATAGTACTTGCAATGTGAAAGACTGAAGGATGATTCCAGCAGATCACGTGAGTCGTTACAAAAGTGTCATAGAACCACCAATAAAATACATGGTTGCTTCAGCAATTGCATTTTTCACCTCACATTTGCTTATTATATCAAATACGTTTAGGTATAAGGTTTCTGTTAGGGATGTCAATTTTGTTTATTTAAAACTCAAAACAGGATACATATTAAAAACATTTAACAAAGCAAATGTAAGACAAAAAACAGACTATTGATTAGGTTCAGATTTAAAGGAATAGTTCACCCAAAACTGAAAATTCTCTCATCATTTACTCACCATCATGCCATCCCAGATGTGTAACTTTCTATGGTAAATGGTCAGCACTTATATAGTGCTTTTTTTTAAGCCTTAGCAGTTCTACAAAGCACTTTACACTGTGTCTCATTCACCTATTCACACACACACTCACACACCAATGACAGCAGAGTTGCCATGCAAGGCACTAGTCTGCCGTTCAGTGTCTTACCCAAGGACACTTCGGCACATGGAGTCATGTGGGCCAGGAATCTAACTGCTAACCCTGTGATTAGTGGACAACCCACTCTACCACCTGAGCCACAGAGCCATAGAGTCCTTCTATCTTCTGCAGAACACAAATTATGATTTTTAGAAGATGATTGTCCATACAATGCAAGTGAATGGGTGCTAACAATTTGATGCTCCAAAAAGCACATAAAGGCATCATAAAAGTAATCCATATGACTCCAGTGTTTTGAGAAGTGATATGAAGTGATATGATAGGTGCTGGTGAGAAAGAGATCAATATTTAAGTACTTTTGCTTGAAATTCTTCTCCCTACCCAGTAGGGGATGATATGCATGAAGAATGTGAATCACCAAAAATACAAGAATTAGAATGTGAAAGTGATCTGTTTCTCACCAACACCTATTTTATAGCTTCTGAAGACATTATTTAACCACTGGAGTCTTATGGATTACTTTTATGCTGAATTATGTGATTTTTTTGAGCTTCAAAATTTTGGCACCCATTCACTTGCATTGTATGGACCAAATGAGCTATTCTTCACTGAGAGAAATTCTTCTAAAAATCTTCATTTGAGTTCAGCAGATGAAAGAAAATCATACTCATCTGGGATGGCATAAAGGGCAAGTAAATGATGAGAGAATTTTTGGGTTAACTATTCCTTTAAGGTTTAGGGTAGGAATGTTGGTTTTGTTTATTTTAAATTGGACAGAGCATTAATCTTAAAAATCTCATCTTTTTGAGAGAACATTTAACTCTCTATTAGCGCCACACAGTAGACATTTCACATCAGAACTGGTGCAATACGTGTAATTAAGAACGTAATGTAATTTGAAAAATGTTGCCACAGTCACATAATTTTCATAAAATCAGGCTGCATTAATTATATCGCCCCATGAATGGTTTTCACAGATGTTCATCATAAACACAACATTATATAAAAACCACTAACTGATATTGTAAAGCCTTCAATTTAGGTCTATCAAGGTCTCTGACAATGTCTAGTCTATGAAAATTTAGAACATTTAGTCTATGAAATGTCTAGTCTGCATAAAAGCAGCTGTGTGCAAAGGCACCAAACTTCAGACTTTCCAAAAAGTCTTTGCTTGTCTCTAAGTGTAAAAATAAGTAGGCATTGAGGCTTGGAAATACTTTCTATCTTTTCGCAGTGTTGGGTGTCTTGTTTAATAGTGCAGCAGCCTAAGGCAGTCACAGCCAGAGAGAAAGGATCAAAAAAGGACTGCTGTTCTGATCAGTGTACAGACCAGCATTGTGAGCCAACAAAACTGCCCTCTGCAGCATATGTTAATAGAGCTTAAAGCAGTTTCACTGCTCAAAACAACCCCACTAGGCTTTACAAAGGATGAATTTCAGCATCCTCACACCCACACGGGTGAAAGAGAACACCTCACTTGATTATCTCTCCCAGTCAATTGCGTGTAAGAGTGTTTTTGGCCACGGCCTAAATATAAATGGTGGTGCATTGCTGTGGTGCTGGTATTAACTGGACAGTGACTAGTCAAAGTTTTTATGTCAGAGTAGAGTGTGATTGGAACATACAGCTCTACAGAGAGAGAGAAAGAGAGGGATGATTCACAGAATGGATGACAGAGGTCAGTATGGTGGGAGGATGAGGAGTGCTGAGTGATGAAGGTGAGAAACAGCTTGGTTAATGGAGGAGAATGCCCCCGTTAGTCAGGCTACGCTAGTACCAATGGAGTGTGTGTGTGTGCCTGAGTATGTGTGTATGTTTGACTGCACTCCTGCTGAGGCAGCTCACTGTACACAACCTGACAGCATTTATTTTTTTGCTTTTGCTGTTGCTATTGAGAAAAAGCTGCTTTTAAAATAGTTGGTTAGCTCATTATAAACACACTGCAGGAAGTCTGCCATACATCTCATCTAATCATAAATTCTACATAAACAACAGCCTAAAATAAGGAATGAACAGATATAGAACTGTGTGGTCAATACTGATAGTGGAATTATTTTCACTAGCACTCACAATCAGGAACTTAAAACATTGTTTTATTTCACTCCAAGACTGATCTCACTGTGGCCAAAGCTTGAAGTGTTGCTTAACGTATGTGAATGTGTGAGCTCCAGATTTTAGGTAAAATGTTCACAGAGTGGTGCCAAAAGCAAGTTGGAGCAAGTTTAGTTTTAGTTGTAAATATTTTAATACAGTCAACAAGAATAATTTATTAACCATATGACCTAACCCAAACCCCAACCCTAAGTCTAACCATCAGTGGAGTAAAAAATATAATCTTATAGGGAAAATGCAATCTCAGAATTAAAGATTGAATGATTAAATCATCATTGATTGTGTGAACACAATTTCTTCATGGTTTCCACAAGACCAGAACCATGTCTTTGAGGCTGCTAGTGCAGTATACAATCAGTCTTGCTATATGAAAAGGTAAAACACATTTGAATTGATGCCGCTTGTCAGTAACTCAGTAGAATGGGGATGTCATGTTATCCAATTTAGTTTATTATGAATATGTCTGTGTGAAAGCTACAGAAAGAAGATTTGTATAGTTTTGTCTTAAATAGCTTTACTGTAGATAAGGTGTGGCAATATCTTAACGTGCTAGCAATGACTGTCACCACATGGCTCCCACCCAAGCAATATTTTACAAACAAAGCAAAAAAACAAAAAAAAAAAAAAAAGTTTAAGCCCCTTACTCCTTGCACACTAATCTGACCATTCAGCTCAGCTATTGTTTGTTGCCTTGGTTACAAAGTCCCTCAATGGCATTTCACTCTACAGTTCCAGTAAATCAGAGAGCGAGAAAAAAGAAAAAGCACATGGTTTGGGAGCATGATGTTATACAAGGCTAAATTTAAGAGCCGCCTGTTCCAGCACTCATTGCTAAAAATTCAGAGGGGAAAAAACTGAAAATATCTTATTTTTTTTATCTAAGATGAGGCAGTTAAAATAGAACATTTACATGAACAAGTACATAGAGATGAGGTATTTGTGTGGGTAACTGGAAGCACAGCAAACCATGTGAATGAAAGCCTTCTGAATAAGAACTACTGCTTACATTCGAAATATGCTTGGAAATATTTGACGACATATACAGTTCATCTGAATATATACTGCAAGATGAAGTCAACTAGATCCCTGAGTCAGTCAAACTGCTACTTCTTAGTGCATAACCATCCATATTTCCTCTTTGAATTAATTACCTGCTAAAAACATGCAGCACTGATTAAAAATAATAGCCATTCATGTAAAAGAGGGACACTAATCTAAAGATTGATCAACATAGCATTTCATCCAGGAATGCCTGCTTTGGAATTCAATCATGGCCAGAACTGACAAGATTGGTCCAAAAAGATAATGTGTACTATTCTGTGTTGACCTCTAAACCTAATTGGGTCTCTTTGGATATCTGCTCAAAATCAACTTTATTCATCTTTTACCAAGAGATATTTTCCATGTGGCATGGCTGCACAACCATGTGCTAGCAAATTCTAAATGGTCTCAAAGCATTATTTTGCCTTTGGCTGGTCCAGTGCAGCATGACATTGAGGCCTTCTTAAAAATAAACCTAGGCACATCATTCAGCTTTTCACACTAGGGTGGGCTGTAATTCCATAAGCAATGTGCAATATGCAACCTGTCAGAGTTTAAGTAGATTGCTCTGCATTGAACACTTTCATGCTAACACAGGCCTGATGCTTAAGTCCTGCCAGTTTTAATGAAAATTGATTTCACCCTGTCCTTCACCTGAAAGAGTGACTCTCTGGCTACTGGATCGCAAGTGCTGTCACACAATGCCCCTCTGCAAATTATATTAAATCACACCATCTGTTGACAGCCAAGTTAACAAAATCTGAATGAGGACAGGCAATAACTTACATGGACATTTTAATGTGTCTCTTGCTGTCAAAGAATACTTTCATTGGGAGGTCATGCAAGAATAAACAAAGTTATTTTCAAAAATGCTGCAGAAGAAGAATGTGTTCCCTTGAGACTTCATGAGAGCAGCTAAAAAATATATATATGAAGATTACACAGATGACAAATCATTTGCATATCTAAAATGTTGTCAAAGCTTTTCATGTTTAAGTATTTGTTTACTTCTATCTACTTCCTTCTCTTTAGTTTTCAGACTTAAATGAAGATGTTTGAAAACTTAAAAAAAGAAAATGCTAGACTATACAATAAAATGTTTAAAAATTATGTCATGGATCTTGGGAATAAAGTCATCGCAATTCCTCTTACAATTGATTCAGAGGAGAGATGAAAATGCCTTCAGTGGCAGCATGAATCAATGTGGAGGTGAAATATTAATACATTTTTGATTTAAAATTCCCCTTCAAATTCGCTATTTATGGGGGCTATCAGCTGGAGTGGGCCTTTGAAGTTGCCTGATGCCATAAGTAACCCTTTCAGCAGTGAGCCGTGCATTCCCTTTCCCTTTTGTCTGTGGGAAAGTCTTGATATCATTGCAGACTGTGTTGTTTGTGTTATTTCGAGAAAAATAAAAGGGATCCATCTCCATCTGTCAATGTCACTGTGTGCCTTGATTTCTTTATTCTTGTTCTTAACATTGGTGTAAGGAATGGTCTGCCAAAAGATGAATGACACACTTGTGATGATAATTTTTGGCTCATCACATTGTCTCCTCAAGCAGCCTAAAAATATCTTCCAGCTGGGACATATTCAATAGTATCAAAGCTTTATCTTTTGTCCTGGTCAATGGACCAGAGCCGAATAGGACCATTTTCTCAATGTAACCTACCACAACTGTACTGTAGACTGGTCATGAACATTTTAAGTGAAATTTCTGATATTTGTAGTCCCTTCTCGGGCGACACAGTAATGCCAGTGATGAACGCTCCTCAAGTGATAAAGAAGATAAAGTGTTAGAAGAAGAATCAAATCTATATTTATCATCACACAACCAGGGCTGGTGGATTTTGTTTCAGTGACATTCACACAATGTTGCCAAGGAACGACACCATGAACCAATTTCAGGCACAATCCCTGGGGTTAAGTACTTTGCTTCAGGGGCACTATGTGATTGCTCACTGCGCACTCCTTGCGGTGATCAAACTAGCAACCTTCCAGTTACCAGCCCTGTGCCTTAATCATTACACCACACCAGCCAAACAAAGTCAAATAATAAGGCAATCATTGCTAATGCTGAGAACTGAGTGCACTAGAAGAAATATATCAGCTTCTGTTCAAGCAAATACGCTCCTGGCCACCAGTGTAAACATTAATATTTTCTAGTGATAACCTGGTGAAGCTACTGTACACAAGTTAATTCGGTAAGACAAAAATGTTTACTTCATCCAGTTTTGCTGATGGTATGATGTTTTCAGCTTTGTGGGATTTTTTTAGTACCTCAACAGGATCAATATACTCTCAGAGACAGGGAGCTAAACATTGAGAAAGAGTAATTTCCCCTGGCTGTTATCTGTTGGGATAGGACAAAGGTATGCAAACAGACTGTCCCAGGGGTCAGTTACCTGTTGACTGAGGTCTTGAACACTAATGACTTACAAAGGAATATACAAATGAGTGTGCTTATTCCAGGCAGCTAGAGATTCTTAGACAAATACTATCTTTTTGATCGCAATCCGTGGCTTAAACCACAGAATGCTATAAAATTACAGTAACAGTTATCGTTGCAATTTGAAGCTGAAGACAGGACAAAGGTAATACCGTTTTTTTTTTTTTTTTGCAGAGTGTCTATTTGTGGTATAAATAGTATCTTCCACACAGTGCAGCACCCCAATGGTCTGGTGGAACCGCAGAAATATACACCAAACTAAACAATAGATGTCACTGCAGTGGCGTGGGGTGTAAAGATGGTATGTGAATGTGTACTGTTGTCCTAGTGACCGTGGTTTGAATCTGCGTTTGTCCCACTCTTTTTCCATCCGATTTCCTATTTCCACTCTAAATATTTCCTAAAATACTACTTAAAATAATAGATAAAAATGAATATAAATGTTGATTTCATCGCAGTGATTTGGTCATGGTGAATGCCGAGGAGTGCAGAGAAGGGTTTGACCTGAGGGAGGGTGATCTGTCGATCGCACTCGTTCCTGCGGCTCAGCATCGCTTGTATGTAGATTGCAACACTGTTGAGTAATATTGTAGTAACCATGTTTTTTTTGTTGTTTTTTTTTTTGGCAGAAACCATAGTTTTAATGCAATTAACCATGGTGTTTCAACAGTAATATGTTGTTAATATAGTAACCATGGTTAATTTTGTGGTTACTGTAAATTTATAAATAAAATACCATGATGAAACCATGGTTACTGTAGTAAAACCAAGGTTATTTTTTCTAGGGCTGCCCCCAACCAAAGATTTTACTAGTCGACTAGTAGACGTTAATTTATGCCATTAGTCAACTAGTCGCACGTTTATGATATTAATTTAATTAATTAAATGTATATATTTTGGGGGGCATCAGAAAATGGTTTGAGATCCAGGGCTGAGAAAGAATTTTATAAGTAACATTGCTAACACTGTCCTATATTACAGAGAAATACTAAACCGTAATAATTTGCCTTTAAAATATAAATTTTACAAGCGCACACACGAAGAGAACCACAGCAATACAGCCAAAAGTGGTAATGATTCTGAATGTGTCAGAAAAACCAGCAAGGAGACTGTCTGAACATTTTGTTAATTTATAGAGAGAAATGCACATTAGGGTTGTGCCGACAGACGATGATCTCGGGGATCGACGATAGTCAGAGTGATCGCCAATAGCTGATGCCTTTGACAATGTCAAGACGATATTTGGCTCATTTTCCCATGTATTAAATTATTATTATTATTAGGCTATTATTATTATCAAATTAATATTACAAATAATTTGCCCATTGACACACAGACACACACTTGAAGAAACATGCTTTATTATATTAAGAACAGATGACAGAAAAGCCGTCTATGCGCATGTATGTTTATACGGAGGCGTGCAGTCTCGTGGAACACACGCATGTAAAAGTTCCTCACTCTTTCTTTGTTTCAGTCTTCTGATTTTTGCAAGAACAGTATCATCTATGAGAGTGCTGTAAATGTCCTCAGACATCTCAGCTCAGGAGGTGCTTTGAGTTCAGTTCGCTTTATTTCCACAGAGCAGTTCATTGTGACCACAACTCTGCAGCCTATACATCTGTGATTAAAACATAAAATAACTATGATTTATATTTCAGTGATTATTATCATCATTATAATTATTATTTTTACATTTATAATTGTTTATATGTCTTCACATATATATATATATATATATATATATATATATATATATATATATATATATATATATATATATATATATATATATATATATACACACAACCAGTCAAAAGTTTTGAAACACTTACTTATTCTTTATTATAATTTTTTTTTTTTTTTTCACATTTTAGAATAATAGAAAGTCATTAAAACTATGGAATAACATAAATGGAACTATGGGAATTATGTTGTGACTAAACAAAATCCAAAATAAATCAAAACTGTGTTATATTTTAGCATCTTCAAAGTACTCACCCCTTGCCTAGAATTTTCAGAAATATACTCTTGACATTTTCTCAACCAACTTCTTGACGTATAACCCTGGGATACTTTTTAAACAGTGTTGAAGGAGTTCCCATCTATATGCTGGGCATTTATTGGCTGCTTTTCTTTATTACTTGGTCCAAAAAGTGTTTTGTTTTTTTTTTAATAAAATTTCAGATTTATAATGGAATAAATTAATATGGTGGCACAATTATATTTTTGTCTACAAAACTAATTTCAAATATTTAAGCATACACCTTTAGATCAAAAGATTTTTAAGATCATGTGAAACATTTCGGTCAAGTGTTTCAAAACTTTTTACCGGTAGTGTGTGTATGTACAGTATATATATATATATATATATATATATATATATATATATATATATATATATATATATATATATATATATCACTTCATTATTTTATTTGCTTTTTTGTTTCGTTTGGAATGCAATTTGAATTTAGAAATGTATTTGATTTAAGTTTTTTAAATAAATTAATTACATTTTCAATGCAAATTCACTAAAGCAAGAATATTCACCGATCCCTCAGCCCGGGTGTTGCCGATGTAATTGGATATTGCGATATATATATATATATATATATATATATATATATATATATATATATATATATATCTCGTGAAGGAGGGAACAAAACAAATTTATTTACACACATGATGTATTTTCCCAGACAACGAAATACCCGTCTGGTAGAGAATTCACAGATGAAGTAGGCTCTTTGCCAGAGAGATGTTGAACTGTTGTAAAGCCATCTTTCAAAAAGTTGAACAACACACATTTTAATTGCACTTATTTTATTTATTTTTTCAGTTTCATTTGAATTTTTAGTTAAAATAAATAAAAATAAAGTTCAAAGTTTGAAATCAAGGTGTCTTGCTTTATTATGTAACCATAACCCTGCTTAACGAAAATGACCCTATAGTACCACCTAGCGGTAATACTGGTGTTCGTCGGTTTCCTGTGGAGTTTTTTCTGCGACCAACCGACCAATCAAAACTTGGTCGACCAAGACTCTTCTCATGGACTAAGGTTTGGTCAATAAACAGGGGGTAGCCATAATTGTTTCTAAGGTAAGTATAAGGTTATGTTTAGAGGCAGGGATTAATGTAGTGTGTCTGTGGGACTCTAAATAAACACAATAAACACACTGCAGTGATGCCCAAACTGTATGTTAGTATTTAAATATGGCTGCAAATAGTATCTGACACTATTTGCATCAGGGTGCAGTTAGTATCTACCACTATTTGCACCAGGGTTGGGGTGCAAATAATGTCTGCCACTATTTGCACTGGGGTGTAAATAGCATATACCATTATATCTGCACTGGGGTGCAAATAGCATCTGCCTTTTTTTTTTGTAGTTTTTTTTTTTTTTAACTTTTCATTTCTGTTATCTTTTTCTTTTGCTGTGACAGCTGGGTACAAATTAAGGCTGTTGACAATACATGTTCTGCCAAAAAAACTTTTTGTACTGTCTAATCAATCCTTTACTCAAATGAAACAATAATGTAATGTCTTTGAATTGCATTATTGTACTTATTATATACAGTGTATTATTATATTAATTTGGATTATTATATACAGAATTATCTTTACTTGGGACCTCTTATAGCCAGTATGTAATATATATGTAATTGTGATTAATTAATTGGCAATGCAAGTATTTGATAATTTTTTTTAATCTATTGACAGCTTCAGTAAAATTGCAAGTTAAATGGCAGCATTAATCTTTCAGTTAGTTACTTACTAAAAAAAGCTTATGTAGCACAATTTTTGACCATTTTGTCAAGACACCATACAAGCTAAAGCTCCCTCAACAAGGCTGCTTTTCGTTGCCTGGTGTTCCTCCCAAGGAGAGGACCCAGAGCGCTGCCCTGTGCAGGTGGTTCTCTGCTTTCTGCAGGAGCCTTTGGATGTGGGACTCTCTCCATCCATGCTCATCGCTGCTTTAGTGGTGGGACATGATCCTCTGGGTGGTTTGTCAGAGGGCATGCAAGTTCTTGAGGAGAGCTAGACATTTGAACCCCACTACTGTCCTAGCCTGGGACCTAGCACTGGTGTTAAATGTGCTTACAGGTCCCCTATTTGAGCCACTAGATGCGGTAAGCTTACTATCTCTAATGACTGTGCCGCTACTTGCTTTGGATTCATTCATTTAAATGTATTTTGGACCTTATTATTTAGTGGTGTTGAGATAATTATACTAATGGAAAACACAAGCCTTGCCAGGCCTTGGCCATCAAAGACTCTTTCTTAGAATTTAGACCGGACTTGTCGAAAGCAGTCCTTATGCTTAGAAAAGGTTATGTGCCCAAGGTATTGGGCTCAGGTTGTCACCTTGCAAGCATACTCTTCTCCTCCATTTGAGTTGGACATGGCTGAAAAGCTGCATATTCTTTGTCCAGTGAGGGCATTGCACATGTATGTTGACCGAATGAGTCAGTTCAGGCTGTCAGATCAGTTCTTGCTTTGGAGGCCGTGCTTAAGCTTTGGCGGTCTCACAGCAAAAACTGTCTCACTGGGTTGTTGATGCCGTTGTGCTCACTTAAGTTTCGCTCATGCCTACATTTCACAAGCCATGCAGTGCCTCATAGATGTTAAGGCCCATTCTACCAGCAGCAAGGCTTTCTCATGGGCTTGGGCAAAGGACGTTTGTCTGGCAGCAGGATGGGCTTCCCCTACACCTTTGCCAAGTTTTATAACTTGAGGGTTTATATGTCAATGTTTCACTACCGTTCTTGCACTGTTTTCCAGCAGTGGTGCTCAACCACTGCAGAATCTACAGCTGCACGACAAAAGAAAACATATAATCCCGAGTTGTGAATGTCCGGTTGCAGTCTGAATTGAATGTTGGCGATATAAAAAGACCATATACCACAAAATAATCAGCCCGATCTCACATAAAAATTTTCAAGTGTGTGCCGATTTTTCTTTTGCCGAAATTGATATATGTTGACCGAATTTTAAAACACTGCCCCCAGAGGGTAAAGCAATAAGTGTTTTAAAGCATATAAACAAGTGTGGTATCCATTTATGTCCAGAAGAGGTCACCAGAAGCCAGTTGCAAAGAAAATTGTATTCAGCCATACAGGGTGTAAAACAATGAAGATAAATGTTTATTTTATTAAGTATTGGTGTACATGTAAATATAGCCATTGTTGGTAATGTTTTTGCCAGGTTGGCAACTTGGTTGTTTCTACCTCTTCCTTCCTATTTGTCGTTGGCTAGTGAGCACTGCAAGTATTGCATGTGAATCAGTAGCACAATATTATGGCACTCGTTTCACATAGCATCAGCTACTTACACAGCGTCGAAATAATCGACTTGAAAGGGAACATTTCTGTTCTGACTGTAACCTTGATTCTATCAAAGAAGATGATTGTGAAGGGACGATTGGTGTGATTCTTGATTGAAATAACTGTTAGGTAAAAAGCTGAAAACTCTACAGATTAAGTTGCCTCAACACAATAAAATTATGATTTTGACAAATATAAAAAAGAACCAAGGTCAAGCATTATGCAGAGATATGATTTATTAAACAGGATCTTCAAGCCTTACTGTATCATTTATTGTCTAAAATAAAACTTCAGCAATCCATCAACTCCAGCCAAGTTTTAAATTGGACTGAGTCATTTTGAGGAACCATCAAAACTGAAGAATGCTATTTCTCCATTTTGTTCCTTGATTGTTTCCGCCTTTCATTCCACGTTGGGCCCGCGGCCGTTTTTATCGTTCCCTTTTGGCCGGCAGTCGCCAGCCTCCTCTTATGTCCAGTCCTAAGGAGGCTACAAACCATGCCCTTCCTGTAGTTATGCCACTGAACTTGCCTCTATCCACCTTTTTCCTACATCCTATGATGCTTTGCGAGAAATATGAGCGTTACTTCCGTTGTCAAGTAAACACAGCTGTTGTTGCATCATACGTCCATTCATTCTTTTGTTGCGGTGTTGAGATTTTGAGGAGAGTGTGTGTGATTTCATGGGGACATACATCAATCACTATATCAGTGTGTTACTTAATGCTAATAAACTGCAAACAAAACCGGTGCAAAAGCGCAAACAAAACTGGTGCACTGGTTCTCTCAGATGCAGTTGAGATTTAATCTAAGCACAAACACAACATTTTGAGCAAAATTATCTGTTGTTTTAGTGGAGTACCTGTGTTAGTTCAGCTTCAGATGTGTGTGCTTGTCATCGTGCCATCCCTCATGTCAAATTTTTCAAGCTTTTTCAAGTTTTCTGATCGGATGGTTATTTCCTTGTAAATCCGCATGCAAGTTTAAACTCTGTTCGGTGGGTGAGTGACTGGAGAGAGGTGGAGCTTCGCTGCCATCCAGGATGACTCAGGACAGCGTTTTAAACTCCTTGCGACGTGGTTTTTGACTACCTCTGTATATTTTTGTGACCCAATAACAAAATATTTTGCACCCTGTTTACAACTTTATTTGGTGCTGATCATTTGCGATAGGATCATCAAAAACACGTCTTATTACTAGCTGTAAACAGGGTCTAAAATGACTGCAGCCAGAGCTAGGGAATGCTATAGAACGACTTCCGGCGGAAGTTCCACCCACATTCGTTTCCCCAGGAAAAAGGTGGATATTATATTTTAAATTCTAACTTTAGTATTGTTAGTTAGATAATCTGTACATTTGGTAACGGTAATTAATGCAAATCTTAGCCCTGTTCCCTCTCTCTCTGCCTCCCTCAACCCCCGGGGTAAAGCCTCAGGTAAAGCCGATGCCAAGCGCTGCTGTCTGAGGAAAGCTTCATTTGAGCAGATTAGAGTCTCACATAATTTAAGTGGAACACATCAAATTAAGTAAGTACAAGCAGTAATAAGACGATAACTCAAGCAAAATGTTTATAGAGAAATGAAAAAAACTTGGATGTTATTGAAAGGATGCTATAAAATTTTACTTGGGGTTTTTCACATAGCTCCAGAATCTTTATAACATATGTAGCCGCTCACAAAATGCGTTTTTGTGCCCAAAACAGCAAGATGGAGCACAACAGAATAGTGAACACGAGTGTCTCGGGACGCGTTCTTTTTTAAGTTTTAGTCTATTGCGTCCATCTTTGTTCATTGCGTCGCATCTTGCTGCTTTTTTTCACGCTGCATGTGTTGTGTTTTTAAGACGGTAAAAATAAAATAAATAAATAATAATGCATGGCATTATTAAAGCTAGTTACTGTAAAATTTTTATTTGTATTATTCCACAGCTGCCAAATACAGTAATCAGTAAATGACTGTACACAGCATTTACTTACTGTAATCAGATAGATTTTTACAGTAATAAGCTGGCAACACCGTTGCCAGTACTGTAAAGCATGTTAAGGTCTACCAGTGCAGGAGTCTGCCAGAACAAATTGAGTGCCCTCCTCTCTCCATCACCAGTGGAATTAATAAATGTACTTGCAGGCTATAAAACACAAATTTACAGTACTTGAATCATTATTCACATCAAGAAACACTCATTAAGCAGTGTGGACAAGCAGAGTCACAAAAGAAGCCAACATTTTCCCACAAGCGCTTGCTAAAGACAACCTGAGACCCAAAGTTGGACCCCATCTGAGCCAAACACAGCTTGGAGCATTTAACCCGACATCTGCATCCATCCTCAAACTCTTAGAGAATAATCCTGAAGGTGCTAAACCATGGATGAGTAAAGTTAACACTTTTTAATTTTTTTTTTACTGTAAGCACCATGGGATGTCATCACTGTTATCATGTGACACTACTGTAGCATGGTTTTATACAGACCCTTAAAAACTAATAACAATAAAGAAATAATATATATACAAACACCCTTTAATTGTGTTTTCATTGGCATAATGATCTCATTACCACTCTAAATAATAAGAAGAACCACCTAATAATGACTGTTATCATTTACATTATTTCCCCAAGGTACTTTTTAATTTATTAATGAAGAATTAACATCAATGGATAGTTGTCCATAAATGTTGCTCTTGTCCATTACTCGGCATAATTGTCATCTCAAAACACACTCACATACGTAATTGCACAACAATAATGACATGCTCCTAAAGGTTTTTATTTATTTATTTTGTTTTTCTTCTAGTGACTGGTTTCTTTATGAATTAATGCATGTAGTTTTCAATATATTCCCTAATGATGGCTGACGAGTTTCACAAGATTCTGCTGATTCTTAAACAAGTAATGTAATGCTCACCATTTACTATTTATAAATAAATGTATACAGCATTTTTATATATTTTATTGAAAAAAATATATATACACGAGGCAGGTGTTCATATAATTAAATCTAATCTCATCAAGACGTGGAATAAAGATCATTAGATTACGATACTCAGATATAGCTGGTTTATAACGTTTTTAGACGCACAGCAGCTTGCGTTTCTTCTGCAGCAGTGCGTCTCTTATTCAGCGCATTAGCCAAGCTGCATCAAATAACTACACTATCACATATCAAATGCAATTAAATAAACAGTTATCTTAAATTTGGTAGGCCTATTTAATGATGTGTTTCTCATAAACTGAGTAATCCTTGACATTATAGTTGCCATGTTACAATCATGTAAAGTGTGACCAAAACAGTGTATACAATGAAGAAATCAATGACGTTTTATACTTTCAAGTTATTATTTGCTAGAAAATAGTTTTTTCGACGTATTACTCGTATGAGTCAACTGTTTTAAGTTCGGTGCAACATGGTTTCATTATTGAACTCCGTTTCCGCAAAACTTACTTTCCAGTCGTGAGCAGACGTAAAATGTCCTCAAGTCCTCAGTCCAGAAGTCTTTTGGACGAACTGAATTTATCGGTGAACGCGGAGTTTTGTCGGTTATTCTCTATACTGTAAAGGACTCAGACTCCAATGATGCTTTCACATCTGTTTCACGCCGGCGATTTTTTTTTTTTTTTTTTTTTTTCTCAATCGTGAGGGGGATGAAGAAGGAGATGCGAGAGAGAGAGAGAGAGAGAGAGAGAGAGAGAGAGAGAGAGAGAGAGAGAGAGAGAGAGAGAGAGAGAGAGAGAGATAATAATGCGCGTTAATCTGACAAGCGTTTGTAGGGGTGTGGCCGAGCAATGTGTTATTTTAATAATTTGTCCTGATTTTCTTCAAAAGAAAAATAACATTACGCACAATATTGTTTTTTTTTTTTTTTTTTTTTTGGTTTTGTTTTTTGTTTTGTTTGTTTGTTTGTTTGTTTGTTTGTTTGTTTTACTCGTTTTATGTAATTAATGTGAGGTGGGTGGTGTGAAAGAGGTCAATTTCTTGCAAATCATACCTTTACAATGTGCTTCAGAGCCATGGAGAAAAATCACGATGCTTATAGAGCCACTTCATAAAATAAGTTTAAGATATTTTTTTTTTATCAATGTTTAAGCACATAAATGATATAATTGCATAATTCTCACTTTTTGGTTTGTTTTGTCAAGTGGTTTCTTTATGAATGAATGTATGAGCAGCAAGACATTCAATAAATGTTAATCATTTACCATTTATTTAAAGAGTCTACATCTTATTTGCGTTCACATTATAAAATAAGATTATATTAATCCCTTGTTTTATCATTTACAAATGTTAAAGCAGATACTTAATTACATTCTCATCCTGTTTAAACAGTTCAGAAGGACAGGCTTTGGATCATGAATGTAAAGAAACCAGTTTATGCTTCTTCAACCTCTTCGAAAAAGCTGAGAAGAAGGGGTTGAACCAGTCACTATGGGGTATTTGTTGTTGGATAAGCTATGCTCTTACTTGCAACAGTAGTTTGCCCCTTAGGGTCTTAATATCTTAAAGAATTAGTTGAAGCATAAGTGTACAGTGTCTACATGAGTGACTTCTTATGTTCACCAAAGTCCAGTGCATCTCACAATGTTGTGTGAATGGAGCATGATTCATGCATGTGAAGACTGCATTGACTGAATCTACAGTATATATTCCCCTTCCCCCCCAAAACACAGCGAAATGCTAGTTTGTTAAGTATCATAACTCTAAAGATGCTATTTCTTTAAGCTACTTAGCTTGATTTGCATGCTCAGCTTGACTTGCATGCTTAGCTGAGCTATCCCTGAGATGAATGGACAAAAGAGGACTGCATGACAAAATATATGTTTTCAGCACACAGTGTCGGTGCAACCATCTGGAAGATGCACAGATGTTCATATTACTGACTTTAGTTCTCAGTTCATGGTCCAACAACAATGTTGTTTCATAAGGGTGCGTCCTCTATGATCCCAGCCACATTTCAGCACCATGGACAGCTATGCTAGAGTCTGCATAAGGCTGATAGATGGTCAACAACCAAGTAATTGCCTATAGACAACCGACAACCAGCACACATTTATTGATGCTTTGACTGACCAAGAGCAAATAAAATTGTCAAACGAAACCAAGCTCAAACCAAAATCCACCATAGACCACAAATCTCCACAACCTTGCATGAAGCATGTAATTTGACAAATTTTACTGTTGGTGTACCATAGACTCAAAGTCATTATCTGGTATCAGACTCTTTGGTTATGACCCACTCCTCATTCTTTTTATAGTGTGTTCACAAGCAGAAGGGGCCGATGCTACAGTACATAGACAAATAAGATCTGGTTATCAGGTCACACACTCTGTAGCAGCAACAAATTGCTTCAGGTCTTCCTAAAATCAGATTTGTGTTAGAAAATGATTAGAAAACAGAATGCCATGATGCTCAGTCCAGTTCCATAGCCCATTGTGGAAACCACAAGACCCATCTTAATTGGTATTTAGTCCTTTAGGAATTTGGATTCCAGAGAAGCCATTCTTGATCAAGCCTGACCCTAGAAAACTCTGTAAACTGTGTCCAGTTTTTCTCAATTTTCCTTGTACATTTCTCATGTTAGAAAGAACCAGCAGCATACAAAACTGAGATGAGACTAAACACACTGCTTTGAATATAGGGAAGTGCTCATCTGTGGCATTACAGTGCTCATGCACTGTTAACATCACCATTTTACACAAGTCTGTGTTACTATGGTTACAGATTATCACAGACAAAAATGCACAGCATGGATATCATGACTGGTGAAATGGAATGGGGAGATATAAAATGATGCTTTTAATTTCCAAAATATGCTAAGATGGTTCTAACTATGTTATTTAAAATAAATTGATATATATTAAAAGGTTGAAGAGTATTAACCAAAATCTGTCAACATATTCACATACAGTAGTTCCCTTCAGAATGAGCATTTATGTTGTGCTTAGCATAAATTCTGAAGATTTTGACATCTTGGGACTTGACCCAGTGCTCCACAAATCCTAATAAGATCTCCCCTGATACACCACAATTTATGAGGCGGCAAGCAGTGCTTTGTTATTTAGAAGCACGTTATATAATATAGGGCTTAAAATTCTGTGAAATCCAATATGACTCTTGCTAGCAAAATTGGGTAGGAGCAATCAGGATTTAAAGACTTTCCTATATGATGTTAGCTAGTGGTGTGATGGTATGGAATAACCCTTGGGTTTTCAGGCTTATGTTGATTTGGCTGGATCTTTTTACCACAACAGATCTCTCAGCTGAGTGAGTGTATGGCAAAGACTTAATAGTTAGCTAGGTTCTTCACTTGAATTTCCATTTGTAGTCAACAGAAAATGTCTAGGTTACTGTTGTAACCCCCATTCCCTGATGGAGGGAACGAGACATGTGTCGATGTAGTGACACTGGGGGTCACACTTGGGAGCCCCAAACACCTCTGATGTTAGAGAAAAGGCCAATGAAAATTGGAGAGTGGAATTTGCATGCCACTCCCCTGGACATACGGGTATAAAAGGAGCTGGTGTGCAACTATTCATTCAGGTTTATGCTGAGGAGCCGAGACAGTGTCCTGGCGATCACAGTGGGTAGTTCAGTGTTGTGGCAGGAGGGACACAAAGTCTTGTTCCCTCCATCAGGGAACAGGGGTTACAACAGTAACCTAGACATTCCCTATCTGTCACTCACTTGACGTTGTGTTGATGTAGTGATACTAGGGGTCCCTATACGAAACGCCACAACCAGATGAACTGTGTTACATGGATCGGTGGTGCAGGTGCAGGCAGGCCACTGCGTGCCAAGTAACAAGTGCACCGGCCCCATCGTAACCTTCCCAATGCCCCGTGCACGTCGTATGGACCCTCGCCCCCCGAAAGCATAAAAGGGGGGGTCAGACGTGCCCACAATGGGAACAGGCCGCACCAGCTGGTTCGGCCTTTTCTCTTCTTTCTTCTCCCGGAGAAAGAACTCGCTTGATTCCAGCTGGGGCCAAACGTATTCATGTCCGGGTAGGTGTCCTTGGAAAAAGACACAGCGGAGGGGAGGTAATTGTGTGGAAATATGTCACATGGGCTAACCGATTCTTTATCGGCAGTATCGCATGTGGTAGGTCCTACCTGGAGGGGACGGAGCTCTACAAACATGGCGACCGGTGGCAGAGGGGACTCTGCCCAAGGGGAGACATGGGTCTACCGTCAGGGAGACTGTACCGTGGAAGATTATGTCATATGGGGTTGCTGATAGGGAACCAATGCATATGGAGCACCTATCCCAGTACAGGGGCTGACCTGAACAGGGTATACTGACACAAGTACTGGGTCTGGCGTCGAATTCCTCTGCCAAATTTGCTTGCCGCAGGTGCTGAGGGAGGAATCCAGGGTTCACTGATCCCGGAAACTCACGTGGATGAAAGAGTGCATGTCTTCCCCTGGGGAAAGGGAAAGGCGCTTGTGTGCCAGCAGTACACCCGGCCAGCTGCCCGCATCCTTACCTGTTTGTACCTACCAACACACGGGATGAAACCGGCTCAAGGTATTGGGTGTTGCCCAGCCCACTGCTCTACAGATGTCTGTTAGAGAGGTGCCATTGGCCAAGGCCCAGGAGGAGGCTACGCTCCTGGTAGAGTGCACTCGTAGTCCCATAGGGGACAGCGCACCCTGGGCCTGGTATGCCAATGTGATGGCGTCCACAATCCAGTGGGCAATCCTCTGTTTGGAGACAGCATTCCCCTTCTGCTGTCCCCCGAAAAAGACAAAGAGCTGCTCGGAGCGTTTAAAGCTCTCTGTGCAGTCCAAATAGATACGCAAAGTGCATATCTTGCAACGACAAGGCTGGGTCTGCCTCCTCCCGGGGCAGCGCTTGCAGGTTCACCACCTGATCTTTAAATGGGGTAGTGGGAACCTTGGGCACATAGCCCAGCCGGGGTCTCAGGATCACGTGAGAGTACGCCGGACCCAACTTTAGGCATGTATCATTGACAGAGAATGCTTGCAGGTCCCCAACCCTCATGATGGAGGTGAGCGCAGTCAGGAGGGCCGTCTTCAAGGAGAGGGTTTTCAGCTCAACTGACTCTAAGGGCTCAAAAGGGGCTCTCTGTAGGACCAGCAGGACCAAAGAGAGGTCCCACGAGTGAACAAGGTGTGGCCTAGGAGGATTCAACCTCCTGGTGCCTCTAAGGAACCTGATTATCAGGTCATGCTTCCCTAAATACTTACCGTCCACTGCAGCTACATACACCTTCAAGGTGGAGGGGGACAGCCGCCCCTCCAACAGGAAGGAAAGCAACGACCTGAATGCACAACTCTTTTTATTATTATTATTTATTTATTATTTATGTGACATTTTTATCCAAAGCAACTTGCAGTGCCCTTATTACAGGGACAATCCCCCTGGAGCAACCTGGAGTTAAGTGCCTAAGGACACAATGGTGGTGGCTGTGGGGATTGAACCAACAACCTTTTGCTTACTAGTTCAGTGCTTTAGTCCACTACGCCACCACCACTCCACAGTGGGTCTTCGCCTCGGGAAGAACACCAATTCGTGAATAGGCACCACTTCAAGATGTACAGTCGCCTGGTAGAGGGGGTCCTGGCCTGAGTGATAGTGTTTACCACCGCGGGTGGTAGGCCACACAGATCTTCTGCGTCCCATCCAAGGGCCAGATGTGGAGGTTCAAGAGATCTGTTCGCGGGTCAGCAGTCCTACTGAAACAATTTCAGAGGCTCATGGGGCATATGGCATCCTCGGCGGCGGTCACGCCCCTCGGGTTGATGCATATGAGACCGCTTCAGCACTGGCTTCAGACTCGAGTCCTGAGATGGGCATGGTGCCAAGGCTGAGCGTCCTCATAGCCAGCCACAACTGCCTGTGCATGGGTGTGTGTGTGTCACAGCTGGGTGCGTGGAGGCGGGAAACCCACACCTGCAATGCCCTAGCCGTGAATGCTTGGTGCACGGCTGTCGTAACAACGACGGCTGAAGACATTGAGTGTATGACCCAGAGAGTGAGGAAAGCACTCTTTTTTGAAAATGTGGGTACTGCAGCCCTTCGGGTGTGCAGCAAATTCAAAAAAGGGAACCAAGGATTCTCCCTCCGTCCCTCCACCGGGGGATGGAGTGGTCTGTCTAACACCTCCAAATGTGGTGTGAGTCTCCTCACCTCTGGGTCATCCATCTCAGGGACGCTTAGAAGCCTTCCAAGGGTTCTTGGTCACGGACCATGAGACAGGGGCGTCAACTTCCTGCGGGGAGCTCTACACCGGGGCCGAACTGTTGGCTCAGGCTGCGGTGGAGCCGATGTTGCCACCATAGGACGATCGCCGTGGCAATGGGCAGACGGGGTGCACAATCTTGAACCACGCTGGGGCAAGATGTGCTGAATGGCCTCGGTCTGCTGCGTTATGTTGAAAACTGCTGCGCAAAGTCTCGACGGAGTCGCCAAAAAGGCCAGCCTGGGAAATGGGGGCATCAAGGAAGTGAACCAGGTTGAGTCAAAGGTGATTCTCCTGGACCACCAATGTGGACATCGCCTGCCCGAGAGCCCGTGCTGCCCGAGAGCCCGAGTGCAGCTCCTGCATTACTCCCAGGTCAGGACCACCCTCGTGCAGCTCTTTGAATGCCTTGGCCTGGTGGAGCGGAGGCGGCCCACCCCGTGGCACTTTAAGCCTTCGTCATCAGAGACGACGTAGTCTTACAGGCCTTGGATGGAAGCCTAGGATGGTTCCGCCAGGTGGCGGCGCAACGCGGGCACAAGTGCACCGCAATCACCTGCTCTACCTGGGGAACATCTGTGTAGCCCCTGGCCGCCCCCCCGTCAAGGGTGGTGAGAGCAGCAGAACCCGGTCCGGGCAGTGAAAGGTGCCCGCCACGACTTCGCGATTTCTTCATGCACCTCCGGGAAGAAAGGCACGGGGTGGAGCATGGCCAGGAACCAATCATCAAGCCGCAAGAGTTCAGGACAGGGTGGAGGGTTCCACTCTAGCCCGACGCTCACGGCAGCCCGGGCAAGCATGGCCGTCAGCTAGGCGTCAGCCTCAGACTGGGCGACCACACCCGTAAGCGGAAGACCAGCTGAGTCCTCTGCATCGGACTGAAGAAGCCTGGTCTCCGATGCTGCTATCAAGATCTCATCCTCCTCCTGAGCACTGAATGAGAGGTCGAACCCGCTCTGAGGCGGGCTGCCTGACTCATCCCAGAACTCAACCAGAGTGCACGAGCATGCTGGGGAATGGGAGGTCTGTGGGGATTCACCTGGTGGAGTTACTCCCATTGAAGTCCCCAAATCGCCCCCAGCACTAACCGTTGTGGTCATGTGCCCGTGGGTAGAAGAATTGGGGTGGGGAGTGGCTGGAGTGACTGGAGTGGCTTTCCCTCTGAGGAAGGAAAGCCACGATCGCAAAGTGGCCATGGTCATGCTCTTGCAGTGCGGACATGAACCATCCATGAACACTGTCTCAGCGTGTCTGGAGCCCAGACACGCAAGGCAGCAATTGTGACTGTCAGCAGCAGAGAGATAACAACCGCAACCAGGATCTTCACATAACCGGAAAGGCAGCTTTAAAAAGACGCTTTCCATCAGTGCCCACTTTTTAGGGAATATATATACTCTTTTAGGGAGAAATATACTCTTTTAGCGCTCAACGCGCACTGTCGAAGCGCCCAGTGGTGTTCTCCGCACTTATCTGTGTGAGAGGGGGAGAAACCGCTGTGATGCGCCATGAAATCCAACAGCCGTGGAGATCGCTTGCTTTCTACAGAGGCGAATGGATTGGCAATGGAATACATCAACACCGCTCGGCTCCAAAGAAAAAATCTGAATGAGTGGTTGCACACCGGCTCCTTTTATACCCGTATGTCCGGGGGAGTGGCATGCAAATTCAACTCGGCAATTTCCATTGGCCTTTTCTCAAACATCAGAGGTATTTGGGGATCCCGAGAGTGACCCCTAGTGTCACTACATCGACACAACGTCGAGTGAGTGACAGATAGGGAACTAAAATTAAACGTATTTACAGCATTTTCTTAATGCATATTCCTTATGACTGTCGCCTCACAGCAAGAAGGTCCCGGGTTCGAGTCCTGGCTCAACTGGGCCTTTCTGTGTAGAGATTGCATGTTCTCCCCGTGTTCGTGTGGGTTTCCTCCGGGTTCTCCGGTTTCCCCACAGTCCAAAAGACATGCAGGTTAAGTTAATTGGAGACCCTAAATTGCCCATACGTTTGAGTGAGAGTGTGAATGTGTATATCTGTGTGTGCTGCCCTGTGATGGACTGGCCACCTGTCCAGAGTGTTTCCCTGCCTTTGGCCAGAGACAGCTGGGATGAGCTCCAATACTACCCGCGACCCTATATAGGACAAGCGGCTATAGAAGATGGATGGATGGATGCTCCTTATGTGGCACCAAGAGTAAAATGCCTAATTTAGTGGACTAAATAAATTAAGTGACACAAAATGTAGTATTTAGTGACAAATTGAAATTACACCTAAATGTATTTTGTGCACAGAAAGACAAAAGCTAGTTGCATTTTGTCTTCAAAAATGTAGTCACCACTTAATTTTGTTGACATTTTGTTTTTTTGTCTGCTTTATCTTTCATCAAAATGTTATAACTTTTTCCACCTCAGAAACAACTTTCCTTTTCGGCTGACATCACCAAGCCCACTTTTCCTGATCCGATCAATTATCAGTGGATAAAATCAAGTTTCACATGGAAATAAATTAATTACATTATTGAAATAAAATGAACACTGTTTCATGACTTTATGTTGCGGCCCAACGATCACACAACAATATTAAGACAAATTTATACAGTCTTGTAAAATTGAGTTAATTAATAGAGGTTCGGGAGGAGCATGTTAATTTTAATCTGACAAATCACAGCCCACGAGCAGGAGTATATAAGCTGCTGCATACCTGCTTCCTGTGACATCGCTCCTGACATCCCACCTCCACCCCATCTCCACCTATTCTCTAGATCATTATCTAAATAAGTAAAGTCCGGGGGGTAATCAGGACTCGAGTCGAGTCTCGAGCTCCGAGCCCTCCAGTATACAGACAGCAAGCCAAATACGTTTACTGCTTCAACACAAGCTTACATTAACATATGAACTACTGAAAGGCACATTTTATAAAGTGGTGAAAGTGTGTCAAGATGATGCTCAATTTGCATCAAAATTGAAATGACATACTCATGCCACCATCTTGAGTTCATGCATATATAGAGTTAATTGGATATCTAGTCATTCAAACTGACTTCGCTAGGCTACAGTTGAAGTGTTTTATACAGTTGACACTCTGGAATAAGTGTGTCCATGTATTGTGTAAGAGCAGCTGCAGAGGCTTGTAGCGGAGGTTGCTTGAATCTTTTTGGAAAAATTATGAGGAAAGCGTGTAGAAAAGGCAGCCTGGGGGAGCTGCTCCACTGTCCTGTATGCACATCTCCTAAGTAACATTCCATGAATCTATTGAAATCTGTGAACCGACATGCACAATATGTGTAATGTGATAGCAATCCCTGGAGATTGTTGCATGCGTGTATTCTCCACTATGGATCAAAAAGCCATAACACAGGGAAAACGTATTAGGAGGAAGTAGTTAGTTCATTTATTATCCATTTTCCTATTGAGAATACATAGTGGTTGGCGTTTGACAATACTTGCATTTAATGTGACCTATAAGCACTCAACTAAATTACTTAATGGATAAGACAGGAAAATAAATTGGACCATGCTGCAAAGCAGTTAGGTAATGCTTGGGGCAATAAATTAAATATGTATTAGGCCAATATACTAAATATAAATGATGCCTCCAAATTATTACACCCATGCTAGTCTACACAGATGGAATTTACTCCTTTTTAAATAAAAGTCTAAAGTCCCTTTTACATGATTCATGTCATCACTCCCCAATTAATTAATAACTCTATGAAGTGAAGCATCAAGCTATAATGTCACCACCAAGAGGTCAATGTACAGCTGGTTGGTATGTGCACATGGTAGATGTGGTAGATGCTAAAACTACAACATTTTGGGGACAAAATTCATCATTCTCCATTGACGGCCATTCAAAAGTACTTTTGATTGTATATTATATATATACATATCTACACCGATCAGCCACAACATTAAAACCACCTGCCTAATATTGTGTAGGTCCCCCTCGTGCCACCAAAACAGCACAACCCGCATCTCAGAATAGCATTCTGAGATGATATTCTTACCACAATTGTACAGAGCGGTTATCTGAGTTACCGTACACTTTGTCAGTTCGAACCAGTCTGGCCATTCTCTGTTGACTTCTCTCATCAACAAGGTGTTTCCGTTTGTAGAACAGCCACTCACTGGATGTTATTTGTTTTTGGCACCATTCTGAGTAAATTCTAGAGACTGTTGTGCATGAAAATCCCAGGTGGATCAGCAGTTACAGAAATACTCAAACCAGCCATCTGGCACCAACAATCATCCATGCCATTATCTAATCAGCCAATCATGTGGCAGCAGTGCAGTGCATAAAATCAGCAGATACGGGTCATGAGCTTCAGTTAATGTTCACATCAACCATCAGAATGGGGAAAAATGTGATCTCAGAAATTTGGAGCGTGGCATGATTGTCGGTGTCAGATGTTGTTTGGTGTGCCCAATAGCAAAGATGGCAGCATGTAGGTTGTGTATTTTCAGGTGTTTACATCCCAGCCGATCAATTGCTATTGAGATTAAATGGAAATGGAAATGCTACTGGATAGCTTACTCCAGGTATTATACACCTTCTTGGTTACTCATGGTGCCAGGTTATGTGCAGGTCAGCAGATGTAATGTGAATCTTATAGATGATTGTTTAAACTTTGATCCTGTCAACAATTTGACCCTGTTTGTTGCTGACCTTTCAAAGTACAGCCATTACCAGACAATTCACATGACGTGTGACTGTGTGGGAGATACTGATCAATATCATATTCGATATTCGATGTCTTTTGGAAATATAGTTTATTTACTAAGGTTTAACAGTGTAAGTGCATTTTTAGTAGTTAAGTCTAGATCTATTCAAATAGGTGTTTACCAAAAATCCCATGCAATCAGAATAGCTATGGGAAAATTTGATATGAAGGAGAACCGTTTGATGGGTGTTCCCTGAGTGTAACAAGGACATACTGTATGTCTTGTGTATTGTGGGCCCTCCATGCATGGCGAGGTCCTGATAGTACTATATTGCTTGCGCCGCATTTCCAGGTATAATGTTCTGTCATACAGACAGACCTTTAGTTTAAGATTAATTTCTGGTCAGCTAAATACAGGAAGATCTAACAAGTGTGAATTTGGTTCAGATGATGCCATTTTTGCTATGTCTAAAATCAAAAACTGGCAATTTATTAAGAAATATTCCAGGTTTTTCCTATTTTATTTATTAATTTATTTTATTTGTTTCTCCAACAAAATGTTTCAAACAAAACATGTAGTCTTGGGAATATTGCTATTAACTTTTTGATTGGAAAACAACAGCACAAATGTTAGCAATCCATTTGATGCATTATGTGGTATTTTGTGGTATTTGTTGGTTTGTCTCACTCTAAAATTTTCATTACATTTGATAAAATCACAAAACATTTGTAATATACAATCAAACTCTTAAAAGATGGTTGTAAACAAAACAGAATTAACTCCCAGGTTCAGAAAGGTAACCCCCAATACATCACTGATGTTGGGCCTCATGTATTCAGATAGAAGACAAAGGCAGACCTAACACAGTCGTAAAAACATAACTCAAGCCCCCACCTTCTAAGTCGTAAATCTTACTGATAAAAATCGTGCCAAAATCAAACAAAGGGAGTCCAAAACAGACTACAAATCCTTGAAGCCTTGCTCACTAAAGGATCGAACTCTCAACTCCTATTGGATGAGGCACACAACAGAACGTCCCTCAAACATGACATCATCAGGAGTTGAAATACCTCTGAAATGTTTCGTGAAATTACTTCCAGCGACTTTGTTCACCGAATATAAACGTAGCTTTTTGCTGCTCTCAGGTGCAACCTCGTGGCACAAGGAAGTAATGTCCGACTTGAAACTGTAGCCATACAATCTCCATCTCGCTGGACGAGTTGAGATTACTCTGTGTTCAACCAAACACTCGGATCGTCCACGGATCCGAAGGAGACCGCTGAGCAATTCGCATCTTCATCCGTTTGCCTACAGAAGTGAAGAGATTAAAGATTTCTCTTCCATCTTCAATCAAGTCGACATTTCTGAGTTCTCCACCAGCCCGCCGAGAATCAACAGCCGTACCGCCTGCCGACAATCAACAGCCGTACCGCCCACTGACAGAGCAAGGAAACGGCCTCCCGTCATCACACGAGCCCCAAGGAACCGGGTCAGAGTTAAAGGACGGAGGAAAACACATTCTACCTGTGTCATCATGTGATTCAAGTAAGAGGTTTACGTCTGGGCAGAGATAGAATATTATAGCGTGTTATTCTTGTGTTTCAAGGTTTTTGCTTGTACAGTTTACGGATCGCCATGTCCGCTCATTATTAATACTCAGGGAATTAATTATCACGATTTTGTTTTGCTGTATTGTGGTCCAACCAAATTGAATTGTTGTGCAATTTCCCATCGCGGATGAGACAGCAACTGATTTCATCCATTAAAGAGTCAAATAATGCGGGACTGTTTACGAGCCGTCCACCGCGTCTCTGAGCAGTGAACTAAACAGCTGCTTTCTCTCCCACGATCTCGAAATCAGCTTTAGGGCTGTCACTTCTCTCTCTCTCTCGTACTAATTACACACACACACACACACACACACGCAGGCACGCGACCCCTCACAAACATTCTGGCACACACTTTGGCTCGTAGATAGCTTAAATGCTAAAGCCCAGCTTTGTCCCTAAGCTATCGTAACTGGTAGACGCCATCTCCGCCCCCATTCGCGGTCATATTCCCTGGCCGGAAGTCTCGCGTGACATGCTCTCCACAAGAGTCACGTCCGCTATTTTGTGCGCGTCCCTCCTTACACACAGTCACACACACACTGTCACACACACACACCCTATGTGTTATAGAATTATTTTTATTTCCATATCTAACCATATCACTGTTTAGTTTGTAGCTGTAAGTCGGAAGTTTATTGACTGCATTGTATTAATTATTAATTGATATTACTGCATAAATAAACTTTGTTATATTACAAAGAGAAGTATTTTGGTTTGTTTTGCATACACCTGTGTCATGCTGACAGGATGTCAGTGCTCGGATTCAAACCTTCATTCATTGTTTTTTTTTCCCGAAAATCGATATTCTTCGGATGCTGATTTTCCTAAGAAAACAATTTAATATTGAGACTGTTTTACTATTTGGTTATTAGTCCCTAATTCCAGGGTGGTGCCCCGTCAATGTTAATCCTAATTAATATTCTATTGATTTTTGATAATTGATCATTATCTTTGATGATCGTTGAATTTGAATGATCAATAAGATGATCAATAATGATCAATGTTAATTTTAATTAATGTTTCATCGATGTTAACAATTAATGATTATCTTTGATAATTGTTGATTATAAAGGATTAAAAAAGCTAACATTGATTCTCATCAATGTTCTCTTGATTTTAATTAGTAGTTATCTTTGATAATTATTAATTATTGCTAATAACCAAACTTGCTCCTAAACATAGCACACTACATTTACTGGAGCCCCATATGAGGTTTTAATGAGTTAGATCCAATTAATGAATTTAAATATTAATTAATAACTACAGAAATAATTATTAATTATTTCTGATAGTAACACTGATCTAAACAACCAGTAAAGCCCTACATAATAATTGGTGTCCCATGTGAGGCATCCTACGTGCCAGTTCTGTCAAAGTGTGTATGCATAAGAATCCAAAGTAATAACTTGAATCCTTACTTCAAAGTTTGGTTCTATTTGACAATTTACTTCTCAAAACTTGCCAAACATAAGCCAGTGTGGTGTGAAAGTGCTCTTAAGAGTGAATTAGGGGTTGGTAAATTTACTATAGTCTGCTTAAAACGTGCTGTTGTTGTTATTTAACTCCTAACGCTTTCATCTAAATGTTACAGAGAGGTGCCAAGTCACTTCATTGACATCCACCAAAGAGAGAACACAGTGAAATTTGCACATTACATAACAGTAGACCGTAAGCCACACGTCGAAGCCTCTCAACTGTGCTTTCGTGTTAGCCTTATATCAACTGTAAAACAACAAGCTGTCAGAGCCACTATCACAAGAATTTTTACGGCCCCAGTAAAATGAGTCACCAATCGCCCTGCGTGACTGGAGCTGAAGCTCCACAGAGGTTAGTTGACCCAGCACTGCAAGATATAGTTGCTGCTGTCCTTCGTCTCTCCATAGAGGAGAGAGATAACCTTAACGGCAACAATATTAGTCGTTGTGATGAAGCATTGCAGGAACTAGTTGATTATGTCAACAACCCGGTCGGGAAGCCAGTGCGCACAATCCTGGACCTAGTGGGCCAAATGTTCCTTCTTCATCACCGCAAAACCCAACTGCAAACCGCCGAGCACCAAGCCCAGCTCGCCCAGCTGCAGAGCAGCTACAATGCGATGCAGAGGGAAAATCTCAGCCTGCACCAAGAAATTAGGTGCACTCAAGCTGAGAAAGTCCAGGCACAGGAAGATAATGCCCGGATGCAGGAGGAAAATGAAACCCTGTGCAGGCAGCTTCAAGCTGCCCAGCTAAAAGTAGAGTCAGATCAGGTAAGTGCAGCTGAAACGCACAGCACAACATCTGACATAGAAGAGGGCCCCCTTTTTAGCAAAACGTGTAGAAATGTGCCCCTGAGAAACCCAGGAACACACGCTAGGAGCCGAGCTGCCCCTAGTGGTACAGTCTCTGACTTCGTCCTCCAAGACACCTTTCAAAATCCTCCAGCGGCCCGCTGGTTGGATGCAGGTGCCCCTCCTTACAGTTGCCCCCTCAGTCAGTTTTCAGTCACGCCACCTTGCGTTTCCAACCGACTGATTCCACACCACGGAGGGGGGACGATTATTTTCAAGCCCAGAGTGGTGTAAGCGGCTCGAATATCCCATTAGACAGGGAGCTGTACGCAACCCGGGGTCCACCCCCATATGTTGACTGGACTCCTTCCCCACCATGAAGGGGAGGAAGTCGTCCTCATCGCTATAGCGATCCGAATGACTATGATGTTTCGGATGACTCGGACGACCCGTGGTCATACCGACACCAACGCTTGCGCATCCGACAACTCGAGTCCCTCGCAGGGGACATAGAATGCTTTGACCCAAGTAATTGAGATTCAAACATCGACAATTATCTTAGGGAAATTGAGCACTGCCTGTCTGATTTGCCTTACGCTGCGTGAAAAACTCAAGCTTATATGGAAGACCACGGTAAGGAGTGTCCATGCGTTCATGGAAACGCTACCGACTGGTACGCGAAACCGCTACTCAGCTCTGTGTAAAGCCCTACGCGAGGAGTATTCGCTGTATATCGACGAAGCTTCCGCTACCATTGCTGCTTTCGCCATCACCCAGAAGAGGCACGAGCATCCACGTGAGTATTATAGACGCCTGAGAACCACGTACTTCCAAGGAAGTAATGAACCAGTTCTGGAGGAGGGACGAGCTTTCAAGTCTCTTTTTCTTCACAACCTCCATGAGTGCGTGCGATATGACGTCACGATGCACTGCAAAATGGGCAACCCCACCATGCAGGAAATCAGAAGATATGCGCAACAGGCATGGGAGACACGCGTGCGCCCTGCCCGAGGGCACGAAGGTGACGCCAGAGCCCTGGGGATTCAAGCCTCAGAATATGCAGACCTAGCGCTTGAAGGCAACAAAATGCCTTGCATTAAGGTGAATGCTAGAACAGGACCCCAGAGGTGCCGATCACCCCACCAGCAGGGTAGGCAACAGAACCAGGGGGTGTTGACCAGACACACCCCCAGGGTCACGGCAGGCCTAAACAACAAAACGTTCACCGGCCGAAAAGAAATACGCGTTTCGAACGAACACCCAAACAAGAAGGTGAGTGGGTAGGCAAGGTTTCAAATCCCCTCAAAGAACAAGATTTGAGAGAGGAAATGGAGGATATTAGGAGATGCTTGACTGAGTTAGTAACTAAGCTTGATGTGCTCCGTTGTTCACCAGGTCCGTCGACCTCCTCAAAGGAACACGGCACTGAAACTCCATCAGTATGACTAGACGATGTACCCCCTCCCGTTAACGCCAAAGTTTACTTTGTAGGTCGGGAAAAGGGGAACAGTGTCCAAGTTGATCCCCAAAACAGTCACTCATAACATTCCACACCCTCCTTTTCTGACCTTCTTGGGCGATCTGTACCGTAAGGGCAACGCCTGACACATGGGTCATTCCGCTCCCACACACTACTCAACACCGGTTCCGAAATAGTCTAATGGGTTCAAACACCTTCGCAGAGGTGACTAGAGCAAAGCTCTCCCTTGGCAAACCGTTATAGACAGAGACCTGTAACGTAAGCATCACAAGCTACATGCAAGATAGGTCGTCTATCACAAAACGGGCCTGGATTAACACCTTTCAAGGGATGACGCTAGTACACCCTGTTTACATATGTCCCATTAATACAGAACCACTGTTAGTTGGCCAGGACCTACTGAACCGATTGGCTCCGCTCATTGACTGCCGTCGTGGACACGTGGGCTCAGGTTGACATACCGTGGCCACTTGGTCCAGAAAACAGTTCGCCAGCTTCAGATGCACACATCGCCATCGTCCAAAAATCCAGCAGAGACGACGACTCCAATAAGAACAATTACAGGGCCTGGGTAAAACCGTTCAGGGTACTATAGTCACTGTAAATTTGCAATCCGTTCTTATCAATAACACTTTGCACTCTTTAGGGATTTTGTCAGAGAAAACAACTTATGCGTGTATCGTTAGAGATCTAATGCAGGACCTCAGGGAAATTAGCTCCTCAGTCAACAGTCTGAGTGGTGGAAGGATTCCAGCTTACCTGGTCTCCCTAGACCTTGTCGAACAAATCCTTAGATCTGCTACTATCTCCGTTGTGCAACCTTCACAGATACACATGGCATATAGTTTTGGCATTGAAATTCCAATCCATGTAAATCCTCAGAACCTCAAAATAGGATTTATCCTCAATCTACCATCATAGGCAGAATAGATATAGACTAAAATCTGTATTTCATGTTGGTTTTCAGAGAGGTAATGCACACATTCACCTCAAAACACCACCAACACTCACCTACCATGATGAGGACCCCTCGCTCTACCTTATCCCTAACCTAAACAGGTGTACCAAGACAAAGTACATTCATTGGGTTTGTCAAAACGCAACCCCTTTGTTAGAGAGGTGACTAACTACCTCCCTGAATAAGTGTCATGGTAGCATGTCCATCAAAGATGAAGGAACAGAGACAAAGGTAGAGCGAGCAGGCAGTCGCTGGCTCGTTAACACACCAGCCACCGAAGTCATATGACTGCCATGATACAGCCACTAAACTAAGGCCACTAAACTAAGGCTACTAAACCAAACAGTGTTCTTAACGGTTCCCGTTACATTGCCACCGTGTACATTGACGATATTGTCCTCCATCATCTCAACGTCGACAAAAATAACGCAGAAATTGAGATCATGGACGCATTAAGAGGTCACAGCCTCACCATTGATGACACCGTTCTACACAAGCTTCAGGCTGGAGGCATGGAATTAGTGAAGTTCAGTCTCAAACCGACTGGCTTGACCACTATATTTCCTAGTCTCATAAGCAGATCATCATCTTACCGAGAACACCCTATCAGTTTGGTTGCCCTCTGGCTCCTCCCTAGTAGTTGGATCATCATCGCAATTATTGCACACGCCATGTACAGGTACATTCAACACCTACAGGCCAGACTGGACTCACTTCTCATACAGCCGCGTTTTACACACCAGTCTGAGCCCATCCCACAGGTTAACCCCATCATTTCCAAGGATAAGCCTTTTAACCTTTAACCCTCCTTTCCTCTAACATTTTGTTCCTAGTAACCAATGTCAGGTTCTACTTTGATTTTGTGTTATGACCAAAGAACAACAAAGGACTGTGTTACGGTTAATGCTGTGCCTTCCAATAACTTGAAATGTTTATGTGTGATGAATGTAGTTTTAGAATTAGCAAGAAGTTCTATGCCCAGATGTGCCTCAATCTCTGTCCAGATGATAAAGCCTCTGTGAACTCTAAGGAACTGTATGGACTGTGCAACCATTTTTCTTTCCTGTTAGGAATACATGGATGGCGTAACCCACAGGTTACTGTGAACTGACAAGAACTGTTCGGCCCTTCAGTTGCTCTAAAGATGCTGGACAACAACCAACTCTTCAGAACAAAGGGGGGAATGTTGGGCCTCATGTATTCAGATAAAAGACAAAGGCAGGCCTAACACAGTCGTAAAAACATAACTCAAGCCCCCACCTTCTAAGTCATAAATCTTACTGATAAAAATCGCACCAAAATCAAACAAAGGGAGTCCAAAACAGACTACAAATCCATGAAGCCTTGCTCACTAAAGGATTGAACTCTCAACTCCTATTGGATGAGGCACACAACAGAACGTCCCTCAAACATGACATCATCAGGAGTTGAAATACCTCTGAAATGTTTCGTGAAATTACTTCCAGCGACTTTGTTCACCGAATATAGACGTAGCTTTTTGCTGCTCTCAGGTGCAACCTCGTGGCACAAGGAAGTAATGTCCGACTTGAAACTGTAGCCATACAATCTCCATCTCGCTGGACGAGTTGAGATTACTCTGTGTTCAACCAAACACTCAGATCGTCCACGGATCCGAAGGAGACCGCCGAGCAATTCGCATCTTCATCCGTTTGCCTACAGAAGTGAAGAGATTAAAGATTTCTCTTCCATCTTCAATCAAGTTGACATTTCTGAGTTCTCTGCCAGCCTGCCGACAATCAACAGCCATACCGCCCACTGACAGAGCGAGGAAACAGCCTCCCGTCATCACCCGAGCCTCAAGGAACTGGGTCAAAGTTAAAGGACGGAGGAAAACACATTCTACCTGTGTCCTCATGTGATTCAAGTAAGAGGTTTACGTCTGGGCAGAGATAGAATATTATAGTGTGTTATTCTTGTGTTTCAAGGTTTTTGCTTGTACAGTTTACGGATCGCCATGTCCACTCATTATTAATACTCAGGGTATTAATTATCACAATTTTGTTTTGCTGTATTGTGGTCCAACTAAATTGAATTGTTGTGCAATTTCGCCAACGCAGATGAGACAGCAACTGAGTTCATCCATTAAAGAGTCAAATAACGCGGGACTGTTTACGAGCCGTCCACCGCGTCTCTGAGCGATGAACTAAACAGCTGCTTTCTCTCCCACGATCGCAAAATCAGCTTTAGGGCTGTCACTTCTCTCTCTCCCTCGTACTAATTACACACACACACACACGCAGGCACGCGACCCCTCACAAACATTCTGGCACACATTTTGGCTCATAGATAGCATAAATGCTAAAGCCCAGCTTTGTCCCTATGCTATCGTACAAGCGGATATACGCGGTAACTGGTAGACGCCATCTCCGCCCCCATTCGTGGTCATATTCCCTGGCCGGAAGTCTCGCATGACATACTCTCCACGAGAGTCACGTCTGCTATTTTGTGCGCGTCCCTCCTTACACACACAGTCACACACCCCCTGTCACACACACACACCCTATGTGTTATAGAATTATTTTTATTTCCATATCTAACCATATCACTGTTTAGTTTGTAGTTGTAAGTCGGAAGTTCATTGACTGCATTGTACTAATTATTAATTGATATTACTGCATAAATAAACTTTGTTTATATTACAAAGAGAAGTGTTTTGGTTTGTTTTGCATACACCTGTGTCATGCTGACAGGATGTCAGTGCTCAGATTCAAACCTTCATTCATTGTTTTTTTTCCCGAAAATCGATATTCTTCGGATGCCGATTTTCCAAAGAAAACAATCTAATATTGAGACTGTTTTACTATTTGGTTATTAGTCCCTAATTCCAGGGTGGTGCCCCGTCAATGTTAATCCCAATTAATATTCTATTGATTTTTGATAATTCATCATTATCTTTGATGATTGTTGAATTTGAATGATCAGTAAGCTAGTGTTAATTTTAATTAATGTTTCATCGATGTTAACAATTAATGATTATCTTTGATAATTGTTGATTTTAAAGGATTAAAAAAGCTAACATTGATTCTCATCAATGTTCTATTGATTTTAATCATTAGTAATTATCTTTGATAATTATTAATTATTGCTAATAACCAAACTTGCTCCTAAACGTAGCACACTACATTTACTGGAGCCCCATATGAGGTTTTAATGAGTTAGATCCAATTAATTAATTTAAATATTAATTAATAAATACAGAAATAATTATTAATTATTTCTGATAGTAACACTGATCTAAACAACCAGTAAAGCCCTACACTGAGCAATGGCTAACTTCAGGTCTTTATTTCCATTCTGTTTTATCTATTCTTGCCATGACATCAGATATGTGTTTGAAGGCCATAAGATCCAACAATATCCAGAGTGTCCTTCCAGCAGGGCCCTGTATATTTTTATTCTTATCGGCTCATTTGCTGAGGATAGCTTCTCTTCGTATTTCTGAACGTGGGGTGTACCCTTCCAAAAAATTACAGCACAAGAATATTCTTTTATTCAAAAGATACTGTGCAATGTGCACGCCAAAGCAGTGCATGAGCTGAACCGAAGCAGTGTGCCACAACAACTTTTGCAGAAAAAAATGCTTATGCTTTTGCACCAGCAGCGTTTCTGTACAGAAAATCAAGTAATACAATGGTTATCAGGAGTGCGCTATTGATAAGTATTACAAACTTGATTGTCATGAAATTGTATTTACACGATGCTGAATGTAACCTAATGTAGTGTTGAGAATTATTTAATGTAGTGACAGCCAACACAATAAGCTCTGATCACTGCAAATGTCATCATTCAGTGGATGGGGGAATATGATGAGCCTGAAAATTGTTGTGCTACAGAGCAGGGGCGGTGCTAGGGGTGGGCTTACCGGGCTCAAGCCCCGAATGTTTTAGGAAAAGCCCTGAATGTTTTATAACCAATAACTAATCACCAAGTTTTCATGCGTGAAGTAAAATAAAATCCTTAAGAACCGCAATTCTGCTCTCTGCTCATAAAACAGTGCCTCCTTTCACATTCATTCACACAATGAACCGCCCACTCAGACAAGAAGTACTGACCGACAAGTAAACTGGCCAATTGTCGATAATAAGTTACATTTGATCCAGCTAGTGAGATTGGAACTTTTGGATGTAATTATTTTGATTGCTTTAGACAGACAGTTTGTAGGTGTGCACCTCTTGGTGAAGCGATTTATCAGAGTTCTGAAATGGACATTTCAAAATTCTAAAAAAAACAACAATAAAACAGTAAAAAAGCCTCAGCCGGCACAGTATATATATATATATATATATATATATATATATATATGTATATGTGTATATATACAGGTGCATCTCAATAAATTAGAATGTCGTGGAAAAGTTCATTTATTTCAGTAATTCAACTCAAATTGTGAAACTCGTGTATTAAATAAGTTCAATGCACACAGACTGAAGTAGTTTAAGTCTTTGGTTCTTTTAATTGTGATGATTTTGGCTCACATTTAACAAAAACCCACCAATTCACTATCTCAAAAAATTAGAATACATCATAAGACTAATAAAAAAAACATTTTTAGTGAATTGTTGGCCTTCTGGAAAGTATGTTCATTTACTGTATATATACTTGGTAGGGGCTCCTTTTGCTTTAATTACTGCCTCAATTCGGCGTGGCATGGAGGTGATCAATTTGTGGCACTGCTGAGGTGGTATGGAAGCCCAGTTTTCTTTGACAGTGGCCTTCAGCTCATCTGCATTTTTTGGTCTCTTGTTTCTCATTTTCCTCTTGACAATACCCCATAGATTCTCTATGGGGTTCAGGTCTGGTGAGTTTGCTGGCCAGTCAAGCACACCAACACCATGGTCATTTAACCAACTTTTGGTGCTTTTGGCAGTGTGGGCAGGTGCCAAATCCTGCTGGAAAATGAAATCAGCATCTTTAAAAAGCTGGTCAGCAGAAGGAAGCATGAAGTGCTCCAAAATTTCTTGGTAAACGGGTGCAGTGACTTTGGTTTTCAAAAAACACAATGGACCAACACCAGCAGATGACATTGCACCCCAAATCATCACAGACTGTGGAAACTTAACACTGGACTTCAAGCAACTTGGGCTATGAGCTTCTCCACCCTTCCTCCAGACTAATTGGACTTTGGTTTCCAAATGAAATACAAAACTTGCTCTCATCTGAAAAGAGGACTTTGGAACACTGGGCAACAGTCCAGTTCTTCTTCTCCTTAGCCCAGGTAAGACGCCTCTGACGTTGTCTGTGGTTCAGGAGTGGCTTAACAAGAGGAATACAACAACTGTAGCCAAATTCCTTGACATGTCTGTGTGTGGTGGCTCTTGATGCCTTGACCCAAGCCTCAGTCTATTCCTTGTGAAGTTCACCCAAATTCTTGAATCGATTTTGCTTGACAATCATAAGGCTGCGGTTCTCTCGGTTGGTTGTGCATCTTTTTCTTCCACACTTTTTCCTTCCACTCAACTTTCTGTTAACATGCTTGGATACAGCACTCTGTGAACAGCCAGCTTCTTTGGCAATGAATGTTTGTGGCTTACCCTCCTTGTGAAGGGTGTCAATGATTGTCTTCTGGACAACTGTCAGATCAGCAGTCTTCCCCATGATTGTGTAGCCTAGTGAACCAAACTGAGAGACCATTTTGAAGGCTCAGGAAACCTTTACAGGTGTTTTGAGTTGATTAGCTGATTGGCATTCTAATTTTTTGAGATAGTGAATTGGTGGGTTTTTGTTAAATGTGAGCCAAAATCATCACAATTAAAAGAACCAAAGACTTAAACTACTTCAGTCTGTGTGCACTGAATTTATTTAATACACGAGTTTCACAATTTGAGTTGAATTACTGAAATAAATGAACTTTTCCATGACATTCTAATTTATTGAGATGCACCTGTATATATAATTATTCATTTTTGTTGTAAGAATTATTCATTTTATATTATATCATACAAGCCTATATAAAATCCTATAAAAATTTACATTTTCTCATAGTCTGGCTTTCATTTTTCAAAGAACCACTTTTTACCACATTTACTGCAATATAGAAAACAGATATGGTCAGTTATGACAGTTACTGTCAAAGACATTGTCAACTAATAAACACCATGACTGTTCAACACACACTCACATAAGATACGTTCAAAAACGAGAGATATATCAATTATTAACTCCAAAACTGCTCCAGTGATAAGTAATAAAGATTTGTTCACCCTCTTTAGCGTTTTGTGGTGAAGTAAAAAACTAATAGGCCTAAGCATTAGTGTGAAGGCGTCTCAACACTGTTTTTGCAGGATAAACTATTATTTTTTCCTGCTATGACTGTTATCATGACGATCATATATCCTTTGAGCTATGCAAACAAGTTTGACAGATTCACGCTGATGAGTGACTCTCAAGTGAGATTGAGAGCGCGCATGTGTGAATGACAAGAATGCGATTGTGCAGAACGAACTCGGAAGGACAGGAGGAAGCAGAACGCTTCTATTGCGAGCTTTGAGATGTGCTGCGATCTTCCTGTTGTGCAATTACATTTGAATCCAGTGAGAGAACTAATGGTATTATCAGGGAAACTTTTGAGGAAAAAAGCTAAACGATAAATGTCCTTCGTCTACCACCGTAGTACCGAGTTCTTACCCACTAGTCACACATGATGCATCCAAGATATCAAGGACACATCCGGGTAATTTTCTGCATCCTCTGTACTTGCATTGTTAAGGACTATGAACTTCGGCAGTGAATGATGACGTAGAACGAATCCACGAGAACGTAAGAACACAAAAGAATGCACATTGAGAAACAGCCACTGTTTCTACGAACGTTTCCTCAGACTGACCTCCGCTCTCACGAGCTATGCTCAGATATTCTTTGTTTTTTATTTAATTCATTACATCCTTTTGCAGTTTATTTCCCTAACTGTGCTGTGCTTCAGCAATACAGAGAGCCACCGTAAATATTCTTGGAAAATGGACACCTCACCATTCATGCACATTTGATAGGCTATTGATAAATATATTTTTGATGTTGAAATCATAACGCAGGCCACAAAAGATGGCTCGAGGGCTGCATGCGACCTGCGGGCCACGTGTTGAGTAGCGCTGGAGTACACTGTAAAAAGAACACTATGAAATGTACAGTATCTGGCTGGCAGCAGTTAGCTAGTAAGTTGCTGTAGTACATCACTGTGGTGATGGGGGCGTGGTCGTGTGTCTGTTTGCGGGAGAGAGGGAGTGGTGTGGCTCATCAAGCTGGTTGACACGATTTCTAAGAGCTGTTTCTTGTTACAGTGATAGCGGGGAGAGGCCTAAAAAGCAGCCAAAACACACCAGAGAGGCAAAGAGAGAATGAGTGTGCAGCGTTGGCATCGGTTTATATTGAGTGTTTAATCCATCAAGTATTGTGAAGTAGTTTATGTTTATTTTGAGAATGAATCATTGACTGAGTGAAAGCCAGCAAAAAGTACATATGCTGCACACGAAAGAAAGAGAATAAAAATCTGACCTGAAGCGTGTCACTGCTCCCCGTCTCCACATTTTCTGCACAGGAACCCTGACGTGGTGTCACAATTACATAGTATGCTTACTGTAAATGTAATCACAGTACCTATAAAATACTGTAATTGTTATTACAGTAATAATCACAGTACTGCAATTGTCATCAGAGTAATATGATGCTGTATTTTTTATCACAATATTATACTACTGTAACAGGCATTACTGCATACATTTGAATTCTGTAAATCAATAGCTGTAAAATAATTACATACTGTAAAATGAAGACACTGTTTTTGACACATAAATGACATTTATTTTATTTATCATTTATTTGAATTTCATTCAACTTTCAACATTTTAAATTTGAAAATACATAGGCACTAAATAGATTTTATATTGTATTTTTCATTTTGTAAACATTTTTCATTTTGTAAAAAAACAAAAATATATTTTTAAACAACAACACTACTTTCCTGAACATACAAATCCTTCCACTTTTTTCAAGTTACCCTGACAATGTAAACTGCATTGCCTGAAATTATTTAGTTAAACTTTCATGCATATTTAGATTTAACATTTTAGATATAACATTTTTATTAAATCATACAATAACAATGAAATGTACAACATTATATATATATATATAATATATATATATATATATATATATATATATATATATATAAAATCAACATTTAAACCTCACAACCCCCTCCCCGACCCCACCCTGTGGTCAAACATAAGAAAATATATAGAAATAAAAATCAAACCGACACACATATATACATATATATATATATATATATATATATATACACATATACATACATACATATACAAACATAAATACATATACATATATAAACACACACATAATAATCATACTAACTATAATACACTACTCTCTCCACACCCCACCTGAGAGCCCTCCAAAAACTCCAAATACCTGACCCATTTCCGAATAAACTTATCCAAGCCACCCCGTCTTCCCGATGACACCTCCTCATAAGCTGCCACCCTCCACCTCCGTGCACCACTCCTGATATGGGGGCACACCAGCTGACCTCCAACCCCTCAAAATAACCTGCCTGGTGATCATCACACATGTCAGAACACAGTTCTCTATATGGCCATCCCCCACATCGATGACCGCCCCATCGCCCAGAACACAATGTCTGGGGCAAAACGAAACCTGAGTGCCCACCATGTCGCACACAATATTCTGAATCTTCAACCAGAATTTCTGGATCTCGACACACCACCAAAAAACATGGGCCATGTCTCCATCCTCCAATTGGCATCACCAGCAGGTGGGTGTGTCTTTAAGACCAAGCCTATACAGTCTAGAGGGGGTCCAATAAAATCTATGCAAAATTTTGAATTGTATAAGATGCACCCTTGCATCACTAGATGCAGACTTAACGTTTTTAAGAATCTTAGCCCACACTCCTTCCTCCAATGCCAAGTTGAAATCTTTCTCCTATTCTCTCTTGAGAGAAGTTAAGGCTCCATCCCCCATATTCTGAATTAACAGGGAGCAGTACACTGATGCCTCATGACCTTTTCCAAAAGCTCTCCCGAAGCATCTGCCTCCTTAGGAGGATGTGTGCTACTCCCAAAAATAGTACAAAGCAGGTGGCGCAGTTGTAAATACCTATAAAACTGAGGTATGGGGATCCCAAAATGTTGGACCAAGTTTTCAAACGATCTCAACACACCACTTTCATATAGGTCACCGAGTGTATTAACCCCCCTCACAATCCACACCGGCCAGCAGAAAGGAGACTTGCCAATACACAGTCTTGGGTTCTGCCATATGCTCGAGGCAATATTTAAATAAGTGTCCAATTTAAACAATCTGGACACTTTAGTCCATACCGAGTGTAAATGTGAAATAATAGGGTGTAACTTAACTTTTCCGATTAGTTTGATAGAGATGCTTTGTAATGGCGAAATAGGGGCAAGAACTGCCTGTTCAATAACAAACCAGGGAGGGGCTCTCTCAGGTGGAAGTGACCAATGAGCCTGAACGCATAGTAATAAAACAAAATCTTGGGTAGGCCTAGCCCTCCTTTGTCTATCGGCCTGTGTAACTTATTAAAATGCAATCTGGGACATTTACCATTCCAAATGAAGGACTTCGCTATGCTGTCAAATTCCTTGAAATAAGAGAGGGGGACATCTACAGGGAGAGATTGTAGCAGGTCGTTAAATTTTAGAATACAATTAATTTAAATAACATTAACCTTCCCAATCATAGATAAATGTAATGAAGCCCACCTGCTCACATCACTCGAAAACCTTTTTATTAAAGGGTCAAAATTAACACTAACTAAATCAGACAAATTTGCTGGGAATAAAATCCCCAAATACTTAATGCCCTGTTTGGGCAACTGGAAGGCGCTTGGCTGAAAAGCCGTTACTAGGCAGTACGCTGTCAGAGCCAAAGCTTCAGATTTAGCCCAAATGACTTTGTATCCTGAGATCTTGGAAAAGGAATGAATAAATATGTGGAGGCAAGGCATAGATCTAGTAGGTTCAGAGACAAATAATAAAATATCATCTGTGTAAAGCAGAAGCTTATGCGACACACCTCCCGCCACCACCCCTGGAAAATCATCCACCTTTCTTATCGCGGCTGCTAATGGTTCCAGGGCAAGACAGAACAATAATGGGGAAAGAGGGCAGCCCTGCCGAGTGCCCCTATCCAGAGTAAAATAATCTGAAATTAATCCATTTGTTTGTACCACTGCTACAGGGTGTCTATAAAGTAACTTAATCCAACCAATAAATGTACTCCCGAACCCATACATTTCCAAAATCTTAAAACGATAATCCCACTCTACCACATCAAATGCCATGTTTTGCATCAAAGAGCAAATGTGTAACTGGGTGTATCAAAATTCACCAGATTATAACATGAAAATAATTAAAAACTTAGCAAAGTGCGCAGAGCTCGTTGCTCACACGTCTGCCTCTTGCATGGCGTCACGTGACCCCCTATTTAGAGAGTTTTAAAATGGTTGATTTATTGTTTGAGGAGTTTTAGTTAATTTGACTGTACTTCTAGAGCCAAATATAAAAGAAAGAAAAAGAAAAAACAAAGGGAAAGAGTTGTTCATTTTAAAGATGTGTGCACGTCCTCTATTGTTTTACATTTGCTTTCTGAGACTCATTGACAGTCACATGTAGTCCCTAGTAACATTGATTCAATGTGAAAAAACACACAAAAACATCACTTTATAGAAAACTCTGTCAAACAAGATATTTTCAAGTAATTTTTACAAAACAGTAAAATCCAGACACTGGAAGCAATTAAAATGTTCAGTTAAAAGTGGAAATGTAAAAAATTTTCAGGCTTAGTGTTAAGGTTCAATTGTTTCACTGCTTGGGTTATGATAATGCTGCGTTCAGAACCGTTGTCCAGTAATGCGTATGTTTCTAGTACTCTGTCCTGGTTATGAAGTAGAACTTTGACCACTTTCAGCATTACCTTCTGAGATCTATTAGGTCGGTCTAAATAGACCTGAGGAGTAGGAGCATTTACCAAAAGGACGTTCTTTTGGATTTGTAAGGCTGCATCATGGAGAATGGTCAAATGCAACTCTTTACAGTCTTTACAGGTCCGTTTCAGGGTACAATTTTCTGAATATGTGTTCACCCACATTTCCAACTGCGTTTCTCATCTACTATTCACTTCATTACTTGTTCTGTGGTTAGTCTCTTGAATGAGAGGCATGAATTAAGGAAATTATCCTTATTGTTACAATATGGACAATACGGTTGAGTCTCGGAAGGCACTTTAGATTTTGTTGGCGTTTGTGAAGGCATGCTTCCATTAGGGGAGTAGAAAACTGAAGTGGATCATTCCTAATACACTCTGTGTTCTTTCATAGCTGACTTAGCCATACCATTCTGATAGAGGGTTGCGGCCCTTTTGGCAATACGTTTAGCTTGTGACTTCATCTGTAGCCATACAGATAAATCTGGTAAGGTATATGTATGATCTGTGCCGGTTTGCAGAATACCTCGACTGAAACAGTACTCTATAAAACTATCATGGTAGGATTGAGGCAATTTGCTCAACAATCGATCGACATGAGATCCACATTGCAACTCGTATCTGTTTGGGCCCTCTAGAGTTCTGAGCATCCCTACTAGTGACTGAATCGATAGGGGAAATGAATCAAAAGCTTCGGCATCACCAAACTTAACAGCTGGGGTATTAAGAATAGCACCTAACTCACACTGCACAAGTTGATGCTGTTGACCACATTTATCCTGTAGCACTTGTAATGCAGTGGTGTATGGCCGGAGATCATACATGAACGCTTTGGCTAGCTCATGAGCACTGGGAAGCTTCAAGTAACTTAAAAGAACTTGGTATTTGTATTGTTCACTTAAATGTGGCTGGTTGTGCATTAGACTGTCTAATGCCAGTTTTAGTAATGCAAAGTCACTTTCACATCCAGTTTCGAAGTAAGGAAGAACTGGCTTTGGGATGCCATAAGCAGAAGCAGCCAACATTTCTAGTCCAGGTGGTTGGGCTTGAGATGGAGACAATGCTGGTTGGTGATGAGAGGCTTGATTTGGGGGGACTGAAAAAGGTGCTGCTAAATTAGAGTCAGAGTTCAATGAGGTAAAACAAAACCTGTCGCTACAGGAACCACTAATGGAGCTGTTGACTGAGCACTGATTGAAGGTATCTGACTATAAGTAACAGAGGTGACTGAATGAGTGGGCTGCATAGTCACTACAGCTGGGTAGGGTGGTAAAGGATCAGTATAGACTGTCCTGTGTACTGAGGTAGGTTGAGTAACAGTTAGAGGAGTTGATGACCAATGTTAGATTGAAATATCTGTGGGACTGAAGCAATAGGACTAAACGGTGCTTCAGTAGCTGAGGCGGTGGTTAGCACAACAGGTAATGCTGGTGAAAGTAATTCTGAGGTCACAGGAACAAAGTTAACATGACATGGGTCAGCATGACTAGACATTTTCAGGGCAGATGACTTAGGGTCATCACTTAATACATCTATCTGCTGTGAAAGGCTTACCTCAAGTAGTGATTTGTGAGTGGCACTGGCTGTGCTGGACAGTAAGGTAGGCTCATTTACTTCTTGAGAATCCTGTTTAAGAAGAGAACAGACCAATTTAGCAACCTCAAGCTCATTCTGAACCTTTTTTATACGCCGACGTGTTAGCTAAAGATTCTCTAGCTTTAGTAGCTTCTTCCTGTCTATGTTGTGCTTCTCTTGCTTGAGCATCAAGTCTTTGACATTCTTTATCTGCTGTTGTATCCTCTTCTATCTGGCGTTGAAGTTCTTCCAAGTCTAGAGCTTTTAATTTCTCTTCCAAGATGGCTGATTGGAGGTCAGAGAGTCCTTGTCTTGGGGATCTACTTTGCGTACTGCGATGAGATCTTGACTTTGTATTGGAGGTGGCTCCAGAAAAATGGATTTAGGTGAACATCTTGATGGGGTTTGAGAAGATGGGTTATCTGCATGATGTTGTGTTGGAAGTAGGTTAGATGGTAGCTGGACTTCATAATCTGCCAGATGGGATGGAAGGTGTCTCTCTCTTGGAGAACAAGGTTGGACTGCAGGATCTGTTGTACTGAGAGGTTTAGTATTAATTTCTACTGTGTACTCATGTAAAGAAGGTATCCGGCTCGAAGGACCATCTCTACGAGCCCAGGGAGGCTCTTTAGGTTCAGGTGGAGCACTAGTAGAGGTGATTATGTTTCCGGTAAGAGAAACATTCAAGAGAAGGTTCCCAGTTTGAGGAGTTTAATTGGAATTATCTGTATATATACATATCATGCACTCAGGATATACGTGTGGTCTACAAGTAAATAAGAAAACAGAAACAAATTTGAGTACATCAATAACAATTAACCCAACAAAGTTGTGCAGATAATTATCACATATGTATTAACGATTGGTTGTAAACAATAGCAGATACATATAAACCTTCAGAATAACATTAACATCAGTAATATGCACAATTTCCAGTAATAAACTTCTAACTTGTTGTTAAATAGTACTGGCTGACATAAATAATGAATAAACATCAAATTATATGTTGTATTACAGTAACAAATGTAGCTATTTACGAATAGAGTAAGAGTGTCTAATCAGTCATGCGTTTCATATTTATGATCTAAACATGATCGTTTCATGGTTCAAAGACTACTTAAAAACATTATACAAAGGTAAAGAATGAAATACAACTTACTTGTAATCAATCCCTCACAGATAATATATACACAAATCCCTATTACAGTCCAGCCACTCAATTTCTTTTGCTTCTGTGTGAATTTGCATGTCTGGGCATGTTTGTGACTGGCGCAGAATCAAGTGGTATCATGTTACACTTGCTCGTGCATACAAATTAGGAGGCGTGGTTAGGGCTTTCGTACACTGTTCTTCTAATTTATTTCATACAGACTATTTACACTACCAAATTCTTAAGTATGTGCTGTCTTTGTTTATATCTCTTGGACTTGACAGGTAATGGACTATATTGAACGCAAATGGTGCAATAACCGGAGAAGAACCTCAGAATTTAATTGCACTTGACTCAGCCCATTAGCGATTTGCGTCCGCAAATTTGCCAAGCCCACTTGCGCCTAGACTTAGCTCATGCTTGCACGAAATTACCAAAACTTCATGGCCATGCCTATTGACTTTACACATTTGACATATCACATAGTGTGGTGGTCTTAAAATAGGGCCCGAAATATTACCCCACCACACACCCAAATTATTTAGGGGGCCTTAAAATAGTTATGTGCCTGAGGCTCAATATTTGGTGCTATGGCCATGCTTGAGTTTTTAAAGGGATAGTTTAAACAAAAATGATAATTCTGTTACCCTTATGTTGTTCCAAACCTGTGATTTTCTTTGTTTCATCCATGCAACACAAAAGGAGATATTAGGCAGAATGACAATTAAATAAAAAAGATGCAATGAAAGTGAGTGGTTAGAACATTCTGCCTAACATCTAATTTTGTGTTCCACAGAAGAAGAAAAAAAAAGTTAAAAGGGTTTGGAATAACATATGGGTGAGTAAATGATTAGCTATTCCTTAAAAGACTAGATACAATCAAAAATGGAGTTTGAGGCCTTTAGTTCATACCTGTTAGCTCTGAGGCCATCTATATACTAGTACAGCCCTAAAAGCTGACAAAATAAACAGATATATGCATTTAAAATGTATAGTCTTTCTCTTCTGGGAAAATAGACCAAAAATATTGATGACTAATCTTGTTTGAAGGGATGTATACACATTTTTGTCCAAAAACGTACTCTTACTCTAGCCATAGCAAGAAGCAAGCCATGGTTTTGCTGGGCCATGATGTAAACTCAAGCCTTAAAAAAATAAAAATAAATAAATATGCCCATCAATATGGCCTGCTTTAATTTCCTGTTTCAATACTTTTACAGCTTTCTTTTTTAAAAACAGTTTGTGCAGCTATTTAACAGCATTTCTGTGTACTTTTCAGTGTAATGAATGCAACTGCACAATTTAATAGCTAATGTGTCCCATCTTACGCACTCTAATCATAAATGCAAAAGCAGAAAACCTGCTTTTCCTTCACACCAAGTCGTTCAACTGATGAATTGGTATCATTCATTATGGAAGGCCAGGGCTGGTCCTGAGGCCATGACATTATTCCTCTGGGGCAAAACAGCAATCGCTGACAAATGCAATTTTTCTGGACCCCTGCCTGAGCAACAGAAGGCAGATAAGTGGCTGTTTGGTTATGTAAATGTTGTTCTGCTGTCCAAGAAGATATCGCTGGCTTTAACTGTACTTTATAATGCAAGAGTGCAAAAAGTGACATCAAAATTATATTAGGTGTGGCCTAAAATGCTCATGCTTTAAAAACTGCTCTATTGGAGGATGGTAATTTTTCATTAGTTTTAATTGCTTACTGTGCAGATACTTTGATTACAAACAGAAGAATGGGTCTTGATTTGTTAGTTGTTACAGGTTTTATAGAGTTTTAAAATAAAAGTTCTGTCATCATTTATTCACCCTCATGTTGTTAAAATGCCATATTACTTTCTTCTGTGGAACACAAAAAGAGAAGTTTTGAAGAATGTTCACACCACTTTTTTCCATACAACAACACCATATAGTGGCCAGGGACTGTCATTCTCCAAAAAGGACAAAAAGCACCATAAAAGTAGTCCACACCACTTGTGCGCTGCATTTAATAGGATCAAGGGGTTGTCAATAGCTTTGCATGAGGAAAAGGCTGAAATTTAAGTCATAATATGCTGAAAATCTTGATGTGTCATGCCAATACGTTAATAAAGCAAATTGCCATTGATTCTAGCATGTCTCGTAACTGATCAGAGTTAAGTTTTATGGGTTTGGAAAAACATGAGGGTAAGTAAACGATGACAAAATATTCATTTTTGGGTGAATTGTTCCTTTAACACAGTGTGATACAAAGACAAAAGCTAGAAAGAAAAAGTTCATACTTTCTCAAACTAAATGCTGAGGCTGAATGATGCAGAAAATATGCCTAGAGATATTGGAGTATTCAGCATTCTGAATGTTAGGCTATAGATAGCACTGTTTAACTCTCTGCCAGTGTGTCACAGACAGATTCTTTTTTTCTTTTTTTTTTTTTCTGCCACAAGATGTTTAGATGTGAAATTCCACTCAGACTCTAATGGCAATGCCCTGACTTAACAGCTGCTGCACTTTATGGATTTCCACATGGCTTTACACTTAGACCATCACTTTTACTCAGACCAAGTTGTGAATTGTATGCATCTGTTTGAGTGAGTGTGAGAATGTGTTCAAGCATTTACCTGGGAGACTGAAAAATGTATGTTTATTTTCTTCTTCCAAATACTTTTAAAATAAAATCCTAATCAATTATTCTGGGATTGCAGTATAGATTACGTCATTGGTTTATTCCAAAAATTATTTCATCTTGAGCAAATAATACCTTTCAATGAATAATGAATTACATGTTTGGACCAGTGCTGTTCTGATTCACAGAGCCTTCTAGGATATTACATGCTGTTCTTGTTAAGTTTTTATCTGCTGTTTAATAAGTAAGTTGTGAGGAAACACAACCTTTTGACAGCAAAGTACCTTGAGACAGGCAGATTAACTACTTGTAACATTGGGGTAGGATGAAGACAAGACGATGAGGATGTGAAGAACCCAAGTGCAGTTTATTTACGTAAGTGAAATCCAAAAACCGTAAATCCAAACCTGAACTAAACATAAATATGAACTTAACTTGATTAAAAAACAAAACATAAACATGAACTAGACTAGACTAGACTAGACTAGACTAGACTAGACTAGACTTGACTTGGTGGAACAATAACACGATGTACACAAACAATGTTACATTAACAATACCTGACAAAGGACCATGGGAAACATGAGGATATAAATACATGGACAAGGGTAACAAGACAACCAATGAACAGACAGAACTAAAAACAAGATAACAAGACTACTAAACTTAAACCAGTGACAAACTAGAACTGATAAAGAGATAACAAGACAATGAACCAATGAAAACAAGACACATAAACATGGAGGGGAACATGATATCACATGACCAGGAACACATGAGAAAACAGGAAATCACATGACATGAATCCACATGACCTGAACAGGAACTAAACTTTAAAATAAAAGACATGAAAACAAGAACAAAACACATAAACGTGACACTACTGTAAGTTGTTACAGTAACATGCAATGTTAATGCTTTAAAGGAAGTTGAATATCACTTGAGACATTTACAAGCACTGTGTTTTGAATTTATTGTGCCACCCAACAAATATTGCTACCAAATTTAACTTTTATCCAAAGTGACTTTCAAGGTATTCAAGGTATACATTTTTCCAGATTGTGTTTCCGCACAAAAGAGTCAAAACCATAACCTTAGCGATGTTAATATCATGCTCTACCTGTTGAGTTACAAGAACTTAGATTCCCTATCTGTCACTCACTCGATGTTGTGTCGATGTAGTGACACTAGAGGTCACTCTTGGGAGCCCCAAACACCTCTGATCTTTTTTTAAAAGGCCAATGAGAATTGGCGAGTGGAATTTGCATGCCACTCCCCCGGACATACGGGTATAAAGGAGCTGGTATGCAACCACTCATTCAGATTTTCTTTTCGGAGCCGAGCGGTTCTATTCATTGAGCTGAATTCATCCACCGAGTTCATTCACTTCTCTCTGCTGGATTTTACGGTGCATTTCAGCAGCTTCTCCCCCTCTGCATCTGTGGTTTGCAGAGAACGCCCCTGGGCACTTCGGCAAAACATATTAAAAGGGTATATTCTAATAGAGCATATTTTCTTTCTAAATGAGCGGCACACACGGAATGTCTTTTTAAAGACGCATCTTTTTAAAGATGCTTTTCCCCCCTGAACCCTCATGGCTCAACGATTGGTTCCTGGGCTCAATGATGGTGATGGGACTGTGTTCTCTGTCTTTTCTTCTGAAGTCCACCACAAGCTCCTTTGTCTTACTGATGTTTAGGGAGAGGTTGTGCTCCTGACACCAGTGTGTCAGAGTGTGCACCTCCTCTCTGTAGGCTGTTTCATCAGTGATCAGACCTACCACCATCATGTCATCAGCAAACTTGATGGCATTGGAGCTATGTGTTGCCACACAGTCATGTGTGTACAAGGAATACAAGAGTGGGCTGAGAACACAGCCCTGTGGGGCTCCAGTGTTGAGGGTCAGTGATGAGGAGATGTTGCTGCCTATTCTAACCACCTGGTGTCTGCTTGACAGGAAGTCCAGGATCCAGCTGCAGAGCGAGCTGTTTAAGCCCAGAGCCCGGAGTTTCTCATCTAGCTTGGAGGGCACTATGGTGTTGAATGCTGAGCTGTAGTCTACAAACAGCATTCTCACATAAGTGTTTGGGGCGGACAAGCACAGTTCCTTGATGCCCCCATTTCCCAGGTGGGCCTGTTTGGTGACACCGTTGAGGACTTTTCCCAGCAGTTTTCAGTGGTGAAAAAGCAGACAGAGGCCTTACAACATATCCTGCCCCAGTGTGGCTTAAAACACCGCACCTGGTCTGCTTGTCACCAAGGGCGTCATCCTGCAGCAGCAATAACACCGGCTCCGCCGCAGCCCGCTCCTGTGGCCTGGCTCTGGTGTGGAGCCCTCTGCAGGAAACAGATGCCACCCATCTCACGGCGGCCACTAAGAACCCGAGAAAGGCTTCGAAATGCCTCCGAGATGGGTGACCCAGGGGTGAGGAGAAGCACTTCTCTAGAGTTGGCGAACAGACCACTCCATCCCCCGTTGGAGGGCCGGGAGGAGAATCTTTTGTCGTTGCACGCCCCAGAGGCTGCGGTACCCAGAAGTTTGAAAAAGGAGTGGTTTTCTCATTTCCTGGGTCACAGGTCCGGTGCGCACACCCGTCGTCACGACCAGCATCCACCGTCCCACTTTTGCAGGTATGGCACTCCAGCGGCAGACCCCCCCCGCCCCTGTGCGCCCAGCTGTGGCACAAACATGCCCACACAGGGTTGGTTCCGGTGGACTACGGGGACGAAGTTCCTCCTCCCCCCCTTGGCCAATCTTATGGTGGGCAGCAGGAGCCAGGTAAGTGCTTCGATGTCCCTGGACTCAGCACGGCCATGGGGCTCAAATCCCCTCGACGTGGCACCTCAAGCTCCGCCCCGCCACGAGGCCCCGCCCGCCGGTACGTCCTACGTGATCATTCCCTTGGTACCCCTTGCCCTGGAGTTTGGGCACATGGCTCACGCTTTACAACCCGTAGCGAAGACTGTCGCGGACTGTCCAATTCTGCTATGTGATTCAGTTCGCCAGGCACCCGCCCAGGCTCAGCGGTGTCTGCTTCACCTTGGTGAAGGGCGAGAACGCTGCTACCTTGCATGCGGAGATTGCTACCCTTCTGCGCAATGGCACAATAGAGCCTGTCCCTCCAGCCAAGGAGAAGAAAGGGTTCTACAGCCCTTACTTCATCGTACCAAAGAAAGGCGGTGTGTTGCGGCCAATCCTGGACCTGCGAGTACTGAACCAGGCTTTGCACAGACTCCCGTTCAAGATGCTGATGCAAAAGCGCATTTTAGCAAGTGTCCGGTATCAAGATTGGTTCGCAGCGGTAGACCTAGAGGATGCGTACTTCCACATCTCGGTCTTACCTCAACACACACCCTTCCTGCGGTTTGCCTTCAAAGACCAGGCGTACCAGTGCAAGTTCCTCCCCTTCGGCCTGTCCCTGTCCCCTCGCCTCTTCACGAAGGTCGCAGAGGCAGCCCTTGCCCCGCTAAGGGAAGTGGGCATCCGCCTCCTCAACTGTCTCGACGATTGGCTGATCCTAGCTCACTCTCAAGAGTCACTGTGCGCACACAGGAACCGCGTACTTCCGCACCTCAGCCGACTGGGGCTTCAGGTCAACTGGGAAAAGAGCAAGCTCTCCCCGATTCAGAGCATCTCTTTTCTCGGTTTGGAATTGGACTCAGTCTCGATGACAGCGTGCCTCACGAGTAGGTCTCCAGGCAAGTCGTGGTTACAACAGATGCCTCCAAGACGGGTTGGGGCACTGTATGCAATGGGCACACAGCCGCTAGCTCTTGGACTGGCCCGCGGCTGCGTTGGCACATCAAATGCCTAGAGTTGTTGGCAGTACTCTTCGTCCAGCGGCGGTTTTGGCAGTTGATCAGGGCAAGCACGTGTTGGTCTGGACAGACAACACAGCGATGGTAGCATACATCAAATGCCAAGGCGGTCTACGCTCCCATTGCATGTCACAACTCGCCTGCCGTCTCCTCCTCTGGAGTCAGCAGCGCCTCAAGTCACTACGAGCCACTCACATCCTGGGCGACCTCAACACTGCAGCGGACACACTGTCACGTCAGGTTACCCTCAGGGAAGAGTGGAGACTCCACCCTCAGCTGGTCCAGCTGATTTGGAGTCGATTCGGTCGAGCACAGGTAGACCTGTTTGCTTCCCGGGAATCCTCCCACTGTCCGCTTTGGTATGCCCTGACCGAGGCACCTCTCAGTATAGACACATTGGCACACAGCTTGCCCCCTGGACTATGCAAGTATGCCTTTCCCCCAGTGAGCCTAATTGCACAGACCCTGTACAAGGTCAGGGAGGATGGGGAGCAGGTCATCCTAGCCCACCCAGACATGGTTCTTGGATCTCATGCTCCTCGCGACAGCCCCCCCAGCGAATTCCCCTGAGGAAGGACTTTCTTGACTGCGCTCACTTCCATCAAGAGGGTAGGGGACCTGCAGGCGTTCTCTGTCAGCGAATTGTGCCTGGAGTTCAGTCTGGGTTAATCTCACGTGATCCTGAGACCCTGACCAGGCTATGTGCCAAGGTTCCCACGACCCCTTTTAGGGATCAGGTGGTGAACCTGCAAGCGCTGCCCCAGGAGGAGGCCGACCCAACCTTGGCATTGCTGTGTCCGGTGTGAGCTTTACGCATCTATTTGGATCGCACACAGAGCTTTAGAAGCTCTGAGCAGCTCTTTGTTTGCTTTGGTGGACAGCGGAAAGGAAGAGCTGTCTCCAAACAGAGGATCACCCACATGGGTCATTGACACCATCACGATGGCATATCAGGCTCAGGACGTGCCACCCCCTGCGGGGTTACGAGCCCACTCTACCAGGAATGTGGCGGCCTCCTGGGCCCTGGCCAGTGGCACCTCTTTGGCAGACATCTGCAGAGCAGTGGGCTGGGCAGCACCCAACACCTTTGCGAGGTTCTACAATGTCCAGGTTAAGCCGGTCTCGTCCCGAGTAGTGGCAGGCACAAGCAGGTAAGTTCTGGGACAACTGGCCAGGTGTACCCCTTGCGCATAGCGCCTTTCCCCTCCCTTGAGGGGAAGACGTGCGGTCTTGACTCCCAGAAATGTTTGACTGTGATCCCTGGATGACTTTCCTCCTTAGCCCTGTGGCAGTCAAGTTTGTGGAGAAACTCGCTGCCGGCTCAGTAAGTGCGCTAATGAAGCCCTGTACTGAGGTAGGTGCTCTGCATGCAATGGTTCCCTGAAGGCAAGCCCATGTTATATTTTCCGCAAAATCATTTCCCTGTCGGTAAACTGCATCTTCCTTGGGCAGGGGCCCTTCTGCCCCCGGTCGGCATGCTTTGTAGAAACTCTTTCCCCTTTGGGTAGGACCTACCATGGGACCTCTCCACATGACATACTTCCGACAAGGCTCGGTAAAGACCATGTGACGTATTTCCACTCAAAATACCCCTCCCCCCCTTTTTTGGGTGGGGTGTGGTCTCCGTGGTGTCTTCCCCTTGGGAGTGACCCCCCAACGTAGACACTTAGGGCTCACAGTCAGTTAACAATTTCCACTCTTTTTGGGGAGAAAAGAGAAGGAAAAGAGGCCTCAGCAGGGCTAGCCTGTCCACCTGTTCGTTGGGCAGTCGACTTGTTTCTGAAAGACTGTTCGACACTCATAAAGAGCGTTGGGGGAGGTTATGTGACGGCCTGGTGCGCTGGCCACGAGGCACACAGCAGTCTGCCCGTCACACACCGTCACTTCACGTAACACCATTCAGTTAGTTGTGGTGTTTGTATAGGGACCCCTAGTGTCACTACATTGACACAACATCGAGTGAGTGACAGATAGGGAATGTCATGGTTACTTTAGTAACCTCCATTCCTTGATGGAGGGAACAAGACGTTGTGTCCCTCTTGCCACAACACTGAACTACCTGCTGAAATGGCCGGGACCTTATCTCGGCTCCTCAGCACAAAACCTGAATGAGTGGTAGCATACCAGCTCCTTTTATACCCGTATGTCCGGGGGAGTGGCATGCAAATTTCACTGTCCAATTCTCATTGGCCTTTTAAAAAAAAAGATCAGAGGTGTTTGGGGCTCCCAAGAGTGACCCCTAGTGTTACTACATCGACACAACATCTCATTCCCTCCATCAGGGAACGGAGGTTACGAAAGTAACCATGACTTTTGTTCACGAATGAAACCAATAATCAAAACTGTCTTTTTTAACATATCTTTAATCGTTCTCGTTCAGCTCCATACACTGCCTCATATTTCTCATTCACTGACAAGACTATAGCATGAGCCAATAGCATTCGAGTACAGGCTGTGAAGAAGCATATAATTGGTTACACCCCTGAACGTATGTACTGAAACGGTCGAGTTGTCATTTGAGTCTGAACGAGGTGAGACGTCTGGTTCATGAATGAACTGAATGTACTGCTATACTTGTTCACTCAGTAATCTCGTTCGTGAATGAGGATCTGCTGACTGATTGAATGAGTAGAGGCATGTCGTTCATTCAGTTTGCCATGTGAGTCAATCACCTCCAACAAGGAGAGAAAAGTGTGAAATGCACTAAGGCGGTTTATAGGTATGCACAAAACATAATCCCCAATTTATAGATCTGTAAAAATTACTGAAGACATACAATTAAAATGACAAGAAATGTGAATGGAAATGTTGTGCTTTGGTGCACAATATAAGATATTTAAGCTTTTCTTAAACTTTTTTCTATGTTTTGGTAAAAGTACAGCACAGCATTTAAAAAAATATATAAGAATAATAAAACCTGTTTTCATGTCATTTGTGGTGAAAACAGTTATAAGAAGTGTCTTTTTTACATTTGCAGACATGCAAATTCAATTAATGTTGCTCTGTCCTGCTTTTAAAGACTGACTAGAGAGCGAGCCAATAGCATTCGAGTGTGGGCTGTGAAGGAGAATATCATTGGTTTGACCCTGAATGTATAAACACTTCACTGAACTAGTCGGTCATTTGAGTCTGAACAAGACAAGACATCTAATTCATGAATCATGAATGAGGATCTGCTGCCTGGCTGAACGAGAGGAGGAGGCAAGTTATTTGTTAAGTTCTTCAATCTCATTCAACAAGAAAATGGGCTGGATTAATTATTAACCCTTTCATATGTACTGTCACACATATGTGATGGTTAATAACTGGGCCCCGCAGAGTCCTTCCTCAGGGGAATTCGCCAGGGGAGGCTGTCACGAGGAGTGTGAGGTCCGAGAACCACATCTGGGTGGGCCAGTAGGGTGCTACCAGGACGACCTCCTCCTCCCTGACCTTGCACAGGGTCTTTGCAAGTAGGCTCACTGGGGGAAACGCATATTTGCGAAGTCCAGGGGGCCAGCTGTGTGCCAGCGCATCTATACTGAGAGGTGCCTCTGTCAGGGTGTACCACAGCGGGCAGTGGGAGGATTCTTGGGAGGTGAACAGGTCTACCTGTGCCTGTCTGAATCGATTCCAGATCAGCTGGACCACCTGAGGGTGGAGCCTCCACTCTCCCCTGAGGGTAACCTGCCATGACAGTGCGTCTGCTGCAGTGTTGAGGTCGCCTGGGTTGTGAGTGGCTTGCAGTGACTTGAGGTGCTGCTGACTCCAGAGGAGGAGACGGCGGGCGAGTTGTGACATACAACACAGACCACCTTGACGGATGACATATGCTACCGTTGCCTTGTTATCTGACTGAACACATGCTTGCCCTGGATCAACGGCCGGAACCTCCGCAGGGCCAGCAGAATTGCCGGCGGCTGCGTGCCTGTTGCAAACAGTGCCCCAGCCCGTTTTGGAGGCATCTGTCGTAACCACGACGCACCTGGAGACCTGCTCTAGGGGCACGTCTGCCCATAGAAACGTGAGGCCGGTCCAAGGGCTGAAGAGGCGGTGACAGATCGGCGTGATGGCCACGCGATGTGTCCCGCGGCGCCATGCCCATCTCAGGACTCGAGTCTGAAGCCAGTGCTGAAGCGGTCTCATATGCATCAACCCGAGTGGTGTGGCCACCGCTGAGGATGCCATATGCCCCAGGTGCCTCTGAAAGAGTTTCAGTGGAACCGTTGTTTTCTGTTTGAACGCCTTCAAACAGGTCAGCACCGACTGTGCATGCTCGTTCGTGATGCACGCTGTCAACGAGACTGAGTCCAATTCCAAACCGAGAAAAGAGATGCTCTGAACTGGGAGGAGCTTGCTCTTTTCCCAGTTGGCCCGAAGCCCTAGTCAGCTGTGGTGCGAGAGCACCAGGTCCCTGTGTGCACACAACACAACCCGAGAGTGAGCTAGGATTAGCCAATCATCGAGAAATTTGAGGATAGTAATGCCCACTTCCCTTAGTGGGGCAAGGGCTGCCTCTGCGACATTCTTGAAGATGCGAGGGAACAAGGACAGACCGAAAGGGAGGACCTTGTACTGATACGCCCGACCCTCGAATGCAAACTGCAGGAAGGGTCTGTGTTGAGGTAGAATCGAGATGTGGAAGTACATGTCCTTCAGGTCTACCGCTGCGAACCAATCTTGATACCGGACGCTCGCTAGAGTGCGTCTTTGCATTAGTATCTAGAACGGGAGTCTGTGGAAAGCTTGGTTCAGTACTCACAGGTCCAAGATTGGCCGCAACCCACCGCCTTTTTTTGGTATAACGAAGTAGGGGATGTAAAACCCCTTTTCATCTCGGCCGGAGGGACAATTTCATCAGACGAACCGGCAGGTGGGGCAGAGCCTGAGGTGCCACACCGTGTCGTGGCCATGCTGAGTTCAGGGACATCGAAGTACTTTCCTGGCTCATTGTGACCACCCCCAGAACAGCCTGGGACGGGGGAGGAAGAGGCTTGTCCTCGTGACCTGTGGAGACTGTCACATCGGGGGCAGATTTGTGCCACAGCTGGGCACTCAGGGGTGGGGAGACCGCCGCTGGAGCGCAAAACCTTCCAAAATGGAGTGTTGGACTGTGGTCGTGATGACGGCCGTGCACACCGGGTATGTGACCCAGGGAACAAGGAAACCGCTCTTGCTGAACTCTTGGGTACCGCAGCCACTTGGGCATGCAGTGCAATTAAATGCAAAGGTAAAAAAAGATTCTCCTCCCCGCCCTCCACCGGGGGATGTAGTGGTCTGCTTACCAGCTCCAGAGCAGCGGGTTTCATCGTCCATGGGTCGCCCGTCTCAGGGGCGCTTCGAAGCCTTTCACGGGCTCTTGGTGGCCGCGAGATGGATGGCATCTGCTTCCTGCGGTGGGCTCCACGCCGGTGCCAGGCCGCAGGGGCGGGCTGCGGCGGAGGTGGTGCAGTCACTGCAGGGGGACGCCGTTGGCGACGAGCAGACGGAGTGCGGGATCTTGAGCCACACCGGGGCAGGATGTGCCGTATAACTTCCGTCTGCTGCTTCACTGCTGAGAACTGCTGGGCAAAGTCCTCGGTGTCACCGGACTGGCCAACTTGGGAAATGGGGGCAGCAAGGAACCGTGCCTTGTCTGCCTCTCCCATCTCGACCAGGTTGAGCCAAAGGTGGCGCTCCTGGACCACCAAGGTGGACATCGCCCGCCCGAGAGACCAAGCCGTGACCTTCGTCGCCCGGAGAGCGAGGTCGGTTGCCGAGCGCAGCTCCTGCATCAATCCTGGGGCGGAACTACCCTCGTGCAGTTCTTTTAGCGCCTTGGCTTGGTGGACTTGCAGGAGAGCCATGGTGTGCTGGGCGGAGGTGGCTTGTCCAGCGGCACCGTAGGCCTTGGCCGTCAGAAACGACGTAAACCTACAGACCTTGGACGGGAGCTTTGGGCGCCTGTGCCAGGTGGCGGCGCTCTGCGGGCATAGGTGCACCACGAGCGCCTTATCCACTGGGGGGATTGCCTAATAGCCCTTGGCCGCCCCACCATCGAGGGTAGTGAGAGCGGGGAAGCTAAAAGATCAGGACTGGGCAGTAAAAAGTGCCTCCCAAAACCTTGTCAGCTCTTTATGCACTTCCGGGAAGAAAGGAACGGGGGTGGGGCGTGGCTGTGAGCTGTGCTGCGAGCCCAGGAACCAATCATCAAGCCGCGAGGGTTCAGGGGAGAGCGGAGGGTTCCACTCTAGCCCAATGCTCGCAGCTGCCCGGGAAGGCATGTCATCATCTCCGCGTCAGCCTGTGACTGGGTGACTGCACCCGAAGGGAGGAGCCCAGCTGAGGCTTCCGCATCCGACTGGACGAGCCCGCTCTCTGATGCTGCGCTCGAGAGCTCATCACCTTCGTGGGCTCCAAAAAAGAGGTCGAACTCGCCATGAGATGAGCCGGCGGACTCATCTGGAAGCCCGATCGGGGCAGACGAGCGTGCTGGGGAATGGGAGGTCCGTGGGGGGATACCCAGCAGAGGTGGTCCCATTGGGGTCCCCAAATCGCCCCCAGTGCTAGCCGTGCTGGCCTCATACCCGTGGGTAGAAGGGCCGAGGCGGGGAGCCTCTGGGGTTGCTTGCTTTCTTACGAAGGTAAGCTGCGACCGCATCGTTGCCATGGACATGTTCTCGCAATGAGTACATGACCCATCCACGAACACTGTCTCCACGTGAGCAGTGCCCAGACACGAAAGACAGTGATCGTGACCGTCAGAAGGTGAGAGATAACGAGCACAACCAGGAATAACACATAAATGGAAAGGCATCTTTAAAAAGACGCATCTTTAAAAAGGCGTTCCGTGTGTGCCGCTTTTTTAGAGATATATACTCTTTTAGAGAAATATACTCTTTTAGAGAAATATTCTCTTTTATTTCTGCCGAAGCACCCAGGGGCATTCTCTGCAGTGCATCTGTGTAGAGGGGGGAGAAGCCGATGAAATGCGCTGTCAGATCCAGCAGAGGTGAATGAACAGTCGTGGGAATTCAGCTCAGTGAGTATATCCAGGGGAGTGGTATGCAAATACCACTAGCCAATTTTCATTGGCCTTTTATCAAAGACCAGAGGTGTCTCGGGCTCCCAAGAGTGACCCCTAGTGTCACTACATCGACACAACGTCGAGTGAGTGACAGATTTTGCCAATTCAGAAACGCAACTCCTCACATGCCCACAAAATGACGTTTCATCACACTTGTAGTAAAAACATTCAGTCAGTGAAACAAATAATTAATACATTGCAAAGAGGGTTGCAAATATCAGAAATATCCACAGATGCTAATGTTAATGAATGAATAGAATACAACAGGTGTATTGTTTTACTCACAGACTAAAAGCTGTTTATTTAGCATAGCACAGAGTTACAGATGTTATGAACAGATGTGGTTTACTTGTCGCATTTCTCTCGTGAAACATAAACCGAATATGAGAAACTGCTATACACAATTACTAAAAGCAAATTATCCCATTTAAAACAAGTCCAAAACCACTGTGAGACACTGTGTAGATTCTGAGATACTGTAATCTTCCAAAGCGCATTTGACATCTGAACTGCTGAAGGAAAGTCTGGCGGTTGCTCCCGGGTCCAAATGCCTGCAGCATCCAACCTCTGTAAGTGTGATTTATACAGAGATGCGACTTATATTGTGTTTTTTTTTGTTTTTTTTCTCTCAACAATGCGATTTTGACCCGGCGCGACTTTATTTCCGGAAAATACGGTAAATAAATACATAAATAAAAAATGTATTTGCTGTTTCATTGCAAGATTTAATTTGCAAGAACAAATCTACAAATTGGAAAAGACGTAAATTTGTTGTTTTTTTATTTCCCAATTAGCGCTCTTGTCATCTGTGACCTCATTTTACAGCGTGCCTATGTGACGTGTTTTTTTGCATTGCCAAATTTCAAACATTACAAATAAACATGCTACTAAGACAGACAGAAAACATTCTTCTTGAAGAGGAAAACTATCGACAATGGTTATGTGGGATAGTGGGATAGTGGTGTGCCGTGGGATTTTTTAATCGTAAAAAGTGTGCCGTGGCAGAAAAATGGTTGGGAAACACTGCCCTAAAGCACAAATTATGATTAAAACTTGCATAATATTAAGCGTACAATATAAAGATTATGCATAGTGGCAATCTAGTAGCTTCCAGCCATTTTTTTAATTATTACACTGATGTGGCCCACGGCACCTTTTTTTCTGCATTTGGCCCCCGACCGAAAAAGTTTGGACACCCCTGCTCTAGGTGGACCTCTTAACTGTTGCGCAGCATCTTTCACAGAAGCTCCACTGTAAATAAAGTCCTGTATTTAGAGCTGGAATGTCCCATAATTGGCAAGAATAAAGTTCTACTCACTACTAGAGAGGTCGTGAGCCCCTGCACATGTTAGGGCACCTACTGTACACACTAGAGGACACAAATTCATGAATTCATAGATTTCAACAGGTTTAGTGCATCGGAAGGACTGAGAGGGAGAACACAAGCAAAAGTGACCTTCTGTCATGCGACATAAAGTTGAGAACATTTCAACTTTTGCTGCAGCGCACTCTGACATAGGTGTCACCGGTCCTACTCGACCCGCTCGAGTGGGATTCAAACCGGCGAGAAAAGAAAAGCTATGTCTACCATTATGCTCACTCCCCTAAACCTCACTCCCATCTGGGTCATGGCACCAATGTCACTGGACCTACTTGACCCACCCCGAGCGGGATTCGAAACGACAATCTCTGGCATGGGATTTGGACGCGCTAACAAGGAGGCTAGAAAAGCCATGTCCTCTAGCCTCGGTCGCAAGTGCATCTCTTAAGGCCAGGAGAGTGAGGTTTACACACTGCACAGCTATCACATACCAGCTGGCTACCTTTACATAGGCATGTGTTGACCAATGAGAATCTTGGAAAGCTGCACTGTGAAATTGAAAAAACAAGGAGGACAGACATGTGGTGTTTTCATTCCCTGTGCTTTATTATGTTTCTCTGCCAGGCTACAAAGACAGTTATTGTAGAGGAAGAGCCTGGAGAAGTGTTTCATTGTTTACTGGCACATTGTCAAAAAGTGATATTTTAGATCACAATCCATCCGTGACTGGATTACCACTTGTTTTTACACTAAACCAGCTCTTCCCTTGGTTACACACTTTCCAAACGGACCTCACACATTCTCATGAGTCAAATGCTCTGTCAGAGCTTTCCCTAGTGTGTAGGCGCCCTAGTCAGTTTACCTGCTAATCGTACAGACAGTAAATTACTTTACAACCTGGCAAATTCTGGTGCAATCGCAAGAATTTTTGTGCTATTCTAGTTATGCCATCATTTACTGTTTTGATATCACCCATTTTATATGCAATTACCAGAAAAAAAAACAAAACGGTAACATTAAATTCTACCAGCATACCAATAATCAACATGATCTACCTAGCTAGGCTGTGTGTGAATGAATTAAAAACCCTGTAGAAATTGCAAACAGCATAGCTAGCTCGCTATAATGCACTGCAACCCTCCTGACACCTGTAGCTCTTGAGTGATCTTCTGTAAAATATAAACTCTGATGACCCTGTCATGGTAGTCATTACATGACACATTGTACAGGGCTCACTGTTTTGTTGACTCCTGATTGGTCAACTTCAGGTAGATTGTAAAATCGGCTCGTTCAACTGCACACACTTCACAAATTCAAGCCGACAGTGCACAAGTTTTTTCGTCATGTGTATAAATGATCGGTAGGTCATAAGTTGCTCGTAAGCCACTCGGCTCTGCTCACAGTACCTCTCACATGACGCAAACCAACGAGCTACACAAGCACCAACAATTTTCATGTAAATTCTCCCGACAGGAAAAAATCGATCAGGAGCTCGCATGCCTTCCAGAACGGGCACTGACATTAGCGATGCAATGTAATGTAATGTCATGACATGAATAGGTGCGTTGATTTTCTGGTCCCTAGATATGCCCATTTAATTTTCTGCCAGGCGTAAATTAAAAGTAACAGCACACCTCTTCTAAAAAAGCCAGGTATTTTTTAATGTCTGTAGCACAAACGGTACAGAACGAGACATACACTATAGTTTGGGTTAGGGGTTTGTTCAAAAATATAGCACTGCACTGCAATGCAAATATACAGTAAGTCATTGTCATTCTTCTCCTTTCTATGTAAATTGCACTTAATATAGATTTTGGCTTATTCAGAAATGTTGGTACTATCTGTCTGGTTTAATAGTAATTGCTCTATTACTGCGCACTGAAAGCAGGTGGTAAGCAAAATGTCGCTTTTTCTAGCAATCCTATGACAGACAGTGACACACACATCTCCGTAACTTGTAGGATAATTTGCCAAGTGACTTATGCAAGCACTGATTGCATCTGAGAGTGAAATACAAACACTTCATCAAACAGCTCTCCAACAAATACAGGGGTTGCATAGAGATGAGCAAACATATTTCTAGCTTAATCTACTCTGTGTAAAATCCAGTAAAACCTGTTCAGAGACGGAGACAGAAGCAAATGCTGTAATGCAATTTGAACTGCACTTCGCATATTGATGAGCAATGGACGTCAAAAAGGGAAAAATTTTGATAGATCTCTTAGCAATGTTCTCTGCAGGCATAGAGTCGAACCCCTGGGGAGCTGAAAATCTCATTTAGATAGATCTATCCTTTGCCCTTCAAATCTCTTTAAAATAATGTGTAATAAACATTGTAAGTTCCCTCTAATGTGACCAATGTAAGATTTAATTAGCTGTGAACAATAATGAGTGTTTGAATGTGTAACGAGGGACTGCTTGCAATTCTTCACAAACAAAATAAAAGCTGGAGTGCATGTAGTGCATTGTAGATTTCCATGGTTGTGTCTGTAGTGTTGTAGAGTTCAATCATTGCACTGTTGAATTGAGTGTGAAGTGTTCTTGAGCTAAAGCTTCTCTCTTGTGCAGCGCAATAATGTGGATTGCCTGTTTTTAGAGATGTATTGCCATTAACTACTGTCTATTTTGAAAAAGATTTGTGTGTGTGTGTGTGTGAATAATTTTATTTAGTTTTTTTTTTTTTGTTTTTTGCAAGAGTTCTGTGCAAAGATGCAGCATTTGTTGTAAGAGACTCCAGCCTGAAGCAAATGACAGGTACAGATGAAGGGCTGATTAAGTATACAGAAAACAAATACCAGCGATCCCTAGGAAAATATACTGTAGATAAACCATATATTTTCTTAATCGTCTATGTATACAGTCTAAATGGAGTTCTAAACTAAGGTTCGGGAGGAGCTTGCCAAGTTAGTCCTGTCCAATCCATTCTAAAACACTGTCTGACATTATCAGATCACAGGCATTTTTAAAAATAAATAAAATGTGCAACGTGTAAGCTTATCTTTTTATGTTTTGTATGGTATTTTTTCATAATCTTTTTCAGTATTACGAAGAGGGTTGTCATTGCTTTTCTCATCAGAATTATCGGAAAATGGGGCAGGCGCAGGCAGCACATTTTATGCCAAGGTTGTCCAGTGCTGCATTTGAGTGGGGCTATACAGTAGTTCAAATCAAGCCGACCACCAGTTTTTCAATGGGCCGTTCGACTTCGGAATGCGTCTGTTTTACCAGGCCATTGCACGTCAGTCAGAGTCAAGGGTGAATCACAGATCATCTTTACTTGAATTTTGTCTTTTACCTCAGTACGGGATTTCTGTAATAGGACACAATTCCAAGCAGATGTCCTTTGAAAATCGAAAATATTACGAGTCAAAACAAATTCTCGCTGTCATTAAAAGTAGGCTACGTTCCCTTTGTATGATGCCACAGTAAAGTCTTCCAAAAGCATATCTAAATATTTACTTTTTACAGCTTATTTAAAACATTTAAAAAAAATTACATAAAATTAACATAGCCTAATATCAGCTGCATAAAATTACTTCTGATTTGAGTGCTGCGAGTGGGCTTGGGGGCATCATAGGTGGGCTTACTCAGACTATTAATTTAATGTTTTTAACTGCCGCAACATGGCATAATTGTTAAGATAATAAGGCCCAATATAACTATATTTTACACTTATTCCCCACATTAAAAATATATTCAAATAAATAAACTTGATAAACATTGTATATAATCACAACATTGAAGTGGGCCCTGACAACCTTATTCTTGGTATACAACCTCCATTACCAAGGAACAAAATAAAGCAATACACTTTCAGAGTAATTAGAATTACAGCATTAAAGCAAATTACAAAGACAAATCAGAGTCCCCATGAATGCAAGGATGGAGTGGGGAGAAATAATATCAAGGAGGAAAATAAGGATGGATTGAAAGGAAATATATTAGATGGAGAGATCAATAACATAACATTTCACACAGATGGGAACTGCTTGAAAAAGTAATTATATAATATTAAATGATGACAATTCTTTCTGTTTGACAGAAATGTAATAAGCAATTATACCATCTAACCTAACCCTAAGATGTACTGTATATGAAAGAGATGTAAGACGTGAGGAGACAGACAGCATCTCTCAGCGACACCGGAATAACAACAGGGAAAACAGAAGCATGCGTTCTGCAAAACACTGTATCCAGCCATGGTCGCGAATGGTACCATCAGCTAATACTGGCTGGGATGGTTCTATATAATAGAGGCCTGCATTCCTGTGGGACCTGGCGCAACAGAGTGCAGTGTGGGACAAGTTATGATTGCTGAGTGCAGGTATGGGTGGGATGATGTATGCGCAGGAGCGGGAGAAAGAAATGACTCGTGGAACTCCTGCAAAATATAAATATCTAGGTAGAGCCGAGGTGGGCGGGGCCGGGCTGGAATGAGACACACCCGGTCCCCAATCAGCCTGATGGGGCGCGTGAGGGATAAAGGCGGCCGGGGACGACAGTTCGAGAGAGAGAATTGCAGACAGCTGTACTGTGTGGTTTTCGTTGTGTGTTTTGGTTGTGTTTTTTGGTTAATAAATTGTTATTTAAGTTGTCAAGCCGGTTCTCGCCTCCTCCTTTCCACTAAACCCCCTTACAATCTAAAAAAATAAAATAGAAGTTCCTCAGATTTATTTTATGTATTTAAGGTACAGAATGTCTTTCATGTTATTTGTCTGTTACGCAAGAGCAACAAAATTTTTTTATGATTTACAGGCACAGAGTTGGTGGCTATTTCATTAAAATTCTTCCTTGTGCTCCATGCGTCAGAAAGTACCTTAGTGCTATGGATGTTAACGCTTTATTAAAGAAAGGTACAAATAAAACTTTGAAACCAACTAAAGGTCAGTCAGATATTTGGCAATGTTAGTGTGTTAAAAAAAAAAAAAAAATTATCTTTCTTTCCAATTTTTATTAAAAGAAATCTGGGTGGGAATTGTAAAAATATAGCCTATGATACCGGAGTGGGACAGAATCTTGTGCAGAATTCAGCACAGACCTCTACTTTACAATTTAGGTCCAGTATTTCACAAATACCTGCAGTGCTATTTGGGGGATCTGATGTAGAGGGAGAGGGAGATATCTGATAAAAGGAAGCCTGAGGTACATTAACAGCAGCCACATGGTCACTACTAGAGACATCACCAAGCTTTTTATGGGCAAAAAAAACAATGCATTGCACAAAAATATCTCTTATAACCACTCACCCACATGGCATCTCTGACTCTCTGAGTTGCAGCAGCCGCTTCTTGAGTGTGTCGTTGCCTTCGGCCAATGATAATAACAGAAAAACACTACGCATTTCTGGTGTTGATTTGTGATTGGTAGGGGGGTCTACAGCCCACCCTCAATGAGAAAATAAGGAACACCTGGAACTAATAAACACAAGAACCAATGAATAAAGACAAGGAAAATAACTAAAAAAACCCATAAGCAAATGAAAGACAAGTGAGAATAAACATATATAGCGACCCCTAGTGGTCGCCAGGGTAGCCCTTACAGAACCCCCCCCACCCCCCCATGATCCTAAACATATACACTCAAAAAAATAGGTCAAAATAGGAGCAGGACACCAAGGGGGCTTGGACAGTGCAAGGGATCCAGATGGATCTGGAGACCATGGGGGCTCAGGACGCTGGAGACCATGGGGGATCAGGGCAGCCAAGAGACGAGGGTCGGCCAAGTGGATGGTCACAAGACCAGGGCAGACCAGGCTGATGGAGAGGAGGCCAGGGTGGACCAGGTGGACGGCCAGGAGACCAGGGCAAACGAGGGGGATGACCAGGAGACCAGGGGGACCAGGCAAATGGCCAGGATACCAGGGTGGAACAGGTGGATGGCCAGGTGACCAGGGTGGACCAGGTGGATGGCCAGGAGACCAGGGTGAACCAGGCGGAAGCCAGGAGACCAGGGTGGTCCAGGCGGACGGCCAGGAGACCAAGGCGGTCCAGGCGGATGGCCAGGAGACCATGGCAGACCAGGCAAGGCAGAAGGTGACCACTGGGAACCCGGTGGATGGCCATGAGAGGCTGGCAGGGCCCAGGCAACAGGGGACTCAGAGAGCTCAGAGGTTAGAGCAGCTGGGTACTCAGAGGGCTCAGAGGTCAAGACAGCTGGGAACTCAAAGAACTCAGAGGTCAGAGCAGCTGGGTACTAAGAGGGAAGCGCACTTGGAGGCTCTGGAGGCAAAGCTGCTGGAGCTGGGGATTCAGAGGGCAAGGCAGAGAGGGACTCAAAAGTCAAGGCACTAGGAGACTCAGAGAGCATGGCACTAGGGGCTTCAATAGTCAAGGCACTAGGGGACTCAGAGAGCAAGGCACAAGGGGACTCAGAGAGCAAGGCACTAGGGGACTCAGAGCAAGGCACTAGGGGACTCAAGAGGCACTAGGGGACTCAGGGAGCATGGCACTAGGGGCTTCAATAGCCAAGGCACTAGGGGACTCAGAGAGCAAGGCACAAGGGGACTCAGAGAGCAAGGCACTAGGGGACTCAAGAGTCAAGGCACCTGGGGACTCAAGAGTCAAGGCACCTGGGGAATCAGAGAGCATGGCACTAGGGGAATCTGAGAGCATGGCACTTGGAGGATCTAGGGGTGGAGCCACTGGAGACTCTGGGGGCAGAACCACCAGAGACTCAGGGGGCAGAGACCCAGAGGGTGAGGCCGCAGGAGGCAGAAACCCAGAGGTCAGAGCAGCTGAGGACTCAGAGGGCAAGGCATTTGGAGGCTCTGAGGAAGAGCCACTGGAAACTATGGGGTGGAGCCGTTGACATTCTGGGGTGGAGCTGTCGGACACTCAGGGGCAGAACCAGTGGAGACTTAGGGAGCAGAGACCCGGAGAATGAGGCCGCAGGAGGCAGAGACCTGGAGGGTGAGGCTGCAGGAGTCATGGACGCTGGCTCGTGGTCAGTGGCAGATGTGGACACTGGCTCGTGGTAAGTGGCAGACGTGGACACTGGTTCGTGGTCCGTGGCAGGTGTGGACGCTGGCTCATGGTCTGTGGCAGGTGTGGACACTGGGATAATGATAAGAGAAACTGCCGATGTAGAAGGTGTGGTCAGCTGGACCACCGAGGCAGGGACCACCGAGGTTGAGACCAATGAAGCTGGGACCACCAAAGTTGAAAACACCGGGACCACCAAAGCTGGGACAATTGAGGTTGAGACCACCGGGACCACTGGAGCTGGGACCACTGAGGTTAAGACCACCAGAGCTAGGACCTCCGAGGTTGAGACCACCGGAGCTGGGACCAGCGAGGTTGAGACCACTGGGACAGGGACCACTGAGATTGAGACTACTGGGACCACAGGAGCTGGGACCACCGAGGCAGAGACCACTGAGGTAGGGACCACCGAGGTTGTGCTGGGTGTCACAGTAGGAGTACTGCTATACCCCACAGTGTAGGAGGAGTGTGAGCCTCAAGTTGTAATCAATAAATTCCTCCAAAGAGAGCTCACACCTACATCATGGCAGACAGGATTTTATTGGTTCATTGAGCCTAAACCTGTATATCCTTTAGCTCAATGTCTCACCAATTTAGCACATGGGTGAGATCACAGAACTGTTCAGTGTACTGCTCGATGGTTCTTTTTCCTTGTCTCAGAGACAACAGTTCCATAGCCGATAGATCCATTGTGAAGGTCAGGTCTTCTGTAATTTTTGCCAATAGATGAGACAACAGAAGGGGGACCTAAGTGCAGGCTTTCAATTTAAACTCAGAAAATAAACACAAGAAACTAGAAACATGAGAACAGAACAAACCACTACAGCCATGAATGGATAAGAACTAATGAGAAAACAAGGAACACCTAGAACTAATAAATCAAGAACCAATGAAAAAAGACAAGGAAAAGAACTACAAATTCCATAAGCAAACGAAAGACAAGTGAACAATAAACATACATATTGACCCCTAGTGGTTGCAGGGTAACATTTACAATTTGCAACACACAGCTCGTTCCCAGATTGCTTTTAACAATACACAAATCGAAAAAAAATTAATATTTTATTTAAAACCGTGTTTCTCAAATGTTTGATTGGGTGGGCAAGACTCACATTTGGGTGGTTTATAATGGGCAGTTTATAATGAGTCTGTTCATAAATTCAGTTCATTAATTGGCCAGTTGGAGTCAATTCACACACACCAGTAAATGAGTGCACACGCACAGTCATGAGTGTGTGGACAGTGTGCACATATTTACGGCAAGTTAATTTTTTTTATAAATCCAGATGTGTGTGTGGGAAATTGTCCATTTTGTGGGTTCTCAAAGTTTACACATCAGGCCACTGGTCAAATTCACACAAAAAATAGTTCAGATAATCTTCAGACTGAGGGGCTTAAAAATGACTGAACAGAATTTGATTTATGCTACCGTTTGGATGTTAAACCAATGTAAATTTAATGATGGTAACCTAATACAGGAAGGGAGGCTATACTGTCTTTGCAATGCTTTGATCTATTGAAACAAAACTTGGTATACTTCATTAGGAGCATGATCTGAGGGTAGTCATGCCAAGTTTGATGACAGCACCACCTACTTGAAACCTTATTTATGCTACCTTTTGATACTTTGGGTCACGTGGAGTCTAACGATACCAATGTTTCCAAGGCTAGCCCCATTATGTCCACCATTTTGAAATTTAACAAAAAACATTGCATCTTTTCAATACTTTGTGGCATCGAAAGAGGACTTGGGAAGCATTATAAACAACATGTCCTGAGGATACCTGAAAAGTCCAGAGTCAGCACCGCATAGTGGTCAAAATGCTTAAGTCAATTTTAATAAAAATTTGTATGTATCATTGCTTCTTTATGGGCACTAAAAACCTATGCATTGCACAAAAATATATCTTATAACCATTATCGCTCGTGTGACATCTCTGACTCTCTGGTTTGCAGCAGCCGCTTCTTGAGTGTGTCTGTGATTTGTGTGTAGCTTGCTAGCCTGCTTAGCATTGCTTATTCCTCAATGTTCATCATTTTACTTTGTTTTACATCATACATCGTTCAGCTTTGCCATTTTACCACGTGCTTCGTGCTGTTAACCATAACAACAACAACAACAAACAATTGTGGTAAGTCATGGCATCCACTCATGTTGTTTCTTCCTACATTGCATGCCACATGTTTACTATAGCTTCTTCTGTCAGCAGTGAGGGCTTTACATGTGATAAATGTAAGGAATTAGTCAGGCTGATGGAGAAGGTTAATGAGTTAGAGACACAAAACCGAATGCTAGTGGAGGTCAGTGAGAAAGAGAAGCCGGTAGATATTGTTTCGGATGCGGGTAGAACAGCGAGCAACACGGCATACTCGCTCAGCAAAGCGACACCACTCTCCCATTCCTGTTAGGGTTTCCAATTGATTCTCCCCACTCAGTGATGCACCCACTGAGAAACATGTTGAAAGCGCCTTTGTTATAGGAGATTCTATTGTAAGGAACGTGGAAATAGAGACTCCAGCCACTATTGTTAAATGTATTTAGGGGGCTTGGGCATCTGACATCAGATCAAATTTACAAGTGCTGGCTAATGCTAAACGTAAATTTTCTAAAACTGTTATTCATGTTGGCACTAGCGATGTCCGGCTTCGCCAGTTGGACATCACTAGAAATAATGTTAAAGAGGTGGGTGAACTTACAAAAAGGATGTCAGACACTATAATATGCTCTGCCCCCCTCCCTGCTCATTGTGTTGACAAGGTTTATAGTAAATTAGTGCACTGAATGGCTGGATGTCTGAGTGGTGTCCAGAGAATAGCATAGGATTTATAGACAATTGGAAGAGTTTTGGGGGTAAACCTGACCTGATAAAGAGAGACGGACTCCATCCCTCCTGGGAAAGTGCCACTCTTCTCTCTATTAATTTGGATCATAGTCTTAATAGTGATAGCATTTGACTAAGTTGGGCCCAGGTCAGGAAGCAGACAAACTGGCTAATCCAAACGTCTGCTAGATGCCTTGAGACGTTACACAGGTCACATAAACTACAACACATAAAGACTGTATCACCTAGATATCACATGGAGATGTGTCTGTTTCCCGAACTACCAAACACATACCCCTCACTTTTAGAAAAAATTTGATTAAGTTAAAACTTGAAAATAACAAAAGAATTTAAGATAAACATCACATAATGGTAGGGCTACTAAATATTAGATCTCTTTCAACCAATGCACTAATTGTAATTGAAATTATTACAGATCATAGTTTGGATGCGCTCTGTTTGACTGAAACCTGGCTTAAACTGGATGATTATATTAGTTTAAATGAATCTACTCCCCCAGGTTATTGTTACAAAAAGGATGTCAGACACTGACACAGAGGAGGTGTTGCTGCAATTTACAGTGAAGTTTTTGGTGTTACTCAGAGAACAGGATATAAGTTTAAGTCTTTTGAACTAATAATCCTTAACATGACACCGTCAGGTATAAACAAAAAATCTTTGTCATCTTTTTCCCTTACTTACTACAGTATATAGATCACCCGGGCCGTATTCTGATTTCTTTGGTGACTTCTCAAATTTTCTATTAGATCTAGTAATTACTGTGGATAGAGCTTTAATTGTTGGTGACCTCAACATTCACATAGATAATGAAAATTACACATTGGGATTAGCATTTATCGATATTCTCAACTCTCTTGGAGTCAGACAAAATGTGACAGGACCAACTCATCGCCATAATCATATGCTCGATTTAATTCTGTCATATGGAGTTGATGTTGATTCTATAGAAATTCTGCTGCAGAGCAGTGACATCTCAGATCATTACCTCATCACTTGTATGCTGCAATCAGCTTATGTTACTCAATCTACACCACTCTATTACTCAGGTCAGTGGTGTAGTCGGGGGCATACGCAAGTATACGTCGTATGCGTACTTTTTTCCCAGGGCTGTTTGGGTATAACGACTTCTAAGGATCAATATTTGCATATACCCTCGGTATACCCATTGTTTTGCTGCATCAGAAGTCCATAATCTACTGTATTTTAACTGTATTCAATACTGTTTTGTGAAACTGGTGATTCTTTGTTGTAATTGGTGCATTATATGGTGCGAAATTTAAAATTCCCTGCGCCTGACAACCATTGTCACTGCCGTCAGTGAGTGGACAGAGAGAGAGAAAGAGAGAGAGAGAGAGAGAGAGAGAGAGACAGAGAGAAAGAGAGAGACATAGATAGATATTTATGGAGAGAGAGACACCCTCACACTGAAGTAGTATTTTGTACAGTTAATTAGCTAAATAAATGTTGCCAAACATCCTGTAAATTAAGGAATCATCATGTAATTGATAGAAAAAACTGTGTTCCATATAAAATCCATAAGCGACACACCCAAACTGCTGAGAATGTTTCACAAATCGAGAGAAATGAACACACTTTTCGCATGAGATGTGTGAGATATCAGCTGTTTCTTTACACGGACACCACACTTGAAAGAAGCGGCTGGGGAAAATAAATAACAATCAGCACACGTCTTCTGTCAAGTTTTCTGTCAGAAGCAGGAGAATTTTGTCAAACATATAGCATTCGAGTGCATGTTAGTTGTTTTCCACCACTGGGATTGTAAGGGGGGGGGGGGGGGCACTTTTCATTTAAAACATTTAGTAATTTTCTTTCATTTCCTTTGTACTGCCAGAAAACGACACTAATCCAGAGAGAAATATACTATTTTCATGTTAAACCTTTTCTCTCCCTTTCTCTCGTCTTCTTGATCGTTTTATTAAAGCATTTTTCATTTTAAGTTTAGTAGGGGATGTTTTTTTAAAAAGAATAAGACTATTTATAATGTTAAACATTTATGTGGGATTAAAAGCTAAATTTTAAATAACTGAAATCCTTTTCAACCATTGCACTGTGTCATTTCCTCATGTACCCAAAACTTCACGTCATAAATATTTGACAAAAATAAATGCTAAATCATTGGATTTCTATTTTTCCCCTATACAGTTAAGAGTTTAGTGTTACATTCTCTCACAAAAATGTATTAGTTTGTGGTTAATGTGTAATTTTTACACTGATAGTGGAGGTTTCTTATGTATCCCTTGACTTATTGTCCACCCTGTTATGTCATGATACTTTGAACTTTCATTGAAGATATATGTTGTGAAATGACATCACACACTGGAGGTGGACATCAGCCATTCTGCAAAATATTTGTTATTTGAAGTTTGCAACTTCTTTGTTTTATTTATGTTGTCCTTTATTTTGTGGTGTTAGTCATATGTTGTCAAGCATAACATTGGAAAGATATGTGGGGAAAGGAATGTAATTTTAAAACTTCAATATACAGTATTTATGCTAACAGAAATAAAATCATCAATATTAGTTTACAAATATGTTTGCTAGATATCAATCACAGACCATGTAGTGGCTAATTTATCCACTGAATGTCCATCCTGTTATTTCCACCCTGATGCTGCCCATTTAACTGGATGTACATCTGAATTTTTAAGTCATTTCGCTTGACCAGTATGACTAATACAATCTTTAACATGCCCCTGTAATGATGAGACATTAAGATACTTGTAAAATAATGTTTTATTTTTCAAAGCCGGAATATCACCGAATTGTAGGAATGACCTATATACGATATATACAGAGTTGCAGTTTCACTCTATACACAGATTACGCAGCATATAAAAGGCCAATACAGTGCTGCTTCGACACCATAGATCACAACATTCTCTTGAATAGGCTTGAAAATTATGTTGGCATTTGTGGACTTGCATTAGCATGGTTTAGGTCCTATTTAGCAGACCACTACCACTTTGTCTGTGTAAACGAGGAATTGTCAAATCAAACAAAAGTTAAGTATGGAGTGCCACAGGATCAGTTTTAGGGCCTCTGCTTTTCTCCTTATATACTGTATGCTTCCCCTAGGAGATATTATCAGGAATCATGAAATATGATTCCACTGTTATGCAGATGATACCCAACTTTATATTTCTTCGAAACCCGACAAAATGTCACAATTCTCCAAATTAGCAGAGTGTATCAATGAAATCAAAGATTGGATGGCCAGAAATTTCTTTCTACTCAATTCCGACAAACAGAGGTACTAATTATTGGACCAAAAACCTCTAAATATAAGCAACTAAAATATCATTTAACTCTCGATGGAAGTGCAGTTACATCGTCTCCTACAGCAAAGAACAGGTGTTACATTTGATACCAATCTGTCTTTTGAAAATCAAATTTCCAATGTTTGTAGAACAGCATTCTTCCACCTCAGAATTATTGCTAAGTTACGACACATGCTCTCTGTTGCCAATGCCGTAAAACTAATTAATGCGTTCATGACTTCAAGACTAAATTATTGCAATGCATTACTGGGAGGATGTCCAGCAAGTCCAATAAATAAACTTCAATTGGTTCAAAATGCAGTAGCCAGAGTGCTGACTAGAACTAAGGAATATGATCATATTAGCCCCATTGTATCACCGTTACATTGGCTACCTGTTTAATTTCGTATTAATTTTAAAATTCTGTTAACTACGTATAAAGCTTTGAATGGTCTAGCTCTGCAGTACTTAAGTGACCTTCTACCACGCTATATTCCATCACGTTCATTACAATCGCAAAATACTGGCCTGTTAATAGTTCCTAGAATATCAAAATCCACAAAAGGAGGTAGGTCCTTTTCGTATTTGGCTCCTAAATTATGGAATAGTCTCCCTAACACTGTTCGGGCCGCAGACACACTCACTCAGTTTAAGTCTAGACTAAAGACTCATCTATTTTGCCAGGCATACACATAATTTATCCATCAGCTCACAATTAGGCTGCTTTAGTTAGGTCTGCCAGAACCAGAAACATTTATCATGATCTTTAACTAAAATTGAATAGCATCTACACTAATATTATTCTATTTGTTTCCTTGTCTCAAGGTAAGAGCTCCGTTCCTGCTTGGTGTCGGACTTCACTGATATGTGTCTCTAAGTGATGAAGACTAAATGAAGCCGGTGCCAGCCAGACATCACTTCAGTCTATTATGATGAAATCCAGAGGATGAACTGATGCCAACTCCAACCATAAGACATGGGATACTTCATATGCCACTGCCTGAACCTTGGACTTAGTATAGACCTCACTGAAATGACCTACCGGTTGAACTGTGATGCACCTCACTGATCTCTGCCTGCATCACCTTGGTCTAATGATGGACTACACTCTTAAAATGAAATACGTAGACTAACAATTAATTGCCAACAAAATACTTCATCAGCCAACTAACAAAGGACAATGCATCTATGTGAACTTCTGCAGTTAATCCAGGATGAACTTCAAAGACATTAGTCATTAATCTTACAGTTCATACAAAATCTTTGTTTAAATACTGGCCCTTAACACTTACTTAGTTTACTAATATTAAACCATGACTTGCACTGCACATAAATAACTAATATTGGCATTATATTCATGCTGTTTAGCCAGAGGGGAACTGGCCCCCACAATGAGCCTGGTTTCTCCCAAGGTTATTTTTCTCCATTAACCAACATCTTATGGAGTTTTGCCATAGTCGCCTTTGGCTTGCTCACTGGGGTTCTAAATACAATTATTATTTAATTATTTATTTTATACACAATTTACAGTCATATTTAATCAAACTACACAATGATGACTCTAAGACTTTATATGTAGATATTACAGTTTCATTTTCTGTTAATGCATGATTTTCAAAGCTAGAGCCCTATTGCACTAAGCAATCCCTTCACACTTCAGTCATTTGCCTTCAGCTCTTTTATGGAGTCATAAAAGAAATCCATCATTCCCTCTTTTCCCCACTGAGTTAATAAATCTATGATCCAAATTTCACTCAAGTGGAAGACGAGCCATGAATATTTGAGAACCAGGTGAATACCGTAAGCTGCAGACATTTCAGTGACAGAGATAGGAAAAGCTTCTTCAATATTTCCTCACACAACTGCTATCTTCTGGCAAGTGGCATGGCTGTACCACCTTGGATTGAGCAGCATCAAATCCTACATACTCTGTCTTACAAAGCAGTTTAACTGAGTCAGAACTAAGCTGACATTTTGAGATGTAAGCACAAAAATATGTTTAGCCGAATGTGTGCTGTAACTTCACTGGGATTCCAATTCAGCTTTATGGCAACAACCAAGTCCAAGTAAGGGGTAGATGAGGAATTCGTTTTTAGTTTGGAAAGCACATAGTGAAAAACATTTATTAAAGCTGAAACGGCATACAAATTAATTTAAGCCAACTGTGGTGTTGACTGCACATGTATTTGACTGCTTCTTGTTGGAAAAAGCAGGTATAAGACTGATTGCTGTACCACAGTATTACCCGGCCAATGCTTTAAATGGCATCCCAACACAAATTATTTCAATCTTATCAATACATTTCCACGGAATGAGCCTATGGAAAATACAGTGTGTCCCTTGGGTTTCCCAAACCCATTTCCATGACTTATTTCAAACCACTGGGAAAAATAAAATCTTATGCCATTGAAGTGATGTCTAATTACAGTCCCAGAGGATAGTCTTTTGTTTAGCCCTGGTCACACCTGGCTTTGAGCAGGCAAAATTATTCCGGACATTGCAATGGACTCAATGGATGATGGCACATCATCATAACTTTTCATTATAATAAGTAATAAATAACAAAAATATTACATTAAAAATGTTAGAATTTACGGTCTTCTCACTTTTAAGCAACAATTAAAACACACAGCTTTGGAAGCCAAGCGATCAGTGTGTGATGTTTCAATCTATATTAGTCACACATCTTCTCATCATCCCGATTCGCAGGTCAGAGTTCACCAAACTTGAATTTTCCACCTTGTGTTTCTGGTCTCCCATGTTCGTATGGGTTTGGACGGAAGTGAATAGAGCGCGAAGTGTAGTGTGACAGCCCCTTTACATTGGACAGATAGATTATGGTAAAGGATATTAATTCTGTATTACTGAGGCAAACATGACTAAATTCTACTTTCCTCGACTACAGGGCAGGTAAAGTAATATATTTCTGAAGATAAATTCTGTCCTTGAGGGTTGTAAATAAGGTTCTGTTACGAGCAATCAGCTAAAGCTAAATACTTGACATTAGTGGCTTTGGTCCAAACAGCAGATCCTTAAAAAGTTCCTTGACACTAGGGAGTACATCGGCATTAGATAAAAGCATTTGGCATTTAATTAAATAAGAGTCCTCTCCTCCAGAGTCAATGGGAATGCTTACCTAGGCTTGTGGGGTTTTTTTTAAAATACTGGCACTCTGTTGAGGTCACTTGTTAAAAACCCATAAAAAACTTTTCCACAATAACTATAGTTTCCACCAAAATACCTTAGTTAGTACGGTCACTGTTACTACTGTATACACATAGATTTTTACATTTTCTTAAAACTTATTCATTTATTTTTTGCCAAATAAATACTCTTTACTCTGATACAGACCCTCTCACTGTTGTTACCCTTATAAAAAAAAAAAAGTTTGTTTCATTATTTGCTAAAAGAGAGTAGAGTGGAACAGCATATAACAGCACACAGTGTGTTTGACTGTTGGCAGCACAAGCTCAGACACGCAAGCACATGAGCTCTGCATCTGACCAGTGAAGCATGTTTTAATGAAGGACTATAGAGAATTTAAATGAACCGTATTAAAGGACGATTTAAGTTGCATGCAGAACGCCCTCTGCATCATTTCATGTCTTCTTATTTCTTGCTGAATATTGAGTTAAACGATGCTGTTCACCACTGTATTTTCCGATTTAATTACATGGATGTGTTTACATTAATTTACATAGTAGTGTATCTGTTCAAATGCGGTTTAATGCTTTTTTCTTTTCTTTTTTAAGATAAAACTTCATTGTAGTTAGGCCTTATTATTAATATCTTGTGGTGTAGTTAGCTTTTTAAAAGGGCAGCTTCAACTCAAAAATGCTTAGGGACAGAATAAGTAAATGTGTTAAAATTACACAGTAAAATTAATGATGCTGTTGTTTGAATGAATAATATGCTATTTATGTTCAGTTCCATGAACAATAGCTTAGTTTCTTATAGCTTATTGTACTCAGCAGTCACTTGCATACAATACTCCATTCCCTGTCTAAGACTCAATTACAGTATGTGGCTTTAAATGTATCAACATGAATGGGTCACATTTTATAAGATGAATGCATTTGAATTTGCAGTATTTAGTTTTGCTTTTTGACATTGAAGTAGTTTTAAAACCAGGTTCTTTTTTACTTTCACCTAAGTAGTATTTTAATGGATGACTTTTACTTAATTAATAAATTGGTGAGTTATCTGAACTTTCACTTAAGCATGAAAATGTAGTACTTTTTCCACCAACGCTATTCTCAGCAGACTGCAGATTTATGCCTAAGAAAAAAAACAATTATATTGATTTCTTTAATTGTTTTCTCTTTGAAACATTTTTCAAATTGTTTCTCTTTCTTTGAAGGGTCACTTGCTTTTGTAATGTATATAGTATCACCTTTTAATGTAATGTGTAATTGGTAAAAAACAAACAAAAAAACAAAACAAACATATATATATATATATATATATATATATATATATATATATATATATATATATATATATATATATTCAGTTTGTACTGAATAGTTTTCTCTTGGGCAAGTTTACGTTCATTATAGTAAGTAACTCAAAACTAAAACTTTGTTATCTTTTCAAAAAGGATTTTAGAATTAATATGAGTATCTCATAAGAGATTAAGACAGAAGAGAATTAATGCTTTCCCACAGGCGATATAATGACCAAAGTTCAGCCATGCAACTCTATGTGGCGCAAGCTGATAGGTTCTTTGAGCTTGTTATCTGTTAGCCAATAGGCTCACTCACATGTGACATGGTAAGCCAATTGGCTCGCATGGTGTAAGCTTATTGGTCCTTTGACATGCAATCGGGTTGCCAATCAACTTGCGTCTCTCTCTTTGTCTAACATTTAAATTGCTCAGTTTTGCAGACAGACTGGTTTCACAGCAGTGCTCTGTGAGTGTTTATTCTCTGAAACCCACCTCCACCTGTCTAGAGCTGCTACATGGGGATTTTTTGTCATTTCTATTCGTGCAGCAGCATGTTCATACATGCTTGATACTATATGTCTTGCGTTTTGTCTAATTGAGCAGCAGCAGCAGGTCCACATGTTTGTCTTAGTATGTATGTGTATTTTCTAGCAGTAGCCAGTCTCATTTCTTGCTCCACAGCAGCAGCAGCAGCAGTGTAACAGATCTAGTCTGCCAAGACCAATCAGTGGTGTTTTCTCAGAGGAGGCAGAGGAAGTGCCTCCTCAAAAATTTGGGTGTGAAAAATAATCGACTGTGCATAAATAAAATATTATGAAATGTGAGCTCAAATAATGTGTATAGCAGTCTGTGGTGATGGAGACATGGTTGTGTGTCTGTCTGCGGGAGAGAGTGAGCGGTAAGGCTCGTCACCTGGGTTGTCATTATCTCTAACATCTGTTTCTTGTTATAGTGATGGCAGAGGGAGACATAAAAAGGTGCACGAGGCATCAGAGCAGGGGTGTAAAGCAATTGAGTAAAAATACTTAAGTAATATACTTAAGTATTATTTTGGAGGATTTGTACTTTACTCGAGTGCAATTTAAATGGAATACTTGTACTTAATTACATTTCCAAAGAAAAAATTGTACTTTTTACTCCTTACAATTTTATTTAAACTTGAAAAGTACTCATTAAATTTTCGTCTTACTGGACTGATGCTGCCTTTTCACTGCATCAGACAAACGACAGACTGACAAATGGCAGAATGTCGAGTGGCGCTGTGTCTAAATATTTGTGCGACTCGAATGTATGTGACCACCCGACTGAATGTGATGTATTTATTCAAAACTATGAGCACGAAATAAGAAACACTGACGGTTTTTGAACAAAATTGTATTCTAAACACCTGCTACTTCTACAGATTGGACAGTTATAAGTCAAAAATTATCATTCACGTTGCAAATATATATATATATAACAAAAAGCTTTTGTAATTAAATGTGTACATGTCATTTATTTCTACACTTGCCTTCATATTTAAATCATATCTATGAATTTATACTCCCTATTTGCTGAATTATTGTTGTTGTTGTTGTTAGGCAACTATTAACTATAATAATATCTATAAAACCAGCAATGATTATGATGATAATGATAATAAACATAATGGAATCTGAGTAAATATTAATTATGAATTTTATTGAATTCATCCATCTGCTCAACAGCAAGGTTTGGTAACAAAACTTAGAATACAATTATCAAAACCAACAACATTACTAACTTTCTTCAAAGCTTCATTTTTAATTTTTGGATCTTTCTTTGTTTCAAGGGGCTGGGTGCTCTGACATCGCAATTTGTGAGTGCCTTCTCCCATGCTACGAACACTGTGTGACTGGCAACATTTTTGCAAAATAAAATGATGTGGTTCATTACACGTCTCAGGGCAGTTCTGAGGTGAAATGTCCACTGTGTGGCGCTAAAAGTGAGTGAAATGTTCTACTAAACAGATGAGGTTTTTAAGGTTAATGTTCTATCGAGATTGAAACCTACTTACCTCCCTACCCTAAACCTTAAACCTAAACCTAACCGACAGGGTCAGAAAAAGCAAATGTGACATGAAAAACAATTTCTGAAGTAACCATGTCATTTTGTGGTGCTTCTATGACACTTTCGGCTCACGTGTCGACTCATGTGCTCTGGTCTTTTGTGTTGCATATGCAACAGTCTATCAGTTGAGCTTCCGTGCAATTTAATTACACTTAACCAACTACATTTACAAGATTGTTTATGTAATGCCAATGTTAAAATGAGTAATGCACTATAGTAAAAGTGTTTATATGTCATAAGATAGCATTTCGTAAGGAACAGAGAGAAAAGTAAGTGTTTATGAACTGATAATCTGCCATTTTACTTGTGATTTGAGTGAAAGTGGATAAAAGTAATTGTTGTTTTAGCGCCTCTAGTGTTCACTCCACCACGAAATTGCCATGTAACATACAACAGGCCACATAAAAATCATTTTAATAAAATCATTCATAAAAAGTTTATTGTAACATGATTCTAGGACCAGGTTGCGAATGCCATTGGGGGAGAAATATGACAATCGTCAGAGACAGTAAAAAGGCGACTTAAACCAGTCGAATTTAACATCTTAACTCACACAGTTTCCTCTCTTGATTTGATTCTAGCTAGGAAAAAAGTTACTTTTTACTTTTTTAATACTTAAGTACAAATTAATGTGAATACTTTCTTTCTTTAACTCAAGTATGTTTTTGGCTAGATACTTGGACTTTTAATTGAGTAAAATATTTACTCAGTATCCATACTTTCACTTAAGTATAATTTCTGAGTACTTTTTACACCCCTGCATCAGAGTGATGGAGAGAGACCAGAGAGAGAGACTGTACCTGTGTGTGCTCGATAGCAGCCTTTACTCGTTTGTGTGTGTGACTACTTGACCACTGAGTGCCTTTTTGTTTGTTTTATGAACGATGCTGAAGAGTAATAAACATACTAACGCTGACAGTTCGCTGCATCCTGACTCCTTCATTACCCAGACAATGAACCTTCTACAGTGGTGCCGAACCCTGAGAATTCTTGGAGGACAACGTCGTCATGGAGTCTTCACACTGGGCGAAGTCATCAAGTCCCTCACCGGCATCCAGCAAACACAACATCAGGCCCTCATGGAGTTATGCCTGTCAGTCCTCCACTTGAGCCTGGAGCAGGAGTTGGAAATGCTGCTCCTGCTCCTGGCTCAAGCGGAGGACTGACAGGCATTCCGAAGCTTGATGGACCGTGAGGGGGCTGCAGCTGCGACCCCGGAGCCCACATCTACAAATCCCATGAAGCCTTGCTCACTAAAGGATTGAAACAGGCTGGGCATACTCCTGAACAGAGCCCCCAGTGTTTCAGGTCCCTGAGGTTTGGGAAACATGGCCACCCATTTGCTTTTCCACAATGGCTCCGGGATGCCTGCCAGAAATGGTTGCTGGCTGAGGGAGCCTGCAGTGCCTTGGAGATAGTCGATTTGGTGACACTACAGCAGTTCATCTCCCAGCTAAGTTTGGAATCTGGGGTTCCACTTGGGCCATGGGCAGGTACGTCCCCAGGTTAACAAAACCGCAGCAATCGCAGCGTGTCTGAGGCCCAAGACCAAAAAGGAAGTGAGTTTCTGGGGCTGGCTGGCTACTACTGAAGGTTTGTGCCTAGTTACTCTGACGTCACCAGCCTGCTGACTGATCTTACTAGAAAAGGGGCCCCCTATCCATGTCGTGCCAACAGGCTTTCCTAAAAATAAAATCTGCGCTTTGTGGGGGGGCCACTTTTACATGCTCCTAATTTCTCTCTCCCCTTTATTTTGCAGAGGGATGCATCTGACAGAGGGCTGGGGGCAGTGCTCTCGCAGGAGCTGGAAGAGCAACCAGTGCTGTACATTAGTTGTAAGCTCTAGCTGAGAGAGACTAATTACAGCACCGTGGAGAAGTGTCTGGCAATTAAGTGGGCCGTCCTCACTCTCTGCTACTACCTACTGGGGCAGGCCAGATGTTGCCCTGGCCTGATGCGGGTGATGGGGATATGTGGTGACGGGGGTGTGGTCGTGTGTCTGTCTGTGGGAGAGAGAGAGCGGTAAGGCTCATCACCAGAGTTGTTATCTCTAACACCTGTTCCTTGTAGAAGGACAACGAACCTTCTACACAGTCATATTTCTAAAGTCACTCTATCATACAGTGACACCAGCCGATAGTTTCAGAGCTCATTACTATATAGAAAGCGTAACCACCAAATACAGCAAAAAGTCACGTAAGGGGAGACGTTGGCTCCACTTTGCGCTGATTCATTCAATACACTGTGTTGGGCCTCATGTATTCAGATAGAAGACAAAGGCAGGTCTAACAGTCGTAAAAGCCTGACCACACACTTCCAGCTTCCAGCAACTTTGCTCACCGTGTGTAGAAGCAGGTCATCCCTGCTCTCAGGTGTAGCCTCGTGGCACAAGGAAGTAACATCCAACTTGAAACTGTGGCCATACAATCTCCATCTCGCTGGACGAGTTGAGATTACTCTGTGTTCCACCGAACACTCTAACGGATCCGAAGGAGACCGCCGAGCAATCCGCATTTTCATCCGTTTACCTGCAGAAATGAAGAGAGAAAAGATTTTGCTTCCATCTTCAATCAAGTTGATGTTGCTGATTTTTCCGCCAGCCCGCCGAGAATCAGCAGCCATACCGCCCTCCGACAAAGTGAGGAAATGGCCTCCCGTCATCACCTGAGCCTCGAGGAACCGAGTCGGAGTTAAAGGATGGATGAACACACATTCTAGCTGCATCCTCATGCAATTCAAGTAAGAGGTTTACGTCTGGGCAGAGATAGAATATTATAGTGTGTTATTCTTGTGTATCAAGGTTATTGCTTGTACAGTTTACTAACCGCCGATTAATACTCAAGGTATTTAATTATCATGAATGAGATCTGCTGTGTTGTAGTCCAACCACATAGGACTGTTGTGCATTTCCGCCATCGCGGGTGAGACCGGCATACTGAGATTATCCATTAAAGAATCAAAGACCACAGGACGGTTTACGAGCCGTCCACCGCGTCTCTGAGTGATAAACTAACAGCTGCTTTCTCTCCCACGATCGCAAAATCGGCTTTGGGGCTGTCACTTTATTCTCTCTCTCTCATACAAACCACACACACACACGCGCGCGCACACGCGACCCCTCACAAACATTCTCGCACACGTTTTTGGCTAGTAGATAGCTTCATGATAAAGCTCAGCTTTGTCCCTAAGCTATCATACAAGCGGATACATGCAGTAAACTGGCAGATGCCATTGACTGGTTTCTCTCCGCCCACATTCACGGCCATATTCTCTGGCCGGAAGTCTCATGTGACATACTCTCCACGAGACTCACGTCCGCCATTTTGTACGCGTCCCTCCTTACACACACTCTCTCTCATACACACACACCCTCATGTGTTATAGGATTATTTTGATTTCCATATCTAATCATATCACTGTTTAGTTTGTAGTTGTAAGTCGGAAGTTTATTGACTGTATTGTATTAATTATTAATTGATATTACTGCATAAATAAACTTTGTTATATTTCAAAGAGAAGTGTTTTGGTTTGTTTTGCATACACCTGTGTCAAATGCTGACAGGATGTCAGTGCTCGGACTCAAGCCTTCATTGTTTCTTTTCGAAAATCGATATTCGGATGTTGATTTTCCTTAGAGAACAATCTAATATTGAGACTGTTATACTATCTGGTTATTAGTCCCTGATTCCAGGGTGGTGCCCCGGCAATATTAATCCTTATTAATATTCTATTGATTTTTGGTAATTGATAATTATCTTTGATGTTTGTTGAATTTGAAGGATCAAAAAGCTAGTGTTAATTTTAATCAATGCTTCATTGATGTTAACAATTAATGATCATCTTTGATAATTGTTGATTTAAAGGATTAAATCAACACACTATTGATTTTAATAATTAATAATTATCTTTGATAATTATTAATTATTGCTAATAACCAAACCCGCTCCTAAACATAGCGCACTACATTTACAGGAGCCCCATCTGAGATTTTGAGTTAGATTCTATTATTTAATTTAAATATTAATTAATAACTAAAGAAATAATTACCAATTATTTCTGATAGTAACACTGATCTAAACAAGCAGTAAAGCCCTACAACTGTCAATCAATCAATGCAATAATGCCTGCCTCTCATGCTCTCAGATTGCTATGAATGGGACGAACGATTTGCCCAGTAAACAACCAACTAACATGAACAATAAATATGTCTGATTCTTGATCGTTCTTTTGAGCCGATTCTCAGCAAGTAACCGGTTGGGCCGGTTCACAAAATCGAACTTTAGTTCCAGGTTGATGACACAATATGCATAGCTTAAGTTCTTACTGGCTACACAGCATGTCGAACTGTCAAAAAGAACCTAATGAACTGGTCCCAGGAACTATCGAAGTTTGCCGAGGATTACCATGGACTTACTATGTGTTGAGATGTTAATGGCAGTAGCCGAATAAAACATTTATAAACCTACAGATGTTTGTTTCTGTTATTTTGTTATTTTAAAAACATTTGCAAATTAAGGTCTCGAGAATTAAGTAGCCATTTTTACTCTGTTGTTACTAATACAAATTATTAATGTTCTAACCTAGATTGGTTAGTGAACCAAACAACCTGTTCGAAATGAAAGGCTCAAACCTACAGGCAGAATCGAAAGTCATCTTTTTGGTTGTGTCCAACTCAAAAATAACCGAATGAGCTGGTCCAAATAACTGTCGAAGTTTGCAGAGGATTGCCAAGGAGCCTGATGAGTGAGCTGCTGATGCCATGAGCATGCGTGTACCGAGGATTTGAAGGAGCATAGGGCGCAATATAAGTTTCTTTAATATCAAACAAAAATGCACTGAAAATATGCTTATGACTAGTTTCATTGGGAGATGTAAATTAATTGTATTATTGTTTATTGTGCATGCAGATTATATTTTAAATTGTTATGAGCTGAATCATTGTTCCCTATCTGTCACTCACTCAACGTTGTGTCGATGTAGTGACACTAGGGGTCACTCTTGGAAGCCCGAAACGGCTCTGGTCTTTGATAAAAGGCCAATGAAAATTGGTGAGTGGTATTTGCATAACACTCCCCTGGACATACGGGTATAAAAGGAGCTGGTATGCAACCACTCATTCAGATTTTCTCTTCGGAGCCGAACGGTCGATGCTCACTGAGCTGAATTTCCATGGCTGTTCATTCACCTCTGCTGGATCTGACGGCGCATTTCAGCGGCTTCTCCCCCCTCTGCACTGGTGCACTGCAGAGAACGCCCTTGGGCACTTAATAAAAGTAGAATAAAAGAGTAATCGCAGACGGAGGTTATCTGGCACATCTTGCCCCGGCGCGGCTCAAGATCCCACACCCCGTCTGCTCGTCGCCAAGATTTGTGCCTGCACGCCCAGCTGTGGCACAAATCCACCCCCAATGTGACAGTCTCCACGGGTCACGAGGACAGACCTCTTCCTCCCCGTCCCAGGCTGTTCCAGGGGTAGTCACAAGGAGCCAGGTAAGTGCTTCGATGTCCCTGAACTCAGCATGGCCATGACACGGCATGGCACCTCAGGCTCCGCCCCACCACGAGGCCCCACCCACCGATTCGTCCGACTAGATTGTCCCCTTGGTCCCCCTAGCCCGGAACTTGGAAGCGTGGCTTGCACTTTCCAACCCATCGCGATGGCTGGTCCGGACCGTCCGACTCGGCTACGTGATTCAGTTCACCAGGCGTCCGCCCAGGTTCAGCGGCGTCCATTTCACCTCGGTAAAGGGCAAAAACGCTGCTACTTTGCACGCGGAGATCGCTCTCCGCCTACGGAAGGATGCAATAGAGCCTGTCCCTCCGGCCGAGATGAAGAGGAGGTTTTACAGCCCCTACTTCATTGTACCAAAGAAAGGCTGTAGGTTACGGCCAATCTTGGACCTGCGAGTACTGAACCGAGCTTTAAACAGATTCCTGTTCAAGATGCTGATGCAAAAGCGCATTCTAGCGAGCGTCCGGCATCAAGATTGGTTCATGGCAGTAGACCTGAAGGATGCGTATTTCCACGTCTCGATTCTACCTCGACACAGACCCTTCCTGTGGTTTGCATTCGAGGTTTGGGTGTATGAGTACAAGGTCCTCCCTTTCAGTCTGTCCTTGTCCCCTTGCATCTTCACGAAGGTCACAGAGGCTGCCCTTGACCCACTAAGGGAAGTGGGCATTCGCATCCTCAACTATCTCAATGATTGGCTAATCCTAGCTCACTCTCGGGATGTGTTGTGTACACAGGGACCTGGTGCTCTCACACCTCAGCCGGCTTGGGCTTCAGGTCAACTGGGAAAAGAGCACCTCAGAGCATCTCTTTTCTCGGCTTGGAGTTGGACTCAGTCTTGTTGACGGCATGCCTCACGAACGAGCATGCACAGTCGGTGCTGACCTGTTTGAAGGTGTTCAGACAGAAGACAGCGGTTCCACTGAAACTGTTTCAGAGGCTCCTAGGGCATATGGCATCCTCAGCGGTGGCCACTCCGCTCGGGTTGATGTATATGAGACTCGAGTCCCAAGATGGGCATGGCACCGTGGGACACATCACGTGGTCATCACGCCGGTCTGTCACAGCCTCTTCAGCCCCTGGACCAACCTCACGTTTCTACGGGCAGGCGTTCCCCTAGAGCAGGTCTCCACTTCGTGGTCATGACAGACGCCTCCAAAATGGGCTGGGGCACTGTTTGCAACGGGCACGCAGCCGCCGGCTTATGGACGGGCCCGCGGCTGTGTTGGCACATCAACTGCCTTGAGTTGCTGGCAATTCTGCTAACCCTGCGGAGGCAACACCCAACAACTTGTGAGGTTCTACAACCTCCGGGTGGAACCAGTTTCGTCCCGGGTAGTGGCATGCAATACAAGCGGATAAGCCCGGGATAGCCAGCTGGGTGTATCGCTTGCACATAGTGCCTTTTCACCTCCTCTGAGCTGAAGACGTGAGCCATTAATTCCCAGTAGTGTTCACAAACTATGTTCCCTGCTTGACTTCTTCCGAGCCCTGTGGCAGACATGTTTTTGGAGAGACTTGCTGCCGGCCCAGTACACGTGCTAACTAAGAGCCCTGTTCTGGGGTAGGTGCTCCACTTGTGGCGGTTCCCTCTAAGGTAACCCCATGCGACGTATATCTTCCGCTAATTAGTTTCCCTGTTGGCGAACTGCGTCTTCCTTGGGCAGAGCCCCCTCTGCCACAGTCTCCATGTTTGTAGTAACTTCTCCCCTGTTGGGTAGGGTCTACCCAAGAGTGACCCCTAGTGTCACTACATCGACACAACATCTCGTTCCCTCCATCAGGGAACGGAGGTTATGCAAGTAACCATGACGTTTTTGTTTTTGGCTCCATTCTGAGTAAACTCTAGAGACTGTTGTGCATGAAAATCCCAGGAGATCAGCAGTTACAGAAATACTCAAACCAACCCGTATGGCACCATCAACCATGCCATGGTCAAAATCACTAAGATCACATTTTTTATGTGAACTTTAACGGACGCTCCTGACCCGCATCTGCATGATTTTATGCATTGCACTGCTGCCACACAATTGGCTGATTAGAAAATTGTATGAATAAGTAGGTGAACGTGTTCCTAATAAGTGCTTGGTGAGTGTACATTTAAATATGCTTGTTGCTGTATGGCCTAGGTATTGTTTTTGAAGCAATGTAAAAATAATAATAATTATAATAATAATACAATGCAAAAACTCTTTGATTTGAAATGATTTAATAAATGTGAACATACAAACATATAAGTGTTGTATGCTCTTTAACAGTGTAAGACAAAAGGTATTTCAAATGTCTTCCCATACAGAAATCTGATATATGGCAATTAACATATAGCAATTTTTTATTATAGTCATTTTTCCGTATTTTTAAATATATGTTGCTGCATGTGCGTGCGTGCGTGTGACTTTTTTATATCATTTTATATAGGCCTACTTTTTATTTCATCTGTTTTGATATATCAGATTTCAGATTTGTATGGGTTTAATCTGAAAGCTATGTAACTATCAAATGGAACCAAAAGATGAATTTACATTGGACTAAAAAAATAATAAAATGAACTGGAAAATGGCACTCTGCCTCATCAAAAGAAAACAGATGAGTAATGTTCAATTCATTAAAGCATGACAACCAATATAAGCTTAGCGTTAACAAATAAACATCCGTCCAGTCTGCTGTATTGACGCTGATGTCCTGAACAATGGGTCTGACTGAACACCATATTTTTCTCAGACGGGAACATGCGACAGACAGTAATTATTTTCTGTATTTATGGACATGACATAAAAACACAAAGATAAAAGATAGCCTGCGATTTTTCATCAAATCCAACCCTGATATCTCAAAATACAAACCATTTTTGTAGGCTTATCATAGTGAATTAGAATAAGGCAAGGGCAGTGTTTTGAATGCTGATTTTCTTTTTATGTACTCATTCAATAATAGCATGACGTTCATTTTTTAACCAAAAAATATTTCATAGTACAGCTTTAATTAAAGTTATGTTGTGCATTTATACCAGCCAACCTCACATTTGTACTTGGTTTCCAAAAAATGGTATCAGGACATCCCTAGTTTAGTGTGCCATTTGGGATATACACCAAAATATAATACTAAGGGTTAGGACTTTGTTCAAATGTCTAACAATATGACCAGTAATACAGAAATCTGATAAATGGCCATGTATAAATGAAAGTTTGTGCACACCCCCTTCTCATTAACGAGTTTGATTACTCCATTAATTCCAGTGAAGAGAAATCATAATGCTACTCCATACAGTACAATGGCAATTAACTTTGTGGCAACAGTTTGGGAGCCCTTTTCTATTCCTGCATGACAATGCACAAAATGAGGTCCATAAAGAAATGGTTTACTTGACATAAAGAAACTTGACTGACCTGCACAAAGCACAGACCTGAACCCCACTGAGCATCTGTGTGGTAAATTGCAGCCAAGTCTCTACATTAGGAGCAAGTGGGGCAAAGCCCCGCCAGATGTGGCGCTGTTGTGCAAATTGCATGGCATCCTCATAAATTTATTTTAAGAAATAATATATTTTCTGCAACTTAAATGTGTTTTAAGTCCATTATACAAGAAAACATTATATATTCTTTTGATAAATTCTATTATCATTAAGATATGTTGAGTAAAAGCCATTTAATCATTCTCATTTGCTATGCGTGGGGCTAGCCCTTCATCCTCAATGTTAATCAATGGAGACCTGGAGAACGACATGCACATGTGTAACAAGCGTTCAACGATGGCCTGAGGGGCTAGTTTGTCTTTGCCCCTGAGCCAATCAAAAGCTTCGATCATATTTATGTCAAGCTGTTGACATGAGCATCGGAAGTTACCGTGTGCAGAGTAGAACTGTGTAGTGAAATTCATTGGTAAGTTTTAAAAGCACATTTTATTCTAATGTGCTGCTGGTTGGATTAGATAAAGTGCACCGTACATCATTTCAGTTAATTGTATGCCATTGTGTTGAGGTGTTGTGTTGTTGGTGCACTGGTTTGCATTAGATTACAATGACTGATAAATATTGGAAGTCTGTCATCGTTTTGATTAGTTTTGTTATACTGTTCATTCGAGTCAGTGAGATAATAATAAGCTTTTATTTTTTGACCCCTTGTTTGAGTCCTGTGAAACCAATGAGTTCTAGTGTGAAACTTCTACCTGTCAATCAACCGCTGTGCTAAAATGAGGTTTTTAAACTTTGCCAGTTAAAGCGCATACACACATGCACAAGTGTACAGAACTTCATAGTCCCTGATGTAAACATAAAGTGTAACATGAGAAGCACATTTGTGACAGAATTTGGAATTATTTGTCAATGTTTCAAAGATCAGTTAAAAATTGATTAAGTGACTGTTTGTGCCCCACACTAAATAATGACCCTGAGACGCCACTGGTAAATTGGAACACAAATTGTGAGCCAGGCCCCATAGACCTACATCAGTGCCTGACTGATGCTCTTGTGTCTGAAAACTCTGCAGCCATGTTACTACATAAAGTATAGTGGAAAGCCTTCTCAGAAAAAGAGAAAGCTGTCAGTGCAGCAAATAGGGAATTGATGCCTATGGTGTCATATGATAACCACACACCTTTGGCCACATAAAAATGTATAGTTCATATAATTGAGTATATATTCATATGTTATATTCATATGTTACATATATGAAAACAGCAATTTATGTAATATTTTGATAATATAAATGTTTCATATACTGTATGTATAAGCATGTGACTTTTCACATTAGTAAAAACTATATATAAGCATTTTCATATGTGTTTTACATGTATTGCCATATATCAGATTTCTGTATGAATATGAGCAATAATAATAGTAAAGTTTGCCTTATCAAGCGGCACTGATAAATTACAATACGATTGACTTCAAACAGTGTAAAGGGTCATTCAGACCAACCCATTTTCACAATTTCAAAGCAGCTTTACAGAAAATCATGCTTTAACAGAAAATGAAACTGTAATATCTATAAAGTCTTAGCGTCATCATTGTGTACTTTGATAAAACATATTATTGTACATTGTGAATAAAAATAATTACTTAAGTAAATAAGTAAATAATAACTGTATTTAGAACCCCAGTGAGCAAGCCGAAGGCGACTGTGGCAAGGAACACAAAACTCCATAAGATGTTGGTTAATGGAGAAAAATAACCTTTGTAGCAACCAGGCTCACTGTGGGGGCCAGTTCCCCTCTGGCTAAACAGCTTGAATATAATGCCAGAATTAGATTTTGTGTGTAGTGCAAGTCATGGTTTAAAATTAGTAAACTAAGTAAGTGTTAAGGGCCAGTGTTAAACAAAGATTTTGTATGAAATGTAAGATTAATGACTAATGTCCATCCTGGATTAACTTCAGAAGTTCACATAGATGCATTGTCCTTTGTTAGTCCTTTGGCTAATGAAGGCTTTTGTTGGCAATTAATTGATAGTCTGTGTATTCCTTTTTAAGAGTGTAGTCCATCATTAGACCAAGGTGAAGCAGGCTAGTGAGGTGCATCGCAGTTCAACCGGCTGGTCATTTTGGTGAGATTCGTTGAGGTCCATCCTAAGTCCAATGTTCAGGCAGTGGCACATGAAGTATCCCATGTTTTGGCATCAGTTCATCCCCTGAAGTCCATTGTAGTAGACTGAAGTGATGTCTGGCTGGCACCGACTTAATTTAGTCATTATCACTTACCGACACAGAGCAGTGGATTCTGACACCAAGCAGGAACAGAGTGTTAGGAAGACTATTCCATAGTTTAGGAGCCAAATAGGAAAAGGATCTACCTCCTTTTGTGGATTTTGTGGATTTTGATATTCTAGGTACTATTAACAGGCCAGAATTTTGCGATCGTAATGAACGCGATGGAATATAGCATGGTAGAAGGTCACTGAAATACTGCAGAGCTAGACTATTCAAAGCTTTGTACGTAGTTAATGGAATTTTAAAATTAATAAGAAATTTAACAGATAGCCAATGTAACGACAATAAAATGGGGCTAATATGTTCATATTTCTTGGTACTAGTCAGCACTCTGGCTGCTGCATTTTGAACCAACTGAAGTTTATTTATTTAACTTGCAGGACATTCTCCCAGTAATTAATTACAATAATCTAGACTTGAGGTCATGAACGCATTAATTCCTTTTTCGGCATCAGCAACAGAGAGCATGTGTCATAACTTAGTAATATTTCTGAGGTGGAAGAATGCTGTTCTACAAAAATTGAAAATTAGATTTTCAAAGGGCAGATTGGTATCAAATATAATACCTATGTTCTTTGCTTTAGAAGACGATGTAATAGTACATCCATCGAGAGTCAAATGATATTTTAGCAGCTTATTTTTTGAGGTTTTTGGTCCAATAATTAGTACCTCTGTTTTGTTGGAATTGAGTAGAAGGAAATTTCTGGCCATCCAATCTTTGATTTCATTGATACTCTAATTTGGAGAATTGTGAAATTTTGTCAGGTTTTGAAGAAATATAAAGTTGGCTATCGTCTGCATAAACTTATTCTACAAATCCTGATAATGTCTCCCAGGGGAAGCACATATAAGAAGAAAAGCAGAGGCCCTAAAATTGATCCCCGTGGCACTCCATACTTAACTTTTGTTTGATTTGACAATTCTTCGTTTACACAGACAAAGTGGAAGTTGTCTGCTAAATAGGACCTAAACCATGCTAATGCAAGTCCACAAATTCCAACATAATTTTCAAGCCTATCCAAGAGAATGTCGTGATCTATGGTGTCGAAGGCAGCACTAAGATCTAAAAGCAAAAGAAATGCAGCTTCAATCAGATGATAAGAGCAAGTAATTTGTAACTCTGATAAGTGCAGTTTCTGTACTGTGATGGGGCCTAAATCCTGACTGAAATTGTTCTTATATACCAGTTCTCTGTAGAAATGAACATAGTTGGTCAGACACTACATTTTCTAGTATTTTCGACATAAAAGGAGATTTGAAATCGGTCTATAATTAGCCAATTCTCCAGGATCAAGCTGTGGCTTTTTAATAAGCGGTTTTACAACTGCCATTTTAAAGTTTCTTGGGACATGAGGATAGAGAGGATAGTTAATAATATTAAGAAGAGGTTCTGAGATTACAGGGAACACCTCTTTTAAGAGCTTAGTTGGTATTGGATCAAACATGTTGCTTTTGATGTTTCAATAAGTTTTGTTAGCTCTTAATGACTATGACAGAAAAGGATTGAAGTTTCTCATGAGAAAAAATATGAGACACTGTTTTCTGAAGTGCTTTGAAAGACGATTGCATAATTCCAATTTTAATTCAGATGATTCAAATTTTATCAGTAAAGAAAATCATGAAGTCATTACTGTTGTGCTGCGATGGAATATCTGGTTCAGTCAAGGCTTTATTCACAGCACAATGAATACAACAAAACGCAGGTCTCAAGATGAGTTTTTTAAAGTTTAAGTTATTTATAACTTGACATGCCGTAGAACAAGTCTAGTGCGTGTTTACAGAAAAAACTATTAAAAAAACAATGCAGACAGATGCGTTCTGTGTAAATGGCCCCTAAGATGTTTTCAAAATCTTTGTCATTTTGTTTTCATTCCTTATACCAGTGATTTTTAATAAAAGGATTGCACACTTAGTGTTTAATAACAGTAATTTAGTAACAGTATTTAATAACTGCAGAAATAGGTATTTTGGTGGAAACTATGGATATACCATTATTTATTTATTTATTGTTTTTTATTTTTTTTGGGGGGAAGGGAAAATAAAATTTACTTGAAAATACCAAGCCATTATCAGGGTATTAAAGACTCCAATAAAACTTGCTGCCATTTCCTCTATAAAATTAGCTTATTTGGAATGAATAAAAATCATTAAGCTAATATACATTTTGCCTTGTAATACTATAGCACAGTGAATTCCTTGAGGAAATATTACAAAATAACTTGGCCAAAGTATGAAATTGCATGTATTACTTCTTGGAATTCTCCACACAATCCTTTGATAAATCGCTCCAATAAGCACAGTGTGGGCCGCATGCGAGTCCAATCTCCCAGGCATTTTAGCACTCTCACTTGGAGGAGCTCTTGGAGGAGCACAGAAACACTTAGCCTTGAGAGAGAAATGATAGATACTTGATAACACTGCCTGAGACCAGCAGGAGTGGCACTCAGGGACTTTCATAGGTTTACTGGAAGCCATTAAATGTCCCTGGAGAATTTGTTCATTTCCCTTTATCTAAGAGAGGTGAGAACAATGTACAAAGCCCAAGATCTAATAGCCCTATCATAATGAAGGCTAAGAAAAGAAGAGTGAAAAAAAAAAAAAAAAATAGGTCACAACAACTTGGTGGTCAAGATTTTGGATCATGGAACTACAGGTTTATTGCAAATCCAAGGTATTGAACACATGTTGACTTTTTGTAACAACAAAGCCTGCCTTTAAAATAGTTATGTACCTTTAATGTGAGCCAAAACAGCATCTATGACTGCATTAAACAGTCTATTTTAGGCTTTTCAGCATACTATAAATCTCCACTTTCACTCCACATTCTTCTTCTTTTGTTTTTGCCGATTCGCATTCTTCGTGAATATCACCACCTGCTGGGCAGGGAGTAGAATTTATAGTAAAATAATGATTGAGATTTTTTGATTTTATGGATTACTTTTATGCTGACTTTATGTGCATTTTGGAGCTTAAAAATTTTGGTACCCATCCACTTGCATTGTGAGGACATACAGAGCTGAGATATTCTTCTAAAACATTTGTTTGTGTTCAGCAGAACAAAGAAAGTCATACACCTCTGGGATGGCATGAGGGTGAGTAAATGATGACAAAATTTTCATTTTTGTGTTAACTATCCCTTTAAATACGGGACGATCCCGTACTATGGGATTGCTGTTAACGCTATCCCCAACTAAAGTCCCGATTTCCTAAATACATTCAAATGTATTCTTATCAAATATATTCTCATTTAAGAATATATTCACATATTCTCTTTTCAAAAGAGAGAAGGCACAGATGCCAGTGAACAATACTGCCAAGAAGTGTACTCAAATCCCAGATAGCAAGGTGGCATCGATTCAACATCAATTTTTAGTTGTAATGGTCGGGATCAGTCGTCAATCAATTTTCAATGTTGAATCAACATTCACAATTTGATTGGTACATCAAAACATTGTTAGGTCAAAAATATAACATATATTCAACGTCGAAATGAGGTTGATTCATTAACATGTACCGCCGACTGATTTGGTTGAAAGCATAACGTTTTTTTCTTTGTTGAAACTTGGTTAGCGTTTTGTGCATGCACATTTTCTACATGGGGCCAACTGCCAGTGGATGCGTCGCTAGAAAAAGGTAAGGAAAATGTATTTTTTATTCATCATTTTACACAATAGTTTGTCAGTAAATCATTGAATATTACTTTAGATTTGAATTGTTTTATCCTTCAGTGCAGAGATGGGGACTCGAGTTAGAGACTCGGACTCGAGTTGCACTCAAGTCGCATTTTAATAGACTTCAGACTCGACTCCAGACTTGATCGAAAATGACTTCAGGACTTGACTCGACTTAAAGGACTCGTGAATGTTTCAAAAACGACTCAAGCCTTTTAACCTTAACTATTAATATCTTAAAGGAAGAATTTGTGTTTTATTTGTATGGTTTTATTATATCTGCTTCACATTTCTCCATGTGTCATGATTGATCGGACCTTTTTCATAGAATTCAATGATGTATTACCGCGTAAACCCCGAAATGTGATAAGAGTCCCATTAAACATGATGGCACCTGCCGTACCATTTGTGCTCACATTTGGTTGTGCCCTCAGAAGCAGAAACTTCAGGAAGAACACATTCTCAATGGTTAGTCACTTTAATTAACACACAAAGCTAGCTAATATCGTACTGTCACAAACATTGGGTAGTGTAGCCACATAGCTCATTAGGATCGCTGACCAGACAGTAGTGGTTTTAGCTTGTATGGCACCCTGGGCGAAACTCCTTTCCCAAAATTATACCTAATGATATGGCTGGGTGATAAAACAATATCGATATTTAATGAAAGAAACTTTTGAGTAATTTTCTATATTTAGCCTATGTTCTACATCTAGAGTAGCTGATTGAAACAGGTACATGTCGCTAAAAACGCAAGCAGTTCGGCAAATTAATACACACAACTAGCTAACTGAATCACAGACATGAAATCAGCCTTTTAGGAAGTATTAGCAGGCAGCCCTGCTATCATGGAAACCAATCAGGCTCTGTAATTTAATATAGTTGTCTACCGAACAAGACAGCACTGACAATGCAATACAACAGCTGTCGACTGAACACAACAACTCTGACATCACCATTGCAGTTTATTTATTAGGGCTGGGTATCACCAGCCACCTCACGATATGAAACGTATTGCTAAACACATGTCACGATTCGATATATTGCTATACATCACGATATCATGGTTCTATTTCACTTTTAATTTCAATTCATTTGGGTATAGTTCAGTTATAATGTCCATTTTGCTTGCATAAATTATTAAATACATTTTCTTTCAGCTAATGCTGTTATTTATTATACAAGGGACCTTCTAACTTGTTAAATTACAGACAAATCAATTTTACAAATGTTATTTTATCATTAGTTTTTCATAATTTTGTCCATGTATTACATCAATAAGTATGGTCTATTGAAATTGAACATTATGAATGAACGAACATTTACTGTATATAGCGCTTTTCTGACACTACACTCAAAGCGCTTTACACAGTGAACAGGGGACTCTCCTCAACCACCACCAGTGTGCAGCATCCACCTGGATGATATGACGGCAGCCACAGTACACCAGTATGCTCACCACACACCAGCTATTGGTGGAGAGAAGAGAGTAGAGTTATAGAGCCAATTAATGGATGGGCATTATTAGGAGGCCATGATTGAGAAGTGATGATTAAGTGATACTTTGATTCTATTCATGTAGGCTGCATTTAAAAGTGTTTAAACACACATTTTCGTGGTATAATATAGCACAGGCACAAGCCGGAGAAGACTTCCTGTGGCCACGGCATGATTATACAGATACATACAACGTGGAATGATTGCTGACTGTTTGTGCATCCAAATTTCTTTGTTTTAAAGCTATCCGTAACTACAGCACTGTGGAAAAGTTTTAGGCACTTGTGAAAAATGTTGCATAGTGAGGATTTCTTCAAAAATAGTGCCATAATTAGTTTTCATTTTTCAATTAACATCATCCAAAGTCTAGTAAACATAAAAAAAAGCTAAATCTATATTTGGTGTGACTAACTTTGCCTTCAAAACAGCACCAGTTCTCCTAGGGACACCTGGACACAGTTTTTCTTGGTTGTTGGCAGATAGGATGTTCCAAGCTTCTTGGAGAATTCGCCACAGTTCTTCTATATATTCTCAATTGCTTCTGTCTCTTCATGTAATCCCAGACTGACTCGATGTTCAGTGGGGGTCTCTGTGGGGCCATGCCATCTATTGCAGGGCTACATGTTCTTCTGTTCTATTCTAGTTGCAGAAGGGATGTTTGGGAGTCTAAAATGTATATTACCTATTGACACAATACAGCTAAAGATATAAATAACCATCTTAAGACAAATGTTTTTGTTAAACATCTTATGTGCCTAAGACTTTTGCAGAGTACTGTACTTCTCTAGGATCAGTTTGCATCCAAACTGCTCTGTGTTAAAGCATTCAACATTCGGCTGAGTGAAAGTAAACGCATATAGGCAGAGGGATTATAAGACTAGTCTTCCACTGGCCACGGCATGATATACAGGGTGAAATACTCACTCAATTCACTGACTTATGCAGCCGAACTGCTCCGTGATACAGCTCCACTTAACTGGGAGAATGGGATGAGAAAAGCTAACTCTGGATCAGCAGCTGCGAGCAACGTACTACATGGTTTGTGTACGCGGACAAAATGTCTTAATTTCTTAAAATATTCAAAGTTTTTGTTCTATAATAAACAAGTAATTTGATTCGTGAAATACAATTTTGAAGACATTTGGTTGCATTAAAAACGATTCCATTCAAGATGTATCAACATGTGCGTTTGCAGTTGTATGTGATCAAACAGTGGCGTCTGTACGCACTGTGGATCAGATCAAAACAAGTGTGCACTGAGATGGTTTAAGTGAAAAATATTCATTTATTCATCAGGCTTATTCCTTTCTAAATATCTGTTTGTTTGGTATGTTGTTTTGACATGAGTATTGTACAGTAGCTAGCATGACCTGTAATGTCTCTACATATCTGTTGTATTTGTATTGAATGCACAGCAGAAGAGAGTGTGGAGGTGAAAAAAAAGTAACGCAAAAGTAATGCTTTACTTTCCATAAAAAGTAAATTTTGAATTAATTTAGTTACTTTTTTAAGGAGTAACGCAATATTCTAACGAGTTACTTTTAAAAGTAACTTTACCCAGCACTGGTCATTGCATGTTTTTGCTCTTTTGTGAGTCAAACAGTTCAAGAAGTCAATAAAAATGGTTTGACATGAGTGTTAAAAATTTCCCAGGAGGATGTCCACCACCATTAACCTTCTCTGGTTCAGTTGAGCACATCACCAGCATCATCTGTGAAACTTCTCGGGAAGGGCCTAAATCATGATGGTAACAATGATATACTTGCAACAAGAAGAATCTTCTGAGAAATTAAAAGAATGCCTGAAGAAGATCTTTGACTAAAACATTGTAAGATATTACAGATTTGCAAGCTATACAATAGTGTGCGGGCTTTTTCTATTTTTTCACCATTGTATTGTATATGCACCTGCCCGCAATGTGTTTATTTATGGGTTTAACAGCATTATCATTGACCATATGTTATCAACTGAATGCAATGTATTGATACCTATACTAAATAATGAAACCTAAATTATAGAGCTTATGTAAAAAAAAGAAATAAAAAAAAAAAGAAATGTCCAACCAGTCATTTTTTTGAGAAAAATCAATCACTTCTGCTGGAAAAGATGATAAACTTTGTTATACTTTTTTTATTTTTTTTATTATTTTTTTATTTTTTTATTATTACATTTATTTTATTGATTTACATATTGAACAGAAAAAAAAAAAAAACATATACAGAATCAACAATTAACCCCCACTATCACCCCTCCCCCTCGCCTTCCCAATACCCAACCCCACCCTGGCCCCCAACAACATCCTAGGGGTCGTACATGATTATATACACACACACACACACACACACACACATAATAAAAAAAATAATAATAATAATAATAATAACACATCCAGCAACATCAGATTTCCACCCCATTTCTCCATAAATAAATTCTAATTCCCAAGTCTTCAAAATGACCCTTCTTAAAAGGCCAAACACCCTCCCCATCTCCAAGCACCACTCCTGAAATGAGGGTGCTCCAGCCGACCTCCAACCCCTTAAAATAATCTGTCTGGCGATCATGGCGCTGGTTAGGACCAAACTCTTTATGTGTCTATTCTCAACATCGATGGCCGCCCCATTGCCCAGAATACAGAGTCTGGGGCAAAATGAAACCTGAGTGCCCAATACATCACACAATACTCTGTACCTGGATCTTACCACACCCCCAAAAGACATGGGTTATGTTTCCATCCTCTGATTGGCATCACCAGCATGTGAGTGTGTTTTTAAGACCAAGCCTATACAATCTAGGGGGGGCCCAATAGAATCAATGTAAAATCTTGAATTGCGTAAGGCACACCCTTGAACCCTAGCCCACTCTCCCTCCTCCAATACCAAGTTTAAATCTTTCTCCCATAATCTCTTGAGAGAAGTTAAAGCTCCATTCCCACACTCTGAATTAGCAGGGAGTAATACACTGATGCCTCATGACCTTTTCGAAAAGCAGTAATCACCACTCCCAGAGTATCTTCCACTTTAGAGGGGTGTATGCTACTCCCAAAAATAGTAGAGAGCAGGTGGCGCAGCTGTAAATATTTAAAGAACTGAGATCTGGGAACCCCAAATGTTGAACCAGATTTTCAAAGGATCTCAACACTCCGCTCTCATATAGGTTACCGAGTGTATTAACCTCCCTCACAATCCACTCTGACCAGCAGAAAGGGGACTTATTAATACATAATTTTGAGTTCAGCCATATGCTCAAGGCAACATTTAAATAAATGTCCAAATTAAACACTCTGGACACTTTTGTCCATACCGAGTGTAAATGCGAGATAACGGGGTGTAATTTAACTTCTCTGGTTAGTTTGATAGAAAGACTTTGCAATGGCAAAATAGGGGCAAGAACTTCCAGGGAGGGGCTCTCTCAGGTGGAAGCGACCAATGAGCCAAATGTCTGAGACCGAATGCATAATAATAATAAAAAACAATCTTGGGTAGGCCTAGCCCACCTTTGTCAATCGGCCTATGCAGCTTACTGAAATGTAATCTGGGATGTTTCCATTCCAACTTTGTTATACTTTAAAAAAAAAAAAAAAAAAAAAAATCAAGCAGTAAAGAAACATTTCTAAATAAGTAGGCCTATAGGCTATGGTATAAAATGTAAACATAGCTTTTTCTTCTTCTTTTTTTGTTAATTTTTTTTTCAATCAAAATGCAGTCATGGCAGTTTACCTGAAAGAATACAACACGTTCGGAAGTCTTACACACGATTTATACATGGTTTTGATTTATACTAGTGTTTTGAAAATACAAAAACATTAATGAATCTGAGAATTTACATCAGAACGATTTATACAAAAAATTTGTTCTGCTCATGTTTCATGAATGTTTAAAAGGTTAACAGAGCATTTGTATTTCTAATGAATAACAGTGAACTAGTCTGCCATAACAATACAAGAGTGTTAAAGGGAAGAAGAAAGAAAGTTATACACATCTGGGATGCCAGGAGGGTGAGTAAATCAAATCAAATCAAATCAAATCACTTTATTGTCACACAGCCATATACACAAGTGCAATGGTGTGTGAAATCCTTGGGTGCAGTTCCGATCAACATAGCAGTCGTGACAGTGATGAGACATATACCAATTTACAATAACATCAAATTAACACAACACAATTTAAACATCTGTTATACACATAATTACACTCAACAATATACAAATAATAACATACACTGTACAGTATACAATACGCTGTTTTTTTTTTTTTTTTACTATATAGATACACATTATTCAATAAAAATTAAAAATAAAAATATATTAAAAAAAAGTAAATATATATATATATATATATATATATATATATACATATATATATATATAGAATGTACAGTATTGTACTGTATTGACATTCAGGCTGTCGGTTGATAGTCAGTTGTTAAGAGAGAACATAATATAATAATAATAATATAATTTATGACAGTCCGGTGTGAGATATAAGAGTAAGGGTAATAAAGTGCAGTGCTGAGGTATTTTGATCGTGGGAGATCAAGAGTTCAGAAGTCTGATTGCTTGGGGGAAGAAGCTATCATGGAGTCGGTTGGTGCGGGTCCTGATGCTGCGATACCGCCTGCCTGATGGTAGCAGTGAGAACAGCCCATGGCTCGGGTGGCTGGAGTCTCTGATGATCCTCCGAGCTTTTTTCACACACCGCCTTGTATATATTTCCTGGAGGGAGGGAAGCTCACCTCCGATGATGTGTCTGGCAGTTCGCACCACCCTTTGCAGTGCTTTGCGGTTGTGGGCGGTGCTATTGCCGTACCAGGCGGAGATACAGCCAGTCAGGATGCTCTCCACAGTGCAGGTGTAGAACCGTGTGAGGATGTGTCGGTTCATTCCAAACTTCCTCAGCCGTCTGAGGAAGAAGAGGTGCTGATGTGCCTTCTTCACAACGACTTCAGTGTGGACGGACCATGTGAGTTCCTCAGTGATGTGGACACCCAGGAACTTGAAGCTGCTGACTCTCTCCACTGGTGCTCCATTGATGGTGATGGGACTGTGTTCTCTGTCTTTTCTTCTGAAGTCCACCACAAGCTCCTTTGTCTTACTGACGTTGAGGGAGAGGTTGTGCTCCTGACACCAGTGTGTCAGAGTGTGCACCTCCTCTCTGTAGGCTGTTTCATCATTGTCAGTGATCAGACCTACCACCGTCATGTCATCAGCAAACTTAATGATGGCATTGGAGCTATGTGTTGCCACACAGTCATGTGTGTACAAGGAATACAGTAGTGGGCTGAGAACACAGCCCTGTGGGGCTCCAGTGTTGAGGGTTAGTGATGAGGATATGTTGCTGCCTATTCTAACCACCTGGCGTCTGCTTGACAGGAAGTCCAGGATCCAGCTGCACAGCGAGCTGTTTAAGCCCAGAGCCCGGAGTTTCTCATCTAGCTTGGAGGGCACTATGGTGTTGAATGCTGAGCTGTAGTCTACAAACAGCATTCTCACATAAGTGTTCTTTTTTCCAGGTGGGAGAGAGCAGTGTGTATTGTAGATGCAATGGCATCATCAGTGGAGCGGTTGTTGCGGTAAGCAAACTGCAGCGGGTCGAGAGAGAGTGGCAATACAGAGCAGATGTAATCTCTGATTAGTCTCTCAAAACATTTGCTGATGATGGGGGTCAGAGCAACAGGACGCCAGTCATTTAAACAAGTTATTTTTGATTGTTTTGGTACAGGCACAATGGTGGATGTTTTAAAGCATGTGGGGACTACAGACAAAGAGACGGAAAGGTTGAAAATGTCCGTAAAAACACCAGCCAGCTGGTTCGCACACGTTCTGATGACGCGGCCCGGAATGCCGTCTGGGCCCGCGGCTTTGCGGATATTCACCCGTTGGAAGGATCGGGTTACATCCGCTACAGAGACGGAGAGTGAACTAACCTCTGTAGCTTCAGCCGCGAGAGTTCTCTCCGCGAGGGCGGTGTTATTTCCCTCGAAACGAGCATAAAAAGTATTTAGCTCATCCGGTAGAGAGGCAGCGGTGTTCATGGCGGAGTTTTTTTTTTCATGAGAGAATTTTCATTTTTGGGTAAACTATCACTTTTAAGAAATGCTTTTGAAATTCATTTACATGAAAACCAATTTCTACAACAGCAGATCTTGTATAAATCTTAATATAAAGTATGTGCTCTTCAGCTAATCGTCTGTAATCATGATTTATGTTTAATGCAGGCACTTATAGCTGTGCTGCTGTTCTTCTGCAATGATGCCTTACATGAGACCAAAAAGTAACAGCTTACAGCTTGACATTGAACCCTGAGAAATGATGTACCAGTATAATAAGAGAAGGTCTGCACCCTGAAAATGTTTCTAATAGAGTCTTTCATTATTTAGCAGGAAGGGATTTAAAAACAAACGGCCAAAAGCCATCCTCAATGTGTCAACTTGCATCTTATTTTGTTTTCTTATAGATAACCTGTGAGTGTTATTGGGTGTCCATAATTAACTGATCAGTCTTCTCTTATTTTTGTGATAGTTCCTTGACCTCTGCACCTGTTTGGATACAACATTAAGAAATTTCCTTGTGCTTTGACAACACACACAGGGTCCAGATTCATGAAATATTATTAAGAACAAAATTCTTCTTAACTACCATTTTCTTCTTAAGAATGTTTCGTGAATCTGGCCCCTGTTGTAGATTGACACTATAGAACCTTTGTGCAACTGGTAAGGCATAACAAGGCTTCATGGCAACAGCCTTGTTTTATTGCGTAACATTTTAAACAGATGTAACAGATGTTCGTATTTGGAATCAAAAGGAGGAAGCGGGAGATAGCTTCAGTGAATCACGTGAGTTTATTTACATACTCTGAATGCAACTCAAACAAAAATAACGCTTTTCAGTGGCCAACATAAAACTGCTGCTTTTCAGCCAGACAGTGAAGCTTCCATAACACACAGACTGTACTCAGGTTCAGCTCTCCCTCTTTCAGAGGAATGGGACATCTTTTATCTCCCCCAACTCTCACTGTGAACATAGAAATTGTAATTAGCCACAGTTAATCTCAGGTGGATGTCCTTACCACTTTCTCTCTCCCCAGATGGGTGCTACTTTGCAAGTAATTTAGAGCTCGTTGTGGGCAGCAATACAAGTACTTTATCTCCTTGTGCAAACTCACGTGGCTGAGCTCCCGTTATACAGCCGGGACTAACGTTCTTGAGCCTGTAGCAAATTCTTCTGTGATAGACACCCCAGTGTGTGGAGTTTTGCTCTCAGGTCAAGAACTTATTGAATTAAATTTTGCTTTGTGATGGTCTCTCCTCCCAATTTTCCTTCATGACGTCTAACACACCATGGGACTTACACCCATATAACAATTCAAACGGGGAAAACCCCATGGAGGCTTGTGGGACCTCTTGCACTGCAAATAACGGGTTCGAGCCACTAATCCCAATTCCGAGCATCTTCGTGTACGAACTTACGAATCATACTTTTTAAGGTTTTATTTAATCATTCGACAAAGCTGTCTGTTTGTGGATGGTACACGCTTCGAATCGACTTAATACCTAATAATTCATACAGCTTGCATAGTCTACCTGACATGAAAATAGTGCCCTGATCAGTGAGGATTTATTTTGGAATCCCCACTCGGGAGAACATTTTGAAGAGTGCCTCCACAACACTACGTGCTGAGATGTTGTGAAGAGGCACTGCTTCCGGGTATCGTGTTGCGTAGTCCACCAGAACAAATCGATGCCCGTGTGCTGACCATTCTAATGGCCCGATGAGGTCCATTCCAACTCTGTCAAAGGGAACCTCAATCAACGGAAGAGGGCGCAATGGTTCTTTTAGAGTGGCCGGCGGATTCTCCAGCTGACATTCGCGGCATGTCGCACATCACCGGCTAACATCCCCGTGAATGCCTGGCCAATAGAAACGGGCCATGAGATGGCTTAGTGTTTTCCCCAGTCCCAAATGACCCGCCATTGGACTATGATGAGCCGCCTGGAACAACATTTCCTGACGGCTCCTTGGTACTAACAACTGAGTTGTATGTTGTTTCACATGTTGTTTATGTGCATATAAAATTAAATGCCTCTTCAGCAAACAGACTTCCATTTGAATCTTTTTTTTTTTAAACCTTACTTTAAATGCTGTGGTAAAACAATATTTACATATTTAAAGGGATAGTTAACCCAAATATTAAAACTGTCATCATTTACTCACATCCCATGAAAGGGAGGTATGTAAAGAGACTAGAGGAGTCATGGGTTGGAACAACATAAGGGTGAGTAAATGATAACAACTTTCATTCTATTTTCATCTTCACAAAACAAACTCCTGGCAAAAGAAGACAATGTTAATTATTTATGTAAATGTTTATTGCACTTTTATTTGAAGACATGGAAATATAACTTAAAAAGTCTGACTTCACATCAAAAAACAATAAATGATCATATTCATTTTAAAATGTATGCTGTACTGGAGCTGGAACAAGTGAGTTTGGGAGAAGGTGAGTCTAGTGTTGTTGATGGGCAATGCACAGGAAAAATCTGAAAAGTTATAAGCAATGAGTTAAGATCATTGTCTGATTTTTAAATAGTATATCACGGAATTCATATCTATTGCCTTATTGGGGGGAAAACTTATTTATTATTTACATTTACATAATGTGGAAACCAATTTTTACATCAGCAGATCTTGTATAAACCTTAATGTAAAGTATTTATGGTATGTGCTCTTCAGTTAATCACCTGTAAACATGATTCATGTTTTATAAAGGCACTTGTAGCTGTGCTGCTGTTCTTCTGCATTTATACCTTGTTTATTTTTATTTTGTATTTTTTCCAAAAACAATTTAAGAACAATACAGTATGAGTTTTACAATCTAATTGTGTTTCATGAGACCAAGAAGTAACAGCTTCTCAAAGTGAAACCTAAGAAAGGATGTGACAGTGCCAGGTGTTTGGATACTACAATATTAAGAACTGTACTCATGATTTGACAATTATGTTGACAAAAGTTTCAGGGTGGGTTGCACCAATAAGGATTAAATTAAGCAGAGTTTAAAGCTAATCAAGGTGTAACACCTGCAGTGCCTGCCATCTCCCCCGAACGCCACCAGAAGTCGCCATCACCTGAGTTTTAACATTTCATGAACTACATTTCCCATAATCCTCCAGTCAGACTGATTACTCTTCCACCTGTATCACATTTAACCCAGTCTATTTAAGTTCCCAGTTTCCATGCATTCAGCTTGAAGTCTTGTTTGCCTAGTCTATGATTCTGAGCGTTATTGCTATCATTGATTACCCTGTGTTTGGCTCCTGCCTGTTCTCCGAATTCCCCAGCCTTCTTGTGAGTGTTTTGGATTTACTGCCTGTTTAATAGATTACTCCTCTGACTATTGGACTTACTTTGTTTGCCTTTATGGACTGCCTATCTGTGTATCGATCCCTTGCCTGCCTTTGTTTTTGCTCTTTGTTTTGTTACTTGTTTTTAATATTTATTTGCCTTTATTAAACTGCACTTGGATCTTAACACTACTGTCCCGGCGTCTTCGCTAAACCAGGGTTTGTTGATCCAGATTTTCTTAATTTGAGATTTTGCACCACTTTTTTTAAATCTGATTTGTTAAACCAGATTTAAGATTTAAATTTAACCCATGATTAAAACCTTCATCTGAGATTAATTTTGTCTGCCCTGGTGAATTCTGAACCTATCTGTAGATCATTAATACACAGGGCCGATCAAGCAGGTTATGAAAATGTCTCCGCAGCATGTACAGTGTCACAAGCCTTGAATATGGCAGTATAATTTAAGAAAAAAGGACCACACTGGTCTCAGATCAACCACCACCTCTAGTGTCAGCGCTACTGTTGTAGTCGGACAGAGCAGGGCTGCCAACTGATGAGAGGGAAGCAATAACGAAGACCTGTCGCTTGTAAGTGCTCTTGTTAAATGCTGAATTAATGCTCCCCTTCTGTTAAAGAGATCCATGTGTCCCATGTCTCCGCATGTAAACAATAGGGAAGCGGGTAATTGAGCCATTGTACTCGCAACTGTAACCGTGATCACTTTTAAACAAGGTTTAAAGTTTAGTGCTTATCACATTCCTTGTTGGTGCAACCCACTGTCAGTCTATAAATGTTAAGATTAAAACAGCAGACTTTAATGCTGACTGGTGCCAGAAACAATGAATCAGTCAGGTATTGGAATCCTGTTAACTAGAAGCTACTGACATGTAACAAATGCATAGGACGTGCACTCTAAAATTGGCTTTTTTTTTTTTTTTGCCTCTTAATGTTATCCTTGGTTCAATATGAGAAATTGAGAAACCTCTGATCCTATGTGCTGATGTCAGCCTCCATTTGCTTTAACTGTAGAGCACTTGCTCATTGACCTTGTGAATAAACCACGCCCGCCTGATGGCATTTATGTAAAATGAGATTGCCATCTAGTGGTAGCTGTGTTGCTTACACAAAGTTGCATGTGGATCGTGCAAGTCAAACCCAGTGGAAAGGAAGTCTCGAGATTCAAATGGAGTTGACACCAATAGATGTCAATGAATGTGTGTATGGCTTGTTCCACAAATGCACATTTCAATACTTCAAGACTCTTAATTTGGAACATCTTCCTTTGGTTGCATACCCAAATTGGAAAATATTTATACGAAAGGGAACATTCGTTTTCACACATGTATCTATTTGTACAAATGCTAGAACACAATTTTGATTTTAACAAAGTTGAAAGGCATTTGTCTGTGGGTTGTAAGATACATTTGCAACATCTATCAAATTAATGGACAAGCATGCATGCATTTGTTAAGAGTCCAAAGTTCCATAATTCAAGTTTTTTTTTTTTTTTAAAGTAGAAAATATCGAGTATTTAAATATTGGTTATCACTTAACCGAAATCAACTTTGTTTAAATGTCAGGTAAGCAAATCAATTAGATTTTGTTAGTTTTCAATAGCGTGAACAACGTAGATTCAACATGACTTCGAGCAAAATGTGGAATCAACGTCAGAGATCAACATTGTTTGATGCCTCACGATACATTGCTTCTACGTTGATTCTATGTCGGTTTGCTATCTGGGAATCCATTGTATTTGTTTTAGTTTCTGCCATGAAGCTGCTAGCAACGTTAAAGGATTAGTTAACCCAAAACTGAAACTTACTCGCCCTCAGGCCATCCAAGATGTATTTGAGTTTCTTTCTTCAAAAGTTTAAGGCTTTTAGGATTTCATTTCAGGCCTCCCCTTCTAAATAATGCAAGTGAATGGTTTGTTTTTTTGACCATCCAAAATGCATATATAATGGGCATCAAAATAATCCACACGACTCCAGTCGACAAAGTTCTTCTGAACCCAAACGATTGATTAGTTTGAGAAACAAAACAATATATACTTTAACTACAAATGTTTGCTTCCATACATCTGTGACATGCGCTCATGAGAGGGATGATGTAAGGTCACGTGGAGGAGTCGGGAAGCACGTTACTGTTTACATTTATTATTTGGGTGTGTGTGTGTGTGGGGGGGGGGGTTTGTGTGTTTTGAAATTGTTTTGGTTTGTGAATGGCACAAGGTTCTCTTGTAAACAATGACATGCTTCCTGACTCCGCATGACCTTATCAATGAGCTAACGTCATCCCTCTCATGAGTGCATGTCACTGAGCTGTACAGAACTGAACATTTGTAGTCAAGTATAAGTGTTTTTGTTTCTCAAAATAATCAGTCTTTGCGTTCAGAAGAAATTTATTTGTTGCCTGGAGTCGTATGGATTATAAATATGCATTTTAGGCCGTTAAAAAATGGAGGACATTCACTTGCATTGTCTAGAAGAGGAAGCCTGAAATGAAATCCTAAAAGTCTTAAATTCTGTTTTGATGAAGAAAAACTCCGATACATCTTGGATGGCCTGAGGGCGAGTAAATTATCTGCAAATTTTCACTTTTGGGCAAACTATTCCTCTAGAAACTCAAGAAAGCTAGACTTAAGTCACCAAGTTTACAACTGTATAAGAATACTTTTGTGACTTAAGAAATTTTAGGATAAGCTGTGAATTTTACATTTAGTCTTCTCCACTGGCAAAGTAGAATCGTGGCTAGGTATTGGCGAGTTAGCACAAAGAATTGAGTTTAATTGTTAGGAGATTCTGAGTGAAGGCCTAGCATCACTGTAAAATTTCACTGATTTGCTAATCATAATTTGAAAATGCTGTAAATTTGTATTTTTTGCTTTTAAATTAGTTGCATTGGTAAGAATGTATGATGATAAAATGTGCACACAAGACAAAAGCTTTGTTAGTGCAGAAAAAATCTCGTTTGCAGCAAGGATTCATTGTTCTGCAGCAATATCTTCAGGAATATTTGTATGGTTTGCACGGTTCCAGGTCTGAAGTTACGTTTGTACAAGTTCAGCTGTAAATGCAGCACTGCAGTGTTCATAATGCAATGCTGTTTATATCCAAGAGAAGTTAATTTACACTTAAGAACAGCATCTATCATACAGTGCATCTACCTCTTTCCCTCTCGCTCCATTTTACATTATCTACTCTGCAGAGATGTCGCTGATAGCTGTGGTTAGTCAACTGTTCAGCTGTTTCTGAACAGCTAAACAAATCTCCCAGAAAGATTTCCATCAGCTTCCCCTTAAATCCTCGTTGTAGAAAGGTTTCATGTATGTATTGACCTCAAACGACCATGCAGAAATGTTGCACATCTTTTGTCAGTTATCTCCTACTGATATTTAATGGCCTTATTCAGCAATGTGATTTAAAGTGAACAAAATAAAAATTGACATGTACTATACATGTTCCTGGTTTTAATGTCCTTGGTTCACTTTATTCTAAAAGATATATAGCCTTTTTAAATGGCTATTTAGTGTTTTTTTTTTTTTTTTTTTTTTTTTTTTATTCCTCTGAAACTTGCTTTCCTTAAAAATTGTGGTGCAAATTCTGTAATAAGAGACAAAGACTGTGGTGCCTTTCTAATAAGTATTTAACCCTCAGGGGTCGACAGACGTGCCGGCGCTTTCTGCTGTTTTTTTTTTTTTTCCCCTCATAACAGCGGAAACAACTTAAAATACAGATAAGTGTAAGGCATCATTAGAGACTATAAAGGGTCTCTTGTGTACACTCACAATAACACAACCTTGTATTTTTGTGAAATAAAGAAAATAAACAGGGTGCGCTTTCAGCTGTCTCTGTCTCCGAGCATCTTTCTGAAACGCGTCACAAAAATGAACAAACTCAGCGACTACTTGTCAGACAAACATGAAATGTATGTCTAAAGAAAGCATAAAATGTCTACTTTTAAATAAAACAACTCAAATTTAAAACAAATTCTCCTGCAATGTAATCTGTATGAAACTAAAGAGATGTACAGTTTCTCCTGGCTCAGCTAATTATCACTAATGTGATCCCACCCAAACGCAGAGGGCGCTATTCATATGGTAATGTGCTGAGGCGATCTATGCAAGTGGTTGGGGGCGTTTACAATGCCTTTAAACATCAAGTTGATCATCATATTAATTCACTTTCCTGTGCATTTGGAAGATGGCATGCTACACCAGTGAGGAAGCTCTACAGATGGTCCTGGATGGTGATGAGTTCACATTTTTCTAAGAAGAGCGGGACTCCGATGAACGTTTGCATTTTGAAGAGCGACTTGATCCAGCTGAGGATACAATTTCGGATGAGTAAATCTTTAGTTGACATGCTATTTTATATAAACATGTACATGTTTTGCTAGTTGGACAGTATTCAGAGTATTGAAATTTGAAATGTCCTAATAGGCAAGTTTTAGTTACATTTAAGTGTTTCAGCTAAAGCAGGTATTACATTGTATGCTGTATGATATTGCTTATTTATATGATATAAAAAACGGCAGATTCTTGAGCAGCAAATCAGCATATTAGAATGATTTCTGAAGGATCATGTGACACTGAAGACTGCAGTAATGATGCTGAAAATTCAGCTTTGATCAGAGCAATAAATTGCGTTTTACAATATCCAAGTAGAAAAGTTATTTTAAATTGTAAAAAATATTTCACTATCACTGTTTTTGCTGTATTCTGGATCAAATAAATGCAGCCTTGGTGAGCAAAAGAGACTACTTTTAAAGACATAAAATCTTACAGATCTAAAACTTTTAAATGGTAGTGTAGGTCTAAAGTTTAAGTAAAGTCTTTACATAAAGAAAATGTATAGTCAGATTATTTCTTTTAACTTAAAATTGATTTTGTGAATAAGCTACAAACAATACATTCAATCATTAAGTCTCCTCACATTCATTCTCTGTCACATTCCTCATTGATAGGCCCAGGGGAGGGGTCTTTGTCATCTCAGGTGTGAATCAAATCAATATTCATGATCATCAATGCCTCCTTGCATATGGCCTTTCTAACACTAAGTGTCTTACAAAAGTTAAATGACTATTGTTATGTATGAATGAGTGATCAGGATAGTTTTCACGTCATTTTGTAGCAAAAACTCTTGAGAACTGGATCTTGTAGCCTAAAGTCTTGTGAACAAATGTTTAGTATGTGTTATATGGCCTTATTTCAGTGACTTAACATTTTTGTTTTTTCAAAAATACAAACATGTACGTACATGTTGCTCGCATAATATTGTAGCCCAGTTTGTGCTGAATACAGTGTTATCAGACTTTAGGCATTAATGTTTTTAAGCAACTGAAAAAAAGCACATGTCAAGTCATGTTAAAACTTCTCCAGGGCCCAAAACACCCTCAGACCCCAGAGGGTTAATCAACACACTTGCAAAGTGGACTCAAAACCATACAGAGACTCTTAACTCCAACTGGTAGTTAGCCATGAATCCTTCAAATTCTCTAGCTTATATGGGGCACTAGGATGCCTTCACCCTGCATTTCTGATAACGGATTGATGTAGACAGCCACAGCTGTAGTCAGCCACCCCCGCCAGAGGCAAAGAGACAATTCCTTGCTCCAGATCCTCCTCGCCTCTTGTGACAGTTTCAACCTTGACAACACTATCTTTTTGAGTTTCTGGTCAGATAACCACAAGGAGGCGGGGGTGCGAGGCGACACTGTTCTCAGAAATGCAGGGAGTGTTCAGTCACACACACACAGAAACACAGTATGAGACTATGAGTCTACTTACAGTAAATGTGATTATGATCTATTACAATTTCCTCCTTTTGAGCATTCTATGCTCACTTAAAGATTAGCAATTTCCTACTAACAGGATCTACTTTATCATAAATTTCAACCGTAGTAATACAATGAAAAACATTACTTCTATTGCTAAATGCTGTTTTTGTCAAGACACTTTCTTTCTTGCAAGCATTAGGCTAATCCATTAATCATTATGTAATCATATTTCTGTATCATCCTCAGAATCTGTGTCTTTGTGGAATGCAGGTACCCAGTCTGGGACGGGGTTCAAATCAGGCTGCTTTTCAGGATCATATGGATCATAATCAGTCATCTTTGTATATTAGCCTACTAAAGAGGCAGTCGATCTTTTTACCATATTTTGCAGCAAGGGTATGATACAACATGATAGAGCAAACAACATCATTATTACAACAGAATGCAGTGTCCCTAATCTAATCAATGTAGTCTTCCAATCTGATGAGAATAGCCATGACATCCAACTGGCTGGATCTGGCCCAGGATCACATGTGTTCATCCTGTAGTTCTTTTAGCATCTCCAATGCTTTTGTCAAATTTCCGTCAGGCCCAGTGTTCATGGGTATGTGTGTGCAGCACTGGTCACCAATTACTGTACAGACCCCTTCATCAGGTGCTCGCATGGTTTCTAAGATTGACCTGTTTTGCATTGTCATTAATGAGGTTTCATTTAATTGCTGTTTTATGGCATCTAGAGCTGCAATAGTATAGTTCAAAAATCCATGTTGCTATGATAAGGTTCAATACAGTTACCATCAGGGCACCCATGACTGTCCTCAGGCCACCCTTCTGGTGCTTAAGGCGTGTCATCTTGCCTCGCTGCTTCTGCTGAGGGCCCTTCCTATGCTCTGGATGTTGTTAGTTTCTTCACTGGGGCCAAGATCCGTGCCACTGAAAGTACACGCCCCCTCCTTCCCAGACTATGCCACAGAGTGGTGAAGGGATCCCCTTTGGTTAATAGCTGAGGTTTGACTCACCTGTCGATGAGCTGTCCTCTAATTCTGGCATCCTTTTGCAATGTCTTGCATGTATCCACGTGGCTCTCTCAGCGAATTTCACTGTGGTCATGGCCATCAGCAGAACTTGGAACAGTCCCAACCACCTTGGCGACATCCAATTCTTTCAACTGTGACCCTTTACCACCACCCAGTCTCTGGGCTCCAGAACATGCAATTTCGCTTTCGCCTCTCTAGGGAGCACTGCTTTCACCTGTCTATGAAAACCACAAAGCACAGCAGAGGGGTTTGCACAATAATGCAACATTTCATCCTCACACTGGTCAGTAACAGGCAACTGCCTTTTTTGTGGTCCAATTCCTGTGTTATGTGGCCTGCCAAACAAAATTTTATTTTCATTTCATTTTCGTTTCCTGAGCCTGTCTTGCCCGCATTTGCAATGGTAATGCCTGAACCCAATTTAGTCCAATTTCAACTGAACTTTTGACCAATTTGTTTTTTACCGTGCCATTTTCTCTTTCCACTGCTCCTTCACTCTTAGGGTGGTAGGTGCAGTGTGTTGTCATATCAATTCCCAAATACTGACCGGGCTTGATTCACAAAGTGGACTCTAAATCAATTAAATCTGCATTTGGTGTGTGTGTGTCAGTTTGTGGAACAGAAACAAAACTGTTGTTTTGAACTTCCTGTTGAGCAGCTTTCTATGCTGCAGCATCTACACGTGCATTTCCTACAGAAATGGGGTAAATCAAGTTAGTGTGTGCGTCACATTTACACACAGCGACAGAAGATGGTAACAGTACGGCCTCTATCAGGGCCGCCACCAGGGGTCCATTAGAGATGGGTTTGCCTGTAGTTGTAAGGAAGCCTCTTTGCCTCCAAATAGCCCCAAAATTATGCACCACTCCGAATGCATATCTACTGTCAGTGAAAATGTTAATGCCGCGTGTTTGCAGGCTTCAGTTAAAGCTATCAATTCCGCTGATTGTGCGGATGTGTGTACGGGTAAGGAGTGTTCAATGATAGTATCAAATGCGGTTATTACAGTGAACCCAGCCCTAGTTTTTCCTGCGATAGGGTCCCTTAAGGCAGAACCATCAACAAACAGTTCCAACTCAGTATTGGACAGTGGTGTATCCTAGAGGTCTGGCCTGGGGGAGCAATTGGCTGTTATTGCATTTGCATTTATGTTATTGCATATTGCATCACCTTGAAAAAGGGGAAAGGCGTAAACGCAAGCGGTACACCCAACCAGCTGCCTGACCTATCTGCTGTTACCTCATAATCTCCTTGCGCCTTCGAGGAACCTGGTGACCAGGTCGCGCTGTCGTGAGGGTCTCCCAACCAGTGTATTGTAATACGCTGCCATAGCAGCCACGTACACAGGGTAGGGGGAGACAGCTGTCTCTCTGGCCCTTGTAGGAAAGACAGCACAATCCTGACCGTGAACCTCTGTGGGTCTTCCCCATGGAGAGAACACCAGTTCGTGAATAGATGCCACTTCAAGGCATACAGCCACCTCGTGGAGGGGCTCTGGCCTGAGTTATCGTATTTCCCACCACTGGCAGAATATCTGCTAGGTCTTCTGTGACCCGTCCAGGAGCCAGACGTGGAGGTACCAGAGGTCTGGCCTCAGGGGAATGCGCCAGGGAGGGGCTACTGCCAGGAGCATCAGATCTGAGAGCCAAGTCCGGATGGACCAGTACGGTGCAAGGAACAGGACTTGCTGCCCATCCTCCCTGACTTTGCACAGTCAGTGCAATGAGGTTCACTAGAGGAAACGCATACTTGCGTAGCCCCCGAGGCCAGCTGTGCGCCAAGGCATCCATGCCGAGGGAAGCCTCGAACAGGGAGTACCAAATGGGGCAGTGAGAGGACTCTCGGGAGGCGAACAGGTCTACCTGCACCTCCCTGAATCTTGAGGCATCTGTTGTGACCAGGACATGCCTTGAGACCTGCTCTAAGGGAACGCCCACCTGTAGAAATGCGAGGTCCGACCAAGGGCTGAAAGTCTGACGGCACTGCGGCATGATAGTCACACGCTGGGTGCCGTGGCACCATGCCCACCTCGGGACTCGAGTCTGTAGCCAGTGCTGAAGTGGTTTCATATGCATCAACCTGAGGGGGAGAACCGCAGCCGAGGATGTTATATGCCCCAGGAGTTTCACTGGTGCCGCTACCTTCTGCCTGAAGGTTTTCAGGTGGGACAACACTGACTGCTAGGAATAGCCTGTCATTGAGAAAGTCAAGGAAGGATCGATACGTGGAAGCATGCGTCCTTCAGGTCGATGGCCGCGAACCAATCCTGATGTTGTACTGACACCGGGATGCGCTTCTGCGTCAACATCCTGAATGGAAATCTATGTAAGGCCCCGTTCAAGGCACGCAGATCCAAGATTGGGCGTGACCCTCCCCCTCTCTCGGGCACGATAAAACAAGGGCTCGGCTACAGGGACAGGTCCTAATGCTCTCTTTGCCAGAGGGGTGGGAACCTCCATGTGGAGGAAGGAGGTACCCTTGCCCCGCACTGAAGTAGAGAGGACGCCACTGAACCTGGACGGGCATCTGACAAACTGGATTGCGTAGCCGAGATGAATCGTCCTGATGTGCCACCGCAAGAGGCTGGAGAATGCTAACCAGGCCTCCAGGTTCCACGCCAGCTGTACCAAGAGGACGACTGGATTTACCACTCCCGGGGAGGGTGGTTCATGGCAAGGTAGAGCAGGGGCCCCGCCGGAAAGACAACTCGGGGGGGGACGTACTGCTCCACAAGCCCACAATGGCGGCGGGTGGCTGGGGCGGGCAAGCGGCCCCAGAGGCCAGCATATTTACCTGTTCGTCGGCCTTCTCTCAACAGAGAACAAGGGCACGCAAGTTACTCGAGTCTGACTGGTTGACCAGAAAGACTTCCAGGGCCTGGCTGTCGTGAGCGTGCTGACCCAGGGAATGAGGGAACTGCTCTTTTATTGACCATGCGGGTGCTGAGGCCCAGAGGGCACCCAGCAATTTCAAACTTACCACGCGCTGGCCCAAGGGCGATGGTGGGGCTGGTAAGTTCACCAGGCTAGACCGGTCGGAGTCAGACATCTCATCCCTGGGTCGCCCATGGCAGGGCCACCTCGAAGCCCATCTGAGGTTCTGAGGGACTGATGGGCAGGTGGAGCCACCTTCCCGCGGGAGGATCTTCTACTCGGAGGCTGGCGTACGGGCTCCAATGGTTTGGGAGCTGGGGCCGGCACCACAGGAGGACGGCCCTGGTGAGAAGCAGATGGGGCATGGGACTTCGGAGGTCCGAAGGCGGCCGAGTCACGCCACGGCAGGATGTGTTTGATCGCCTCGGTCTGCTTCCTCACTGTGGAGAACTGATAGGCGAAGTCCTCGACCATGTTGCCAAAAAGTCCCCCTTGGGAGATGGGCGCATCGAGAAAGCAAACCTCCTCGCTGTCACGCATCTCCGCAAGGTTGAGCCACAGGTGCCACTCTTGGACCACCAGAGTGGACATAGTTCAGCCCAGGGCATGCACCATGACCTTCGTCCGTCCGGACCGAGGTCAGTCGCGGTACGCAGTTCCTGCACAAGCCTTGGGTCAGTTATACCCTCATGCAGACCTTCCAGTGCTTTGGCCTAGTGGACCTGCAGGATGGCCATGGCATGCAGGGCGGAGGCGGCCTGACCCGTGGCCTTGTAAGCCTTCATCACCAACAAGGAAGTGAACTTACAGGCCTTGAAAGGGAGCCTTGGTCGGTCCCTCCAGGTGGCTGTGCCCTGTGAGCATAAATGCACTGCTACTTCGCACTCTACCTGGGGAAGCTCGACATGTCTCTTAGCCGCACCGCCGTTGAGGGTAGTAAGGATGGACAAGCCTGTGAAGCGTGTTCGGGCAGAAAAGGTGCCTTCCAAGACTCCGTTAGCTCCTCGTGCACTTCCAGGAAGAAAGGCGGGGCGCGGCCGTGAGTTACCCAGAAACCAATCATTCTCAGCTCAGAAGATTCGTCCGCTTCCGACAGCAGAAGCCCACCCTCTGATGCTGCGACCAATAACTCATCCTCGTCACGAGCCTGCGAGTGAGGCATTAAATCCGCCCCGAGGCGGACCGCCTGCATCGCTCGACAGTTCTTCCGGGTAGAATGAGAGTGCTGTGGGATGGGAGGTCCACTGGGCTGAGCCTGCGGAAACGCTCCCACGTCCACATCCAGATTGCCTGTGGTGCTCGCCGACCCGGCCGCCTGAGTTTCGCGACGTCTCCGTGGAATCAAAAGTTAGGTTGTATCCTTTTTAGTCTGAGCATTCTGCGTCACTCTATACAACCGCTCATTTATAATCGCAAAATAGGGGTATGAAAGGGCGATGTCCGGCTGGAGTCGTTGACTATCGATGACTCTCACTTGGTAGAAGGCGTGTTTGAGGGTTTCGTCTCGCGACTGTTCCAAAGGGAAATCCCCCTCAGGGAATTCCCTGAGAAGGGGAGGGGCTGCAGCCTCTCCCCCTCTCTCGTCATTATGATGTGGAGCTGTTGAGGATGGCCCCGGCTCCGCCTCCCCTGCCAGAGCATCGCACATTGCACATCTCCCTAACTTCATACAGGACCCATCCATGCAAATTCCCTTTAATAAAACTATAAAATAAGGCGAATCAGTCCCCAAAATCAGCAGATGCGTGAAGTGGGAACTAACTGTGGCCTACACTCTATACTTTTTCCCCTGGAATTTAATCATCAGGGTCACCACCGGATACTTGTGAATATCCCCATGTACACATTTCACCCTCACCGTTTTAGTTGTGATCAATGCCTTGGGTTGAATCAGGCGTTGGTGGATAGTGGTTTGATTACACCCGGTGTCCACCAATGCTTGGTGAGTACCCCCCTTGACACTTACCAGTATCCGGTACACTCCGGCCCGATCGGGGGCAGCCTGTGGGAGGTCAGAGACCCGCACCACTGTCCCCAGCTCCATCAGAGGGCACTGATCCCGGAAGTGGCCCGGGTCTCCGCACCTCCAGCAGGCTGGCCCAGGCGCTACGCCCGCACTTGCTTCGGTGGGTGCCCACCCCGAGTGGGAGAGCGGCGGGGCATCGGGATAGGGGAAGGTGTCGCCTCCCACACCCGGGGAACTGGTCTCAGGGGCTGAAGTCCTCCTCGTCTGCGTGGGGCAGGAACGGGACCTGGAGAGAGAGCAGAATGAGAAGAGAGAGGGGGATGAGACAGAGGGAGGAGAGAGAGTGTAGGAGGGCTCATCCGCCCTTGGGATCGCCGCCATGTGGTCCTCCACAAGCCAGACGGCTTCCTCCAGCGATGCTGGGCGGTGGCACTGGACTCACTCCGCCGTCCCTTTTGGCAGATGATGTATTAATTGTTCTAGTACCACCTGGTCGATAATCCTGTCAATGTCGCGGTCCCCCGCTAGCAACCATTTTCGGCAGGCGTCACGGAGCCGTTGGGCGAAGGCAAACGGGCGGTCAGAGCTCTCCAACTTCAAGCTCCGGAAGAGTTGATGACTTTCCTCCGGACTCCGACCAACCCGTTGCAGGATGGCTTTCTTTAAATCTCCGTAGGCCAGGAGACTCGTCACTGGCAGTTGTTGAGCCGCGAGCTGGGCTTCCCCGGACAACAGCGGGATAAGTCGGGCCACCCATTGGCCAAGCGGCCAGCCCCAGATCTTGGCGGGTCGTTCAAACAAATCCAGGAAGGCCTCGGGTTCGTCCACCGTCCCCATTTTCTGTAACTCGGGCAGGGGTAACGGCGTGTGAGTGTCTGGGGTCGCGGCTGGGGACGCCTCCTGGCTGAGGAGGCTCCGGATCGCCTGCCGGTCCTCGGCTTGAGCGCATAGGAGCTCGACAAACTGGCGATCTTGATCTTGTCAGAGCTCAAGCAGTGTTTGCTGGTGGCTCCGATGTAGGCCAGCGAGGGCTTGGAGGATCTCCGCCAACTGGGAGGACTCTACGGGGTGACTTCCATCCATCTTCAACCAAACTTAAATCCCGGGTTTTGGCACCAGTGTAAGGGTTTTTGGGATAAAGGAGGAGGCGAGAAGCGAGGTTTCCCAGTTCAGGTGGGTGCTTTAATTTATCCAGTTTAAAGTTTTTACAGCTTTGCAGGAACACTTGTTGACTTAGCACAATTTCACAGTAACTTTCATGCTAGAATCGTATTTCTTATGCCGGTCTCTCTCTCTCTCTCTACTGGCGGTGTGGCTCCTTTTATGCCGCTCTCCCCGTGCTCACTGAAATTAGAGACAGGTGTTAGACATAATTTAGCTCAGGTGTAAGCACCCTTACCGCTTTCTCCGGAGAGATGCTTGACCACGCCCCCACTACCACAGGCATGTTCTCACAATGAGAACATAATTGCTCCACGTAAGCTGCCTCGGCATGCTGGCACCCCAAGCACTCGAGACAGATTTCATGGCTATCCACAGGGGAGAGATAACGACCACATCCAGTAGCACAAAGGCGAAAGGCCATCTTTAAAAAGACGCCAAATCGTTTGTGCGAGCTCTTTTAGTAGAAAATATACTCTTTTAGATATATGCTCTTTTAGCACCTGTAGACTCGGCCGCCGAAGCGCCCAGGGGAGCACAACACTCGACCATGCGAGGGTGATCGCTGATATTCGCTGTAAATCCAGCAGCGTAAGTGTAGGTGATAGGACGAACACAATACATGCATTCGGCTCTGAAGAAAAAATCTGAATGAGTGGTGCACACCATCTCCTTTTATACTCGTATGTCCGGGGCAGAGAGTGGCATGCAAATTCTTACTGGCCTTTGCTATTTTAAGCAAAGGTGATTGGGGCTCTCAAGATCGAACCCCTAGTGTCACTACATCAACACAACGTCGAGTGAGTGATAGACAGGGAAATGTTTATTTCTTTGTTTGTATTTTTACTCCATACCTTCAATCGTTAAACCTGTGGACAAAAGAACTACTTGTCTTCAGAGTCGTGTGAGGGAAAGGAGTTTAGCTGACTGTTAAACCACTAATGCTGTGTTGAGGACAGTCAGGGTTGGGAGGGTTACTTTTGAAATGTATTGAAATGTATAGAAAACATGCTGTAAAATGTAATTTGTAACATATTCCGTTAGATTACTCAAGGTCAGTAACGTATTCTAAATACTTCACAGTGGTAGATTTTTTTCACTTGTTTTGACTATAAAAACTAGTACAGTAAAACAAAATATACATGTTAAAAGTACATTCTCTGAAAAACCTAAATATCTTATGCAGTGTTGTTTCTAAAACAAGATCAATCAAATTGATCTTGTTTAAGAATTTTTAGATATTATTATCAAAAATATCATTTTTGCCCTAATATCAAACGTCTTACTAGAGAAAAAGAAATTATGATACAATGTGAATTTTCTTGATATAAAATATGATCGTGCCTGGAAACATGTGCATGTAAAATGGCTAGAAATAGCATTTTAGCTTAGTGTAAAACTGACAATTTACACAAGGTTTATTTCTATTTCTTGTGCTCCAAACTTCAATCTTACTTATCTATCTGCTCGTATGAATGCATACACTTTGGTGTATGCATTCATACGAGTGGTGAAACACTTTCATAAGAAAGTGTTTCATCACTGTTCAAATGCACTTTGGATCGCACCATTTATATGTATACATTTTTCCATCTGAAAGGAATAAATATGAAATGAAACAAATGACAATAAAATGCAAAGTAATATCTTCAGTAATCAAAATTCTTTTTGAATATAACTGTATTCTAAATACCAATGATTTAAATTGTAACTGTAGTGGAATACAGTTACTTATGTTTTGTATTTTAAATACGTAATCCTGTTACATGTATTTCATTACTCCCCAACCCAGAGGACAGTACAGTGAAAAGGCAGCTGCAAGAGAGGAACATAGCTGCTGTTGAGAAGATAAAGTGAAACAGAATAAGATTGTGTGAGCAATGGAGACCACACCCTCACTGAAAACCAGATCATATGTGTCTTGTTCATGATCAAGCAGCTCATCTATAAATGCTGCTGCTGCTATTGCCAGAGCTAAAGCTGAAGCAGCCAAGGCACGCTTAATGTATGCAGATGAAGAGGAAAGAATGAAAGTGGAAAAAGCCAAATTTGAGGCAAAAATGGATAATGAAATGGCAAGCTGTACACTTCAATCTTCCCAACAAGACAGCACACACATTTCAGACTTTGTCAGATACTTTGCCCACTGTGAGCTGGTTAACACTGTTCTAATTCAGTTCAATGACCAACCAGAAAGCTTCATAGCCTGGCAACGATTGTTTAAAAATGCAGTAATAGGCTTGATCTTGACAGATGGACTTTAGCATGCTAAACGCATGAGATCAGTAAACACTGTCCAACTCCGGTGGTCGATTCCCCGCCGCAGTCATCAGTAATGACCACAGAGGTAACATTTCCCCCTTACACTGTGGGTTATGTCGGGAACCCCGTGCCGCCACCACCACCACCACCTGCTCCGAAGACCATGGAGCTTACCTCGTTATTTTCAGCACTATCTTCTAAAGTGAATGATTCCCCACTGATGTTGGTGCGTTTGGCATTCCTCATGGGTTATCAGTGCCCATGCCTGCCACAGTTAATGAGCCAGTGCCCATGCCTGCCATGGTTAACGAGCCAGTGTCTATGCCTGTAGCCTTGACTGTCCCAGAGCCAATGCCTGTAGCCTCAACCATCCCAGAGCCAATGCCTGTAGCCTCGACCGTTCCCGCAACAACGCTCCCAGCTGTCCGGAAGAAGAGGAAGAGAAGAAGGGCTTCTACTCCCCAGTCACTGTGAGTGCTCACGACCATGGAGGTCATTCCCCAGTCACTGCCAGTGCTCACGAACATGGAGGTCATTCCCCAGTCTCTGCCTGTGTTCTCAACCACAGAAGTCAGTTCCCAGTCACTAACGGCTCCTTTGTCCAAGCCTTCCACGGCTCCTTTGTCCAAGCCTTCCACGGCTCCTTTGTCTAAGCCTTCCATGGCTCCTTACTCAAGCCTTCCACAGCTCCTTGCTCCAAGCCTTCCACGACTCCTTGCTCCAAACCTCCCACGGCCTTGTCCCTCGAGCCTCCCATGACCTCGACCCTCGAGCCTCCCCTGGCTCCATCCCTCGAGTCTTCCATGGCTCCGCCTTCACTGGCTCCACCCCTCGAGCCTTCCATAGCTCTGCCTTCCCTGGCTCCGCCTCCCATGACTCCACCTTACATGGCTTCGCCCCTTGAGCTTCTCACAGCTCCGCCTTCCATGGCTCCACCCCTCAAGCCTTCCATGGCTCCACCTCCCATGACTCGCCTTCAATGGCTTGGCACCTCGAGCCTCTCATGGCTCTGCCTTCCATGGCTCGCCGTCAAACTCTCCTGTCACATCCACACCAGACTCCCTCTCTCACTCCACACTCCGCTTCCTCTCCCTGGGCTATTAATCACCCACACCTGATCCCAATTCATCTTGCATTACCTCACCTCTATAAATTCTCACCCCGGCACTCCATCCACTATTATTAAATGGGATTTTTCTTTTATGACTGATAGAACTCAGTGTGTGAAAGTAAATAACTGTCTCTCACAACAAAAAAATATTAGTACAGGGGTCCCGCAAGGCTGTGTTAGTTCACCAATTCTTTTTACACTTTTTACAAATAAGTGCTTAAGTAAGCATTCACAAAACTACATTTTTAAATATTCGGATGACACAGCTATTTTAAGTTTACTTTATGCACAGGACAATATTAATTAATTAATTAATTAATTATTAGCACTATCTACCAGTCAGAAGTAAGCAGGTTTGTTGACTGGTGTGATAATAATAAGTTAATAATAAACACAAAGAAAACTGAGGAGATTGTCTTTGATCCCAAATGTATAGGTGACCATCGTCAAGTGGTTATACATGACCAACACATTATTCAAACGCAGACTTAAAAGTGTTTGGGCGTTTATATAGATAGTTCATTTACTTGGAAAACACACATTGAATGGGTTTGCACCCGTCTGAACCAGAGGTTGTACTTTATATGCAGACTACGTCTTCATGGGGTTAACAAGGATATTATGTTGTTGTTTTACAAAGCTGTTTTAGAAAGTATTGTCAGGTATGGTATTACGATATGGTTTGGGAACCTAACTATACAGCTCAAATCTAAATTGGTGCACCTGGTAATGACAGCAATGAAAATTGTTGGGCAGGAAGAACATCTTAATCTTCAGGGTTTATATGAGCAATGTATTCTTAATCAGGTGCTGAAGATCTTATGCGATCAAACTAATTTTTTGTATTCACAGTATGAATTGCTTCCCTCCGGGAAAAGATATAGAGTTCCATTTTGTAAATTAAATAGATACAAGAATTCCTTTGTACCTGTATCTGTGCGAATGTTTAATAGCAGTTTAGCTTGATGATATGTTATTATTTGTATTATATTATATGTACTATTTGTGTGTCTGTGTGATATTGTTTGATGCTTTTGTGATGTGTTTTTTTCTTATTTTGTCTATGCAGCAGCATGAAGTTCACAACGAATTTTCCTTTGGAGACAAAGTATGCTTTACTTTACATCCACGTCTAGTCTCCGCTAGGAAAGCTTAGACACACCTGCTCATCTGATTTCCCCAGAGACGCTACACTTTCACCCGTTAATCCCGCATCCACGATATTCCCAAGTGTCATCATCGTCCTTCGACTTCCTGGAGTGGCGATCTGCCTGTATGCTCCCTGTGGACACAAACTCTGTTATTGCCAAGCTAAGTTCTCTACTCCACGCATTTCTGTTGACTTACCTCGGTAGCCAGAATGGTCGACACAGAAGCATGAGAAATTCCAGATCAGGAGAGCAGAAAGACTTGATAGAATGTACATTCCTCTCATCACACCAGAATTTGTTGATCATAAAACATACACCACCAGCTCTGCTTTTACCAGAGAGGTCTTTCACTCTGTCCGCTTGGTGCATTCCGTATGAGTCTGGAATCTCCGAAAACATCCAAGTTTCTGTGAGGCAGATAATGCAGCATGTCCAGAGACTGAACATTTGCCAGTAGAATACTGGGTAGCAGGGGTCGATTTGCGTGACATCTTACTCTGATGAGAATGCCGGCTCTATTTCCCCTTTTCCTTCTGCGTTTCCGCGGCCGGGCTGCCCAGACAAAGGGCTCTGCTGGCGTGTTTGTAAACAGCAGGTCGGCATTGAGGAATTTGAAATCCAGTTTACGGTGTGTAATTGCAGAACCAATGTCTAAAAGTGTTTGTCTGTCGTAGACAATAAGGCAGACAATATCCAAGACAAAAAACGTAAGAATTGTAAACAAAACAATCAAAAAACTACAATGTTGAGTCGGAGCTCGCAACGCAGCAGCCATACTTGGCGCCAACTCGAGTAAAAATAATTGTTGTTATTATATAACATGTAATGATTGCTAATGTAATGTATATGCTTAAAATAAACTATTGAGTGAACTGAAATTAAAAACTAAAGATAACTAAAGAAATGTTCCCTTGTTTCAGGAAACCAGGATTACATAGTAACTGCAACATTCATTTCCAAGTTTAACCCTTTCATACCAACCGTCACATAGATGACGGTGATGGCTAAAAATTGAAGCATAACACATCTGTGTTTCTGTAACAGCCAGTTACGTTACAAGCTTGCCAGATCCAAATTTCACACCAACACAGCTATGCTGGTCAAGTGCCTGTAATTTATATTCTCACAAACAGTTATTCATACAGTCTTTTGAAGCACAGGTTACGTTTATTTTATACACATACACCAACTCATCACCAAAGTATCATGATAAAAAGTTTTCAGTACATATATGCACAGTCAACACATCAAACGCGATCATTCGATGCATGCAACTATATTTGTTTACATCAGAAGCAGTTGATATTCGTCTCTCAAACAGCTACTCAGTCTTTTTAAGCACATGATATGTTTATTTTATGTAACAAACAGCAAAATTGTCACCAAAGAACTAAGATAACAGTTTACAGCTCAAATATGCAGTCACCACATCTAAATGTGATCATCCCATGCACGCAGCCACGTCTGCTTATTAGGTGCATATGCAACTTTCATTAACACAAACAGCAACTCAAACAGTCTTTTCAGGCATATGATTCATTTGTTTTCTGAAACAGAAAATATAATAAAATATGTCAAAAGCACCATGAAAACGTAATTTATAACTCATATACTCACTGTCAACACATACATCTATGAGCATGTTCATCTGATGCACACAGCCACATCTGTTTACATTAGCATTTGTCACACACACACACAAAAGTAAAAAGATACACAAAAGTAAAAAAAACAAAACAAAACAAAAAAATACTAATTTACACTCTACCCCCTCTATCGGCTGTGCAGTGTCACACACAGAAATAACTCACTCTGGGGGGCACTACAGGGGAATTTAGACCCTACTCATGAAAAAGGTTCAATGAAAAATGTCAGATTTTCAATGTTGTCTTAGAATTTTGGACCCCACTGTATATGGCTAATGCCATTAAAATAGTACAATTCCTCTTCAACAATAATCTTTAATCTAAAATGTTTGGTCATCATTTGTCTTGCACTTGTTCTGGGTGTCCTATTTTGGTTCAAGTGGAAAAACATATTAACAACAACAACAAAACAACTAAGTTTGAAATTTTCACAGACTACAATTTAAAAGTTGTCTGCTTTTCTCTCACAGAACAACCTACTCGACATGCATCAGTCTGGCTTCAAAAAAGGACACTCAACAGAGACTGCCCTCTTGTCAGTAGCTGAAACCCTGACTGTTGAGAGCTAACTCCAAATCATCCATCCTCATCCTCCTTGACTTGGCTGCTGCCTTCAACCACAAGATCCTCCTGTCCACCCTCTCTGACCCGGGCATCACAGGAACTGCGCTTTGATAATTTGAGTCATATTTCACTGGCAGATCATTCAAAGTCTCCTGGAGAGGTGTCCAAAACACACCAGCTGGCCTTTGGGGTTCCTCAAGGATCAGTGCCTGGACCCCTCCTCTTCTTGATATACAAAACATCACTCGGACCGATCATTGAGGCACATGGCTTTTTCTACCGCTGCTATGCAGATGATATGCAGCTCTACCTGTCATTCCAGCCTGATGACCCTACTGTCTCAGCTTGTATCTCTGCCTGCCACTCGGACATTTTGGATGAAGGAACGTCACCTTCAGCTCAACCTTGCCAAGACAGAACACCTCTTGATCCCAGCCAACCCATCTGTTGACCACAACCTCACTATTCATCTTGGTTCAACTACACTAACACTAACCAGAACAGCCTTGAACCTGGGAGTGGTGGTAAATGACCACCTTAATTTCACAGCACACATGTCATAAACTGTCCGGTCTTGCAGGGTCACGCTTTATAACATCAGGAAAATCAGACCTTTCCTGTCTGAATATGCTACACAGCTCCTGGTCCAAGCTCTAGCCATTTCAAGACTGGACTACTGCAATGCTCTGTTGGCTAGCCTTCCAGCTAATACAGTTAAGCCACTGTAGATGGTCCAGAATGCAGCAGCACGTCTGGTCTTCAATCAGCCAAAAAGGGCTGATGTCACCCCACTCTTGATTTCACTCCACTGGCTACCAGATTACATCTCAGCGAGGACAGTCTTTTCATGGCTTGAAATCTGTTGTCAGGGAGTCTGCACCTTGGAGCTTTGAAAGGCAATGGGGCCACCCAACTATTATCTTTGTCTTTCTCCAGCCCTTATCAATCATTGACTGATGGGGCCACTTTGTCATCATTACATGTCCTTTTAAACACGTCATGGCCTAGCTGTGCATGTTTGTGATTGCAGATAAGTTGCTCTGCAGAACACATTACATTGCTATAAATCTATTGATAGTTGCTATGCTTCTCTGTTAAATGAAAAACATTTGGACAGGGATGAAAGGTGGACGGACATTGTTCTGTTAAGTTGGTGAAGAATGTACTCACATTGGTGGATTTGTTGATGCCATTCAGGCAGATTGCCAACAATCACCCATTCTAGGTGATATGGAGAGGCTACAACTTTTTCTTTGAAGGCATCAAAAAAACTCAGAGCTAGCTAATGACTTGTGTCATGAAACACACAGACACAGAGGACAGGTTGAACCCAGATGTGGGAGCTTTATTGGAGATACTGAAATGGGTAAGGGAAATTAGAGGGTTCGTGGAAAATGGCCCACTCATTTCATTTGCAATTGTTCGCATCACGGATGCGAGGGACGATACCAGGTACGTGTACCGCCCGATTGCCATATGGCTTATAGGCCGAATGGACATTTTATGCTTTTGGGGGGTTTCCGGGGTAATGCTCTGGGGTCCCGTTTTAATGGGCAAATGGACACATATATGGGCGACTTCGAGCTGCAGGTGGTCAGCCAACTGACCACTGAGACCCCCAGAGTCCCATGAAACCACTATTGTCCCCTAACCAACAATTTTTCCCAAGTGACCCCTGAGACCCCCTGATCACTCAGGCCATGCCCCCCGAGTCCCACGGACCCACTTTTTGTCCCCTAAACGAAAAAGATTGAAGGACAGTTTAACACCACCAACTCTAGAAGCATGTGGCAGGGAATTAACAACATCACAGACTTTAAAGGGAATAAAAACTCCGCCATGAACACCGCTGCCTCTCTCCCGGATGAGCTAAATAATTTTTATGCTCGTTTTGAGGAAAATAACACTGCCCTCGTGGAGAGAGCTCTCGCGGCCAAAGCTACAGAGGTTAGTTCACTCTCCGTCTCTGTAGCGGATGAAACCCGATCCTTCCGATGGGTGAATATCTGCAAAGCATGAGCGTGCACGAACCAGCTGGCTGGTGTTTTTACGGACATTTTCAACCTTTCCCTCTCTTTGTAGTCCCCACATGCTTTAAAACATCCACCATTGTGCCTGTTCCATAGCAATCAAAAATAACTTGCTTAAATGACTGGTGTCCTGTTGCTCTGACCCCCATCATCAGCAAATGCTTTGAGAGACTAATCAGAGATTACATCTGCTCTGTGCTGCCTCTCTCTCTTGACCCATTGCAGTTTGCTTACCGCAACAACCGCTCCATTGATGATGCCATTGCATCTACAATACACACTGCTCTCTCCCACCTGGAAAAAAAGAACACTTATGTGAGAGTGCTGTTTGTAGACAACAGTTCAGCATTCAACACCATAGTGCCCTCCAAGCTAGATGAGAAACTCCAGGCTCTGGGCTTAAACAGCTCGCTGTGCAGCTGGATCCTGGACTTCCTGTCAAGCAGACACCAGGTGGTTAGAATAGGCAGCAACATCTCATCACTGACCCTCAACACTGGAGCCCCGCAGGGCTGTGTTCTCAGCCCACTCTTGTATTCTCTGTACACACATGACTGTGTGGCAACACATAGCTCCAATGCCATCATTAAGTTTGCTGATGACACGATGGTGGTAGGTCTGATCACTGACAATGATGAAACAGCCTACAGAGAGGAGGTGCACACTTTGACACACTGGTGTCAGGAGCACAACCTCTCCCTCAACATCAGTAAGACAAAGGAGCTTGTGGTGGACTTCAGAAGAAAAGACAGAGAACACAGTCCCATCACCATCAATGGAGCACCAGTGGAGAGAGTCAGCAGCTTCAAGTTCCTGGGTGTCCACATCACTGAGGATCTCACATGGTCCATCCACACTGAAGTTGTTGTGAAGAAGGCTCATCAGCGCCTCTTCTTCCTGAGACGGCTGAGGAAGTTTGGAATGAACCGCCACATCCTCACGGTTCTACACCTGCACTGTAGAGAGCATCCTGACTGGCTGCATCTCCGCCTGGTATGGCAATAGCACAGCCCGCAACCGCAAAGCTCTGCAAAGGGTGGTGCGAACTGCCAGACACATCATCGGAGGTGAGCTTCCCTCCCTCCAGGAAATATATACCAGGCGGTGTGTGAAAAAAGCTCGGAGGATCATCAGAGACTCCAGCCACCCGAGCCATGGGCTGTTCTCACTGCTACCATCAGGCAGACGGTATTGCAGCATCAGGACCCGCACCAGCCGACTCCATGATAGCTTCTTCCCCCAAGCAATCAGACTTTTGAACTCTTGATCTCCCACGATCAAAATACATCAGCACTACACTTTATTACTCTTATATTTCACACCGGACTGTCATAAATTATATTATTATTATTATATATATTCTCTCTTAACAACTTACTATCAACCGACAGCCTGAATGTCAATACAGTACAATACAACCTACTGTACATTCTGTATATACTACTATATATACTTTTTATTGAATAATGTGTATCTATATTGTGCGTATTGTATACTGTACAGTGTATGTTATTATTTGTATAGTGTGTTGTATGTAAATATGTGTATATTAGACTTTAAATTGTGTTGTGTAAATTTGTATATGTCTCACCACTGTCACGACTGCTATGTTGATCGGAACTGCACCCAAGAATTTCACACACCATTGCACTTGTGTATATGGCTGTGTGACAATAAATGTGATTTTGATTTGATTTGATTTGAAGGGCCCACTTCCAATGTTTTTAAATGGCACCAAACACATGGTTCATGGATAGTCATTTTTTAAGCAAATTATGCATATTTATGACTTGTAACTTGCATAAACATGTTGTATTGTGTATTCTGAGTGCTGACAAGGGGATTTTATCAATCAGATGTAATGAAAATGTTATATAAAGTCTTTCAAATTAATTGTCCATGAAACTAGTGTTGAGTCTCCATAGAACAAATTGCTTTTGGACACTTTCATTTTTTTAAGCAAATTATGCATATTTATGAGTTGTAAGTGACATAAAAGTGTTCTGTACAGTATGTTGAGTGTTGTACTAGAGGTTCTACAGGTAAATACTAAAAAATCATTTTTACCCCTCAATATCTCTTCTTCATACTGGAAGGTCCCACTTCCAATGTTTTTAAATGGCGCCAAACACATGGTTGGTTGACAGTCATTTTTTAAGCAAATTATGCATATTTATGAGTTGTAACTTGCATAAATGTTCTGTACAGTATGTTGAGTGCTGACAAGGGGATTTTATCAATCAGATGTAATGAAAATGTTATATAAAGTCTTTCAAATGAATTGTCCATGAACCTAGTGTTGAGTCTCCATAGAACAAATTGCTTTTGGACACTCATTTTTTTAAGCAAATTTGCATATGTAGGGCTTTACTGGTTGTTTAGATCAGTGTTTCTATCAGAAATAATTAATAATTATTTCTTTAGTTATTAATTAATATTTAAATTAATTAATTGAATCTAACTCATTAAAACCTCATATGGGGCTCCAGTAAATGTAGTGTGCTACATTTAGGAGCAAGTTTGGTTATTAGCAATAATTAATAATTATCAAAGATAATTATTAATTATTAAAATCAATGGAACATTGATGAGAATCAATGTTAGCTTTTTTTTTAATCCTTTAAATAAATAATTATCAAAGTTAATTGTTAATTGTTAACATCAATGAAACATTAATTAAAATTAACACTAGCTTATTGATCATTCAAATTCAACAATCATCAAAGATAATGATCAATTATCAAAAATCAGTAGAATATTAATAAGGATTAACATTGATGGGAATTTAAAATTTATTGTATTGGTCTATTACCCCTGTGTCCACCAACATACTAAATGTCCATTTCTAATTTATTGTATGTGTATTAACCCTAAATGTCCATTTCTAATTTATTGTACAGGTGCATATACCCTAAATGTTCATTTCCAATTTATTGTATTGGTCTATTATCCCTGTGTCCACAAACATACTAAATGTCCATTTCCAATTTATTGCATACCAACATACTAAATGTATATTTCCAATTTATTGTACAGGTGTATTAACCCTAAATGTCCATTTCCAATTTATTGTATTGGTCTATTAACCCTGTGTCCACCAACATACTAAATGTCCATTTCCAATTTATTGTACATGTGTAGGGCTTTACTGGTTGTTTAGATCAGTGTTACTATCAGAAATAATTAATAATTATTTCTGTAGTTATTAATTAATATTTAAATTAATCAATTGAATCTAACTCATTAAAACCTCATATGGGGCCCCAGTAAATGTAGTGTGCTACATTTAGGAGGAAGTTTGGTTATTAGCAATAATTAATAATTATCAAAGATCATTATTAATTATTAAAATCAATAGAACATTGATGAGAAACAATGTTAGCTTTTTTAAATCCTTGATATCAACAATTATCAAAGATAATCGTTAATTATTAACATCGATGAAACAATTAAAATTAACACTATCTTATTGCTCATTCAAATTCAATCATCAAAGATAATTATCAATTATCAAAAATCAATAGAATATTAATAAGGATTAACATTGATGGGGCACCACCCTGAAATCAGGGACTAATAACCAAATAGTAAAACAGTCTCAATATTTGATTGTTTTCTTAGGAAATCGACATCTGAAGAATATCGATTTTTCGGAAAAGAAAACAATGAATGAAGGTTTGAATCCGAGCACTGACATCCCATCAGCATGACACAGGCATATGCAAAACAAACCAAAACACTTCTCTTTGTAATATAAACAAAGTTTATTTATGCAGGAATATCAATTAATAATTAATACAATGCAGTCAATAAACTTCCGACTTACAACTACAAACTAAACAGTGATATGATTAGATATGGAAATAAAAATAATCCTATAACACATAAGGTGTGTGTGTGACAGTGTGTGTGTGTGTGTGTGTGTGTGTGTGTGTGTGTGTGTGTGTGTGTCTGCCTGTGTAAGGAGGGACGCGCATGGCGGATGTGACTCTTGTGGAGAGTATGTCACACGAGACTTCCGGACAGGGAATGTGACCGCTAATGGGGCGGAGAGAAACCAGTCAATGGCGTCGACCAGTTACCGCGTCTATCCGCTTGTACGATAGCTTAGGAATAAAGCTGGGCTTTAGCGTTAAGCTATCTAGGAGCCAAAAATGTGTGCCAGAATGTTTGTGAGTTGTCGCATGCGTGTGTGTGGTTAGTACGAGAGAGAGAAGTGATGGCCCTAAAGCCGATTTCGCGATCGTGGGAGAGAAAGCAGCTGTTAGTTCATCGCTCAGAGACGCGGTGGACGGCTCGTAAACAGTCCTGCGTTATTTGACTCTGTAATGGATGAACTCAGTTTACCTGTCTCACCCGCGATGGCGAAATTGCACAACAGTCCAATTTGGTTGGACCACAATACAGCAAAACAAATTTGTGATAATTAATACCCTGAGTATTAATAATGAGCGGACATGGCGGTCCGTAAACTGTACAAGCAAAAACCTTGAAACACAAGAATAACACACTATAATATTCTATCTCTGCCCAGACGTAAATCTCTTACTTGAATCGCATGAGGACACAGGTAGAATGTGTTTTACTCCGTCCTTTAACTCTGACCAGGTTCCTTGAGGCTCGGGTGATGATGGGAGGCCGTTTCCTCGCTCTGTCGGCGGGCGGTACGGCTGTTGATTCTCGGCAGGCTGGCGGAGAATTCAGAAATGTCGACTTGATTGAAGGTGGAAGAGAAATCTTTAATCTCTTCACTTCTGTAGGCAAACGGATGAAGATGCGAATTGCTCGGCGGTATCCTTCGGATCCGTTAGAGTGTTCAGTTGAACACAGAGTAATCTCAACTCGTCCAGCGAGATGGAGATTGTATGGCCACAGTTTCAAGTTGGACGTTACTTCCTTGTGCCTCGAGGTTGCACCTGAGAGCAGCGATGAACTGCGTCTATACAGGACGAACAAAGCTGGAAGTAAATTCACGAAACATTTCAGAGGTATTTCAACTCCTGATGATGTCATGTTTGAGGGACGTTCTGTTGTGTGCCTCATCCAATAGGAGTTGAGAATTCGATCCTTTAGTGAGAAAGGCTTCATGGGATTTGTAGTCTGTTTTGGACTCCCTTTGTTTGATTTTGGCACGATTTTTATCACTATAATTTACGACTTGGAATGTGGGGGCTTGAGTTAGGTTTTTACGACTGTGTTAGGCCTGCCTTTGTCTTCTGTCTGAATACATGAAGCCCAACATTCCCCCCTTTGTTCTGAAGAGTTAGTTGTTGTCCAGCATCTTAAGAGCAACCGAAGAGCCGAACAGTTCTTGTCGGTTCACAGTAACCTGTGTGTTACGCCATCCATGTATTCCTGATAGGAAAGAAAATGGTTGCACAGTCCAAACAATTCATTACAGTTCACAGAGGCTTTATTGTCTGGACAGAGATTGAGGCACATCTGGGCATAGAACTTCTTGCTAATTCTAAAACTACATTCATCACACATAAACATTTCAAGTTATTGGAAGACACAGCATTAACCATAACACAATGCTTTGTTGTTCTTTGGCCATCACACAAAATCAAAGTAGAACTTGACATTGGTTACTAGGAACAAAATGTTAGAGGAAAGGAGGGTTAAAGCTTAAAAGGCTTATCCTTGGAAATGATGGGGTTAACCTGTGGGATGGGCTCAGACTGGTGTGTAAAATGCGGCTGTTTGAGGAGTCCAGTCTGGCCTGTAGGTGTTGAATGTACCTGTACATGGCGTTTGCAATAATTGCGATGATCCAACCACTGAGGAGGAGCCAGAAGGCAACCAAACTGATAGGGTGTTCTTGGTAAGATGACGATCTGCTTATGTGACTAGGAAATATAGTGGTCAAGCCAGTCGGTTTGAGACTGAACTTCACTAATTTCATCCCTTCAGCCTGAAGCTGCTGTTGAAGGGTGTCATCAACGGTGAGGCTGTGACCTCTAAATGTGTCCATGATCTCAATTTCTGCATCATTTTTGTCGACGTTGAGATGATGGAGGACAATATCGTCAATGTGCACGGTGGCTCCTTGGGGAACCGTTAAGAACACCATTTGGTTTGGTAGTGTTAGTTTAATGGTTGTATCATGGCGGTTGTGTGACATTGGGACTTCGGTGGCTGGTGTGTTAACGAGACAGTGATTGCCTGCTCGCTCTACCTTTGTCTCTGTTCCTTCATCTTTGATGGACATGCTAACATGACACTTGTTCAGGGAGGCAGTTAGTCACCTCTCTAACAAAGGGGTTGCGTTTTGACAAACCCAATGAATGTACTTTGTCTTGGTACACATGTTTAGGTTAGGGATAAGGTAGAGCGAGGGGTCCTCATCATGGTAGGCGAGTGTTGGTGGTGTTTTGAGGTGAATGTGTGCATTACCTCTCTGAAAACCAACATTAAATACAGACTTTAGTCTATATATATTCTGCCTATGATGGTAGATTGAGGATAAATCCTATTTTGAGGTTCTGAGGATTTACATGGATTGGAATTTCAATGCCAAAACTATATTCCATGTGTATCTGTGAAGGTTGCACAATGGATATAGTAGCAGATCTAAGGATTTGTTCGACAAGGTCTAGGGAGACCAGGTAAGCTGGAATCCTTCCACCACTCAGACTGTTGACTGAGGAGCTAATTTCCCTGAGGTCCTGCATTAGATCTCTAACGATACACGCATAAGTTGTTTTCTCTGACAAAGTCCCTAAAGCGTGCAAAGGGTTATTGATAAGAACGGATTGCAAATTTACAGTGACTACAGTATCCTGAAGGGTTTTACTCAGGCCCTGTAATTGTTGTTATTGGAGTCATCGTCTCTGCTGGATTTTTTGGACGATGGCGACGTGTGCATCTGAAGCTTGCGAACTGTTTTCTGGACCAAGTGGTCTCGGTATGTCAACCTGAGCCCACATGTGTCCACGATGGCAGTCAATGAGCAGAGCCAGTCGGTTCAATAGGTCCTGGCCAACTAACAGTGGTTCCGTATTAATGGGACATATGTAAACAGGGTCTGTTAGCATCATCCCTTGAAAGGTGTCAATCCAGGCCCATTTTGTGATAGATGACTTATCTTGCATGTAGCTTGTGATGCTTACGTTGCAGGTCTCTGTCTATAATGGTTTGCCAAGGGAGAGCTTTGCTCTAGCCACCTCTGCGAAGGTGTTGGAACCATTGACTATTTTGGAACTGGTGTCGAGTAGTGTGTGGGAGCGGAATGACCCATGTGTCAGGCGTTGCCCTAACGGTACAGATCACCCAAGAAGGTCAGAAAGGAGGGTGTGGCATGTTAGGAGTGACTGTTTTAGGGAGTAACTTGGACACTGTTCCCCTTTTCCCGACCTACAAAGTAAATTTTGGCGTTAACGGGAGGGGGTACATCATCTAGTCATACTGACGAGGTTTCAGCGCCATATTCCCTTGAGGAGTTCGGCGGACCTGGTGAACAATGGAGCATGTCAAGCTTCATTACGAACTCAGTCAAGCGTCTCCTTATATCCTCCATTTCCTCTCTCAAATCTTGTTTTCTGAGGGGATTTGAAACCTTGCCTACCCACTCACCTTCTTGTTTGGGTGTTCGTTCGAACCGCGCCTTTCCTTTCTGCCGGCGAACGTTTTGTTATTTAGGCCTGCCGTGACCCTGGGGGTGTGTCTGGTCACCACCCCCCTGGTTCTGTTGCCTACCCTGCTGGTGGGGTGATCGGCACCTCTGGGGTCCTGTTCTAGCATTCACCTTAACGCGAGGCATTTTGTTGCCTTCAAGCGCTAGGTCTGTATATTCTGAGGCTTGGATCCCCAGGGCTCTGGCGTCACCTTCGTGCCCTCGGGCAGGGCGCATGCATGTCTCCCATGCCAGTTGTGCATATCTTCTGATTTCCTGCATGGTTTGGTTGCCCATTCTGCAGTGCACCGTGACGTCATATCGCACGCACTCTTGGAGGTTATGAAGGAAAAGAGACTTGAAAGCTCGTTCCTCCTCCAGGCCTGGTTCGTTACTTCCTTGGAAGTACGTGGTTCTCAGGCATCTATAATACTCACACGGAGGCTCGTGCCTCTTCTGGGTGATGGCGAAAGCAGCTATGGTAGCGGAGGCTTCGTCGTAATGCAGCGAATACTCCTCGTGTAGGGCTATACACAAAGCTCAGTAGCGGTTTCGTGTACCAGTCGGTAGCGTTTCCATGAACGCATGGACACTCCTTACCGTGGTCTTCCGTATAAGCTTGAGTTTTTCACGTGACGAAGTGTAAGACAAATCAACCAGGCAGTGCTCAATTTCCCTAAGATAATTGTCAATGTTTTAATCTCGATTACTTGGGTCAAAGCGTTCTATGTCCCCTGCGAGGGACTCGAGTTGTCGGATACGCAAGCGTTGGTGTCGGTACGACCACGGGTCGTCCGAGTCATCCGAAACATCATAGTCACTCGCATCGCTATAGCGATGAGGACGACTTCCTCCCCTTCATAGTGGGGAAGGAGTCCAGTCGACGCATGGGGGTGGACCCCGGGTTGCGTACCCTGGCTAATGGGATATTCGAGCCGCTTACACCACTCTGGTCTTGAAAATAATCCCCCCTCCGTGGTGTGGAATCAGTCGGTTTGAAACGCACGGTGGCGTGACTGAAAACTGACTGAGGAGGGCAACTATAAGGAGGGGCACCTGCATCCAACCAGCAGGCCGCTGGAGGATTTTGAAAGGTGTCTTGGAGGATGAAGTCAGAGACTGTACCACTTGGGGCAGATCGGCTCCTAGCGTGTGTCCCTGGGTTTCTCAGGGGCACATTTCTACGCATTGTGCAAAAAAGGGGGCCCTCTTCTATGTCAGATGTTGTGCTGTGCATTTCAGCTTCACTTACCTGAACTGACTCTACTTTTAGCTGGGCAGCTTGAAGCTGCCTGCACAGGGTTTCGTTTTCCTCCTGCATCCGGGCATTATCATCCTGTGCCTGGACTTTCTCAGCTTGAGTGCACCTAATTTCTTGGTGCAGGCTGAGATTTTCCCTCTGCACCGCTTGGTTGATGCTCTGCAGCTGTGCGAGCTGGGCCTGGTGCTCGGCGGTTTGCAGTTGGGTTCTGCAGTGATGGAGGAGGAACATTTGGCCCACTTGGTCCAGGATTGAGCGCATTGGCTTCCCGACCGGGTTGTTGACATAATCAACTAGTTCCTGCAATGCTTCATCACAATGACTAATATTGTAGCCGTTAAGGTTATCTCTCTCCTCTATGGAGAGACGGAGGACAGCAGCAACTACATCTTGCAGTGCTGGGTCGACTAACCTCTGTGGAGCTTCAGCTCCAGTCACGCAGGGTGATTGGTGACTCATTTTATTGGGGCCATAAAAATTCTTGTGACAGTGGCTCTGATAGCTTGTTGTTTTACAGTTGCTATAATGTTAACACGAACGCACAGGTGAGAGGCTTTGACCTGTGGCTTACAGGCTACTGTTATGATGTACGAATTGTAAAATTTTAAATGGGATAAATTGTATGTTGGATGTCCAGATATCAGCTCTGGATAGACTTAGGAAGCTGAAACCTGTATTTCTATTCTAATCCCAGCCTCCTCTTTCTATGGAATGAATTTCAAGAAGATTGGAGAAAGTCAAACATTTTGCAAAACATTGAAACTATCTATCTATCTATCTGCTGGTGGACATTAGCAGGTCCATACAGTCAATTGGAAATGGACATTTAGGGTTAATACACATATACAGTAAATTGGAAATGGACATTTAGTATGTTGGTGGACACAGGGGTTATAGACCAATACAATAAATTGGAAATGTACATTTAGGGTTTATACACCTGTACAATAAATTGGAAATTGACATTTAGTATATTGGTATGCAATAAATTGGATATGGACAGTTAATATGTTGGTGGAATTAGGGGTAATAGACCAATACAATAAATTGGAAATGGACAATTAGGGTTAATAAACATATACAATAAATTAGAAATGGACATTTAGTATGTTGATGGACACGGGGGTAATAGACCAATACAATAAATTGGAAATGGACATTTAGGGTTAATACACCTGTATAATTAATTGGAAATGGTCATTTAGTATATTTGTATGCAATAAATTGGAAATGGACAGTTAATATGTTGGTGGACACAGGAGTAATAGTCCAATACAATAAATTGGAAATGGACATTTAGGGTTAATACACATAAACAATAAATTTGAAATGGACAGTTAGTATGTTGGTGGACACAGGGATAATAGACCAATACAATAAATTGGAAATGGACATTTAGGGTACATACACTTGTACAATAAATTAGAAATGGACATTTAGTATGTTGGTGGACTGAGGGGTAATAGAATAATATAATAAATTGGAAATGGACATTTAGGTTTATACACCTGTACAATAAATTGGAAATGGACATTTAGTATGTTGGTATGCAATAAACTGGAAATGGAAGGTTAATATCTTGGTGGACACAGGGGCAATTAGACCAATACAATGAATTGGAAATGCACATTTAGGGTTAATAAATCTCTACAATAAATTGGAAATGGACATTTAGGTTTAATACACCTGTACAATAAATTGGAAATGGACATTTAGTTTGCTGGTATGCAATAAATTGGAAATGGACAGTTAGTATGTTGGTGGACACAGTGTTAATAGACCAATACAATAAATTGGAAATGGACATTTAGGGTTTATACACCTGTACAATAAAATGGAAATGGACATTTAGTATGTTGATGTGTAATAAATTGGAAATGGACAGTTAATATGTTGGTGGACACAGGGGTAATAGACCAATACAATAAATTGGAAATGGACATTTAGGTTTAATACACCTGTACAATTAATCGGAAATGGACATTTAGTTTGCTGGTATGCAATAAATTGGAAATGGACAGTTAGTATGTTGGTGGACACAGGGGTAATAGACCAATACAATAAATTGGAAATGGACATTTAGGGTTAATACACATATTTTGGTCCTCATGTATTCAGATAGAAGACAAAGGCAGGCCTAACACAGTCGTAGAAACCTAACTCAAGGCCCCACCTTCCAAGTCGTAAATCTTACTGATAAAAATCGCGCCAAAATCAAACAAAGGGAGTCCAAAACAGACTACAAATCCATGAAGCCTTGCTCACTAAAGGATCGAACTCTCAACTCCTATTGGATGAGGCACACAACAGAACGTCACCTCAAACCATGACTTCATCAGGAGTTGAAATACCTCTGAAATGTTTTCGTGAGTTGCTTCCAGCGACATTGTTTGCAGCGTGTGGACGCTGCTCTTTGCTGCTCTCAGGTGCAACCTCGTGGCACAAGGAAGTAACGTCCGACTTGAAACATTGGCCATACAATCTCCATCTCACTGGACGAGTTGAGATTACTCTGTGTTCAACCGAACACTCTAACGGATCCGAAGGAGACCGCCGAGCAATTCGCATCTTCATCCGTTTGCCTACAGAAGTGAAGAAATTAAAGATTTCTCTTCCATCTTCAATCAAGTCGACATTTCTGAGTTCTCCGCCAACCCGCCGAGAATCAACAGCCGTGCCCGCCGACAGAGCGAGGAAACGGCCTCCCGTCATCACACGAGCCTCAAGGAACCAGGTCAGAGTTAAAGGATGGAGGAAAACACATTCTACCTGTGTCCTCATGCGATTCAAGTAAGAGGTTTACGTCTGGGCAGAGATAGAATATTATAGTGTATTATTCTTGTGTTTCAAGGTTTTTGCTTGTACAGTTTACGGATCGCCATGTCCGCTCATTATTAATACTCAGTATTAATTATCACAAATTTGTTTTGCTCTATTGTGGTCCAACCATATTGGATTGTTGTGCAATTTCACCATTGCGGGTGAGACAGCAACTGAGTTTATCCATTAAAGAGACAAATAACGCGGGACTTTTACGAACTGTCCACCGCGTCTCTGAGTGATAAACTAACAGCTGTTTTCTCTCCCACAATCGCGAAATCGGCTTTAGGGCTGTCACTTAATTAATTCTCTCTCTCTCTCTCTCTCTTGTACTAACCACACACCCACACACACACACACACACCTTATGTGTTATAGAATTATTTTGATTTCCATATCTAATCATATCACTGTTTAGTTTGTAGTTCTAAGTCGGAAGTTTATTGACTGCATTGTATTAATTATTAATTGATATTACTGCATAAATAAACTTTTGTTTATATTACAAAGAGAAGTGTTTTGGTTTGTTTTGCATACACCTGTGTTATGCTGACGGGATGTAAGTGCTCGGATTCGAACCTTCATTCATTGTTTTTTTTTCCCAAAAATCGATATTCTTCAGATGTCGATTTCCTAAGAAAACAATCAAATATTGAGACTGTTTTACTATTTGGTTATTAGTCCCTGATTTCAGGGTGGTGCCCCATCAATGTTAATCCTTATTAATATTCTATTGATTTTTGATAATTGATAATTATCTTTGATGATTGAATTTGAATGAGCAATAAGATAGTGTTAATTTTAATTGTTTCATCGATGTTAATAATTAACGATTATCTTTGATAATTGTTGATATCAAGGATTTAAAAAAGCTAACATTGTTTCTCATCAATGTTCTATTGATTTTAATAATTAATAATGATCTTTGATAATTATTAATTATTGCTAATAATCAAACTTCCTCCTAAATGTAGCACACTACATTTACTGGGGCCCCATATGAGGTTTTAATGAGTTAGATTCAATTGATTAATTTAAATATTAATTAATAACTACAGAAATAATTATTAATTATTTCTGATAGTAACACTGATCTAAACAACCAGTAAAGCCCTACACATGTACAATAAATTGGAAATGGACATTTAGTATGTTGGTGGACACAGGGTTAATAGACCAATACAATAAATTGGAAATGGACATTTAGGGTTAATACACCTGTACAATAAATTGGAAATATACATTTAGTATGTTGGTATGCAATAAATTGGAAATGGACATTTAGTATGTTTGTGGACACAGGGATAATAGACCAATACAATAAATTGGAAATGAACATTTAGGGTATATGCACCTGTACAATAAATTAGAAATGGACATTTAGGGTTAATACACATACAATAAATTAGAAATGGACATTTAGTATGTTGGTGGACACAGGGGTAATAGACCAATACAATAAATTTTAAATGAACTTTTAGGGTTTATACACCTGTACAATAAAATGGAAATGGACATTTAGTATGTTGATATGTAATAAATTGGAAATGGACAGTTAATATGTTGGTGGACTTAGGGGTAATAGACCAATACAATAAATTGGAAATGGACATTTAGTATGTTGGATTAACATTGATGGGGCACCACCCTGGAATCAGGGACTAATAATCAGATAGTATAACAGTCTCAATATTAGATTGTATTCTTAGGAAAATTGGCATCCGAAGAATATCGATTTTCGAGAAAATAAAACAATGAATGAAGGCTTGAATCCGAGCACTGACATCCTGTCAGCATGACACAGGCGTATGCAAAACAAACCAAAACACTTCTCTTTGTAATATAAACAAAGTTTATTTATGCAGTAATATCAATTAATAATTAATACAATGCAGTCAATAAACTTCCGACTTACAAATACAAACTAAACTGTGATATGATTAGAAAATAGATATGGAAATCAAAATAATCCTAACACATGGGGGTGTGTGTGTGTGTGTGTGTGTGTAAGGAGGGACGCACACAAAATGGCGGACGTGACTCTTGTGGAGAGTATATCACGTGAGATTTTCGGCCAGGGAATATGAACACGAATGTGGGTGGAGAGAAACCAGTCAATGGCTTCTACCAGTTACCGCGTGTATCCGCTTGTATGATAGCTTAGGGACAAAGCTGAGCTTTATCACGAAGCTATCTACGAGCCAAAAATGTGTGCCAGAATGTTTGTGAGGGGTTGTGTGTGTGTGTGTCCTTAGTACGAGTGAGAGAGAGAATTAAGTGACGGCCCAAATGCCGATTTCGAGATCGTGGGAGAGAAAGATGCTGTTAGTTTATCACTCAGAGATGCGTGGATGGCTCGTAAACAGTCTCGCGTTCTTTGATTCTTTAATGGATAAACTCAGTTTGCCTGTCTCACCTGCGATGGCGAAAATGCACAACAGCCCACTGTGGATGGACCACAATACAACAAATCTCATTTGTGATAATTAATACCCTGAGTATTAATAATGAGCGGAAGATGCGAATTGCTCGGCAGTCTCCTTCAGATCCGTTAGAGTGTTCGGTTGAACACAGAGTAATCTCAACTCGTCCAGCGAGATGGAGATTGTATGGCCACAGTTTCAAGTCAGACGATACTTCCTTGTGCCACGAGGTTGAACCTGAGAGCAGCGATGAACTGCGTCTATACAGGACGAACAAAGTTGCTGGTAGCAAATCCTGGAAGCATTTCAGAGGTATTTCAACTCCTGATGATGTCATGTTTGAGGGACGTTCTGTTGTGTGCCTCATCCAATAGGAGTTGAGAGTTCGATCCTTTAGTGAGCAAGGCTTCATGGGATTTGTAGTCTGTTTTGGACTCCCTTTGTTTGATTTTGGCACGATTTTTATTAGTATAATTTACGAGAATGTGGGGGCTTGAGTTAGGTTTTTACGACTGTGTTAGGCCTGCCTTTGTCTTCTATCTGAATACATGAGGCCCAACACATATTTATGAGTTGTAAGTTACATAAAAGTGTTCTGTATAGTATGTTGGGTGTTGTACTAGAGGTTCTACAGGTAAATACTAATAAATAATTTTTACCCCTCAATATCTCTTCTTCATACTGGAAGGTCCCATTTCCAATGTTTTTGAATGGGGCCAAACACATGGTTTGTGGACAGTAATTTTTTAAGCAAATTATGCATATTTATGAGTTGTAAGTTACATAAATGTTTTTTGTACAGTATGTTGAGTGCTGACAAGGGGATTTTATCAATACAATTTAATGTAAATGATACTTAAAGTCATTAAAATGAATTATCCACAAACCTAGTATTGAGTCACGTAGTATTGAATAAATGTACATAAAGCATACAGTACTGCCCCATTCCAACCTCAATTGCATGTATAGACCTGAATTTGGAGTCCCACACCACTACTCCAAATTCAAGTCCATTACAATGGTACTCCAAATTCAAGTCCATTACAATGGTAATGATTAGTAATTGAGCACTGAGTCTCCATAGAACAAATTGCTTTTGGAAACTTTAATTTTTAAACAAATTATGCATATTTATGAGTTGTAACTTGCATAAACTTGTTGTATTGTATATTCTGAGTGCTGATAAGGGGATTTATAAATAAAAATGAATGTAAATGTTACTTCAAGTCTTTATAATGAATTGTTCACGAACCTAGTGTTGAGTAGAACAAATTGATTTTGGACACTTTCATTTTTTAAGCAAATTATGCATATTTATAAGTTGCAATTTGCATAATTACATGTTGTATTGTGTATTCTGTACAGTAGCACAGGTTTCAGCTTCCTAAGTCTATCCAGAGCTGAGATCTGGACATCCCACATACAACTGATCCCATTCACAGAAATAGTGGTTTCATTTACAGTGGAATTTGAGGGTTTTGAAGGGCTTATGTTGTTCAGGGGTGTCAGAGAGTCACCTAAGTATGATATTTAGTGATTTCCTGTTTCCTTCACATTATAAAGAGATGTCCACAAAGTCATTATTTCAGGCAATTCAAATAAATTGTCTGTGGTACCGTCCCATTTCCAATGTATCTAAAGGGCTGAAATTGGTGGTTGGTGGACATTAGTTTTATAAGTTACAGATCAGTTTATGTACTAAATATCATATTTAAGTGACTGTAGGACTCCCCCTGAACAATGTTCACCCTTCAAAACATAAAAATTCCACTGTCCATGAAACCAATTTTTCTGTGAATGGGATAAATTGTACATGGGATGTCCAGATCTCAGCTCTGGATAGACTTAGGAAGCTGAAACCTGTGTTTCTGTTCTAATCTCAGCCTCCACTTTCTATGTTATGAATTTCAAGAAGATCTGAGGAAGTCAAAAATGTAGCGCAAAACCTTTAGTTTTTTCGGATGAAATTTCTGACTTCCTCAGATCTTCTTGAAATTCACACTATAGAAAGAGGAGGCTGAGATTAGAATAGGAGCACTGGTTTCAGCCTCCTAAGTTTATCCAGAGCTGAGATCTGGACATCCCACGTAGAATTTAACCCATTCAAAATTTTAGGTGGTTCATGGACAGTAAAGTTTCGAGGTTTTGAAGGGTGTATCACATTTAGGTGAACAACTCAGGGGGCATCATAGAGTCACCTAAATGTGATTTTGAGTCATAAATTTGATCCTGGAGTTATAAAAATGATGTCCACCAAATGCCCATTTTAGCTCATTAAATAGATTGGAAGTGGGATGGCCCATGGGAAATTTATTTGCATTGTCTGAAATAGTCACATGGTGGACATCTGTTTTTTAATGTGTGGGATACAGGAAATCACTGAATATCATATTTAGGTGACTGTATGACACCCCCTAATTAACATACATTCTTCAAAACCTCAAAATTTGTTTGTCCACAAACCACCTAAAATTTTAAATGGGATAAATTGTATGTTGGATGTCCAGATATCAGCTCTGGATAGACTTAGGAAGCTGAAACCTGTATTTCTATTCTAATCCCAGCCTCCTCTTTCTATGGAATGAATTTCAAGAAGATTGGAGAAAGTCAAACATTTCACAAAACATTGAAACTATCTATCTATCTACACTATATTGCCAAAAGTATTCGCTCATCTGCCTTTAGACGCATATGAACTTAAGTGACATCCCATTCTTAATCCATAGGGTTTAATATGACGTCGGCCCACCATTTGCAGCTATAAGAGCTTCAACTCTTCTGGGAAGGCTTTCCACAAGGTTTAGGAGTGTGTTTATGGGAATTTTTGACCATTCTTCCAGAAGCGCATTTGTGAGGTCAGACACTGATGTTGGATGAGAAGGCCTGGCTCGCAGTCTTCGCTCTAATTCATCCCAAAGGTGCTCTATTGGGTTGAGGTCAGGACTCTGTGCAGGCCAGTCAAGTTCTTCCACACCAAACTCGCTCATCCATGTCTTTATGGATCTTGCTTTGTGCACTGGTGCGCAGTCATGTTGGAACAGGAAGGGGCCATCCCCAAACTGTTCCCACAAAGTTGGGGGCATGGAATTGTCCAAAATCTCTTGGTATGCTGAAGCATTCAGAGTTCCTTTCACTGGAACTAAGGGGCCAAGCCCAGCTCCTGAAAAACAACCCCACACCATAATCCCCCCTCCACCAAACTTCACAGTTGGCACAATGCAGTCAGACAAGTACCGTTCTCCTGGCAACTGCCAAACCCAGACTCGTCCATCAGATTGCCAGATGGAGAAGCGTGATTCGTCACTCCAGAGACATGTCTCCACTGCTCTAGAGTCCAGTGGCAGCGTGCTTTACACCACTGCATTCAATGCTTTGCATTGCACTTGGTGATTTATGCAGCTGCTCGGCCATGGAAACCCATTCCATGAAGCTCTCTACGCACTGTTCTTGAGCTAATCTGAAGGCCACATGAACTTTGGAGGTCTATAGCGATTGACTCTGCAGAAAGTTGCCGACCTCTGCGCACTATGCACCTCAGCATCCGCTGACCCCGCTCTGTCATTTTACGTGGCCTACCGCTTCGTGGCTGAGTTGCTGTCATTCCCAATCACTTCCACTTTGTTATAATGCCACTGACAGTTGACTGTGGAATATTTAGTAGCGAGGAAATTTCACGACTGGACTTGTTGCACAGGTGACATCCTATCACAGTACCACGCTGGAATTCACTGAGCTCCTGAGAGCGGCCCATTCTTTCACAAATGTTTGTAGAAGCAGTCTGCATTTTATACACCTGTGGCCATGGAAGTGATTGGAACACCTGAATTCAATTATTTGGATGGGTGAGCGAATACTTTTGGCAATATAGTGTATCTATCTATCTATCTATCTATCTATCTATCTGCTGGTGGACATTAGTAGGTCCATACAATCAATTGGAAATGGACATTTAGGGTTAATACACATATACAGTAAATTGGAAATGGACATTTAGTATGTTGGTGGACACAGGGGTAATAGACCAATACAATAAATTGGAAATGGACATTTAGGGTTAATACACTGTAAGGGGGTTCAGTGGAAAGGAGGAGGCGAGAACCGGCTTGACAACTTAAATAATAATTTAATAAACAACTTACACAAACACACAACCAAAAACCACACAGTACAGCTGTCTGTAATTCTCTCTCTCTCTCGAACTGTCGTCCCCGGCCGCCTTTATCCCTCGCACGCCCCATCAGGCTGATTGGGGACCGGGTGTGTCTCATTCCAGCCCGGCCCCGCCCTTCTCGGCTCTACATACACCTATACCATAAATTAGAAATGGACATTTAGTATGTTGGTATGCAATAAATTGGAAATGGACATTTAGTATGTCGGTATGCAATAAATTGGAAATGGACATTTAGTATGTTGGTGGACACAGGGGTAATAGACCAATACAATAAATTGGAAATGGACATTTAGGGTAAATACACCTGTACAATAAAATGGAAATGGACTTTTAGGGTTAATACACCTGTACTATAAATTGGAAATGGACATTTAGGGTAAATAGACGTGTAAAATAAATTGGAAATGGACATTTAGTATGTTGGTATGCAATAAATTGGAAATGGACATTTAGTATGTTGGTGGACACAAGGGTAATAGACCAATACAATAAATTGGAAATGGACACTTAGGGTTAATACACCTGTACTATAAATTGGAAATGGACATTTAGTATTTTGGTGGACACAGGGGTCAAAGACCAATACAATAAATTGGAAATAGACATTTATGGTAAATACACCTGTACAATAAATTGGAAATGGACATTTAGGGTTAATACACATATACAATAAATTGGAAATGGACATTTAGGGTAAATACACCTGTACAATAAATTGGAAATGGACATTTAGTATTTTGGTGGACACAGGGGTCAAAGACCAACACAATAAATTGGAAATAGACATTTATGGTAAATACACCTGTACAATAAATTGTAAATGGACATTTAGGGTTAATACACATATACAATAAATTGGAAATGGACATTTAGGGTAAATACACCTGTATAATAAATTGGAAATGGACATTTCGTATGTTGGTATGTAATAAATTGGAAATGGACATTTAGTATATTGGTGGACACTGGGGTAATAGACCAAAACAATAAATTGGAAATGTACATTTAGGGTTAATACATCTGTACAATAAATTGGAAACAGACAGTTAGTATGTTGGTGGACACAGGGGTAATAGATCAATACAATAAATTGGAAATGGATATTTAGGGTTTATACACCTGTACAATAAATTGGAAATGGACATTTAGTATGTTGGTATGCAATAAATTGGAAATGGACAGTTAGTATGTTGGTGGACACAGGTATAAAAGACCAATACAATCAATTGGAAATGGACATTTATTATGTTTGCGGACACATGGTAAATAGACTTATGCAACAAATTGGAAATTTACATTTAGTATGTTGGTGGACACAGGGGTAATAGACCAATACAATAAATTGGAAATGGACATTTTGTATGTTGGTGGAGACTGGGGTCATAGACCAATACAATAAATTGAAAATTGACATTTAGTGTTAATACACAAATACAATAAATTGGAAATGGACATATATTATGTTGGTGGTTAACAGACCTAGGTCTTTCGGGTCAAAGTGTCAAAATAGTTTCTTAGGGGGCAGATAGTGGGTCTGTAGACAGCTCTACCCCTTCTGGGTTGTCCGGAGGTCTCATTGGTCAACTTTGGCAAAATAGTTGGTTAGATGGCAGATAGTGGGTCTTTGGACAGCCCCGCCCCCTCCAGGTTGTCCGGAGGTCTCATTGGTCAACTTTGGCAAAATAGTTGGTTAGGGGGCAGATAGTGGGTCTTTGGACAGCCCTGCCCCCTCCAGGTTGTCCGGAGGTCTCATTGGTCAACTTTGGCAAAATAGTTGGTTAGGGTGCAGATAGTGGGTCTTTGGACAGCCGCGCCCCCTCCAGGTTGTCCGGAGGTCTCATTGGTCAACTTTGGAAAATAATTGGTTAAGGGGCAGATAGTGGGTCTGTGGACAGCTGGTCAGGGGGTCTCATTGGTCAACTTGGGCAAAACAGATGGTGAGAGGGCAGATAGTGGGTCTGTGGATGGTCCGGCCCCAACCTGGGTGGTCCGGTGGTCTTTGGGGGTCTGTGGGGGGATTGAGTCCCATTCCCCCATTAAACGAACACAGTGTGACAAATTGCAGGTGGGACCACACTGCCCAGAGAGATGCCCGCCTGCCATCAGTGTGAATGGCGAAGGCACCCATTCGTTTAAGCCAGAGGTGGGATGTGAGGCCGCCCCCCTGTGGGTCAAGGCTGAACTGCAGGGGAAATGCTCATTCAGGGGGATTTCTTTAAACGTCCGTGGCGGGGGTCCGCGGGGGCCGAGATGCAGTGCCACATCACAGATCATTCCCTTGGGCCCCCGGGCAGGAACAGGCACCGGTCCCACTCCCACGAAACATTTCGGGGGGCCGGCGTGCAGCGTACGCGAACCCACGACCGTTTCTCCATTTCCTAACAGCTAAGTTACCACCTTTCAAAAGTGGTTCCCTTACGTAGGGAATTCAAAGTGGTTATTATCACAGCTGTGTTGATGGACATGCTTTTCCGGGCGGCCGTGATTGTCGGGTTAGCTCCCCTGAACCCTCGCGGCTTGATGATTGGTTCCTGGGCTCGTGGCACTGCTCAGAGCAGCCACACCCAGCTCCAGTGCCATTCTTCCCAGTAGTGCACGAGGAGCTGACGAAATCGTGGGAGGCACCTTTTACTGCCCGGCCCCAATTTTGCAGTTCCCCCGCTCTCACTACCCTTGATGGCAGAGCGGCCAGGGGCTATACGGCAATTCCCCCAGTGGATAAGGCACTCACAGTGCACCTATGCCCGCAGAGCGCCGCCACCTGGCACGGATGCCCTAAGCTCCCGTCCAAGCCCTGTAGGCTCCCGTCGTCCCTGACGGCTAAAGCCTACAGCGCTGCTGGACAAGCTGCCTCTGCCCTGCACGCCATGGCTCTCCTGCAGGTCCAAGAAAAGAACTGCACGAGAGTAGTTCCACCCCAGATTTAATGCAGGAACTGCGCTCGGCAACTGACCTCGCTCTCCAAGTGACAAAGGTCACGGTGCAGTCTCTCGGGCGGACGATGACCACACTAGTGGTCCAGGAGCGCCACCTTTGGCTCAACTGGTCAAGATGGGTGAGGCCGACAAGACATGGTTCCTTGCTGCCCCCATTTCCCAGGCTGGCCTAATCAGCGACACCGTCGAGGACTTTGCCCAGCAGTTCTGCTTGTCTGCTCGTCACCAAGGGCGTCCACCTTCGGACCAGCCCCGGCGTGGAGCTCACCACAGGAAGCAGATGCTACTGTCTCACAGCCGGCGCCTAAGAACCCACGGAGGTCCTCAAAGCACCCCTGAGACGGGCGATCCAGGGATGAGGGAACCCACTCACTTGGAGCTGGTAAAAAGACCACTCCATCCCCCAGTGGGGGGTGAATTTCGCCGCATGCCCAAGTGGCTGCGGTACCCAACAGTTCAGCAAAAGAGCGGCTTCCTTCCTCCCTGGGTCACATACCCAGTGTGCACGGTCGTCACTACGACTACCGTCCACTGGTTTTTTCTTGCAGGATTGGCACTCCAGCGGTGGCCTTTCCGCCCCTGAGCACCCAGCTGTGGCACACAGCCGCCCCCGATGTGGCAGTCTCCACGGGTTATGAGGACAGGCCTCTCTAACAGACATTTGCAGAGCAGCGGACTGGGCAACACCCAACACCTTTGCAAGGTTCTTCATCCTCTGGGTGGAACCGTTTTGTACCAGGTAGTGGCACGCAACACAAGTGGATAAGCCCGGGATAGCCGGCCGGGTGTATCGCTTGCACATAGCGCCTTCCACCTCCTTTTGAGCTGAAGACGTGCACCATTAATTCCCAGTAGTGTTCACAAATTTGTTCCCTGGTTGACTTCCTCCGAGCCCTGTGGCAGTCGAGTTTTCTGAGAGATTTGCTGCCGGCCCAGAACACGTGTTAACTAAGAGTCCTGTTCTGGGGTAGGTGCTCTGCATGTGGCGGTTCCCTGTAAGGCTAACCCCATGCGATATATATCTTCTGCTAATTCGTGTTCCTGTTGGCAAACTGCATCTTCCTTGGGCAGAGCTCCTCTGCCCCAGTCTCCATGTTTGTAGTAACTCCTCCCCCATTGGGCAGGATCTACCTTGAAGACTCTCCACATGGTTGGAAAGACTATGTGATGTATCCTTCCACTTAAATATCCCCCCCTCTCTTTTGGCGAGGTGTGGTCTCTGCTGTGTCCTCCCCTTGGGAGGGACACCCCCCGACTAGACCTGGCGGCCCAGTCGGATAATCCCCCTTCTTTTTTAGGGAGTGGAAAAAAGAGAAGGGAAAAAGAGGCCATGACTAGTTTAAGCCTGTCTCTATCTCTTGGGTAGTCGACTTGTCCCCAAAAAGGGCCATTCGACGCACATAACTATGTTGGGGGAGGTTACGTGTCAACCTGGTGTGCTGGCTATGAGGCACACAGTAGTCTGCCCACCACACACCGGCAGTTCACGTAACACAGTTCAGCCAATTGTTGCATTTCGTATAGTGACCCCTAGTCTCACTACATCGACACAACGTCGAGGGAGTGACAGATAGGGAATGTCCTGGTTACTTGTGTAACCTCCATTCCCTGATGGAGGGAATGAGACATTGTGTCCCTCCTGCCATAACGCTGAACTACCCCCTGAAATGGCCGGACCTTATGTCGGCTCCTCAGCATAAAACCTGAATGTGGTTGCATACCAGCTCCTTTAATACCCGTATGTCCGGGGGAGTGGCATGCAAATACCACTCGCCAATTTTCATTGGCCTTTTATCAAAGACCAGAGGTGTCTCGGGCTCTCAAGAGTGACCCCTAGTGTCACTATATTGACACAACGTCTCATTCCCTCCATCAGGGAACGGAGGTTACACAAGTAACCAGGACAATTTCTCCACTTCCCATGATGACTGGGGCCCAGACGTGCATCATCTGCTAAATGTCAAGACCTGCTGGCTCAAAGCTCCAGATGATACACCCAAACAGAGCAAAACTATATATTTGGCCAAAACAAAATGTTTTAGGAGGCAGCATGATTAAGATCTAAACTTTCTAACCTTTTAGAACAGCCTTCAGATTGGGAGCGAGCCTATGGTGCCTTAAAATGCAGTCTCCGGAGAAACTCTCTAGGTTTTGGTAGAGAATTATAGTTAAATAGGTACATTTTCATGCTGATTTTAGCTCGTTTATGCTAGTTTGGTGTAGTTGGTGGACCATCCATGCTAATCAACAGTAAAACTTTGCAGACGTCTTTCTGGTTATAGTAGTTATTTCTTAGAGATGACACTTTAGTAAACGCACACTTTAAATTTAGAAGTGCAAGTTAAAAATAAAAATGGAATTGTAATGAAATTTATATATATATATATATATATATATATATATATATATATATATATATATATATATATATACTGACCTATATTTCGGCCTAACCTTTTACAAGGTAGGTACATTTTGATCACAATGGAGGGCAAACATGAATAGCGTCAATATTTTACAGCAGGTGTAAGTAATGACATCACAATAAATGTTTCCAAATGGCTAACAAGCATGCCTCAACTAATAAAGTAAAATGTAACCTCAGGTAGGTTTAAGTTACATAGAAAATTCAACTATATGAAAAACCATCAAGAACAAACAAATCATGGAGTAGGTTATGCTAGTTTACCATCCTGGTTGTGACACCAGCACACCATCATCTTTTGCTGGGGACCAATGTCTAAATCACAACATATTGTATGTTTTTAACAGGGTTGCCATTTTTCTTTCATGCTGAGTAATGAGCAAGCATGAGACCAGACCAACATGTGCAACATGTAGATGAACTTGGACAGCACAGTGGTGTGTAGAAACAGAAGGAGGAAATAGTCATCTACAGACTTCCAAGCATATACGCTCCTCTCCTCTCCCACTCACACTCTCTGCATTACAAGCAGCTGGTAGGTGGTGAGGTGCTGTTGACATCTACTCGTGGGTTGCTCGTCTGCACAGCTTTAACCTTGTGTTTTTCTCTCTCTCACTGTCCATTGACGGGAAAGATGTGGAGAGCTGCCGTGAGATGGTTTATCTTTGCATAGCCACAGTCAGCAGGCAATATCTGCTTGAGATTTCCAACTCATCAGGGTTTCCATAGTGATTGAAAGGTGATGGGGGGGGGGGGGGGGGGGGGGGGGGAGGAAAAAAAACAGAGAGAAAAGTGATATGCAACAATGAAAAATGAATTTAATACCCCCATTTAACACATGACAAGATATGCTGTGCTGTTTGAAATGCTATTTGTCATGAGTGGTGCATTGGTTTGGAAAGGAACCAATTTTCTTTTATAAAAGAAAATTATATTTGCAAAAATATATTGATGTTTGCCTGCTAAGGGTAAAAGCATCATGTTTATTATTGCTTATACTTAGGGTTAGGGTTTTGAAACCCTTAAGTGCTGCACTTTTGCAGATACGTATTTGTACAACATGAATGAATTCTACATAAAATTGTCCAGCTTGTTGAGGAGAGGTGTACTGTTACCTTTCTAAGTGATCATACTTATAATTTCTGCCTGGTAGACAATAAAACAATCAAAGAAATCAAAAACACTTGCACTGAAGGAAGGACCCGAGCCATATCTAGGGACAAGAGTGTAAGTTCTGAATTAAAGGGATAGTTCACCCAAAAATTAAAATTCAGTCATTGTTTACTCACCCCTGTGTTGTTATTACCCAATATTAATTTCTTTCTTTTTCTTAACAGGGAGAAATTGTGAAAAAATGTTGTGCTCAGTGATGTCATACATTGGCAGTTTATAGTGACCACCTCTTCAAGCTTCAAAAGGATGCAAAAGTAAAATTCAGAAGTCTAATAAATTATTCTATGAGACTCATGATTGTTATGAAAACATACAATAAGGTTTGGTGCGAAACAAACCGAAATCTAAAGTATTATTTAGTGAAACTGTTGTCAGGCCGTTGCTCTCCTCTGCACGTTCCTGAGACTGCACAAGACCATTAGTTCATGCAGTCCGCTGGCGAAATGGGGAGTTCAAGCGAAAATGCATGTTTATCTAAAAACAGGTCCGCCGTAGTGATACTAAAGTACAGAACACAGCTGCACACAAACCAGAGAATCGAACTAACAAAACATGTCTGAAGAGTTTGTAGTCCAAGAATAGATGCATTTCTATGCCCAGACATATTTTTTTAAATGGAGTATTCAATCAAACAGAAAGATAGAGTAGGCGGGAACGTCTGTCGCCTGTTCTCCATTCTGAACCTCCTTCTGAAGAGAGCGAAATGTCTTGGTTACTTGCGTAACCTCCGTTCCCTGATGGAGGGAACAAGACATTGTGTTGATGTAGTGACAATAGGGGTCACTCTTGGGAGCCCGAGACACCTCTGGTCTTTGATAAAAGGCCAATGAAAATTGGCGAGTGGTATTTGCATGCCACTCCCCCGGACATATGGGTATAAAAGGAGCTGGTATGCAACCACTCATTCAGGTTTTACGCTGAGGAGCCGAGACAAGGTCTGGACATTTCAGCGGGTAGTTCAGCATTGTGGCAGGAGGGACACAAACTCTCATTCCCTCCATCAGGGAATGGAGGTCACGCAAGTAACCATGATGTTCCCTATCTGTCACTCACTCGATGTTGTGTCGATGTAGTGACACTAGTGGTCCCTATACAAAACGCCACATCTGGCTGAACTGTGTTATGTGAACTGGTGGTGTGTGAAGGGCAGACAACTGTGTGCCTTGTAGCCAGCACACCAGGCCAACACGTAACCTCCCCCAACATAGTTACCGGCCCTTTGGGGACAAGTCGACTACCCAAAAGATAGAGACAGGCTAACCCAGCCGTGGCCTCTTCTCCCCTTCTTTTTTTCCACTCCCTAAAAAACAAGGGGGATTATCCGACTTGGCCGCCAGGTCTAGTCGGAGGGTATCTCTCCCAAGGGGAGGACACCGCGGAGACCACACCTCGCCCAAAGAGGGGGGGATATTTAAGTGGAAAAATACGTCACATGGTCTTGCCGACCATGTGGAGAGTCTCATGGTAGATCCCACCCAATAGGGGAGGAGTTTCTACAAACATGGAGACTGTGGCAGAGGGGGCTCTGCCCAAGGAAGATGCAGTTTGCCAACAGGGAAACAAATTAGTGGAAGATATACATTGCATGGGGTTATATACCGCCACATGCAGAGCACCTACCCCAGAACAGAGCTCTTAGTTAGCACGTGTACTGGGCCGGCAGTAAGTCTCTCTGAAAACTCGACTGCCACAGGGCTCGTAGGAAGTCAACCAGGGAACATAGTTTGTGAACACTACAGGGAATTAATGGCACACGTCTTCAGCTCAGAGGAGGTGAAAGGTGCAATATGCAAGCAATACACCCGGCCGGCTATCCCGGGCTTATCCGCTTGTATTGCGTGACACTACCTTGGATGAAACCGGTTCCACACGGAGGTTGTAGAACCTTGCAAAGGTGTTGGGTGTTGCCCAGCCCGCTGCTCTGCAAATGTCTGTTAGAGTGGCACCCCTGGCCAGGGCCCAAGAGGCCGCTATACCCCTGGTAGAATGGGCTCGTAGCCCTACCAGGGCGGCACGTCCTTGGCGTGATATGCCATAGCTGTGGTGTCAATGAGCCAGTGGGGGATCCTCTGCTTGGAGACAGCGCTTCCTTTCCGCTGTGCACCAAAGCAGACAAAGAGCTGCTCAGAGATCCTAAAGCTCTGCGTTTGATCCAAATTGATGCATAAAGCACGCACTGGACACAGCAACGACAGGGCTGGGTCTGCCTCCTCCTGGTCCCTAAAAGGGGTGGTGGGAACCTTGGGCACATAGCCCGGTCAGGGTCTCAGGATCACGTGAGAGTAGCCCGGACCGAACTCCAGGCATGTTTCACTGACAGAGAATGCTTGAAGTTCTCCTACCCTCTTGATGGAAGTGAGCACGGTCAGGAGGGCAGTCTTCAAAGAGAGTGCCTTAAGCTCGGCTGACTGCAAAGGCTCAAAGAGGGCTCTCTGGAGACCCTGAAGAACTACAGAGAGGTCCCATGAGGGAACGAGGCGTGGTCTGGAGGGATTCAGCCTCCTGGCACCTCTCAGGAACATGATGATCAGGTCATGCTTCCCTAAGGACTTACCGTCCACTGTGTCGTGGTGTGCTGCAATATCAGCAACATACACCTTCAAGGTGGAAGGGGACAGCTGCCCTTACAACCTCTCCTGCAGGAAGGAAAGCACCGGTCCGACTGCGCATCTCTGGGGGTCTTTCTGTCGGGAAGAACACCACTTAGCGAACAGACACCACTTAAAGGCATACAAGCGCCTCGTAGAGGGGGCCCTAGCCTCTAGGCTCACTGGGGGAAACACATATTTGCATAGGCCAGGAGGCCACACTCTCCCCTGAGGGTAACCTGCTGTGACAGCGCATCTGCTGTAATGTTGAGGTTGCCCGGGATGTGAGTGGCTTCCAGCGACTTGAAGTGCTGCTGACTCCAGAGGAGGAGACGGCGGACGAGTTGTGACATACACTGAGAGCGCAGACCGCCTTGGCGGTTGACATATGCTACCGTTGCCATGTTGTCTGTCCGAACTAACACGTGCTTGCCCTGGATCAACGGCCGGAACCTCCGCAGGGTGAGCAGAATTGCCAACAACTCAAGGCAGTCGATGTCGATAAGCCAGCGGCAGCGTGCCTGTTGCAAACAGCGCTCCAACCCGTTTTGGAGGCGTCTGTTTTGACCACGACGCGCATGGAGACCTGCTCCAGGGGAACACCTGCCCGTAGAAATGAGAGGCTGGTCCAAGGGCTGAAAAGACGGTGACAGACACGCGATGTGTCCCGCGGCGCCATGCCAATCTCGGGATTCGAGTCTGAAACCAGTGCTGAAGCGGTCTCATATGCATCAACCCGAGCGGGGTGGCCACCGCTGAGGATGCCATATGCCCCAGGAGCCTCTGAAAGAGTTTCAGTGGAACCACTGTTTTCTGTTTGAACGCCTTCAAACAGGTCAGCACCGACTGTGCACGCTCGTTCGTGAAGCGCGCTGTCAAAGAGAATGAGTCCAACTCCAAACCGAGGAAAGAGATGCTCTGAGCTGGGAGGAGCTTGCTCTTTTCCCAGTTGACCTGAAGCCCTAATCGGCTGAGGTGTGAGAGCACCAAGTCCCTGTGTGCACACAACATGTACCGAGAGTGAGCTAGGATTAGCCAATCGTCAAGATAGTTGAGAATGCGAATGCCCACTTCCCTTAACGGGGCAAGGGCTGCCTCTGCGACCTTCGTGAAGATGCGAGGGGATAAGGACAGGCCGAAAGGGAGGACCTTGTACTGATATGCCTGACCCTCGAATGCAAACCGCAGGAAGGGTCTGTGTCAAGGTAGAATCGAGACGTGGAAGAACACGTCCTTCAGGTCTACCGCCGCGAACCATTCTTGATGCCGGATGCTCGCCAGAATGCATTTTTTGCATCAGCATCTTGAACGGGAGTCTGTGTAAAGCCCGGTTCAGTATTCGCAGGTCCAAGATTGGCCGCAACCCACCGCCTTTATTCGGTACGATGAACTAGGGGCTGTAAAACCAATTCTTCATCTCAGACGGAGGGACAGGTTCTATCGCACCCTTCTGTAGGAGGGTGACGATCTCCGCGCGCAAGGTAGCAGCATTTTTGTCCTTCACCAAGGTGAAGTGGATACCGCTGAATCTGGGCAGACGCCTGGTGAACTGAATTGCGTAGCCGAGTCGGACAGTCCAGACCAGCCATCGCGATGAATTGGAAAGAACAAGGCACGCATCCAAGCTCCGCGTGAGGAGGACCAAAGGGACAATCTCATCGGACGTTTGGCGGGTGGGGCCTCGCGGCGGGGTGGAGTTCGAGGTGCCACACCATGTCGTGGCCATGCTGAGTTCAGGGACATCGAAGTACTTACCTCTCTCCTTGTGACCACCCCCAGAACAGCCTGGGATGGGGGAGGAAGAGGCCTGTCCTCGTGACCCGTGGAGACTGTCACATCGGGGGCAGATTTTTGCCACAGCTGGGCGCTCAGGGGCGGGAAGACCGCCGCTGGAGCACCAAGCCTGCCAAATAGAGTTGTGGATGGTAGTCGTGATGACGGTCATGCACACCGGATACATGACCCAGGGAATGAGGAAACTGCGCTTGCTGAACTCTTGGGTACTGCAGCCACTTGGGCATGCAGCACAATTAAATGCAAAGGTAACAAAAAGATTCTCCTCCCGGCCTTTGACTGGGGGATGGAGTGGTCTGCTTACCAGCTCCAGAGCAGCGGGTTTTCGTTGTCCCTGGGTCACCCGTCTCAAGGGCGCTTTGAAGCCTTTCATGGGTTCTTGGCGGACGTGAGATGGGTGGCATCTGCTTCCTGCGGTGGGCTCCACACCGGGGCCGGGCCGAAGGGTCGGGCTGTGGTGGAGACGGTGCAGTCACCGCAGGGGGACTCCCTTGGCGACGAGCAGATGGGGTGCGGGATCTTGAGCCGTGCCAGGGCAGGATATGCCGGATAGTCTCCGTCTGCTGCTTCACCGTCGAGAACTGCTTGGCAAAGTCCTCGACGGTGTCAACGATTAGGCCAGCCTGGGAGATGGGGGCAGCAAGGAACCGTGTCTAGTCGGCCTCACCCATCTCGACCAGGTTAAGCCAAAGATGGCGCTCCTGGACTACTAATGTGGACATTGTCCGCCCGAGAGACTGCACCATGACCTTCGCTGCTCGGAGAGCGAGATCGGTCGCCGAGCGCAGTTCCTGCATCAATCCCGGGGCGGAACTACCCTCATGCAGTTCCTTTAGCGTCTTGGCGGACTTGCAGGAGAGCCATGGTGTGCAGGGCGGAGGCAGCTTGTCCAGCGGCACCATAGGCCTTGGCCATCAGAGATGACGTAAACCTATAAGCCTTGGACGGGAGCTTTGGGCACCCAAGCCAGGTGGCTGCACTCTGCGGGCATAGGTGCCTTTATCCACCGGGGGGATTGCCGAATAGCCCTTGGCCGCCCCACAATCGAGGGTAGTGAGGGCGGGGAAGCTGATAGATCGGGACCGGGCAGTAAAAAGTGCCTCCCACGACCTTGTCAGCTCTTCATGCACTTCTGGGAAGAAAGGAACGGGGGTGGGGCATGGCTTTGAGTGGCGCCGCGATCCCAGGAACCAATCATCGAGCCGCGAGGATTCAGGGGAGAACGGAGGGTTCCACTCTAGCCCGATGCTCGTGGCTGCCCGGGAAAGCATGTCGTGTTAGCCTGTGACCGGGCGACCCCACCTGAAGGGAGGAGTCCAGCTGAGGCTTCTGCATCCGACTGGACGAGCCCGCTCTCCAATGCTGCGCTCAAGAGCTCATCACTTTCGCGGGCTCCGAATAAGAGGCCGAACTCGCCATGAGACGAGCATGCTAGGGAATGGGAGGTCTGCGGGGGGATACCCGGCGGAGGCGGTCCCATTGGGGTCCCCAAATCACCCCCAGTGCTAGCCACGCTGGCCTCATACCCGTGGGTAGAAGGACCGAGGCGGGGAGCCTCTGGGGTGGCTTGCTTTCTTACGAATGTAAGCCGCGACCGCATCGTTGCCATGGACATGTTCTCGCAATGAGTAAACGACCCATCCACGAATGCTGTGTCCACATGAGCAGTGCCCAGACATGAAAGACAGTGATCGTGACCGTCAGAAGGTGAGAGATAACGAGTGCAAACAGGAATAATACACAAAGGAAAGGAATCTTTAAAAAGATGTTCCGTGTGTGCCGCTCTTTTAGAGAAATATACTCTTTTAGAGAAATATACTCTTATTTCTGCCGAAGAGCCCAGGGGCATTCTCTGCAGTGCACCAGTGCAGAGGAGGGAGAAGCCGCTGAAATGCGCCTTCAGATCCAGCAGAGGTGAATGAACAGTCATGGGAATTCAGCTCAGTGAGAATGACCTTTCGGCTCCGAAGAGAAAATCTGAATGACTGGGGTTACATACCAGCTCCTTTTATACCCGTATGTCCAGGGGAGTGGCATGCAAATACCACTCGCCAATTTTCATTGGCCTTTTATCAAAGACCAGAGGTGTCTCGGGCTCCCAAGAGTGACCCCTAGTGTCACTACATCGACACAATGTCGAGTGAGTGACAGATAGGGAACATCCAGTAGGTGTGATATTCTTGGGCAAAATTATGTAGTTTTTAACCAGCTCATGAAATGCTGGCTTCAATATACTATTATGAGGAAATTTTTGGACCGGTGCAAGTTCACAGCGAGTGGGGTTACTCAGCACGATGATGCCGATAGAAGAAAATAGAAACCAAGCGGATGACAGAATGTACCATCACTCGTTACGGCTAGGACAAAAACTATGATGATTAGAAAAGATACCTTTCATCACGTATCGTTTGCCATCAGGTTACGAAATGGTGTGACTGTGGCTGTGTCCGAAAATGCTGCCTTAGGAGGCTGTATACAGAGGTAGGAATGCAAATAATGTGTTCTTCAAACTGTCCTGAGAAAAGTTCCATTAAGAGTTCCATTTATTTGTAAGTGCTGTCGGTTAAGCCATTAAATGATTAAGTTTAAATTTGAAGTGCATAACTCTTGATGTAAAATGATTTCTCCTAACCCAGCTCATTATTCAGAGACAATTATTAAGTAATCCATTCATACACTGATTTCCTCAAAAACATCTTGGTTACTGATGTAACCTCTGTTCCCTGATGGAGGAAACGAGACATTGTGTCGATGTAGTGACACTAGGGGTTCGATCTTGATCACCTTTGCTTAAAATAGAAAAGGCCAATGAGAATTGGTGAGTAGAATTTGCATGCCACTCTCCGCCCCCGGACATATGGGTATAAAAGGAGAAGGCGTGCACCACTCATTCAGATTTATGCTGAGGAGCCGATAGAGAGTCCCGGCCATGTCAGCAGCTGGTTCAGCGCCACGGCAGGAGGGACAAAAGGTCTCGTTCCCTCCATCAGGGAACAGATGTTACATCAGTAACCAAGATGTTCCCTGTCTGTCACTCACTCGACGTTGTGTTGATGTAGTGACACTAGGGGTTCCTATAGGAAATGCTGCAGGTGCTGAACCGAGGTATGGAAGAGTGGACATGGGCAAGCTGCTGTGTGCCTCGCAGCGAGCGCTCAACCATGTCGTGACCTTCCAGCGAGTTAGGTAAGGTGTCTCTCTAGTGCCATTAAGGGGGGGGGGAGGCACTTACCCAAGTAGGCTACCGGCGGTGCCTTTCCTGGTTTGCTGTTAAGCAATTTCCTGCCGAGCACTTTCTAGAATAGCGCTGGGAAGTGCTCTTCCCTCTCCAGGAAGGAGAGCACTACGGAGACCACATCCAACTGGAGGGAGGTTATCATGTGGAGAATACCTCACATGGACTTACCAACGGGGAAGTTCACATATGGAATGATACCACTGGAGGACCCTATATACAGAGAGGGTACGCAGCCTCAGTGGCTGAGGCAGAGAAAGCTCTGGGGACCAACACATGCTTGCCCTGAATCAACGGCCGAAGCCTCCGCAGGGCCAGCAATACCACCAGCAACTCTAAGCAGTTGATGCTCTACCAAAGGAGTCGGGCCCTGTCCAGAGCCCTGAGACTGCCTGCCCGTTGCACATGGCACCCCAGCCTGAGTTCGAGGCTTCTGTCGTGACCACGATGCACTTTGAGACCTGCTCTAGGGGAACACCTGTCAGTAGAAACATCAGGTCTGACCAAGGGCTGAAAGTCTGATGGCACTGTGGTGTGACGGTACCATGGCGCCATGCCCACCTCGGGTCTCGAGTCTGTAGCCAGTGCTGAAGCGGTCTCATATGCATCAACCTGAGGGGGAGAACTGCCGCCGAGGATGGCATATGTCCCAGGAGCCTCTGAAATTTTTTCACTGGCACCGCTACCTTTGGTTGAAGGTCTTCAGACAGGTCAGCACTGACTGAGCATGTTTGGTCATAAGACGTGCCTTGAGAGTGACCAAGTCCAACTCCATACCGAGAGAAGAGATGCTCTGAATCATGGGGAAGACTGCTGATCTGACAGTTGTCCAGAAGACAATCATTGACACCCTTCACAAGGAGGGTAAGCCACAAACATTCATTGCCAAAGAAGCTGGCTGTTCACAGAGTGCTTTATCCAAGCATGTTAACAGAAAGTTGAGTGGAAGGAAAAAGTGTGGAAGAAAAAGATGCACAACCAACCGAGAGAACCACAGCCTTATGAGGATTGTCAAGCAAAATCGATTCAAGAATTTGGGTGAACTTCACAAGGAATGGACTGAGGCTGGGGTCAAAGCATCAAGAGCCACTATACACAGACATGTCAAGGAATTTGGCTACAGTTGTCGTATTCCTCTTGTTAAGCCACTCCTGAACCACAGACAACGTCAGAGGCGTCTTACCTGGGCTAAGGAGAAGAAGAACTGGACTGTTGCCCATTGGTCCAAAGTCCTCTTTTCAGATGAGAGCAAGTTTTGTATTTCATTTGGAAACCAAGGTCCTAGAGTCTGGAGGAAGGGTGGAGAAGCTCATAGCCCAAGTTGCTTGAAGTCCAGTGTTACGTTTCCACAGTCTGTGATGATTTGGGTTGCAATGTCATCTGCTGGTGTTGGTCCATTGTGTTTTTTGAAAACCAAAGTCACTGCACCCGTTTACCAAGAAATTTTGGAGCACTTCATGCTTCCTTCTGCTGACCAGCTTTTTAAAGATGCTGATTTCATTTTCCAGCAGGATTTGGCACCTGCCCACACTGCCAAAAGCACCAAAAGTTGGTTAAATGACCATGGTGTTGGTGTGCTTGACTGGCCAGCAAACTCACCAGACATGAACCCCATAGAGAATCTATGGGGTATTGTCAAGAGGAAAATGAGAAACAAGAGACCAAAAAATGCAGATGAGCTGAAGGCCACTGTCAAAGAAACCTGGGCTTCCATACAACCTCGGCAGTGCCACAAACAGATCACCTCCATGCCATGCCGAATTGAGGCAGTAATTAAAGCAAAAGGAGCCCCTACCAAGTATTGAGTACATATACAGTAAATGAACATATTTTCCAGAAGGCCAACAATTCACTAAAAATTTTTTTTTATTGGTCTTATGATGTATTCTAATTTGTTGAGATAGTGAATTGGTGGGTTTTTGTTAAATGTGAGCCAAAATCATCACAATTAAAAGAACCAAAGACTTAAACTACTTCAGTCTGTGTGCAATGAATTTAATACACGAGTTTCACAATTTGAGTTGAATTACTGAAATAAATGAACTTTTCCACGACATTCTAATTTATTGAGATGCACCTGTATGTCATGAATCCCGCCTTTGTTGTCCCTCCCACTCACCACCAAAGGGCTCCATCACCTGGGGATTGACTAACTCTCTGGACTCCATTTCCCAAAATCCCCATATCTGGCAATGATTACCTGTTCACCTGTTACCAATCTATTCAGCTATTTAAGTCTCACACACTCTCTGTCATTGCAAAATCTTGTTTTGCCCTGGCTGACATTTCTGAGTGTTCCCTGAGTTTATTGCATTTCCTTTGTTTGATCCTGGACTGTTTACCCTGTTTTGACCCGTTGCTGCCTGTCTACGATTACTGCCTTGATTTCCTGGATATAACCTGTGATTGTCTGCTGCCTGCCCTGACCTCTTGCCTGTTTATTGACCACCTCGCTGGATGACCTTGGATATTACTGTTGCTGGTGATTGAACCCATGCCTGTCTGTATTACTATGTTTATTATTATTAAAGCTGCACATGGATCTAAACTCCGTTGACTCATCATTACACAATAACACTCTTGTTATATAACACTGTACTTTCCACTATACTGCTCTTTGTCCTAATCTGTTGTTTTCCAAATGAAAGACACTATTTTTAGAAAAACGGAATGTGCCAAATATTAAAGGGAAAGTTCACCTAAAAATCAATATTCTGTCATTTACTCACACTCATGTTGTTCCAAACATGTATTGTCTTCTGTATTTCTGCATTTATATTTTAGAAAAGGGGTCTCTCACAAGCAGATCATCATCTTGGATAGTCCATGGTAGAAAAAAGTAAAACCCTGGACTAGTCAACCATTCTGACCCATCTCTATTCCAAACAGTAGTCCATAAAAAGTCCATTGAGCCCAAGAGCATTTTCACCTGTAATAAAGCATTACCATCAGAATTTGCTTTTCATCTCAGATGGACCTATTCTTCTACAGAACAAATTCACAGATTTATTTTAAGACTCTCTAACAGGAAGAGAGGATGGAGGATTTCCCAGGTACAGGATGTGCAGGTTTATGTGTGATCTTTGATAAATCAGCACTGCTGAACAGGAAGCTGCAATTATATCTCCCCCTCTGCTGAGTGTACTGAGTAGGGGGAGGAGGGGTCCCTCTTCACCATGAATCATTCACCTGGCCAGGGAGGGATGAATAATTTAGGAACCTTCCTGGGATCCATTGGCTGTATCATCACCAACATCCAATCCAAATAACATTGCATCTTCCATGAGTCTTATTATTCACTGGAAGATACAGGGTCAGTCTTCAACCTGAGCTTTATACCACCTAAAGGAAAAAGGGGAAAAAATTCAGAAATGTATGTAAAATGCATTATTATTATTTCTATCATTATTATTTAAGGCCACTGTTGCAGGTAATGGAACATCTCTATAATCTTGTCCGTAGTTAACCAAGGAATTTGCTTCAAGACGTACCATGCACAGAAAACCAAAGTAAACTTTGGTCAATTCCAAACATCATCTTTTGCTGTAAGGTTGGATGCTGTGCTTCAGATTTCACCCTAAATTTCTTCTGAATGCAAGAACTTGCTGAAAATGTTTTTGCTGATCCTTTACATGTGCAAATATGAAAGCAAACTGTATTTATGTTGCATATTCATGGTGGTTGGACTTGCTGGATCATGTTCTAATAGATCTCTTACTTTATGTAGTTCACAGATTAGACTCACTCTTTGTCATTACCTATTCAGTCACAATGACCACACCATTCAGACACACACACAAACACAATGGCACACAGTCAGACAGGGAGAGCATCACGCCTCCATCAACACGTTCTGTACTTTTTTGTACTTCTGAAAAAACGTTAGCTTCATGACCCAACAAATCTTATGTAATATATCATTTAATGGAAAAAGTATGCATTTGCCTTGAGTTTAGATTGTCAAGTGTACACACACACACACACATACACACACAAACTCACAATCTCTGTTCATGCTGAACTTAATCCATCATTTACTACATTTATATCCTTCGAATCAGCACAAGCAAAGGCAATTTGATATGGTTTGGAGATGTTTATCAAACACTATTCTAGTTTTATGCACTATATCTGTAAAAGAAAGAGGGAAAGAGAGATTAGAAGTGTGAATATTTTAAATTTCAATAAAATGCAGTCAAAAAGCAACAAGACAGAAATGTATATATGATACATACTGTACATGTATAAAGCAAACACAGACCTGTTAATCTATAAACCAAAATTCTGGCTTTGCCTCTGGAAACCTACACATCCTCATTGTCAAAAAACAAAACAAAAATCTGTTACCTAGGCAACAGGATCATGACAATAAAACCATGCTAGGGTAGAAACAAACAGCGGTAGCAGAGTGTGGAGGCTGGATCGGTGAGACACATTTACATAATTGCATGCATTCCTACTGTACTGATCCTCTCAATGCCATCTCCACTGAAACACTCAGCACAGCTGCAGTTGCATCTCTCTGTGGCCATATACAAATAAGGCACAAAATCACATATGGAACATTTGGAATGATCTGTTGTTGTTTCAGAAAATGAGACCAGACAGATTTTGTAACTTTCAATATAAACTGTTTGTGAATTGTTCGTCAACATTTAATCACCATTTATGCAATAAACAACGCATTTGCTTGTTTTCAACAGTGCATCAATGTATACTTCTGTTTTGACGTGAATGCTTTGCATCTGAGTACAGTTGAACACTCAGGCTTTGAAAGAATACGGTTTCACAGTCTACCGTGGTTTTTAGAAAGAGACGGTTATCATACCATTGACATTTATAATTCACAGTATTGCATTCACGGTATTACTTTGATTTTTTTTTTATTTGATTTTTTTATATATATAATCCAAGAAAAGGAATTAAAATTTCCATTGTAAATATCAGTTAAATTAAGAGAAAATTGGCTATATTTACACAGCATCATATAAACTTGATCAAATAAATGTCCTCCTGTTTCACTGAACGTCACTTAATTTTAAAAGCCACATGCGTGAACTGCGAAAAAAAAAAGACCCACTATCAATGTTGATGATTACCCAATTTGTAAACTTTGTCATAAAAAAGTGTCGGCTCTGGCAGGGAACACTTCAAACCTGAAGAGCCATATCCATGATAATCACCCCAAGGAATATGCAGAGATGAATGTAAGTGAAAATACAGTATATAGGCTAATAAATTATCGACCCCCTTTCATAACACTCCCAGATATACAAGACTTGTATAACTACCTGTATTTTCTGGGATACAGATTGTCTTTTTTTTTTAAATCATCTGAAAGTTCCTGCGACTTACAGTCAGAAGAAACGTATATACATAATTTATATATAAGAAATGTTGGCCGTTCAAATGCACGCACACAAAAACACATATTCTTACACTCAAACAGATGATATCAAGTCATAGAGATGGTAGAAACATTTAAAAATATTTTGCCCTTACAAAGTACTTTATGAAACCAGTTTAAATATTCTGTCCATCATAACATTATTTTCCTTACAAACTGTACGTTTCATCTCATAGTAAAAACATTCAGTTTTAATTAATTCATAGCCAAGAGGTTTGCAAATATCAGAAATATCCACAGTCACTAACGTAAATTAATGAATAGAATACAGCAGGCTTATTATTTTACTCACAGACTAAATGCTGTTTATTTGTATACACATAGAGTTACAAAGTATAGAGATGCATATTTCCTGTGGTAATCTTCATCAGATCTTGATAACAGAATGTGTCTGACATGTTGGGCAGATGAAGGGAAGTCGGGACTCGGGTGGCTGCTCCCGCGTCTTAGTGCCTGCCGGATGCAATCTGTCATTTCGACTTAAATAGAGATGCAAAAGTAGTAGGTATTATATACCAAATGACAAAATATGATTTATGACCCTATGATTTATGAACTAACAGGTGTATTCTGACATTTGACCTTTGCTTCCTCTTCCTCCCTCCGGCTATTGTACAGGATATGGTATGATGTATTTGGTCAGCTGTAATAATATTCCCACGCTGTAGCCGTACCATCTGTGTAATTAAAAGAGCAAAAATTATTTATCATTAATGGTGTACAATGCTCAGTGGAAAACATCCTGGTTACTTTTGTAACCTCCGTTCCCGGATGGAGGGAACGAGACGTTGTGTCTATGTAGTGACACTAGGGGTCACTCTTAGGAGCCCCAAACACCTCTGCTTTTTGAAAAAGGCCAATGGGAATTGGCGAGTGGAATTTGCATGCCACTCCCCCAGACATACAGGTATAAAAGGAGCTGGTATGCAACCACTCATTCAGGTTTTGTGCTGAGGAGCTACACTCTAACGGATCCGAAGGAGACCGCTGAGCAATCTGCATCTTCATCCGTTTGCCTGCAGAAGTGAAGAGCTAAAAGATTTCTCTTCCATCTTCAATCAAGTCAACATCGCTGATTTCTGCGCCAGCCCACCGAGAATCAGCAACCGTACTGCCCACCGACAGAGCGAGGAAATGGCCTCCCGTCATCACCCGAGCCTCGAGGATCTGAGTCGAAGTTAAAGGACGGATGAACACATTCTAGCTGCATCCTCATGCGATTCAAGTAAGAGGTTTACGTCTGGGCAGAGACAGAATATTATAGTGTGTTATTCTTGTGTATCAAGGTTATTGCTTGTACAGTTTATGGACCGTCGAGTCCGCTCATTGCTAATAATAATACTCAGGGTATTACTGTAATGACTTACCACGAACGAGATCTGCTGTGTTGTAGTCCAACCACATTGGAATCAAAGACTGCGGGATGGTTTACGAGCCGTCCACCGCGTCTCTGAGTGATAAACTAACAGCTGCTTTCTCTCCCACGATTGCGAAACCGGCTTTGGGGCCGTCACTTTATTCTCTCTCTCTCTCGTACTAACCACACACACACACACACACACGCGACCCCTCACAAACATTCTCGCACACATTTTTGGCTAGTAGATAGCTTCGTGATAAAGCTCAGCTTTGTCCCTAAGCTATCGTACAAGCGGATACACGCGGTAAACTGGCAGATGCCATTGACTGGTTTCTCTCCGCCCACATTCGCGGCCATATTCTCTGGCCGGAAGTCTCGCGTGACATACTCTCCATGAGAGTCACGTCCGCCATTTTGTGCACATCCCTTCTTACACACACACACCCTCATGTGTTATAGGATTGTTTTAGTTACCATATCTAATCATATCACTGTTTAGTTTGTAGTTGTAAGTCGGAAGTTTATTGACTGCATTGTTTAATTATTAATTGATATTACTGCATAAATAAACTTTGTTATATTTCAAGCCCTACATAATAATTGGTGCCACGTGTGAGGCATCCTACGTGCCAGTTTGTCACAGTGTGTATGCATAAGAATCCAAAGTAATAACTTGAATCACTACTTCAAAGTTTGGTTCTGTTTGACAATTGGCTTCTCTCGCAACTTGCCAAGCATAAGCCAGTGTGGTGTGAAAGTGCTCTTAGGAGTGAATTAGGGGTTGGTAAGTTTACGATAGTCTGCTCAAAGCCTGCTGTTGTTGTTATTTAACTCCTAATGCTTTTACCTAGATGTTACAGAGAGGTGCCAAGTCACCTCATCGACTTCCACCAAAGAGAGAACGCAGTGAAATTTGCACATTACATAACAGTAGCCCGTAAGCCACAGGTCGAAGCCTCTCACCTGTGCGTTCGTGTTAGCATTATAGAAACTGTAAAACAACAAGCTATCAGAGCCACTGTGTCGCAAGAATTTTTACTGCCCCAGTAAAATGAGTCATCAATCGCTCCACGTGACTGGAGCTGAAGCTCCACAGAGGTCAGTCGACCCAGCACTGCAAGATGTGGTCGCTGCTGTCCTCCATCTCTCCATAGAGGAGAGAGATAACCTTAATGGCTACAATAATAGTCATTGTGATGAAGCATTGCAGGAACTAGAACCCGGTCGGGAAGCCAAAGAGCACAATCCCGGACCTAGTGGGCCAAATGTTCCTTCTTCATCAACACAGAACCCAACTGCAAACCGCAGAGCAGCTATAAAGCAGTGCAGAGGGAAAATCTCAGCCTGCACCAAGAAGTTAGGTGCACCCAAGCTGAGAAAGTCCAGGCACAGGAAGATAATGCCCGGATGCAGGAGGAAAACGAAACTCTGCGCAGGCAGCTTCAAGCTGCCTTGCTAAGAGTAGAGTTAGATCAGGTAAGTGCAGCTGAAATGCACAGCACAACATCTGACATAGAAGAGGGCCCCCTCTTTAGCAATACGCATAGGAATGTGCCCCTGAGAAACCCAGGACACACCCTAGGAGCCGAGCTGCCACTTGTGGTACAGTCTCTGAATTCGTCCTCCAAGACACCTTTCAAGCTCCTCCAGCGGCCCGCTGGTTGGATGCAGGTGCCCCTCCTTACAGTTGCCCTCCTCAGTCAGTTTTCAGTCACACCGTGCGTTTCAAACTGACTGATTCCACACCACCGAGGGGGGAAAATTATTTTCAAGCCCAGAGTGGTGTAAGCGGCTCGAAGATCCCATTAGCCAGGGAGCTGTACGCAACCCGGGGTCCACCCCCATGCGCCGACTGGACTCCTTCCCCACCACGAAGGGGAGGAAGTCGTCCTCATCGCTATTGCGATCCGAGTGACTATGGTGTTTCGGATGACTCGGATGACTCGTGGTCATACCGACACTAAGGCTTGCGCATCCAACAACTCGAGTCCCTCGCAGGGGACATAGAACGCTTTGACCCAAGTAATCGAGATTCAAACATCGACAATTATCTCAGAGAAATTGAGCATTGCCCGGTTGACTTGCCTTATGCTTCGTCGCATGAAAAACTCAAGCTCATATGGAAGACCACAGTAAGGAGTGTCCATGTGTTCATGGAAACGCTACCGACTGGTACCCGAAACCGCTACTCAGCTCTGTGTAAAGCCCTATGCGAGGAGTATTCGCTGTATATCGACGAAGTCTCTGCTACCATAGCTCCTTTCGCCATCACCCAGAAGAGGCATGAACCTCCGCGTGAGTATTACAGACGCCTGAGAATTGAGTACTTCCAAGGAAGTAACGAACCAGGTCAGGAGGACGAACGAGCTTTCAAGTCTCTTTTCCTTCACAACCTCCATGTGTGCATGCGATATGACGTCACGATGCTCTGCAGAACGGGCAAACCCCACCATGCAGGAAATCAGAAGGTACACACAACTAGCATGGGAGACGTGCATGCGCCCTGCCCGAGGGCACAAAGGTGATGCCAGAGCCCTGGGGATCCAAGCCTCAGAATGTGCAGACCTAGTACTTGAAGGCAACGAAATGCCTCGCGTTAAGGTGAAGGCTAGAACAGGACCCCAGAGGCGCCGATCACCCCACCAGCAGGGTAGGCAACAGAACCATTGGGGTGTTGACCAGACACACCCCCCAGGGTCATGGCAGGCCAAAATGACAAAATGTTCGCCGGCTGAAAGGAAAGGCATGGTTCGAACGAAAACCCAAACAAGAAGATGGGTGGGTAGGAAAGGTTTCAAACCCCCTCAGAGAACAAGATTTGAGAAAGGAAATGGAGGACATAAGGAGATGCTTGACTAAGTTAGTAACAAAGCTTGACGTGCTCTGTTGTTCACCAGGTCTGCCGAACTCTTCAAAGGAATACGGCGCTGAAACCCCATCAGTATGACTAGACGATGTACCCTCTCCCGTTAACGCCAAAGTTTACTTTGTAGGTTGGGGAAAAGGGAACAGGGTCCAAGTTGCTCCCCAAAACAGTCACTCCTAACATGCCACACCCTCCTTTTCTGACCTTCTTGGGCGATCTGTTCCATAAGGGCAATGCCTGACATGTGGGTGCATCAGATCCCACGCACTACATGACACTGGTTCCGAAATAAGTCTAATGGGTTCCAACACCTTCGCAGAGGTGGCTAGAGCAAAGCTCTCCCTTGGCAAACTGTTACAGACAGAACTGCAGTGTAAGCATCACAAGCTACACACAAGATAAGTCGGGTGTAGATCAACATTACTTTTCAAGGGATGATGCTAATGGACCCTGTTTACAAATGTTCCATTAATATGGAACCACTGTTAATTGGCCAGGACATACTGAACCGACTGGCTCCGGTCATTGACTGCCGTCGTGGACACATGTGGGCTAAGGTTGACATACCGAGACCACTTGGTCCAGAAAACAGTTCGCAAGCTTCAGATGGACAAGTTGCCATCATCCAAAAATCCAGCAGAAACGACGACTCCAAGAACAATTACAGGGCCTGGATTAAACCCTTCAGGGTACTATAGTCACTGTAAATTTGCATTCCGTTCTTATCAATAACACTTTGCATGCTTTAGGGACTTTATCAGAGAAGACAACTTATGTGTGTATCGTTAGAGATCTAATGCAGGACCTCAGGGAAATTAACTCCTCAGTCAACAGTCTGAGTGATGGAAGGATTCCAGCTTACCTGGTCTCCCTAGACCTTGTCAAACAAAGCCTTAGATCTGCTACTATCTCCATTGTGCAACCTTCACAGATACACCTGGAATATAGTTTTGGTATTGAAATTCCAATCCATGTAAATCCTCAGAACCTCAAAATAGGATTTATCCTTAATCTACCATCATAGATAGGCAGAATATATACAGACTAAAGTCTGTATTTAATGTTGGTTTTCAGAGAGGTAATGCACACATTCACCTCAAAACACCACCAACACTCACCTACCATGATGAGGACCCTCGCTCTACCTTATCCCTAACCTAAACATGTGTACCAAGACAAAGTACATTCAGTGGGTTTGTCCAAATGCAACTCCTTTGTTAGAGAGGTGAATAACTACCTCCCTGAACAAGTGTCAAGGTAGCATGCCTGTCAAAGATGAAGGAACAGAGACAAGGGTAGAGCGAGCAGGTAATCACTGGCTCGTTAACACACCAGCCACCGAAGCCCCAATGTCATACAACCGCCATGATACAGCCATTAAAACTAACCCTACCGAACCAAATGGTTTAACTTAATGGTTCCCCAAGGAACCATTGTGCACATTGACGATATTGTCCTCCATCATCTCAACGTCGCCAAACATGACGCAGAAATTGAGATCATGGATGCATTTAGAGGTCACAACCTCACCATTGATGACACCCTTAAACAGCAGCTTCAGGCTGAAGGGATGAAATTAGTGAAGTTCAGTCTCAAACTGACTGGCTTGACCACTATATTTTCTAGTCACATAAGCAGATCATCATCTTACTGAGAACACCCTATTAATTTGGTTGGCCTCTGGCTCCTCCTTAGTGGTTGGATCATCGCAATTATTGCACACGCCATGTACAGGTACATTCAACACCTACAGGCCAGACTGGACTCCCTTCTCATACAGCCACGCTTTACACACCAGTCTGAGTCCATCCCACAGGTTAACCCCAATCATTTCCAAGGATAAGCCTTTTAACCTTTAACCCTTCTTTCCTCTTTCCAAAGGTTCTACTTTTTTTCTACTGATTTTGTGTTATGACCAAAGAACAACAAAGGATTGTGTTACGGTTAATGCTGTGTCTACCAATAACTTGAAATGTATATATGTGATGAATGTAGTTTTAGATTTAGCTAGAAGTTCTATGCCCAGATGTGCCTCAATCTCTGTCCAGACGATAAAGCCTCTGTGAACTCTAATGAACTGTATGGACTGTGCAAGCCTTTTCTTTCCTATCAGGAATACATGGATGGCGTAACCCACAGGTTACTGTGAACCGACAAGAACTGTTCGGCCCTTCAGTTGCTCTAAAGATGCTGGACAACAACCAACTCTTTAGACCAAAGGGGGGAATTTTGGGCCTCATGTATTCAGATAGAAGACAAAGCCAGGCCTAACACAGTCGTAAAAACTAACTCAGGGCCACATACAAAGTCATAAATCTTACTGATAAAAACCACGCCAAAATCAAACAAAGGGAGTCCAAAACAGACTACAAATCCCATGAACCCTTGCTCACTAAAGGATTGAACTCTCAACTCCTATTGGATGAGGCACACAACATAACGCCCCTCAACCATGACATCATTGGGAGTAGAAATAACTCTGAGATGCTTCCACCACGTCCACCGCATCTCTGAGTGTTAAACTAACAGCTGCTTTCTCTCCCACGATCGCGAAACCGGCTTTGGTGCCGTCACTTTATTCTCTCTCTCTCTCGTACTAACCACACACGCGACCCCTCACAAACATACTCACACACATTTTTGGCTAGTAGATAGCTTCGTGATAAAGCTCAGCTTTGTCCCTAAGCTATCGTACAAGCGGATACACGCGGAAAACGGGCAGACGCCATTGACAGGTTTCTCTCCGCCCACATTCGTGGCCATATTCTTTGGCCAGAAGTCTCGCGTGACATACTCTCCATGAGAGTCACGTCCGCCATTTTGTGCGCATCCCTCCTTACACACACACACACACTCTCTCTCTCTCACACACACACCCTCATGTGTTATAGGATTATTTTGGTAACCATATCTAATCATATCACTGTTTAGTTTGTAGTTGTAAGTCAGATATTACTGCATAAATAAACTTTGTTATATTTCAAAGAGAAGTGTTTTGGTTTGTTTGCATACACCTGTGTCCAATGCTGACGGTATGTCAGTGCTCGGATTCAAGCCTTCATTCATTGTTTTATTTTTCCGAAAATCGATGCTGATTTTCCTAAGAGAACAATATAATATTGAGACTGTTATACTATCTGGTGCCCTGGCAAAATTAATTCTAATTAATATTCTATTGATTTTTTTTGATAATTGATAATTATCTTTGATGATTGTTGAATTTGAAGGATCAATAAGCTAGTGTTAATTTTAATCAATGTTTCATCGATGTGAACAATTAACGATTATCTTTGATAACTGTTGATTTAAAGGATTAAAAAAGCTAACATTGATTCAAATCAATTTTCTATTGATTTTAAAAATTAATAATTATCTTTGATAATTATTAATTATTGCTAATAACCAAACCCGCTCCTAAACGTAGCACATTACATTTACTGGAGACCCATATGAGGTTTTAATGAGTTAGATTCTATTATTTAATTTAAATATTAATTAATAACTAAATAAATAATTATTAATTATTTCTGATAGTAACACTGATCTAAACGAACAGTAAAGCCCTACACATCCAAGAGCCAGACGTGGAGATTCCAGAGGTCTAGACGTGGGTGCTAGATGGTGCCCCGTCCCTGTGAAAGAAGGTCCTTCCTCAGGGGAATTTGCCAGGGGGGGCTGTCGTGTGAGGTCCGAGAACCACGTCTGGGTGGGCCAGTAGGGTGCTACTAGGACGATCTGCTCCTCGTCCTCCCTGACCTTGCACAGATCCAGAGTCTGTGTAAGTAGGCTCACTGGGGGAAATGTGTATTTGCGTAGTCCAGGGGGCCAGCTGTGTGCCAGCACATCTATACCGAGAGGTGCCTCGGTCAGGGCGTACCAAAGCGTGCAGTGGGAGGATTCCCGGGAAGCAAACAGGCCTACCTGCGCTCGACCGAATCGACTCCAAATAAGCTGGACCATCTGGGGGTGGAGTCTCCACTCTCCCCTGAGCGTAACCTGTCGTGACAGCGCATCTGCTGTGGTGTTGAGGTCACCCGGGATGTGAGTGGCTCATAGCGACTTGAGGCGCTGCTGACTCCAAAGGAGATGGCGGGCAAGTTATAACATGCAACAGGAACGTAAACCACCTTGACGGTTAATGTACACTACCGTCGCCATGTTGTCTGTCTGGACCAACACGTGCTTGCCCTGGATCAACGGCCGGAACCTCCGCAGGGCGAACAATACTGCCAACAACTCGAGGCAGTTGATGTGCCAACGCAGCTGGAGGCCAGTCCATGAGCCGGCGGCTGTGTGCTCAATGCATACGGCGCCCCAGCCCGTCTTGGAGGTGTCCGTCGTAACCACGACGCGACTGGAGACCTGCTCTATGGGAACCCCTGCCCGTAGAAATGCAAGGTCGGTCCAAAGGCTGAAGAGGCGGCAACAAATCGGCATGATGACCACGCGATGTGTCCCGTGGTGCCATGCCCATCTTGGGACTCGAGTCTGAAGCCAGTGCTGAGGTGGTCTCATATGCATCAACCTGTGCGGTGTGCCAACCGCTGAGGATGTCATATGCCCCAAGAGCCTCTGAAAAATTTTAGCATGCTGAAAAACAATAAAATGACTTCTGTTACACACACATAAGGCATCCTAACTCTAATTATTTCCCTGAAACATCCTAGTTACTTGCGTAACCTCCGTTCCCTGACGGAGGGAACGAGACTTTGTGTCGATGTAGTGACACTAGGGGTCACTCTTGGGAGCCCGAGATACCTCTGATTTTTGACAGACATTCGGGTATAAAAGGAGCTGGTATGCAACCACTCATTCAGGTTTTATGCTGAGAAGCTGAGACACGGTCCTGGCCATTTCAGCGGGTAGTTCAGCGCTGTGGCAGGAGGGACACAACGTCTCGTTCCCTCCATCAGGGAACGGAGGTTACGCAAGTAACCAGGATGTTCCCTATCTGTCACTCACTCGACGTTGTGTTGATGTAGTGGCACTAGGGGTCCCTATACAAAATGCCACAACAAGCTGAACTGTGTTACGTGGACTGGCAGTGCGAGATGGGCAGACTGCTCTGTGCCTCGTAGCCAGGGCACCAGGCCATTACGTAACCTCCCCAACACCGTTAAAAGCGTCAAACGGTCCTTCGTGAACAAATCGACTGCCCAAAAAATAGGGACAGGCTAGCCCAGCCGTGGCCTCTTTTTCTCTTCTTTTCTCCACAAAAAAAGAGTGGAACTTGTTAACCAACTAGGGCAATAAATGTCTATGTCAGTGGGGTGCCACTCCCAAGGGGAAGTAACCGCGGAGACCACATCCTGCCCGGGGGGGGGGGTATTTTGAGTGGAAATATGTCACATGATCTTACAGAGTCTTGTCGGAAGTATGTCATGTGGAGAAGTCCCATGGTAGGTCCTACCCAAGGGGGGAGGAGTTTCTACAAACATGGTGATGGGGGAAGAGGGCCTCTGCCCAAGGAAGACGCAGTTTACCGACAGGGAAATGATTTAGTGGAAGATATCACATGGGGTCACCTACGGGGAACCATCACATGTGGAGCACCTACCCCAGTACAGGGCCTAATTAGCACACGTACTGGGCCAGCAGCGATGCCAAGGCTGGGTCTGCCTCCTCCTGGGGCAGCACTTGCAGGTTCACCACCTGATCTCTAAACGGGGTCATGGGAACCTTGGGCACATAGCCCGGTTGGGGTCTCAGGATCACGTGAGAGTAACCCTGACCGAACTCCAGGCACGATTCACTGACAGAGAACGCCTGCAGTTCCCCTACCCTCTTGATGGAAGTGAGCGCAGTCAGGAGGGCAGTCTTCAAAGAGAGTGCCTTAAGCTCAACTGACTCCAGGGGCTCAAAGGGAGCACCCCGTAGACCCCGAAGGACTACAGAGAGGTCCCATGAGGGCATGAGGTTCAGTCTGGAGGGATTCAACCTCCTAGCGCCTCTCAGGGACCTGATGATCAAGTCGTGCTTCCCCAAATACTTACCATCCACTGCCTCTTGATGTGCTGAAATGGCGGCTACATACACCTTCAAGGTGGAGGGGGACAGCCGCCCCTCCAGCCTCTCCTGCAGGAAGGAAAGCACCGATCTGACAGCTCATCTCTGGGGGTCTTCGCGTCGGGAAGAACACCACTTAGTGAACAGACGCCACTTCAAGGCATACAGGTGCCTCATAGAGGGAGCCCTAGCTTGAGTGATCATGTCTACCACCGTGGGTGGTAGGCCACTTAGGTCTTCCGCGTCCCATCCAAGTGCCAGACGTAGAGATTCCAGAGGTCTGGTCTCGGTTGCCAGATGGTACCCCGTCCCTGTGAAAGAAGGTCCTTCCTCAGGGGAATTCGCCAGAGGGGCTGTCACGAGGAGCGTGAGGTCTGGGAACCACGTCTGGGTGGGCCAGTAGGGTGCTACTAGGATGATCAGTTCCTCGTCCTCCCTGACCTTGCACAGGGTCTGTGCAAGTAGGCTCACTGGGGGAAACGTGTATTTGTGTAGTCCAGGGGGCCAGCTGTGTGCCAGGGCATCTATACCGAGGGGTGCCTCGGTCAGGGCGTACCAAAGCGGGCAGTGGGAGGATTCCCGGGAAGCAAACAGGTCTGCCTGTGCTTGACCGAATCAACTCCAAATCAGGTGGACCATCTGGGGGTGGAGTCTCCACTCTCCCCTGAGCGTAACCTGTCGTGACAGCGCGTCCACTGTGGTGTTGAGGTCGCCCGGGATGTGAGTGGCTCGTAGCAACTTGAGGCGCTGCTGACTCCAGAGGAGGAGACGAGGCGAGTTATTTCATGCAACAGGAGTATAGAATGCCTTGATGATTGATGTACACTACCGTCGCCATGTTGTCTCTCTGGACCGACACATGCTTGCCCTGGATCAACGGCTGGAACCTCCGTAGGGCGAGCAGTACTGCCAACAACTCGAGGCAATTGATGTGCCATCACAGCCACGGGCCAGTCCAGGAGCCGGCGGCTGTGTGCCCATTGCATACGGTGCCCCAGCCCATCTTGGAGGCATCTGTCGTAACCACGACGCAACTGGAGACCTGCTCTAGGGAACCCCTGCCCGTAGAAATGCAAGGTCAGTCCAAGGGCTGAAGAGGCGGCGAAAAATCGGCGTGATGACCACGCGATGTGTCCCGCTGTGCCATGCCCATCTCGGGACTCGAGTCTGAAGCCAGTGCTGAAGCGGTCTCATATGCATCAACCTGAGCGGTGTGGCAAACGCTGAGGATGCCATATGCCCCAAGAGCCTCTGAAAAAATGTCAGTGGAACCACTGTCTTCTGTCTGAATGCCTTCAGACAGTTCAGCACTGACTGTGCGCGCTTGTTCATGAGGCGCGCCGTCATCGAGACTGAGTTCAACTCCAAGCCGAGAAAAGAGATGCTCTGAACCGGGGAGAGCTTGCTCTTTTCCCAGTTGACCCGAAGCCCCAGTCAGCTGAGGTGCATGAGCATCAGGTCCCTATGCGCACACAACACATCCCGAGAGTGAGCTAGGATTAGCCAGTCATCGAGATAATTGAGGATGCAGACGCCCACTTCCCTTAGTGGGGCAAGGGCTGCCTCTGCGACCTTCATGAAGACGCGAGGGGACAAGGACAGGCCGAAGGGGAGGACCTTGTACTGGTACGCCCGGCCCTCAAAAGCAAACCGCAGGAAGAGTCTGTGTCGAGGTAAGACCGAGACGTGGAAGTACGCGTCCTTCAGGTCTACCACCGCGAACCAATCTTCATGCCGGACGCTCGCTAAAATGCGTTTTTGCATCAGCATCTTGAACTGAGTCTGTGTACTCACAGGTCCAAAATTGGCCGCAACCCACCGCCTTTCATCGGTATGATGAAGTAGGGGCTGTAAAACCCCTTCTTCACCTCAGCAGGAGGGACAGGCTCTATCGCACCCTTCCGTAGAAGGGTAGCGATCTCCGCATGCGAGGTAGCGGCGTTCTCGCCCTCCACCGAGGTGAAGCAGACGCCTCTGAACCTGGGTGGGCGCCTGGCGAACTGAATCGCGTAGCCGAGTCGGATGGTCAGGGTCAGCCATCGCGATGGGTTGGAAAGTGCGAGCCACGCATCCAAACTCCGGGTGAGGGGTACCAAGGGTATAATCACGTCAGACGTACCGGCGGGTGAGGCCTCGCGGTGGGGCAGAGCCTGAGGCGCCACGTCGAGGGAGTTCGAACTCCGTGGCCGTGCTGAGTCCAGAGACAACGAAGGTGGGGACAGATGAGGTGAATGAACTCGGCCGGTGAATTCAGCTCAATGAATAGAACAGCTCGGCTCTGAAGAGAAAATCTGAGTGAGTGGTTGCATTCCAGCTCCTTTTAGACCCGTATGTATGGGGGAGTAACATGCAAATTCCACTCGCCAATTCCCATTGGCCTTTTTCAAAAAGCAGAGGTGTTTGGGGCTCCCAAGAGTGACCCCTAGTGTCACTACATCGACACAACGTCAAGTGAGTGACAGATAGGGAACTGAGGTGACAAAATAATGCATGGTATAAGACTTTTTTCCTTTCAACTCAAACTCAAAACTAGTGATTGATTAAATATACAATGTTGTAATCACCAAGATGTTTTTCAACAAATGATAAAGTAATGTGTGGGGGTCATATTATTTTCATTATTATTGTAAGACATAAAAAGTAGTATTACATTTCAAATGTGTTTAAACGATGTATCTTTAATGGTGTACAATGCTTAATGGAAAAACTGAGGTGACGAGAGGAAAACAAGGCTTATACCATGCATTATTTTAACTCAAACACAAAAATAGTGATTGATTAAATAACACAATGTTGTAATCACCAAGATGAATGTGTTTAAATGCTAAATCTTTAATGGTGTACAATGCTTAGTGGAAAAACTGAGGTGACAAAATAATGCTTGGTATAAGCCTTTTTTTCTCTCAACTCAAACTCAAAAATAGTGATTGATTAAATAATACAATGTTGTAATCACCAAGATGAATGTGTTTAAATGATGTATCTTCAATAGTGTACAATGCTTAGTGGGAAAACTGAGGTGACAAAATAATGCTTGGCATAAGCTTTGTTTCCTCTCAACTCAAACTCAAAAATAGTGATTTATTAAATAATACAATGTTGTAAGCTCCAAGATGTTTTTCAACACATGATAAAGTAATATGTGCGGAGGCATATTATTTTTTATTATTATAGTAAAACATAAGTAGTATTACATTTAATATGTGTTTAAATGATGTATCTTTAATGGTATACAATGCTTAATGGAAAAACTGAGGTGACGAGAGAAAACAAGGCTTATACCATGCATTATTTTAACTCAAACACAAAAATAGTGATTGATTAAATAACACAATGTTGTAATCACCAAGATGAATGTGTTTAAATGCTAAATCTTTAATGGTGTACAATGCTTAGTGGAAAAACTGAGGTGACAAAATAATGCTTGGTATAAGCCTTTTTTTCTCTCAACTCAAACTCAAAAATAGTGATTGATTAAATAATACAATGTTGTAATCACCAAGATGAATGTGTTTAAATGATGTATCTTCAATAGTGTACAATGCTTAGTGGGAAAACTGAGGTGACGAAATAATGCTTGGCATAAGCTTTGTTTCCTCTCAACTCAAACTCAAAAATAGTGATTTATTAAATAATACAATGTTGTAAGCTCCAAGATGTTTTTCAACACATGATAAAGTAATATGTGCGGAGGCATATTATTTTTTATTATTATAGTAAAACATAAGTAGTATTACATTTAATATGTGTTTAAATGATGTATCTTTAATGGTATACAATGCTTAATGGAAAAACTGAGGTGACGAGAGAAAACAAGGCTTATACCATGCATTATTTTAACTCAAACACAAAAATAGTGATTGATTAAATAACACAATGTTGTAATCACCAAGATGAATGTGTTTAAATGCTAAATCTTTAATGGTGTACAATGCTTAGTGGAAAAACTGAGGTGACAAAATAATGCTTGGTATAAGCCTTTTTTTCTCTCAACTCAAACTCAAAAATATTGATTGATTAAATAATACAATGTTGTAATCACCAAGATGTTTTCAACAATGACGTTGTATATGGGGTAAATAATATTATCATTATTAATGTAAAATGAAATTTAGTATTACCATGTTAAGGAGCTGTGGTGTGTTCCAATTCATGGTGATGTTTATCCTGGCCTTAATATCAGAAAATTTTGTAACCGCAGACCAGAGGATTCCTTACAGTTTCAAATCAAAATCAAATCAAATCACTTTTATTGTCAAATAACCATATACACAAGTGCAATAGTGTGTGAAATTATTGGGTGCAGTTCCAAGGAACATAGTAGTCGTGACAGTGATGAGACATATACCAATTTACAATAAACATCAGATTTACACAACCCAATTTAAATTCTAATATACACATAATTACACATAACACAATATACAAATAATAACATACAATGTACAGTATACAATACACACAATATAGAATACACATTATACAAAAAAAAAAAAAAAAGTATATATAGTATATATAAAATATACAGTAGGTTGTATTGTACTGTATTGACATTCAGGCTGTCGGTTGATAGTAATTTGCCAGTGTGTTGTTAAGAGAGAATATAATTTATGATAGTCCGGTGTGAGATAATAAGAATAATAAAGTGCAGTGCTGATGTATTTTGATCGTGAGTGATCAAGAGTTCAAAAGTCTGATTGCTTGGGGGAAGAAGCTGTCATGTAGTCGGCTGGTGCGGGTCCTGATGCTGCGATACCGCCTGCCTGATGGTAGCAGTGTGAACAGCCCATGACTCAGGTGGCTGTAGTCTCTGATGATTCTCCGAGCTTTTTTCACACACCGCCTGGTATATATGTCCTGGAGGGAGGGAAGCTCACCTCCGATGATGTGTCTGGCAGTTTGCACCACCCTTTGCTGGGCTTTGCGGTTGTGGACGGTGCTATTGCCGTACCAGGTGGAGATGCAGCCAGTCAGGATGCTCTCTACAGTGCTGGTGTAGATCCGTGTGAGGATGTGGTGGTTCATTCCAAACTTCCTCAGCCGTCTCAGGAAGAAGAGGCACTGGTGAGCCTTCTTCACAACGGCCTCAGTGTGGACCGATCATGTGAGTTCCTCAGTGATGTGGACACCCAGGAACTTGAAGCTGCTGACTCTCTCCACTGGTGCTCCATTGATGGTGATGGGGCTGTGTTCTCTTTCTCTTCTCCTGAAGTCCACCACAAGCCCCTTTGTCTTACTGACGTTGAGGGAGAGGTTGTGCTCCTGACACCAGTGTGTCAGAGTGTGCACCTCCTCTCTGTAGGCTGTTTCATCATTGTCAGTGATCAAACCTACCACCGTCATATCATCAGCAAACTTAATGATGGCATTGGAGCTGTGTGTTGCCACACAGTCATGTGTGTACAGAGAAAACATGAGTGGGCTGAGAACACAGCCCTGCGGGGCTCCAGTGTTGAGGGTCAGTGATGAGGAGATGTTGCTGCCCATTCTAACCACCTGGCGTCTGCTTGACAGGAAGTCCAGGATCCAGCTGCACAGCGAGTTGTTTAAGCCCAGAGCCCGGAGTTTCACATAAAGCTTGGAGGGCACTATGGTGTTGAATGCTGAGTTGTAGTCTACAAGCAGCATTCTCTCATAAGTGTTCTATTTTTCCAGGTGGGAGAGAGCAGTGTGTATTGTAGATGCAATGGTATCATCAGTGGAGCGGTTGTTGCGTTAAGCAAACTGCAATGGGTCCAGTGATGGAGACAGCACAGAGCAGATGTAATCTCTGATTAGTCTCTAAAAGCATTTGCTGATGATGGGGGTCAGAGCAACAGGACGCCAGTCATTTAAGCAAGTGATTTTGGATTGCTTTGGAACAAGCACAATGGTGGATGTTTTAAAGCATGTGGGGACTACAGACAAAGAGAGGGAAAGTTTGAAAATGTCCGTAAAAACACCAGCCAGTTGGTTCGCACATGCTCTGATGATGCGGCCCGGAATGCCGTCTGGACCCGTGGCTTTATGGATATTCACCTGTCGGAAGGATTGGGTTACATCCGCTACAGAGACGGAGAGTGAACTAACCTCTGTAGCTTTGGCCGCGAGAGCTCTCTCCATGAGGGCGGTGTTATTTCCCTCAAAATGAGCATAAAAAGTATTTAGCTCATCCAGGAGAGAGGCAGCGGTGTTCACGGCGGAGTTTTTATTCCCTTTAAAGTCCGTGATGATGTTAATTCCCTGCCACATGCTTCTAGAGTTGGTGGTGTTGAACTGTCCTTCATGTGTTGATCTTGTTCCTGTACTGACGTTTTGCTGTTCTTTTTCGGAGGGCATAACTGGCTTGTTTATGCACCTCCGCGTTCCTGGAATTAAAAGCGGAGGTCCGCGTATCAAGTGCCGCGTGAACATCGCTATTAATCCTAGGTTTCTGGTTTGGGTAGATCCGTATTGTTTTGGTCGGAACAACGTCCTCTACGCACTTTCTAATTAAACACGTTACGCAATCAGCGTAAAGCTCGATGTTGTCATCAGAGGCGGACTGGAACATCTCCCAGTGTGCGTGATCAAAACAGTCTTGTAGCGTAGAGTCTGATTGGTCCGACCATCACTGGATCGTTCTGAGGGTGGGTGCTTCCTGTTTCAATTTCTGCCTGTAAGCTGGCAGAAGCAGAATGGAAGAGTGGTCCGATTTGCCAAATAGTGGGCGGGGGAGGGATTTGTAGCCATCCCGGAAGGGAGAGTAGCAATGGTCCAAAACCCAGTCCCCTCGTGTGTTAAAACTGATGTGTTGGTGGTATTTTGGTGCGACTGATTTGAGATTGGCTTTGTTAAAGTCCCCGGTCACAATGAACATGGCCTCAGGGTGTGTGGTTTCCTCCTTGCTTATAATCCCATACAGTTCCTTCAGTGCCTGGTCTGTGTCAGCTTGTGGCAGGATGTACACAGCAGTGATAATGACTGCTGTGAATTCCCTCGGTAGCCAGAATGGTCGACATAGAAGCATGAGAAATTCCAGATTAGGAGAGCAGAAAGACTTGATAGAATCTTCGTTCCTCTGATCACACCAGGATTTGTTGATCATAAAACATACACCACCACCTCTGCTTTTTCCTGAGAGGTCATTTGCTCTGTCCGCTCGGTGCACGGAGAACTCCGCGGGTTCAGTGGCTGAGTCTGGAATCTCCGCAGACATCCAAGTTTCTGTAAGGCAGATAATGAAGCAGTCCCTCGTCTCTCATTAGAAAGAGATCCGCGCTCTCAGCTCACAGAGCTTGTTGTCCAGAGACTAAACATTTGCCAGTACAATACTGTGTAGCGGGGGTCGATTTGCGCGACGTCTTACTCTGATGAGAACACCGGCTCAGTTTCCCCTTTTCCTTTTGTGTTCTCATACCTGTAGGTAGAAGGACCGAGGCGGGGAGCCGCTGGGGTGGCTTGCTTTCTTACGAATGCAAGCCGCGACCGCAATGTTGCCATGGTCATGTTCTCGCAATAAGGACAAGACCCATCCACGAACGATGTCTCCACTTGGGCAGCGCCCAGACACATAAGACAGTGATCGTGGCCGTCAGAAGCGGAGAGATAACGACCGCAACCAGGAAAAACACACGAACGGAAAGGCATCTTTAAAAAGACGTTCCATGTGTGCCGCTCTTTTAAAATGAAAATATACTCTTTTTTTTTAGAATGTACTCTTTTGTTGTTCTGCCGACGCGCCCAGGGGCGTTCTCTGCACTCCACGGGTGCAGAGGGGGAGAAGCCGCTGAAATGCGGCATAAAATCCAGCAGATGAGGTGAATGAACTCGTGGATGAATTCAGCTTCAATGAATAGAACCGCTCGGCTCAGAAGAGAAAATCTGAATGAGTGGTTGCATACTAGCTCCTTTTATACCCGTATGTCCAGGGGAGTGGCATGCAAATTCCACTTGCCAATACTCATTGGCCTTTTTTCAAAAAAGCAGAGGTGTTTGGGGCTCCCAAGAGTGACCCCTAGTGTCACTACATCGACACAATGTCGAGTGAGTGACAGATAGGGAAATAAAGTTTTGTGTTTTCGTTATGTCACTTAAACACAATAAAGCATCTTTGTAGGTTCTACTGGTTGTTAAGATCAGTGTTACTATCAGAAATAATTAATTATTTCTTTAGTTATTAATTAATATTTAAATTAATTAATAGAATCTAACTCATTAAAGCCTCATACGGGGCACCAGTAAATGTAGTGTGCTACGTTCAGGAGCGGGTTTGGTTATTAGCAATAATTAATAATTATCAAAGATAATTATCAATTATCAATTATCAATTATCTTACGAGAAAGAGAGAGAGAAAGAGAATAAAGTGGCGGCACCAAAGCCGGTTTCGGGATCGTGGGAGAGAAAGCAGCTGTTAGTTTATCACTCAGAGATGCAGTGAACGGCTCATAATCCATCCTGCGGTCTTTGGTTCTTTAATGGATAAACTCAGTGTGCCGGCCTCACCCGCGATGGTGGAAATACACAACAGTCCAATGTGGTTGGACTACAATGCAGCAGATCTCATTTGCGATAACAGTACATTATAGTAATACCTTAAGTATTATTAGCAGCAATGAGCGGACTCGGCGGTCCATAAACTGTACAAGCAATAACCTTGATATACAAGAATAACACACTATAATATTCTATCTCTGCCCAGACTTAAACCTCTTACTTGAATTGCATGAGGATGCAGGTAGAATGTGTGTTCATCCGTCCTTTAACTCCGACTCGGTTCCTCGAGGCTCGGGTGATGACGGAAGGCTATTTCCTCGCTCTGTCGGCGGGTGGTACGGCTGCTGATTCTCGGCGGGCTGGCGGAGAAATCAGCGACGTCGACTTGATTGAAGAGGGATGAGAAATCTTTTTCTCTCCACTTCTGCAGGCAAATGGATGAAGATGCAGATTGCTCGGCAGTCTCCTTTGGATCTGTTAGAGTGTTCGGTGGAACACAGAGTAATCTCAACTCGTCCAGCAAGATGGAGATTGTATGACCACAGTTTTAAGTCGGATGTTACTTCCTTGTGCCACGAGGCTACACCTGAGAGCAGCGATGAGCTGCATCTGCACACGGCGAGCAAAGTTGCTGGAAGCAATGCCCGGAAGGATCTCAGAGGTATTTCTACTCCCGATGACGTCATGGTTGAGGGGCGTTCTGTTGTGTGAACCAATAGGAGTTGAGAGTTCGATCCTTTAGTGAGCAAGGCTTCATGGGATTTGTAGTCTGTTTTGGACTTCCTTTGTTTGATTTTGGCGTGATTTTTATCAGTAAGATTTATGAATTTGTGTGTGGGCCTCAGTCAGGTTTTACAACTGTGTTAGGCCTCCCTTTGTCTTCTATCTGAATACATGAGGCCCAACATCTTGTTTAATTTTAGATGTAGTTTTAACACAAAAACATAAAAAGTTTTTGTCAAGCACATCACTAACATAGAAACTTTAAAGATGATAAACAAAATGGTTTAACATAAAATGTGTTTAACATTTTTATTTCAACAAACACTATTTTAAATAAAATATCATGCATTACATTTCAAATGTATCTTTAGCACAAATAATCTTACATTTTTCTGATCAAAGTCCTTTCACAAGAGCTTCCAAGCCATAATGAGTTCTTATGGGCACTCAGAGGCCTGGGGTGGGAGGGGTTTCAAGTTAGGCACATACCCCCTGTTCACACCTTGATCAGACCAGATGGGGGTCTTGTGTGATCCTGTTCAGGAAAACAAGATGGTGTGATGAGTTTCCTGGCCTTTTACGATTTCCTTTCACTGAAAAAACATTGTGACATCCAAATGTGTAAAAAAAAAAAAAAAAAAAAGGAAAAGTTTTTATTGTCTTTTTTCCCCTCTTTTTTTCTTCAAAGCAAATTGTTATTAAACTATTTTAAAACATTGTTCATTGGTTTTCTCTGGTATATGTTTCTGTTAACATATATTTTATTACTCATCATGGCACTGTATTTGATACATGCATGTCTTTAATAAGATGGTGTGTAAAATTTACATCAGCAAGAGAAGTATAACACATTTGCAACATCTTTAACAAATAGACTAAAATAGGTCTCTAAAGTAGAAAGTGTTTTCATGTTTAGTTTGTAAAAACTGAGAGTTGATTAATCAAATACCTCCAAAGAAAACTTTATGTGAAGTGGCCACTGCGTCTAGAGGAGCCCATTTATTTGCAGAATAAAATCTCCTTTGAAGTCTGTGATGGTTCACATGGTGGTACAGTTAAACTAATGAATAAAAGGAAGCTGACAGTGTTTTGAAAAGGGGTACTTTATCTGAAATGTTTGGAACTTAAACACAATTTTGAACAAAACGTGTGATGGTAACCATTTCAATCTTATTAAAGATGTACATTCCTCATTACAAATTCATAAAGCTGGGGAAATCCATTTCACACACTGAAACATTAATTAAAACAGTTTTAGTACAGTAATAAAGTGATGACATTGATTTAGTGATCAGGCAGTGTAGCAAATGCTAGTCATATTACAAATAACAGAGATATAATTAAGAATAAAACAACGTGACATGCGTAGGCTCTGCTGTGTATGTTACCTATATCGTAAATTAACTGACTATTTTTAATTTAGAAAACACAAGCAAAGGTAAAAGACCATTTTTTTTTCTTTTTGTCCATCAATTGCTCCATGAAGGCATACTGTGTACAGTATATGTGGCTAAAGAAGTATTACCCTCTGTAATACAGGACAACAATTAAATATAATTATTTAAAGAACAGAAAGATTTTTGTAATCACTTGTTAAAATCAATAGTTAAAATAAAAAAAAAATTGTATAGCATACTGTACACAGTTATCATAAAATCCCATGTAAATTCAAGTGTGAACATTACAAATGGGATTTTAGCATGCTGAAAAACAATAAAATGACTTCTGTTACACACACATAAGGCAACCTAACTCTAATTATTTCCCTGAAACATCCTAGTTACTTGCGTAACCTCCGTTCCCTGACGGAGGGAACGAGACTTTGTGTCGATGTAGTAACACTAGGGGTCACTCTTGGGAGCCCGAGATACCTCTGATTTTTGATAAAAGGCCAATGAAAATTGGCGAGTGGTATTTGCATACCACTCCCCCAGACATTCGGGTATAAAAGGAGCTGGTATGCAACCACTCATTCAGGTTTTATGCTGAGGAGCTGAGACACAGTCCTGGCCATTTCAGCGGGTAGTTCAGCGCTGTGGCAGGAGGGACACAACGTCTCGTTCCCTCCATCGGGGAACGGAGGTTACGCAAGTAACCAGGACGTTCCCTATCTGTCACTCACTCGACATTGTGTTGATGTAGTGACACTAGGGTTCCCTATACAAAACGCCGCAACTGGCTGAACTGTGTTACGTTAACTGGCGGTGTGTGATGGGCAGACCACTGTGTGCCTCATAGCCAGGGCACCAGGCCGACACGTAACCTCCCCCAACATTGTTATGAGTGTCGAATGGCCCTTTGGGACAAGTCGACTACCCAAAAGATAGAGACGGGCTAGCCCAGTCGTGGCCTCTTATCCCCTTTTTTTTCCACTCCCCAAAAAAAGGGGGATTAACCAACTGCGCTGACCAGGTCTAGTCGGGGGGGGGGTGTCCCTCCCAAGGGGAAGACACCACGGAGACCACACCCCTCCCAGAGGGGGGGGGGTATTTAAGTGGAAATACGTCACATGGTTTTGCCGAGCTATGTCGGAAGTATGCCATGTGGAGAAGTCCCATGGTAGGTCCTACCCTACGGGGGAAGAGTTACTACAAGCATGGAGACTGGGGCAGGGGGGCCTCTGCCCAAGGAAGACGCAGTTTGCCAACAGGGAAACGAATTAGCGGAAGATATACGTCACATGGGGTTACCTACGGGGAACCGCCACATGCAGAGCACCTACCCAAGTACAGGGCTTTAGTTAGCACGTGTACTGGGCCGGCAGTGAGTCTCTCCGAAAACTCGTCTGCCACATTGCTCGGAGGAAATCAACCAGGGAACACAGTTTGTGAACACTACTGGGAGTTAACGGCGCACGTCTTCAGCTCAGGGGAGGTCCCTAAAAGGGGTCATGGGAACCTTGGGCACATAGCCCGGTCGGGGTCTCAGGATCACGTGAGAGTAGCCCAGACCAAACTTCAGGCACGTTTCGCTGACAGAGAACGCTTGCAGGTCTCCTATCCTCTTGATGGAAGTGAGCGCAGTCACGAGGGCAGTCTTTAAGGAGAGTGCCTTAAGCTCAGCTGACTGCAAAGGCTCAAAGGGGGCTCTCTGTAGACCCTGAGGAACTACAGAGAGGTCCCATGAGGGAACGAGGCACGGTCTGAAGGGATTCAGCCTCCTGGCGCCTCTCAGGAACCTGATGATCAGGTCATGCTTCCCAATGGACTTACCGTCCACTGTGTCGTGGTGTGCCGCTATAGCGGATACATACACCTTCAGGGTGGAAGGGGACAGCCGCCCTTCCAACCTCTCCTGCAGGAATGAAAGCACCAATCCGACTGCGCATCTCTGGGGGTCTTCCTATCGGGAAGAACACCACTTAGCGGACAGACGCCACTTAAAGGCATACAGGTGCCTCGTAGAGGGGGCCCTAGCCTGAGTGATCATGTCTACCACCATGGGTGGTAGACCGCTTAGGTCTTCCACGTCCCGTCCAGGGGCCAGACATGGAGATTCCAGAGGTCTGGTCGTGGGTGCCAGATGGTGCCCCATCCCTGAGAAAGAAGGTCCTTCCTCAGGGGAATTCGACGGGGGGGGGTGGCTGTTGCGAGGAGCATGAGGTCCAAGAACCACATCTAGGTGGGCCAGTAGGGTGCAACCAGGATGACCCGTTCCTCGTCCTCCCTGACCTTGCACAGGGTCTGTGCAAGTAGGCTCACTGGGGGAAACGCATATTTGCGCAGTCCAGGGGGCTAGCTGTGTGCCAGCGCATCTATACCGAGAGGTGCCTTGGTCAGGGCGTACCAGAGCGGGCAGTGGGAGGATTCTTGGGAGGCAAACAGGTCTACCTGTGCCTGTCCGAATTGACTCCAGATCAGCTGGACCACCCGAGGTTGGAGTCTCCACTCTCCCCTGAGAGTAACCTGCCGTGACAGCGTGTCCGCTGCAGTGTTGAGGTCGCCCGGGATCTGAGTGGCTCGCAGCGACTTGAGGTGCATACCAGCTCCATTTATACCCGTATGTCCGGGGGAGTGGTATGCAAATACCACTCGCCAATTTTCATTGGCCTTTTATCAAAGACTAGAGGTGTCTCGGGCTCCCAAGAGTGACGCTAGTGTCACTACATAGACACAACATCGAGTTAGTGACAGATAGGGAACTACACATTCATTAAAAACTGTTAAGTCAGAGGGGTGTCACACACAAATGCACATGCTGAGTTTACTTTGACACTCATATTTTATTGGTATTAACTTACTCATTCCTGGATCAAAACACACACTCAGAAACTTGTACAAGTAAAACAAAATGTGTACTGTTGTGATGCCAACTGATCTTAACTTTAAAGTAATTATATTTAATTGTTTAATTGTATTACAGATGGTAATACTTCTTTAGCCACATATACTGTATGCAGTATGCCTTCATGGAGCACTTGATGGACAAAAAGAAAAACTTTTTTTGTCTTTTACCTTTGCTTGTGTTCTCTAAATTAAATATAGTCAGTTAATTTACGATATAGGTTACATACACAGCAGAGCCTACGCATGTCACATTATTATTATTCTTAATTATATCTCTGTTATTTGTAATATGACTAGCATTTGCTTCAATGTCTGATCGCTAAATCAGTGTTATCACTTTACTACTGTACTAAAACTGTTTTAATTAATGTTTCAGTGTGTGGAATGGATTTCCCCAGCTTTATGAATTGGTAATGAGGAATGTACAGCTTTAATAAGATTGAAATGGTTACCATCACACGTTTTGTTCAAAATTGTGTTTAAGTTCCAAACATTTAAGATAAAGTATCACTTTTCATTTTATTCATAAGTTTAATTGTACCACCATGTGAACCATCACAGACTTCAAAGGAGATTTTATTCTGCAAATAAATGGGCCCCTCTAGACGCAGTGGCCACTTCACATAAAGTTTTCTTTGGAGATATTTGATTATTCAACTCTCGGTTTTTACAAACTAAACATGAAAACACTTTCTACTTTAGAGATCTATTTTAGTCTATGTGTTAAAGATGATGCAAATATATTATACTTCTCTTGCTGATGTAAATTTTACACACCAGTTTATTAAAGACATGCATGTATCAAATACATTGCCATGATGAGTAATAAAATATGTTAACAGAAAAATATACCAGAGAAAACCAGTGAACAATGTTTTAAAACAGTTTAATCACATTTTGCTTTGAAGAAAAAAGAGGGGGGAAAAGACAATAAAAACTTTTCTCTTCCTTCCTTTTGTTAAAATTTTTTTTTTACACATTTGGTTGTCACAATGTTTTTCCAGTGAAAGGAAATCGTAAAAGGCCAGGAAACTCATCGCACCATCTTGTTTTCCTGAACAGGATCACATAAGACCCCCATCTGGTCTGATCAAGGTGTGAACAGGGGGTATGTGCCTAACTTGAAACCCCTCCCACCCCAGGCCTCTGAGTGCCCATAAGAACTCATTATGGCTTGGAAGCTCTTGATGTGCTTGACAACTTAATACATTTTGTTTAAAAAATACATTTTCTCCTCTGTTAAAATGATAAATGCAAGACAATTTGTGTTAAAGCTACATCTAAAATTAAACAAGATGTTGGGCCTCATGTATTCAGATAGAAGACAAAGGCAGGCCTAACACAGTCGTAAAACCTGACTGAGGCCCACACACAAAGTCATAAATCTTACTGATAAAAACCACACCAAAATCAAACAAAGGGAGTCCAAAACAGACTACAAATCCCATGAAGCCTTGCTCACTAAAGGATCGAACTCTCAACTCCTATTGGATGAGGCACACAACAGAACGCCCCTCAACCATGATATCATCGGGAGTAGAAATACCTCTGAGATCCTTCCGGGCATTGCTGCCAGCAACTTTGCTCACCGTGTGTATATGCAGCTCATCGCTGCTCTCAGGTGTAGCCTCGTGGCACAAGGAAGTAACATCCGATTTGAAACTGTGGTCATACAATCTCCATCTCGCTGGACGAGTTGAGATTACTGTGTTCCACCGAACACTCTAACAGATCCGAAGGAGACTGCCGAGCAATCCGCATCTTCATCCATTTGCCTGCAGAAGTGGAGAGAAAAAGATTTCTATTCCCTCTTCAATCAAGTCGACGTCGCTGATTTCTCCGCCAGCCCGCCGAGAATCAGCAGCCATACGGTCCGCTGACAGAGCGAGGAAACAGCCTTCCTCCCACCCCAGGCATCTGAGTGACCATTCGAACTCATTATGGCTTGGAAGCTCTTGTGAAAGGACTTTGATCAGAAAAATGTAAGATTCTAAAATACATTTTAAATTTAATGCATGATATTTTATTTAAAATAGTGTTTGTTGAAATAAAAATGTTAAACACATTTTATGTTAAACCTTTTTGTTTATCATCTTTAAAGTTTCTATGTTAGTGATGTGCTTGACAACTTAATACATTTTGTTTAAAAAAATACATTTTCTCCTCTGTTAAAATAAATGCAAAGACAATTTGTGTTAAAACTACATCTAAAATTAAACAAGATGCTTTATTGTGTTTAAGTGACGTAGCAAAAACACAAAACTTTATTCTTGTTAAATTGTTCATATTTAAAGCGGATGTGAGTTCCCTATCTGTCACTCACTCGATGTTGGTGTCGATGTAGTGACACTAGGGATCACTCTTGGGAGCCCGAGACACCTCTGGTCTTTAATAAAAGGCCAATGAAAATTGGCGAGTGGTATTTGCATGCCACTCCCTCGAACATACGTGTATAAAAGGAGCTGGTATGCAACCACTCATTCAGATTTTCTCTTCGGAGCCGAACGGTCATGCTCATTGAGCTGAATACTACTGTTCATTCACCTCTGCTGGATCTGATGGCGCATTTCAGCGGCTTCTCCCACCTCTGCACTGGTGCACTGCAGAGAACGCCCCTGGGCGCTTCGGCAGAAAAACTAGAGAGTATATTTTCTGAAAGAGCATTTTTCCCCTCTAAAAGAGTATATATTTCTCTAAAAGAGCGGCACACACGGAACGTCTTTTTAAAGACGCGTCTTTTTAAAGATGCTTTTCCGATTGTGTGTTATTCCTGGTTGTGCTCATTATCTCTCTCCTTCTAATGGCCACGATCACTGTCTTTAGTGTCTGGGCACTGCTCACGCAGAGACAGCGTTCGTGGATGGTCATGTTCTCATTGCGAGAATATGTCCATGGCAACGTTGCGGTCGCGGCTTGCCTTCGTAAGAAAGCGAGCCACCCCAGAGGCTCCCACCTCGGTCCTTTTACCCACGGGTTTGAGGCCAGCGTGGCTAGCACTGGGGGCGATTTGGGGACCCCAATGGGACCGCCTCCGCCGGGTATCCCCCCGCGGCCCTCCCATTCCCCAGCACGCTCGTCTGCTCGGGCTTCCGGGTGAGTCCACCGGCTCGTCTCACGGCGAGTTCGACCTCTTATTCAGAGCCCGCGAAAGTGATGAGCTCTCGAGTGCAGCATTGGAGAGTGGGCTCGTCCAGTCGGAAGCCTCAGCTGGGCTCCTCCCTTCGGGGTCGATCGCCCAGTCACAGGCTGACGCGGAGATGACGACATGCTTTCCCAGGCAGCTGCGAGCGTCGGTTAGAGTGGATTTCACCGCTCTTCCCTGAACCCTCACAGCTCGGTGATTGGTTCCTGGACTCGCGGCACCGCTCAAAGCCATGCCCCGCCCCCGTTCCTTTCTTCCCGGAAGTGCATGAAGAGCTGACAAGGTCGCGGGAGGCACTTTTTACTGCCCGGTACCGATCTTTTCAGCTTCCCCACCCTCACTACCCTCGATGGTGGGGCGGCCAAGGGTTATTCGGCAATCCCCCGGTGGATAAAGGCGCTCATGGTGCACCTATGCCCGCAGAGCACCGCCACCTGGCGCGGGTGCCCAAAGCCCCCGTCCAAGGCCTGTAGGTTTACATCGTCTCTGATGGCAAAGGCCTACGGTGCCGCTGGACAAGCCGCCTCCGTCCTGCACGCCATGGCTCTCCTGCAAGTCCGCCAAGGCGCTAAAGGAACTGCACGAGGGTAGTTCCGCCCCGGGATTGATGCAGGAACTGCGCTCGGCGACTGACCTCGCTCTCCGAGCGACGGAGGTCACGGCGCGGTCTCTCGGGCGGACAATGGCCACACTAGTGGTTCAGGAGTGCCACCTTTGGCTCAACCTGGTTGAGATGGGTGAGGCCGACAAGACATGATTCCTTGCTGCCCCCATTTCCCAGGCGGGCCTATTCGGCGACACTGTCGAGGACTTTGCCCAGAAGTTCTCGATGGTAGAGCAGTAGATGAATGCTAGCCGGCATATCCTGCCCCGGCACGGCTTAAGATCCCGCACCCCATCTACTCATCGCCAAGGGCGTCCCCCTGCGGTGACTGCACCGGCTCCGCCGCAGCCCGCCCCTTCGGCCCGGCCCCGGCGTGGAGCCCACCGCAGGAAGCAGACGCCACCCGTCTCAAGGCCGCCCAGAACCCGTGAAAGGCTTAAAAGCGCCCTTGAGACGGGCGACCCAGGGACAACGAAACCCGCTGCTCTGGAGCTGGTAAGCAGATCTTTGTCTTTTTTTTACCTTTTGCATTTAATTGTGCTGCATGCCCAAGTGGCTGCAGTATTCAAGAGCTCAGCAAGAGTGGTTTCCTTGTTCCCTGGGTCACGTATCCGGTGTGTACAGCTGGCATCACGACCACCGTCCACCACTCCATTTGGCAGGTTGGCGCTCCAGCGGCGGTCTCTCGCCCCTGAGTGCCCAGATGTGGCACAAATCTGCCCCCGATGTGACAGTCTCCACGGGTCACGAGGACAGGCCTCTTCCTCCCCCGTCCCAGGCTGTTCCGGGGGTGGTCACAAGGAGCCAGGTAAGTGCTTCGATATCTTTAGAGTCAGCACGGCCACGACGTGGTGTGGCACCTCGAGCTCCGCCCCACCGCGAGGCCCCACCTGCCGGTACATCCGATGACGTTGTCCCTTTGGTCCCCCTTGCGTGGAACTTGGACGCATGGCTTGTGCCTTCCAATCTGTCACGAGGGCTGGTCCGGACCGTCCGACTCGGCTGCGTGATTCACTTCGCCGGGCATCCGCCCAGGTTCAGCGGTGTCCACTTCACCTTGGTGAAAGACAAAAACGCTGCTACCTTGCGTGGAGATCACTACCCTCCTACGGAAGGATGCGATAGAACCTGTCCAGCCAAGATGAAGAAAGGGTTTTACAGCCTCTACTTCATCGTACTGAAAAAAGGCGGTGGGTTGCGGCCAATCTTGGACTTGTGAGTACTGAACCGGGCTTTACACAGACTCCCATTCAAGATGCTGATGCAAAGACGCATTCTAGCGAGCGTCCGGCATCAAGATTGGTTCGCGGCGGTAGACCCGAAGGATGCGTACTTTCACGTCTCGATCCTTCCTCGACACAGACCCTTCCTGCGGTTTGCGTTCGAGTGTCAGGCGTATCAGTACAAAGTCCTCCCTTTCGGCCTGTTCCTGTCTCCTCGCGTCTTTATGAAGATCGCAGAGGCTGCCCTTGCCCCGTTAAGGGAGGTGGGCATTCGCATTCTCAACTATCTCGACGACTGGCTAATCTTAGCTCACTCTCGAGACGTGTTGTGCGCACACAGGGACCTGGTGCTCTCACACCTCAGCTGACTAGGGCTTCGGGTCAACTGGGAAAAGAGCAAGCTCCTCCCGGTTCAGAGCATCTCTTTTCTCGGTTTGGAGTTGGACTCGGTCTCCCTGACGGCGCGCCTTACGAACGAGCGCGCCCAGTCGGTGCTGGCCTGTTTGAAGGCGTTCAAACAGAAAACAGCGGTTCCACTGAAACTTTTTCAGAGGCTCCTGGGGCATATGGCATCCTCGGCGGTGGCCACCCTGCTCGGGTTGATGCATATGAGGCCGCTTCAGCACTGGCTCCAGACTCGAGTCCCGAGACGGGCATGGCACCACGGGACTCACCGCGTGGCCATTATGTCGGTCTGTCACCGTCTTTTCAGCCCTTGGACCGACCTCTCATTTCTACGAGCAGGTGTTCCCCTAGAACTGGTCTCCAGGCGCGTCGTGGTTATGACAGATGCCTCAAAAACAGGCTGGGGCGCTGTTTGCAATGGGCATGCAGCCGCCGGCCTCTGGACGGGTCCGCGGTTGCGTTGGCACATCAACTGCCTCGAGTTACTGGCAATTCTGCTCGCCCTGCGGAGGTTCCGGCCGTTGATCCAGGGCAAGCTCTTGTTAGTTTGGACAGACAGCATGGCAGCAGTAGCATATGTCAACCGCCAAGGCGGTCTGCGCTCCCACTGTATGTCACAACTCGTTCGCCGTCTCCTCCAACAGAGTCAGCAGCACCTCAAGTTGCTGCGAGCCACTCACATCCCGGGCAACCTCAACACTACGGCGGACGCGCTGTCACAACAGGTTACCCTCAAGGGAGAGTGGAGACTCCACCTTCAGGCGGTCCAGTTGATTTGGAGTCGATTCGACAGGCACAGGTGCACCTGTTCGCCTCCCAAGAATCCTCCCCACTGCCCGCCTCGGCATAGACGCGCTGGCACACAGCTGGCCCCCTGGCATTCGCAAATATGCGTTTCCCCCAGTGAGCCTGCTTGCACAGACCCTGTGCAAGGTCAGAGAGGACGAGGAGCAGGTCGTCCTGGTAGCACCCTACTGGCCCGCCCAGACGTGGTGCTCGGACCTCACGCTCCTTGTGACAGCTCCCCCCTGGCAAAATTCCCTTGAGGAAAGACCTTCTTTCTCAGGGAAGGGGCACCATCTGGCACCCGTGCCCAGACCTCTGGAATCTCCATGTCTGGCCCCTGGATGGGGCGCGGAAGACCTAAGCTGTCTCCCACCTGCGATGGTAGACATGATCACTCAGGCTAGGGCTCCCTCTACGAGGTACCTGTATGCCTTTTAGTGGCATCTGTTCACTAAGTGGTGTTCTTACCTTCGGGAAGACCCCCAGAGATGCGCAGTCATATCAGTGCTTTCCTTCCTGCAAGAGAGGTTGGAAGGGAGGCTGTCCCCTTCCACCTTGAAGGTGTACATTGCTGCCATAGCAGCACACCACGATGCAGTCGACGGTAAGTCCTTAGGGAAGCATGATCTGATCATCAGGTTCCTAAGAGGTGCCAGGAGGCTGAATCCCTCCAGGCTGCGCCTCGTTCCCTCAGCGGACCTCTAGTTCTTCAGGGTCTACAGAGAGCCCCCTTTGAGCCTTTGCAGTCAGGCGAGCTTAAGGCACTCTCCTTGAAGACTGCCCTCCTGACTGCGCTCACTTCCATCAAGAGGATAGGTGACCTGCAAGCATTCTCTGTCAGCGAAACGTGCCTGGAGTTCGGTCTAGGTTACTCTCACGTGATCCTGAGAACCTGACCGGGCTATGTGCCCAAGGTTTCCACCACCCCTTAGGGACTAGGTGGTGAACCTGCAAGTGCTGCCCCAGGAGGAGGCAGACCCAGCCCTGTCGTTGCTGTGTCCAGTGCGTGCTTTACGCATCTATTTGGATCGCACGCAGAGCTTTAGAATCTCTGAGCAGCTCTTTGTCTGCTTTTGGTGCACAGCGGAAAGGAAGCACTGTCTCCAAGCAGAGGATCGCCCACTGGCTCGTTGATGCCATAACTATGGCATATCTTGCCCAAAACATGCCACCCCCGGTAGGGCTACGAGCCCATTCTACCTGTCGTGTAGCGGCTTCTTGAGAGGTGCCTCTCTAACAGACATTTGCAGAGCAGCGGGCTGGGCAACACCCAACACCTTTGCAAGGTTCTACAACCTCCGGGTGGAACCGATTTCGTCCCAGGTAGTGGCACGCAACAAGCGGATAAGCCCGGGATAGCCGGCCAGGTGTATCGCTTGCACATAGCGCCTTCCACCTCCCTTTTGAGCTGAAGATGTGCGCTGTTAATTCCCAGTAGTGTTCACAAAATTTGTTCCCTGGTTGACTTCCTCCGAGCCCTGTGGCAGTTGAGTTTTCGGAGAGACTCGCTGCCGGCCCAGTACACGCGCTAACTAAGAGCCCGGTTCTGGGGTAGGTGCTCCGCATGTGGCGGTTCCCTGTAAGGCTAACCCCATGTGATCTATATCTTCCGCTAATTTGTTTCCCTGCTGGCAAACTGCATCTTCCTTGGGCAGAGCCCCTCTGCCCCAGTCTCCATGTTGTAGTATCTCCTCCCCCATTGGGCAGGATCTACCTTGAAGGCTCTCCACATGGTTGGAAAGACCATATGACGTATTCTTCCATTAAATATCCCCCCCTCTCTTGGGGTGAGGTGTGGTGTCTGCGGTGTCCTCCCCTTGGGAGGGACACACCCCGACTAGACCTGGCAGCCAAGTTGGATAATCCCCCTTCTTTTTTAGGGAGTGGAAAAAGAGAAGGGGAAAAGAGGCCACGACTGGGTTAAGCCTGTCTCTATCTTTGGGTAGTCGACTTGTCCCCAAAAAGGGCCATTCGACACTCTGTGTCGGGGGAGGTTACGTGTCGACCTGGTGTGCTGGCTATGAGGTACACAGCAAGTCTGCCCACCACACACCGCCAGTTCACGTAACACAGTTCAGCCTTGTGGCATTTTGTATAGGGACCCCTAGTGTCACTACATCGACACCAATGTCGAGTGAGTGACAGATAGGGAACGTCATGGTTACTGGTGTAACCTCCGTTCCCTGATGGAGGGAACGAGACGTTGGTCCCTCCTGCCACAACGCTGAACTACCCGCTGAAATGGCCGGACCATATATCGGCTCCTCAGCATAAAACCTGAATGAGTGGTTGCATACCAGCTCCTTTTATACCTGTATGTTCGGGGGAGTGGCATGCAAATACCACTCGCCAATTTTCATTGGCCTTTTATCAAAGACCAGAGGTGTCTCGGGCTCTGTTCGCTTCCCAAGAATCCTCCCACTGCCCGCTCTGGTATGCCCTGACCAAGGCACCTTTCGGTATAGACGCGCTGGCACACAGCTGTCCTTTCACCTGGATTAAAAAATCTTCCTATTCCAAGCATCTAAACTGTGAACAGGTGCCCTCATCCTGTTTAAACAATTACTTTAAAAAAACAAAACAAAAAAAAACACAAACTTCCTAAACACAGCAAAAGCATTTGGCTGAAATATTTTCCCCACAGGGATGGTGATTTCCTGTTAACACTTAAGAAATCGTTCCAGAATGTTGGGCCTCATGTATTCAGATAGAAGACAAAGGCAGGCCTAACAGTCATAAAAACATTCCTCAAGCCCCCTCCTTCTAAGTTGTAAATTTTACTGATAAAAATCGCACCAAAATCAAACAAAGGGAGTCCAAAACAGACTACAAATCCATGAAGCCTTGCTCACTAAAGGATCGAACTCTCAACTCCTATTGGATGAGGCACACAACAGAATGTCCCTCAAACATGACATCATCAGGACTTCAAATAATTCTGAAATGCTTCCAAAGTTGCTTCCAGCGACTTAGTTCACCGAATACGGACGTAGCTTTTTGCTGCTCTCCGGTGCAGCCTCGTGGCATAAGGAAGTAATGTCCGACTTGAAACTGTAGCCATACAATCTCCATCTCGCTGGATGAGCTGAGATTACTCTGTGTTCAACCGAACACTCTAACGGATCCAAAGGAGACCGCCGAGAAATTCGCATCTTCATCCGTTGGCCTACAGAAGTGAAGAGATTAAAGATTTCTCTTCCATCTTCAATCAAGTCGACATTTCTGAGTTCACCACCAGCCCGCCCGCCGAGAATCAACAGCCGTACCGCCCTCTGAGAATCAACAGCCGTACCGCCTGCCGACAGCGCGTGGAAACGGCCTCTCGTCATCACCCGAGCCTCAAGAAACCGGGTCAGAGTTAAAGGACGGAGGAAAACACATTCTACCTGTGTCCTCATGCGATTCAAGTAAGAGGTTACGTCTGGGCAGAGATAGAATATTATAGTGTGCTATTCTTGTGTTTCAAGGTTTTTGCTTGTACAGTTTACGGACCGCCATGTCCGCTAATTATTAATACTCAGGGTATTAATTATCACGAATTTGTTTTGCTGTATTGTGGTCCAACCAAATTGGACTGTTGTGCATTTTCGCCATCGCGGGTGAGACAGCAACTGAGTTCATCCATTAAAGAGTCAAATAACAAGGGACTTTTACGAGCCCCGCTCGTAAAACCGCGTCTCTGAGTGATGAACACGGCTGCTTTATCTCCAGCTATCGCGAAATCAGCTTTCGGGCTGTCACTTAATCATCTCTCTCTCTCTCTCACTAACCACACTGACACACACACACACACACTGTCACACACACACCTTATGTGTTATAGAATTATTTTTATTTCCATATCTAATCATATCACTGTTTAGTTTGTAGTTGTAAGTCGGAAGTTTATTGACTGCATTGTATTAATTATTAATTGATATTACTGCATAAATAAACTTTGTTTATATTACAAAGAGAAGTGTTTTGGTTTGTTTTGCATACGCCTGTGTCATGCTGACGGGATGTCAGTGCTCATATTCAAACCTTCATTCATTGTTTTTTTCCCGAAAATCGATATTCTTCGGATGTCGATTTTCCTATAGAAAACAATCTAATATTGAGACTGTTTTAATATTCGGTTATTAGTCCCTGATTTCAGGGTGGTGCCCCGTCAATGTTAATCCTTATTAATATTCTATTGATTTTTGATAATTGATAATTATCTTTGATTGAATTTGAATGATCAATAAGCTAGTGTTAATTTTAATGAATGTTTCATCGACATTAACAATTAACGATTATCTTTGATAACTGTTGATTTAAAGGATTAAAAAAAGCTAACACTGATTCTCATCAATGTTCTATTGATTTTAATAATTAATAATTATCTTTGATAATTATTAATTATTGCTAATAACCAAACTTGCTCCTAAACGTAGCACACTACATTTACTGGAGTCCCATATGAGGTTTTAATGAGTTAGATACAATTAATTAATTAAAATATTGATTAATAACATATGATAGTAACACTGATCTAAACAACCAGTAAAGCCCTACAAGAATATCGCCAGGGTGGGGTGTGTCTAACATGAATCCATACAAATTTCTGCAAGAGTTAGTTTCCGCTATCCACTATCGCTGTTTGACACACAAACTGTAAGGAATCCTCTGGTCTGCAGTTACAAAATTTTTCAGATATTTCCTGATCTTAAGGCCAGGATAAACATCATCATGAATTGGAGCACACCACAGCTCCTTAACATGGTAATACTACATTTTATTTTACATTAATAATAATAATATTATTGAGTTAATTAACAGAGATTCGGGAGGAGCATGTTAATTTTAATCTGACAAATCTCAACCCACGAGCAGGAGTATATAAGCCACTGCTTACCTGCTTCCTGTAACATGAAAGTCTTTTAGGCCCCACCCATTTCCCACGAACAGACCCAGGCAGACGGATCATCAGATGCAACTTCCCTGCAAAGCATTCGGCTCCACCAGAACAGCTCTTCCATCCAAACAGTCTCGCTGCCACAGCAGCTCTTTTTTTTTTTTTTAGCAGTATTGACGGCTACCACGTTAAGTGTTTTAACTTAACATATTAAAACAATTATATATATATATATATATATATATATATATATATATATATATATATATATATATAATTTATTTATTTTTATGTATTTATTTATTTATTTTTTACCCTGTCTGTCTTTCTATGCTCCATTCAACGAAGCAGTTTATAGTACGAAGTTGCTGCCACAAACTGGCTGCTCCTGCACTTTAAAAATGTGAAACAGCTCTCTACAACTGCTCATGTTCTCTTATCTAAACTTTCCACCCGGAAAGCAGTGCCAACTGCCTCCGAGAACGGGCGCCGTACCGGCTTCATGCCATTAGAATTCCATTTTATTTGAAAGCGAAAGAAACAAAGATGAACTATTCAATCCAATCACCATTTCAACCCCCAGCATTTTTAATCAGGTTCTGCCACACAGGCGATGCCTGTCAGCCTCATTACCACGCAACAGCTTGTTTAGAGGGCGTGCTCTATTCAGTGATTATTTGTCATCTACTAACATGAATATCACGATAGTTTCTCCCTTCAAAGTGCCCTTCGCAGTGTGATTTTGAACACAGGGGCATCATGCAACACAAAACTCCCTTCAAACGACCAATAATCTAATGACAAATTCTTTTCAAACCAGACAATTTAGCGTGAGCTCGCTGCTGCGCAGCACTCACTCTGACCATTCCACAGCACACTGCAGTTATACACGGCCTCTGTCTGAACAGACACGAGTTGAATTCGGCTCAGCAAGAGGCGGATCATGCGCCCGTTCCAACTCATTCATAATCATTCTGCAACGTTTCTCGCTTCCTCTCAGCATTATTGACATATACTGACGAATATTGTACAGCAGGTGACAGTCATACTCCTAAGGAGTGAATGACCAAAAGTGAATCCTTCAGTAATAATTTTTTAATGTTTATTAAGATGTACTGTATTTCCCAGCACATATCTCCTGCATTTCTGTATGCAGTGCAGAGCTGCAACTCAATGCATTCCTAGATAATTCACACCTATTGCTATGCTATGCATTTCCTATGCAAGAAGGTTATTGTACTACAGGTGACAGTTATACTCCTAAAGAGTGAATGGCCTAAAGTGAATCCTTCAATGATGATTGCAAGTCCATGCATATCTGTATGCAGTACAGAGCCAAAGTTCTTATTTCTCAGATCATTTTATGCTATTTTTTTCACATTGTTTATGAAGATGTATTGTATTCCCTAGCACATTTTTCTAAAGTTTCACCTAAATATGTTTATTTTATCTTTTCTACAGCAACGCCTGAAATTGCGCCTTCCGCAGGGTCTCACCAATATTACTTCCAGCAGGTAAGTAAATTCCTGTCACTGGATTGTACGCAGGTTTACCTCTCACTTTCTCTATCTAGGTGTCTTTCCAAGACTTCACCATTACCTACCAAGGAGCCAAAGATGACAACCATTTTAGTTAAGAAAGCACAACTGCAGTGCTTCTGCCTTCGGCTCAAAATACCACAAAGCAGCGCAAATGTGCTGTACAGGTGCCGCAACTGTGGTGTCCTTCGACCATGCGACAAATTCCCACCACACTTCAAGCAGCGCAAACATGCTGTACAGGTGCCACAACTGCGGTGTCCTTCGGACCATGCAAAAAACTCCCATAACACCACAAAGCAGCGCAAATGTGCTTTACAGGTGCTGCAACTACGGTGTCCTTCGGACCATGCAACAAACTCCCACCACACCACAAAGCAGCGCAAACATGCTGTACAGGTGCCGCAACTGCGGTGTCTTTCGGACCATGCAAAAACTCCCACCATACCGCAAAGCAGCACAAACTTGCTGTACAGGTGCCACAACTGCAGTGTCCTTCGGACCGTGCAACAAACTTCCACCACACCGCAAAGCAGCGCAAATGTGTTTTTTCCAGGTGCTACAACTGCGGAACCTTTCAGGCCTTGCCACTAAATCTCCCACAACACCGCAATCATGTTTCCTGTTTCCTCTTATGTTTCCTCTTATTAAAAATCGAGGGGCACAGCTCATAAATATATACCCATCACAAACCGCTATTCAGCAAGGTTCTTTACTCTGCGCCACCCACCATTCGAATGCAGTGTGGGCCCTCCTGTTCAAATGCTATGCAGGCTTTCCCATCGAATTGCAGTGTGGGCTTTCCCGTTCGAATGCAGTGTGAGCCTCAGCGCATTGGTCGCAGGCTCTCCTGTTCGAATGCAGTGTGGGCCCTCACGTTCAACCGCAATGCAGGCTCTCCCATTCGAATCACAGGGTGGGCTCTCCCTTCCGAAATGCAGTATGAGCTCTCCTGTTCGAGTGTAGTGGTGGTGCAGTAATGTTAAGAGCCTTTTAGCTTTTCCTGTGAACCATGGCATTGTCATTTCCTTTGCTCATGGTTGAAATGAGCCCGACACACAATAAGGTGTGCCTAAATGTGATAAACTATGTGTGCCCTATTTGTTAATGCAGCCACAGTGCCCCACCAGATAATGTGCTGCAGCGCCCGCCCATGCTCGATACTGCCGCAGCATTGCCCGCATACTCTCATTTATGCCACAGCATAACCCCTTTCGCATTTAGATACTGCCACAGCAGTGCCCTGCCATGACAAACGTAATAAAGTTGTATTCTTAACTAACCTTTCGCTTCCCTCAAAGCTGCATATAAACGTAATTGACACGTTTCCATAACTAACCTTCTGCTTCCCTTACAGACATATATAAAGGTACATATTCCTAACTAATATTTGCTCCCCCTACAGGTAAGTACAAACTAATCTTTGCTTCCATTACAGATGTTGATGATTCTAATAAAGTCTTTTGTGCCCTACTTAATACTGCAGCAACAGTGCCCCGCCATGACAAATGTAGTAAAGTTGTATTCTTAACTAAAATTTTGCTTTCGTCAAAGCTGCATATTGACACGTTTTCCATAACTAACCTTTTGCTTCCCTTACAGACATATATAATGGTACATCTTCCTAACTAACCATTTGCTCCATGCCAGGTAAGTACAAACTAACCTTTGCTTCCATTACAGGTGTTAATAAATCTAATGAAGTCTTTTGTGCCCTACTCGATACCACAGCAACAATGCCCCACCCATACCAATTGTGTGTACACAGTTGTTAATATTTTGTCCACAGGCGCTTTCAATGTCTAAGTTCCATACTTTCATAGAAGTGCATCTACAGCAATGGAAACACAGCAGCACTCCCACAGGAGCTCCTTCACTATGCCCCCAAATACTCAATCCACTGCCACAGCAGTGCTTTAAACTCCGCTCCCGCAGAAGGCCCACTTTACTCTACTGCCACAGCAGCTTTTTAACATGCTTCCGCGAAGCCTTTTTATCTTCGCTTCTCAGCAGCTGCAGCTAGCATTACAGGAGATAGCGGTCACCACCTCCTCTTCTCAAAGCACCACATTTCCCTATCTATGGGTAGTTTATTGAGTGAGGCTACCCCTGCAAACAAGCCCCATTCCTCTCGTTCTCATTTTCCCCATTTGATTGCTTGCTGGGCTTACCCGTTCGAATGCCATGAGCACTCTCTCTCTATGGAGCAGTCTCCCATTCGAATCGCAGTGTGAGCCCTCCCTTTCGAACACAACACGAGCCAACTAGTGCTCACTTTCCCTGTTTGACTGCTTGCTGGGCTTACCCGTTCGAATGCCATGAGCGCTCTCTCTCTATGGAGCAGTCTCCCTTACGAATCGCAGTGTGAGCCCTCCCTTTCGAACACAACGCGAGCCAACTCTCGTTCTCATTCTTCCCATTCGACTGCTTGCTGGGCTTACCCATTCGAATGCCGTGAGCACTCTCTCTTTATAGAGCAGTCTCCCATTCGAATCGCAGTGTGAGCCCTCTCTTTCGAACACAGCGTGAGCCTTCTCCCCATTCGACTGCTTGCTGGGCTTACCCGTTTGAATGCCGTGAGTGCTCTCTCTTTATAGAGCAGTCTCCCATTCGAATCGCAGTGTGAGCCCTCCCTTTCGAACACAGCGTGAGCCTTCTCCTGTCTGCTTGCTGGGCTTACCCGTTCAAATGCCATGAGCGCTCTCTCCTGTTGTGGCTTCTGCCACCTCTGTGAAACATCAATCTTGAAGTCTTGGGGTTTTGATGCCAGAAGATAGACTTTATTATCAGAGATAGCAAAGCCGAGTTGCTCCCAGCACAACTGACTTTCTGTATTCAAACAGGCCTATATACACATATTCACCTAGGACGTGACCAATACACCCCATACATTTTGTTCTATGTCTTCAGACTGTTAAAGAACATGAAACTATTTGAGAGGCCCCTTTCCATCTCTCTACGGGGCCTTATCCTATATTTCCTCAAAACATGAGACTCAAGATTACCTTATATGAGTACTATATGTGATCACATATTCCATTTTGAGGGGCCTCCTTTACACAGGCTTCTACACACACACACACACAGTAAAATCCATGCTTAAGCATTAGAAATAATTGTAGACAAATATGGCTATATTTACATTGATTAAATTTATTAATTTATATTTAACTTGATAAAAAATATTCCACATATCCCCCCTCTGAGACTTACATAAGTCTCACCTTCACTGTCTTTATCTAGAGTGCAATTTCATAATTCAGTCGCCTCAGTTATGCTATCTAGTGACTAAGTTAAGTCACACAGCTTCATCACCAATGACCAGATTATGCAACCGCACTCCGGTGGAGATTACAGAACCAAACGTCACCATTCAAGTTTGATTAAGAACGGATTAAAAATATTCTGTCTCCTTATCTCTTCATTCAATAAATGAAACCTATAAGCATGTTATACTGTAATCATGAGTGTGCAATTGGTTCAGCCTTGCCTGTGGTTGTCACAGTTATGTAGAGTACATGAAACAAATATTCATTATCCTATTAAGAGTTCTCTTTTTGGGGGGGGGGGGGGGCCTGAGTAGCTCAGTGGTAAAATACGCTGGCTACCACCCCTGGAGTTCGCTAGTTCGAATCCCAGGGCGTGCTGAGTGACTCCAGCCAGGTCTCATAAGCAACCAAATTGGCCCGGTTGCTAGGGAGGGTAGAGTCACATGGGGTAACCTCCTCGTGGTCGCTATAATGTGGTTTGTTCTCGGTGGGGCGCATGGTGAATTGAGCGTGGTTGCCGCGGTGGATGGCGTGAAGCCTCCACACGCGCTGTGTCTCCGTGGCAACGCGCTCAACAAGCCACGTGATAAGATGCGCGGGTTGACTGTCTCTGACGTGGAGGCAACTGGGATTCGTCCTCCACCACCCGGACTGAGGCGAATCACTATGCGACCACGAGGACTTAGAGCACATTGGGAATTGGGCATTCCAAATTGGGAGAAAAAGGGGAAAAATCCCCCTCCCAAAAAAAGAGTTCTCTTTTGTAGTGTAGATATCTTCAACCCAGATACTTTGCGCATCGTAGAGGGTCACCTCCAGGGAGAGGTTAGGCTAGCACTTTCATCCCAGGGCATGGCTCATCATTCATTTCATCATATATATTCATTGGAGGAATCAATTTCCTCCCAATTTGGTCTTTCTGTCCATTCAGGGTAGTTGTAATTGCATTGCATTGGATCATTCACATTGATCAGTGTCATCTGCTTCACTGTTGCTTGGATCAAGAATAATTTTATTAATGGTAACACACAACAGAATATTATTCCTCCCACAAGGATTATTATTCCAATCATTATATTAATTTTAGCCAATCGTGTACCCCATTTCTTAAACAATTCTATTTAAATGGTTATAAACAAACAAGACAAGCAATGTTAATCTTTAGTCACCACCATGTCTTCTTTTTCCATTCTTCATTAATATTAAAATGTACATGAGTTCAATAAAAGCATAAGTAAAAGTAATAAATTATCTTTCAATCTTAATTCTTCATCATACAAATATTCCCAGGTTTGTTTAATACATCTTTAATAAGTCAGGCACTCATTTGTCTGCAACGGTTCTCAAAACTTTACCCCCAAATTCTATAATTAATCTTCCACACAGGGTATGATCCCCTGATGGCACAGTGACAGAATGCTTGGTATTTAACACAATGATAAGATGTTTTAATAAAGCGGTTAATAAAATGCAGTCGGGTTGAATGGAACTCACAATTTTCGGGCAGGTTTCTTCTATACCTCCCTTTTGATGCTTCCGACCTAAAAACATCCATCCACTTAATTAAACCCATATCACCCCTTCCAGGATGGTGATGCCCTGCCTTAGGTTGCCCCTCTTTCTCGCCATTGGAGAGTCTTACCCATCATTGGGCCATCACCTCTTGCCACTGGTCTTGATACCGCTCAGTCCTATTAGCCAATCCTTAATAATTTGGTATCAGTAAACAGATATTTTCTGTTGTTTCAGGGAGTATCACCTGAGAACCGTCACAGCCAATAAAACCATCTACAACTGTTTAAATATGGAGACAGTTCTAAATATGGTTAAATTCACAAAGCATTATTCAAAATTCAACAATCTATTAAAATTGTCCAAAATAAAAGTAAATGTAAGAATGCTACAATTGAACTCATTTACAGATCATTAATTTTCATTCAAGTTGTATTTCTGCTCCTTTAGCAAACATCACAAAAGTCCATGGATCATGGTGGGGACTAACATCAAAACAAAACAAAATAAAGTGTAGCCTCTGTCAAACTTCTAGGAAGCTTAATTAAAAAACATCACCTTAATTCAGTAATAGTCTCTAGATAGTTTTTGAAGGTACATTTATTCTTTCAGATGAACGCTCAACTGAATCTCTTATCTTTAGTATAAACACAACTTCAAAATGTCCTCTGAATATATAAAATCTTTAATCATGATGAGGAAAGTTGTTTGAAACTCTCCTTCATTTCACTGTATCTAACATTGCCAAATCACATCTCTGTTTCTGTCTCAAGCAGACACTTATCAAACTTAGACTGAGAGTGTGAAAGAGTGAGGGAGGAACTCGGAGGGGGACACTCCACTCCCCCACACTGTCTCCACTGTCATTACAGTCACTCCTTCTTTTTCATTTTACATCAACAATAATATATTTAAGTTATTCTTCAACAGTAAAAATAGTGATTATTATAATAATTAATTATATTAACTGCTTTCAAACTTTCCCATCATAAATCATCTTCATGAAAACTTCCTCCAGAACTTTCAATCTACTCATTCCCTTCATTCTTTTGTCCATTCAAACAACATACATAAAAAACTGAAGAACCTTTTGGTATTCCAAATCTAGGTATTACCTCTCTTGTTATAAATTTTATTAGTGTTCCTGACCCCTGAGCAGCTGATGGTACTGCTTGCAGCCATCTGCTAAGTCTGCATATTACTACAAGCATATAATGCTTTCCATGCACTTTCTTTATCATGTCCACATAATACATAACCAAATGCTTGAATGGTCCTTCTGGCACTGTTATGTGACCTATAGGTGTTTTTATTTCTTTTCTGACATTGTTTTGAGTACAGACTTCACATGTGGACAGAAAATCGTCTATCATTGCATATAAGTATGGAGACCAATATCCCTGCTGTTTAATTTTCCTCATCACTTCCACCCTCGCGCAATGGTCAAACCATGCGCATCGTAAATAAAAAACATTGAGAAATGTAGTTTATGCAACAATCTGTCCTTCATAAGAATGCCATATACCTTGTGAATTTTCTTTGCACCCCTATTTTCCCATGTAGTATGTTCATATGGACCTTTATTTTGAATTTGAATTATAAGATCCTATTGTGGTTGTGATTCAATAATACTTCAATTGACAGCCAGAAGCCTTCTTGGCTTCTAACTCTACAGCATTATTTCCCTTAATGACAAAGTCATTGCCCTTTTTGTGGGCTTGACATTTAATGATAGCCAATCTTTTAGGTAACATCATTGCAGAAATCAACTGTTCAATCTGTTCTGCATGTTAAATTAAGCTTCCATTACTTTCTCTAAAACCTCTTTGTTTCCATATTGCTCCAAATAGATGTCAAACACCATGAGCATAAGCCAAGTCAGTGAAAATGTTAACTGTTTGTCTTTTAGCTAACTGACATGCAAGAAAGAGACATGCAAGTAAGAGATTTTAATTCTGTTAGTTGAGCAGAACAAGATCGAATGCAATATTGTGAAAATAATATCTGTCTTTTTTCACAACTGCTTATCTTGCATGATTTCCCAAATGATCCCTAAAACAAAAATTATCAAATCTTTAGTAAAACACAACCTTTGCCTTTCTTTCCCCAACATTCTCTTTACATTTAATACAACTTTCTTTTTCCCGTCATTCTCTTGTTTTTATTTTTATTTTTTTATATTTTATTTTTATTTACTGTTTCAGCATCATTTAACAATAAGATTTTTCAGTTATTATTCTTTTATACTTCTCAGCATTTTTTGACAAATGATTCAGTTAAATGGCAAAACCAAGATTCACAGTGCAGAAACTGTAGGCCTCTAAAGTGATACTTTCATGGATTAATCTCCAAATAGAAATAGTTTACTAGAAAAAGAAACTCGATCAACTCTTTGTAGCACCCACTAACCTTTTTCTTTAAAGTGAGGGTACTCTCTAGAAAAATTTGGGGGAGTAACCAATCCAATAGGTAACTCTAACTTTGCCATCAAGTTTGTAATATTTACTCTTTAAATCAATAAATCAGCAGTTAGATGCTGGATTTAAATTTAGACCCTCAGAACAATTTAGACCTGGGTATTCAACCCATTGATGGCAGTCTGGTAAATTATACATCTCATTGATGGTATAAGACTGAAATCAACTTATCCAGAGAGATTTGAATCCACATTTGAAATGTTAAATCAGTAATGATTACCAGCAGTCATGTGAGCGGGAGTATCAATCGTATAAAAGCCCACATCATTCTCAGTGTTTTTTCTCTGGATTTCTTCCTGCAGTATTATCAACTTCAATAAATCATCTGGCCTAGCCATCTGCAATGGTGAGAGACTGGTTCCAGTTAATGAAACAACATACACATAATGATGATAACAGAAATAAAACATAGTTAGTATCAAAGACTAGATGCATGAGTATGAAGTTATTTATGATGTTCAGTTTTAATCTTAATGTTTCTTCATGGGTTTCACTTACTACCAATCACCAATTTTTTCCTTAGCATTATCAATAATTTTTACAATCAAATAGGTCCAAGATATTTCTTAAATCTTCAAATCAGAACTTCTAGTGTGAGTAAACTTCTATTTTGTTAGATATCAGTGCATCTGAGCAAAACTGTTTACAATGTTTGCTTAGTTCTGCCTCCTTATTGGAGGATGGGACTTTATTTTCCATTTTATCTGGCATGATTGGTCACAGAATAAACCTAAGAAAATGCATCACAATGTTGGTAAGGTTGTCACACAAAGATCATGAGAACAGATATTAAGAGCACAACTTCAGCAAATTGAAAAAACAGAGAACATGAAATGATCCAAATTATTCTTAATGTTCTTTCCTTTAATTTTTGTTTCAAAGGCATCTTCTCAGTATACACATGATCAACCAATGCCTACACTGTTATATAAAACAAAAAAATAAAAGAAAAAATATCTAATCTTAACTAAAACAATCTGCTATCTATTTTTTTTTTTTTTTTTCCTTTTCTAAATTCGGGGCACCCTGTCTGAGTGGAGACACCAAGAGAGATGAGTTCTCCCATTCAAAGTCTGCAGACACCATCCTTAGAGAGTAAGGGGTACAACCCCTCCCACTCACTCTCCTTACAGAGCATGGGGTCATAGGTCCCTGTTTATTCAGGGCTCTAACAGGTCTCACTCAATCTCTCCATCAGACAGTCCCTAACATAAATAATAAACTCTACCTATCTTAGTTTTGTTGGTTGATCAAGTTTACACCGATAAAGTTGCAACTCACATGTAAATTTGTTCTCCAGACATATTTAAACACAGAAAATCAAAAACAAAACAAATAATCATGGGTTCTTACATTTAGATATCAAGACTTTATAGTGTTTAATTTAATATTAAAAATTGTATTCTCTCATAAACTGGACCAGACAGAACATAAAACAGACACTTGAATGTGAAGTTTTCACATTTATGGTTTACTTTTCATACTCAAGTTACAAAATATAATTTTCTTATTAGTCATTTTCACCCTTATTTTTAATTTCTCTTCCTCATTTTCATGACATCTTACATTTCCATTTGCTTAACCGTGGCTTTGATAACTAGTGACCTCAATAAGGGAAGTACACAACAAAACAATAGCCCTCCTATCATTATTGCAATTCCAAAAAACATTCCCAATTTACATAATGCATCTCTCCCTAACACATTAACAGGAGTCTGATTTGTAGCCCTTTTCTCTTCCCTGTGCCCACTTTTCACTTTTTCTCTCACTACTGTCTAATAGTCTACTTTTATTTCTCACCAATTTATCTGTGTCTCGTATAAATTTTTCTGTTTCTCTCATTTTTTCTATCCTTTCCCTTCTTTGGTCCCAGCCTTGTTTTTCTTTATTTTCTAACTCCACACGACCCTCCATCTGCATTTCTCTTAAAACTTCTACAGTTCCCTTGAGTATTGGGAACTGACCTTCTGAGGGTACATATGGAGGTGATTTGACAAGGGCTTCTCCTTTTTTACTTATCTCTTTTTCTGCATCCTTTAGTATTTTTCTTGCAAGTCTTATATCTTTTCTTAGAATTTTCTCCTTTCAGTGCTAGCACATTTCTCTTTTTACTTTTTTACTCTTATCTTTAGTTTTATAATTTTTTATCAAAGTTTCCATTTTCTCACACAACGCTACATCAGATGTCCCTTCCTTTGGCCATTTTGTCATCATATCTGTGTTCTCTTTTGCCATTTGCTTGAGAGCTTATTTATGAGTTATCTACACAATGGATATTTTAATCTTTAATTTGTCCACAGGAGTGGCTGCCATGATTTTTCCTATAATACAACAAACCCTTACAAATTTACCAATGTATCAGTTTTTGTAACAATTTTTAATTTGTTCGAATAACATCATCTTCCCAAAGAAATTCATTTATTTATCAACCAATTTCCCTTTTCTTCTTCTATAACATGCACTTTAATAATTATTATGCCACATACATGTCCAAATTTTCTACATGTTGTCAATTTACTTTTAGGATCACTCTGTATCCAAATAGTGCCAAATCACAATAACAGCTGTTTTTTTTCTTAGATTAGCTGAGTCTTTATTTCTTTCACTGTTATTTTTACTTGGCATATAAAGAATGAAAAATTATTTTATCACCATTCATTTAGATAAATCATTAAATTTAGAGGATAAAATGATATCTTACTACTTTCATTTATTTGCTTCTAGAATAATCCACAATGCCAATATCTTGAAACATTTTAGTTTTCTCTGTGTTAAAGGAAATTCCTTTCCAAATTTTCACAAGAGATAGGCTTTCATTCCCAACATTCATTCAACATATAAAAGACAATCCTTCTTTATTAGACATTTACTCCATTCATCGTGTTCCTTTAAAAAATATATATTTTTATTTTTAGGGCTCATATTTCATTCAAATTCACACTTGTCTTCTTATTTATAGGACTCCTATAACATACACTTTGTGTTCCTTTTATTTTAAGGACACATACATTCCAGTCCCTCTACTGGGCTCATATTTGTACTCAATCATACACTTCCATACGCAATTGCACTTCAGTCACACTTCACACACTTTCAAACACAGACACAAACACTCTCACAGACACAGAAACTTTCACAATTTTTACAAACACAAGGCCTTTATAAACACAGAGCTCTCAAAAAAAAATAAAAAAAAAATAAAAATAAATACTATAAAATTCTTAAACGCAACTATTCAAACACCCCACTTAGGTGACCTGCAGGATTTGCCTCTCTTGCCTTCCTGGCTTTTTTATTTTTTAATTTTATCTGCTCTTCATTTACTGTTATTCATCAAGGCTCCCTTAACAGTAAAAAACAGATCATTGTAGGATTTGCCTACTTGGTCAAAAACCTGTCTCTCTTGCCTTCCTGGTTTTTTTATTTTTTATTTTAAATTTTATCTGCTCTTCATTTACTGTTATCTGTCAAGGCCCCCTTAACAATAAAAACAGATCATTGCATGCAATTATTTCTTCTGGAATCAGAACCCTTTATTCTTTTTTGTTCTTTGAATTTGGAGGAGCTTTATGAATGTCCTTACCACCATGGGCAGATTCTGGCAAGCAACACAAACTAATTATATAAGCAAAAAATGCTTACCTTTTTAAGTGGCTACTGTTGCTTGTCCAGATAGCCCATTGTGGCTTCAACTCTGCTCCTTTCCAGTGCCCCACGTTGGGCGCCAATTTGTTGTGGCTTCTGCTACCTCTGTGAAACATCACTCTTGAAGTCTTGGGGTTTTGATGCCAGAAGATAGACTTTATTATCAGAGATACCAAAGCCGAGTTGCTCCCAGCACAACTGACTTTCTGTATTCAAACAGGCTTATATACAAATATTCGCCTAGGGCGTGACCAATACACCCCATACATTTTGTTCTATGTCTTCAGACTGTTAGAGAACATGAAACTATTTGAGAGGCCCCTTTCCATCTCTCTACGGGGCCTTATCCTATATTTCCTCTAGTGTCAAAACATGAGACTCAAGATTACCTTATATGAGTACCATATGTGATCACATATTCCATTTTGAGGGGCCTCCTTTACACAGGCTTCTACACACACACACACACAGTAAAATCCATGCTTATCCATTAGAAATAATTGTAGACAAAAATAGCTATATTTACATTGATTATACTTGATTAATTTATATTTAACTTGATAAAAAATATTCCACACTCCCTATAGAGCAGTCTCCTGTTCGAATCGCAGTGTGAGCCCTCCCTTTCGAACGCAGCACGACCAGCTAGTGCTCACTCTCCCTGTTCGACTGCTTGCTGGGCTTACCCATTCGAATGCCGCGAGCTCTCTCTCTCTATAGAGCAGTCTCCCGTTCGAATCACAGTGTGAGCCCTCCCTTTCGAACACAGTGCGAGCCAACTCTCATTCTCCCCTTCCCCGTTCGACTGCTTGCTGGGCTTACCCGTTCAAACGCTATGAGCTAAACCTCTCTCTCTTAGAACAGTCACCCGTTTGAATCGCAGTGTGAGCCCTCCCTTTCGAACTCAGCACGAGCCAACTCTCATTTTCACCTTCCCTGTTCACATACCGTGAGCCCACCCATTTCTACGATGAGTGTTGGTCTCTCGTTCAAATCGCAGCATTGCCCTCTCGACCAGCAATCATACAAGAACGCACCTTCAAACAAATGCTTAAAGCACTCCCTCTGTACACATTTTTTTGGGGGAAACAATTCAGAAGCATCCGCCAAGCCAATTTACCAAATAGAATTGTTGCTGGCTTGCTGTCCTAAATACTTCCTGCCATAGTCATGGTACTGTTCTTTCATCTTAATGCCTTTTTGGGGGTAATCAGGACTCGAGTTGAGTCTCGAGCTCCGAGCCCTCCAGTAAACGGACGGCAAGCCAAATATGTTTTCTGCTTCAACACAAGATTACATTAACATGCGAACTACTGAAATGGAGTTAATTAACAGAGGTTCGGGAGGAGCATGTTAATTTTAATCTGACAAATCACAGCCCACGAGCAGGAGTATATAAGCCGCTGCCTACCTGCTTCCTGTGAAACTCTTCTGACATCCCACCTCCACCCCATCTCCACCTATTCTCTAGATTCATTATCTAAATAAGTAAAGTCCAGGGGGGTAATCAGGACTCGAGTCGAGTCTCGAGCTCCGAGCCCTCCAGTATACGGACAGCAAGCCAAATACGTTTATTGCTTCAACACAAGATTACATTAACATACGAACTACTGAACCCAATATTACGTCGTCATTGTTGAAAACATCTTGGTGATCACAACATTGTATTATTTAATCAATCACTATTTTTGAGTTTGAGTTGAGAGAAAAAAAGGCTTATACCACACATTATTTTATCACCTCAGTTTTTCCACTATACATTGTATACCATTAAAGATATATAATTTAAACACATTCATCTTGGTGATTACAACATTGTATTATTTAATCAATCACTAGTTTTGAGTTTGAGTTGAAAGGAAAAAAAGGCTTATACCAAGCATTATTTGTCACCTCAGTTTTTCCACTATACATTGTATACCATTAAAGATAGATAATTTAAACACATTCATCTTGGTGTTTACAACATTGTATTATTTAATCAATCACTAGTTTTGAGTTTGAGTTGAGAGGAAAAAAAGGCTTATACCAAGCATTATTTTGTCACCACAGTTTTTCCACTACGCATTGTACACCATTAAAGATATATCATTTAAACACATTCATCTTGGTGATTACAACATTGTATTATTTAATCAACCTAATAGCACTAGAAGTGAAATGCAGCCGTGATCAGATGATAAGAGCAAGTCATTTGTAACTCTGATAAGTGCAGTCTCTGTACTGTGATGAGGCCTAAATTCTGACTGAAATTGTTCATATATACTATTTCTCTGTAGAACATATTTGGGAGGATACTACCTTTCTAGTATTTTCGACATAAACAGGAGATTTGAAATTGGTCTATAATCGCAATCCTGGACATGCGAGTACTGAACTGGGCTTTACACAGACTCCCGTTCAAGATGCTGATGCAAAAACATATTCTAGCGAGCGTCCGACATCTAGATTGGTTCGCGGCAGTAGACCTGAAGGACGCGTACATTCACGTCTCGGTCTTACCTCAACACAGACCCTTCCTGCGGTTTGCCTTCCTAGGCCATGCGTACCAGTACAAGGTCCTCCCCTTCGGCTTGTCCTTGTCCCCTCGCGTCTTCACGAAGGTTGCAGAGGCTGCTCTTGCCCCGCTAAGGGAAGTGGGCATCCGCATCCTCAACTATCTCGACGACTGGCTAATCCTAGCTCACTCTCGAGAGTTGCTGTGCACACACAGGGACCTCGTGCTCCGGCACCTCAGCCGACTGGGGCTTCGGGTCAACTGGGAAAAGAGCAAGCTCTCCCTGGTTCAGAGCATCTCTAATCTCTCTATTCATATGGAGTTAATTAACAGAGGTTCGGGAGGAGCATGTTAATTTTAATCTGACAAATCACAGTTTACGAGCAGGAGTATATAAGCCGCTGCTAACCTGGTTCCTGTGACAACTCTCCTGACATCCCACCTCCACCCCATCTCCACCTATTCTCTAGATTCATTATCTAAAAAAGTAAAGTCCGGGGGGGTGGGGGGGGGTAATCAGGACTTGAGTCAAGTCTCAAGCTCCTAGCCCTCCAGTATACAGACAGCAAGCCAAATATGTTTACTGTTCCAACACAAGATTACATTAATTTACGAACTAATGAACACCCTGTTATGTCCAACAAAATCATACAGGAATACTGAACCAAGTTAACACTTGTTTTGCTGACAGTTCAGAAAGAACCTACAGTACACGTATTATTTCACTGTAAATCATATATATTCATTCAGTAGTTTGCAGTTAGTGTAATCCTGTATTAAGGATAGTGTAAACATGTGTGGCTCACTGCAAAGGGCTCGAGGCTTTACCCAAGCTCGAATACCCTCCAAAAGAAGCTTATAAGAAGGACAGTGAGTCTTTGCCACAGATCCTTGGATTTAGGAGATGTGATTCATACAGAATTGGAACACAAAGTGGTATGGTCACTTGCCTATCCTGTGAGTGACAGGCAGGTGTGCCAAAGAATATAGAATCAGGTTGAGCCAATAGCGAAGGCAGCCTCACACTAGGGTCCATGTCGGGGGATAGTAAACTGGGAGGTGTAGGATAGGAGAGGGTATGCAAGTTGAAACACCGAAGGGACAGTGGCGGTATCGGCCACAGAGAATTGAGCTCGTGGAGAGCTGTTGTGTGCAGGAGGGATCGTTACGCCCTAACGTGAGGGGCACCCCCATGAAAGGGCAGGGTCACCCTGGATGGAGGCGTGAATCCTGACCGCCCAGGCTGATCTTAAGTCACTCTACTGGCTTGGTTCGATGGATGGACTCATGCGGCGAATGGTGTGAGCCCTGTGTGAGGCTCGGCGAGTGGTCGAGCAAGCAAGCCCAACCAGCATTCGAATGGGAAGCACACTCACAGCAGATAGGGAGGGATTGGAGAGGGAATGAAAGTTGAAATACTGAAGAGACAGTGGCTATCGGCCGCAGAGAAATGAGCTCATGGAGAACTGTTGTGTGCAGGAGTGATCGTTACACCCTAACACGGGGGGAACCCTGTAAAAGGGCAGGGTCGCCCTGGATGGAGGTGTGAATCCTGACGCCCAGGCCGACTTTGAGTCTTCCTCCTGGCTTGGTTCAATGGATGGGGAACCCACAATACAAATAAACGTGAGTTAGCTTGCACGCTTTCGAACAGGAGAACCCCCTGCTGCTATTTGAACGGGAGGGCCCCTGAGCGTAGTGGTGGGCCCATCCAGCATTTTGAGATGGGGGCCCCCAGACTGGCCGGAGAGACCCCCGCAGCATCCAAACGGTGGGGCCAGCCTGGTTGACATGGATGAGCAAAAGTACACCCCTAGGGTTTTTGCTGTGTTTGGGGAAATGAAGCCCTGTTGGAGAATATTTAAGCATTTGATTAACAGGTCAATGGTGAGGGGGAGCCTGGCGTCAGTTCTAGTGGGTAGGGATTTGTGTATACCCTTAAGTAGAAGTGAGATCTGGGGATGGTTTATTGTGGAGGAGTTTTGGCCAAAAATTAATTTGTAGAAGAAATGGATGATGCTAGGTATCCTCTGATGGTTCCTAAATGAAGGTGTTTTTGATTTATTGAGTTGTGAGGCGAAGGAGGATGTGGAGAGAAGGGAAAAATCTGGGAATGGTAGGTTGTAGATATGGTGAAAGTTTTTTAAAGCATATCCACGCTGTCCAGTAGATTTGAAGAGTTCGAGGGGAAACGGAATGAAGGATGGAGCCTAAGGAAGCTTGGTGGAGGAGTCTGAGCGAGTGGTTTATAGAAATTTCAGTTCTGAACAGGGAGGGACTGGGGTTAGTGTTGGGTTTGCTTCTGGGGCCAAAACTCTGAATCTCTGCAAGGATTTGAGAGCGGAGTTGGTTGGAGACTGGCGGAGGTTCTGAGACTGCAGCGTTTGAGGGAATGGGGAGAGGTATAGCTGTTTGTAGAGTGAAGTTGGGAAGGTGAGCTGGAAAGTCTGGATTGGCTGAGAAAGGATTTGGAACCGGATTCACTTGCTGAGGCAGCCTCACGCAAGGAACGGCTCCGGAGAAGGAGAGATTAAAATGGTAGAAGGGAGGTGGATAAAGTGAAGTGGGGAATGGGTCTGGAGCGGGGTTCTCCACCGGAGGCAGCCTCACATGGGAATCCGCTCTAGTGGCCCATGGATAGGAAGGGGTAGAGGGATGGATATTGGCAGAGAGAATAGGTTGCATGGAAAAACTAAGGCGTCTGGAACATATGTGAGGCAATGTCAGGATACATGCTTGCATGGGCATTTGTGATATGAACGGGCTGAATCCTTGGGCCGGGACCGCACAGCGTTCAATGGGAGAGCATCCGATTCATGTGAGGATGTTTATGCTGAATTTTACTGAGCTCGCTCGAAGCTGCGAGTTGCTGGATCCACAGGCACAGGCCTGCACAGCATTCAAAGCTAGGATGCACAGACACATGCAGCGTTTAACAGGAAGAGCCCATGTTTTCATGTGAAAAGTTTATGCTGTAAATAAGCAAGAACTCACTCTGCGGTACGAATGTGTTGAGCATGGCATTTGACGTGAGGGCATATGGTTGGCTATGTTTGAATGAAATTGATTGATGCGGAGATGCAGGCATATGGTGAACTGTTTAGGGAAGACCTGAAACAGCCCGATTGTTGTTAGTTGCTAGGTGGGTTATGGTTCATTTGGTATGAGTGAAAATAACCACAACAATCCTAGGTGTTTATTCAGTACTGTGGCTAAATTGGTTATGAATAAAGCCTCAACAGAAACAGATATTCCATCGCAGCACAAGAGTTATGACTTCATGAATTTTTTTACTGATAAAATTGAAATAATCAGAAATAAAATTGGAATTATGCAATCATCTGTCACGGTACCTCAGAAAACAGTGTCTCATAATTTTCCTCACGTGCAACTTCAATCCTTCGCTGTTATAGGTCATGAAGAGCTAACCAATCTTATCGAAACATCAAAAGCCACAACATGTATGTTAGATCCAATACCAACCAAGCTCTTAAAAGATGTATTCCCTGTAATTTCAGCACCTCTTCGTAATATTATTAACTCCTCAATATCCTTAGGACATGTCCCAAGAAACTTTAAAATGGCAGTTATCAAATCGCTTATTAAGAAGCCACAACTTGATCCTGGAGAACTGGCTAATTATAGACCAATTTCAAATCTCCTGTTTATGTCGAAAATACTAGAAAAGGTAGTATCATCCCAAATATGTTCTACAGAGAAATAGTATATATGAACAATTTCAGTCAGAATTTAGGCCTCATCACAGTACAGAGACTGCACTTATCAGAGTTACAAATGACTTGCTCTTATCATCTGATCACGGCTGCATTTCACTTCTAGTGCTATTAGGTCTAAGTGTTGCATTCGACACGATAGATCACAACATTCTAATGAATAGGCTAGAGAATTATGTTGGCATTTGTGGAGTTGCATTACCATGGTTTAGGTTCTATTTAGCAGACCGCTACCACTTTGTCTATGTAAATGAGGAATTTTCAAACCAAATAAAAGTAAAGTATGGAGTGCCACAGGGATCAGTTTTAGGAACTCTGCTTTTCTCCTTGTATATGCTTCCCCTGGGAGATATTATCAGGAATCGTGGAATAAGTTTCCACTGTTATGCCGACGATACCCAACTTTATATTTCTTCAAAACCTGATGAGATTTCACAATTCTCATTGAGTGTATCAATGAAATAAAAGATTGGATGGCCAGAAATTTCCTTCTACTCAATTCCAACAAAACAGAGGTAAATAATTATTGGACCAAAAACCTCTAAATATAAGCCGTTAAAATATAATTTGACTCTCGATGGATGTACTGTTACATCGTCTTCAACAGCGAAGAACTTCAGTGTTATATTTTATACCAATCTGTCTTTTGAAAATCAAATTACCAATGTTTGTAGAACAGCATTCTTCCACCTAAGAAATATTGCTAAATTACGTCACATGGTCTCTGTTGCTGATGCCGAAAAACTAATTCATGTGTTCGTGACCTCAAGACTAGATTATTGTAATGCATTATTGGGAGGATGTCCAGCAAGATCAATAAATAAACTTAAACTGGTTCAAAATGCAGCAGCCAGAGTGCTGACGAGAACCAAGAAATATGATCACATTTTATCATCATTACATTGGCTACCTGTTAAATTTCATATTAATTTTAAAATTCTGTTAACACTTACCAGCTGGAGCATTCAAATTTGGGAACAATTATTCCCATGGTTCCTGTCTCAGTATCTTCGCCATCCAATCACCGATTTTATTTCTGAAAACTGCCAGATACTCATGACAATATAAGCTAAAAGCACACATGATTGGTTAAGGGGTTACTGGGCGTGAATAATAAATGTATCGTCATAAGCATCATCCTCCATTTGCCTGAGTGGAACCAGAGAGGATATGCCGGGAGATTACCTTCAGTGCTGGACTTACTGCTTCAAGCTGAAAACTGAGGCGATCTTTTGAGGTAAGACAAGTTATTTAACATGTATTGTCAATATTGTCTATTGAAAGTCAAAATGTTTAGTTACAAAGCATTTATTTGTAGGAGTAACACTAGTTATTTCTGGAAAATGTCGGCCTTCAACGGACAGGCAGCTAGCTTCTATTTTTAAGCCATTTTCTGTGAAACTTGCTAAATAAACATTAGCTAGCAATACTATGTAAATTTTTAGCTAAATATCAATAACATTTTTGGCCAATTTTGTCACTTGTGGAAGATAGTCAAACCTTTTTAGTTACAAAGCATTTATTTGTAGGTGTAGTGCTAGCTATTTGTTTTTCTGGAAAAATTGACGTGACCATCATCGGCGAGCCTCTTTTTAATCAACCTTTTTTTGGCAGTTTCTGTGAAACTTGCTAAATAAGCATTAGCTAGAAATACTATGTACATTTTTAACTAAATATCAATAACTTTTTTTGCCAATTTTGTCACTTTTGAAAAATCCGCCTGAAGTAATGTGAGGCAGAGAGCAGACGCTGTTCAGACCTTTTTCTTTTTTTTGACACTGTTCAGACCTGCCTGGAAACTGGCCTGCTAGTTAGATAAGTGATCTACCTTGTTGATTTCCCCATGTTATATATTTTTTTTTAGATATCTTTCTATAATTTAGCAGATAGCCTTACCCATCCATCATACAGACATGATTTTTGATTGTGTGTAGCTTCCTGTTCACAAGGAAAGTGTGAGAGGGCTGTCTGTAGTTGGACATTCTGCTTAGTCTGCAAGCCTTTGGTGACTATTCAGTGTATGGATATGTGAAGAACACACTGCTGGCTACCAATTGTTGTACTTTTTTTTCTGTTGTAGAGATGGATAGAGACTATGGCTCCCTGCTCAGCACCCTCAAGAGGAGGAGGCAACTGACTGCTGATGAGCTTAGGTTCATAGCAGAGGAGGACATGGCTCATGAGGGCATGAGCACACAGAAGGAAGATCTGCTGGACCAGGAACTACTGCAGGAACACCCGGACCACGAGGAGATGGAGGATGAGATGGAACCTGATCCCCAGCCAAGACCATCAACTGGGTATGTATGAATGTGTATATATTGTTTGTTTCTATTTCTCATAAGACTGATACTCACAGTAACACTAACACTGTTACTCTTATTATTTTGGGTATGGCTAGCCATTCTCGCACAGGTCCCAAGTCAGCTAGAAAGCGTAAATGCTTCCCTGACTCTGTTTCTTATCCCTCATACTCTGACATCAATTCACAGGCACCAAAACCTCTCCCATTTAAGCCTAGCCGTCCATTCGGTATTGCGTCAGGCTGTGCGGACTACCTCCAATATGATGTTGCGAGAAATTTACTTTTTCATGCTGTTTTTTACTCAGGCTGTAGTTGCTGAGATATGCAGCTTTACAAACCATCAGGGGTGGGAGCTCGTCCTAAACTGTCCATCATATTCTAGCTACCAAGGAGCTTGGATGGAGGTGACCCCCAATGAATTTTACAAATATCTTGGGTTGCTCATTTTACATGGGGTTTTCAATTCTCCCTGATTCCCATCATCATTGGGGAACCAAGTCACTTCAGGGCTCGTGGGCAAGGAGATTTATGCTGTGTGACTGCTGCAAGGCTCTTTTAGCAGCTTTACATGTTGTAGACCCTAACACAGACAATAATCAGGATCACCTTAGGAAGTTGCGGTATCTTAAGGACCACCTCAAACAAAAATGCCAGCAGCTCTTTCTGCCTAACCAAAATCTTGCAATAGATGAACGTATGGTCAAGTCTAAAGCTTGGTCACTATTTAAACAATACATGAAGGGCAAGCCTATTCAGTGGGGTCTTAAATTATGGGTAATTGCAACGTCAGACTCGGGGTATACTCTCGACTTTTATGTTTACACAGGTAGTCATGATGGGCGTGTCACTGACTTGGCCACCAAAGTAGTTGAATCGTTACTGCAGCCATTCAAAGACCAGGGCCACAATGTTTGGTTTGACAACTTTTACACGACCCCAGCTCTTATGGTTAAGTTGTTAGAAATGGGAACTAATGCCTGTGGGACATGCAGGTTTCCTGCAGAATTTAAAGACATCAAAAGATGGGAACGCAAGACAGCTCATGGGGATATGAGGTGGTGTAGGATTGAGGGGAATATACTTGTAATTCATTGGAAGGACACGCGTGCAGTTACATGCCTCTCCAATTTCCACAATGTGAATGGCTCAACCGAAATTACTAGGTTTGTAAAAAATGAAGTTTACCTTTGCATACACTAAAGCCTGTAGTCCCTCCTTCGTCATCACTCCACACAGCCCATGTCTCTAAATTTGAAGAGTCCTCTAAGAGATGTTGGCTATGCTATCAGAAAAGTAGGACTGAAAATAAAACTAAAAGTAGCTTGTTGCACGCTGGAATGTAATGGCAAAAGACTTTGCTTGGTTCACGATAGGAACTGTTTTCAGTCTTGGCACTCAGCTGAGTGTGACCAGTTTCGCAAAGAGGCCTAGTTGGGCTGTGTTTACTGGTGTTTTGTCCTCCCCCTCCCCACTTTTCTCCCTCTCTTCTCTCCACAGGTATTGCAGTTGTTGAGTATTTATAAATTTATATATATTCTGTTCCTGAACTCTTTATTAAAAATGTATTTACTGTAGATAGCTGATTCAAAGTTTGATTTTGTATGTTTTGCTGTGTAATTCGTGTGTAATTCTAATGTTCAAATTAAATAAAGTGTGTGTTTTATTGAACACATAAAATGTATATTTCAGTGTCTGTGTCCTTCAATTTCAGATGCAATCTCAATTTATTATTACAGGTGCTCAAAAGGAGTATTTGAGGATTGGTCATGTGAAATGTATCTTAACATTCTAAATGTTTGTTTTATTCCATTTTCCCACTAATCACTAGAATGGTCATAACTTTTAAACAATAGATTATATTTCTAATCTGTCTGCTATTCTACATTGCCCACAATTTATGTATATTTCATACATTCTAAGTTTCCCTCTAGCTTGTAATTAAAATGATTGAAAGTGCAGTTGTCTGATGAAGTATGGTGGCCGGAGAAGATTTTTGTAAAAATTGCTGCGTGAAATCTTATTGATAAAGGATGATTAGCCTTAAATAATCATACATATATTTATATCATTTGAAAGCCCTAGTTCTTCTCTTCAATATGGTATATACAATTCAGGTGTGTGATGTTATATGTATATGAATGTAATATGAATATGGATATGAATATCATATTCTGGCACAGAATGGAATTTTTGGAATTTTGGGCTCAGGCTTTAAAGGGTTAACTGTGTACAAAGCTTTGAATGGTCTAGCTCCACAGTACTTAAGTGACCTTCTACCACACTATATTCCATCACGTTCATTACGATCACAAAATTCTGGCCTGTTAATAGTTCCTAGAATATCAAAATCCACAAAAGGAGGTAGGTCCTTTTCATATTTGGCTCCTAAACTGTGGAATAGTCTCCCTAACACTGTTTGAGATGCAAACACACTCACTCAGTTTAAGTCTAGACTAAAGACTCATCTATTTAGCCAAATCAAATCAAATCAAATCAAATCAAATCAAACCAAATCAAATCACTTTATTGTCACACAGCCATATACACAAGTGCAATGGTGTGTGAAATTCTTGGGTGCAGTTCCGATCAACATAGCAGTCGTGACAGTGATGAGACAGTACCAATTTACAATAACATCAAATTAACACAGCACAATTTAAACATCTGATATACACTGTAGAGCCGAGGAGGGCGGGGCCGGGCTGGAATGAGACACACCCGGTCCCCAATCAGCCTGATGGGGTGCGCGAGGGATAAAGGCGGCCGGGGACAACAGTTCGAGAGAGAGAATTACAGACAGCTGTACTGTGTGTTTATAGTTATGTGTTTTGTTTAAATTGTTTATTAATTTATTATTTATATTATTAAGCCGGTTCTCGCCTCCTCCTTTCCACTGAACCCCCTTACACTGGTGCCGAAACCCGGGAAGGAGGAGGGATTCCCGTCGCAGAGTCCTCGACACTGCCGTCCACCCAGGGGAGCGCCGCTGCCGTCCGACGGGGGACGGAGTAGCCCGACCACCCGGCCGCCGTCCGCGAGGCAAGTGGGGACGGGACTCCTCGACCGCCTGGAGCGAGGGAGCCGCTGCCGGGGGCGGAGGAGTGCCCTGCCTTCCCCCGGGAATGCGGAAGGGTCGAGAGAAGACCGGCGTCCGCGGGGGGAGGAGGGAAGCACTCCCCGACCGCCTGGAGTGGTAGGACCGCTGCCAGGGGCAGAGGAGTGTCCCCACGGAACGCCGGGAACGTGGAGGGGCGTTCTGTCCGCTGGGGGTCGGAGGTCTGACTCCGGTCTGCCCGGGGAGGAGTGGCTGCAGTCCACCTGAGAGGGTGGAGTAGTGATCGAGGACCACGCGACGCCGCATCAGAGAACCGGTGAGTTTCTTTTTCTCTCTCTCCTCTCTCTCTCTCTCTCTGTCGCTCCGTGTTGGCCTTTCCCACGCCATTTTGTTTTGTTGTTTTTTCCCTCCTGTCTCCTCCCAGGTCGAGGAAGGCGGGGATGACCCGCCGGCAGTCGGGGATGACCCCCCCCCTCCCCCCGGAGAGGAAGGATGTACGTCATGCCGGGGGCGAGGGATTAAGGCAGCCGGGGACGACAGTTCGAGAGAGAGAGAGAATTACAGACAGCTGTGCTGTTTGTTTTTGGTTGTGTGTTTTGTTTGGATTGTTTATTAAATTATTATTTATATTATTAAGCCGGTTCTCGCCTCCTCCTTTCCACCAAACCCCCTTACACACACATAATTACACTCAACAATATACAAATAATAACATACACTGTACAGTATACAATACGCACTATATAGATACACATTATTCAATAAAAATAAAAAATAAAAATATATAAAAGTATATATAGTAGTATATATAGAATGTACAGTATTGTACTGTATTGACATTCAGGCTGTCGGTTGATAGTCAGTTGTTAAGAGAGAATATAATATAATAATAATAATAATATAATTTATGACAGTCCGGTGTGAGATATAAGAGTAAGGGTAATAAAGTGCAGTGCTGATGTATTTTGATCGTGGGAGATCAAAGGCATACACCTAATTTATCCTTCAACTCACAATTAGGCTGCTTTAATTAGGTCTGCCAGAACCAGAAACAGTGATCATGATCTATAACTCTGCAATAAATTGAATGGCATCTATGCTAATATTATTTTATTTGTTTCCCTGTCTCAACCTTGGGACTCCTATCCTGAGGTCACCAGAACTGGCTGGATCCAGCTCCATTCCTGCTTCGTGTTGGACTCCACTGCTACGTGTCGCTGTGTGATGATAACTAATAGCAGCCGGTGCAAGACAAACATCACTTCAGTCTATTACGATGGACTTCAGAGGATGAACTGTTGCCAGTTCCAACCATAAGACATGGGATACTTCATATGCCATTGCCTGAACCTTGGACTTAGGATAGACCTCACCGAAATTACCAGCCAGGTTGAACTGCGATGTACCTAACTGATCTTTGCCTACATCACCTCGATCTAATGATGGACTACACTCTTGAAATGGAATACATAGACTATCAATTAATTGCCAACAAAACCCTTCATCAGCCAACAACAAGGACAACTGCATCTATGTGAACTTCTGCAGTTAATCCAGGATGGACTTCAAAGATATTAGTCATTAATCTTACAGTTCATACAAAATCTTTGTTTTAAACACTGGTCTTTAACATTTACTTAGTTTAAATCATGACTTGCACTATACATAAGTAATATTGGCATTATATTCATGATGTTAGCCAGAAGGGAACTGGCCCCCACACTGAGTCTGGTTTCTCCCAAGGTTATTTTCCTCCATTAACCAGCACCTTATGCAGTTTTGTGTTCCTTGCCACAGTCGCCTTTGGCTTGCTCACTGGGGTTATAAATACAATTATTATTTAATTACTTATTTTTAAACACAATTCACAATTGTATTTTATCAAACTACACAATGATGACTCTAAGACATTATAGATATTATAGTTTTATCTTCTGTTAATGCCTGATCTTCTGTAAAGCTGCTTTGAAATTATGTGTGTTGTGAAAGGCGCTATACAAATAAAAATGACTTGACTTGAGTGGCATAATATGGGTTATGGAGCCATGGAGGATAAGACACATGGTCTGAAAGACATGCTGCGGTTGTGGCACGTGAATGGTTGCGGCGCTTGTACGGCGCCTTTGTGCTGTTTGCCATGTAGTGGGAATTTGTCGTATGGCCCTGAAGTTGTGGCGCTTGGACCACACATTGCACTGTTTGCGGTGTAGTGGGAGGTTTAGTCGCACAGCCCAAAAGACGGTGCAGTTGCAGCACCTGGACAGCACATTTGTGTGATTAAATGTCGGGAACATGTGTGAGACAATGTCAGGAAACATGCTTGCGTGTGCATACAAACAACGTCATTTAAAGTTGGTTTGTCATGAAATTAGAAGGCACCTGAAACTGAGTGCCCAGATGAATACCATAGTTTGATGTTTATTAACTTAAGCATATGGTTTGGAGCTTTTGTAGATTGTTTTCCAACATAATGCAAGTAATTTCATAACTCTATTATTATTGGCATGGGGTGATTATCTAGTTTGACGAGGACATATGAAATCGTTGGAGTTTGTGCCTGAGAGTTGGATTTAATAGATACTATAAGAGCCCGTTTGCAGTAGTGTGGTGAATAAAACAGCTTTATTATATTTTAAACCTGTTACTTTAAACTTGGGTGGAGTGTAAAATTATGACAGATTGTTGAACGCTTTTAAAATCATGCAGCAATTGAGTTGTGTAGTCACACTTGTAAATAAAATTTGTAATCCAATGATTCGGGCAAAAGTAGACAAGACTGTCTGTAAAATAAAATAATAGATTGATTTTACCTGCGTGAAGTGTTTGTCCTGACGGAAGGAGGGAAAGTCATGTTATAGTGTAGAGAGTATAAGGAAATTTGGTAGTATAAATGTACACGGGATGGGTTAAAGTGCCCGCATACCTCCCATTACCCATTATATGTAGGAAACAGAATGTGTGAGCTAGGAATTAATTTAAACTGTCCTTATTCTACATTATTATGTATGGAAATTTATAATGGATTTAGTCATGTTCGACAACCATTATAAGAAAGATAAATGACAGATAACTAGATTTATTTGTCTGAATACAATTCTCCACCATTAAAATCATAAAACAATGTCTCGTTGTATCCGCTCACAATTTCTATTTTAAGGAATTAGCTTTAATAAGGGAATTATGATTAATTCACTTATTGGAGTAATATTATTCTCATGGCTTATTGAAAATAATATTACACATATTTTAGGTATAGCTTTGAAGCGAAATCTTTTAAAAACAGGGATGAGATTATTTATCAAAATATACCAGTCAAATTATCTTTGAATACAGACAAACTTTATTGCTATTCTAAACATAAAACTAATCTAACACATACAACATGAAACAGGTTGGTGAGTAGTGACAGAATGTGAAATAAGTTATCAATACAGAGAAAATGAACTTTATGGAGTCTGTTGACAATGCCTTAAGAAACATTTATCCTTCTTTGAGTCTACATCAATTTGCAATCGGATTACACAAAGTATTTAACTAATACATCAGCACTTTGAGCAAAAATCTGGAGATGTACTTACGTGTCATTGCGTTTCCTTGCGTTGCGTTTCCTTTTGTTGCTTGGCTCTTTGGCATTTGAAGAAAGTTCGTTCCATCGATGTTTTGGACCTTTGTTAGATCGGGATATCTGTTGTGTCCATGGATGACTCCCGTTGGGTCTGTGAACCATAGAGCAGAGCGTGAGAGGCTTCCTCGGGACTTTGAGTCCCGAGTTTTCCTTGGACTCTACATGGCACGGAGGCTGTGGAGCTGAAGAGCTGCAGTGAAGAGCAAGAGACAGGACCAAGAGACCATTCCAAGAGATGAGTTCAAGAGAGCAGTTCTAAGAGAGAAGAAGAGTGCATTGTTTCTCAGTAGGAAACTTTTTGAACTGAAATTGGCCGCACCCCAAATGTGTCCTGAGCCAATCAGAAGTGGCTTTTCAGAGTCACATGGTCGACTGGTCTGTCGAAGTTGATTTACAATCCTTTGTGTGGAGGATTCTTACGACTTCCCGCTCAAAAATAGTGCATGTTTAATCATGAACTTCTATATCTTGAAAACAGTGCAAGAGACATGACATTCGTTGTCATCAACATTCTCTATGTAAACAAGCAAGCATTTACATACTAAATGTGACACACTTTCATGACTATTATACGTGTAAGTAACAAAACATGAAAATCCCGGATAACAAATCATACTGGTTAATTCATTGGTTTTACAACATGGATAAAACATTACACATTATGAGAAACCTGATTGTCGGGGTATATCAGGTTAAGCCTTGAATAGTTACTATTCTTAGTAGTATTAGATGAATAAATACAAGATTGAAGATTATAATCATCGATTTGTCAGTTATAAGTGATTACAAATCAATACACTTATTTTAAAAGGTACATCAGGCTATAATCATTAATTTGTCAGTTATAAATGTGATCACAGGTCATAAAGCCATTTTCAGGATAATCTAGCAAGGCTAGGTTTTGTATACATTGTTGGTCCATGAGGTCTCTGCTGAGCTAAGAGAGAATGTCTTTGGAATGTGCAGATGGGGAGAGGAGGTGTCCCGGGGAGGAACAAAATGTCACTGTTTCAGTTCTATGTTGATTTCGGGCCTTGGGACAGTCTTCACGAGTCTCCGTTTCCTTATATGGCCGCAGATTTCTGCATTAAGTTCACAAGGTGTTACTTGGCCATTTGGTATTACCGAGGGTTTAAGTTTGTGGAACAAAGAAGGGTCGTCTTTATTGGTCAGCTCTGTCATTACAAATCCTAGTTTGAGATTAAGCAGGCATGGGAGAGACGGTCTCCTTCAGCAATTTAAGCGCCATGGATTCATTTTTATGACTCTCTAATGGCTCGGTGGGGGATCTCTCTGATCTGTGGAATGTGGTGTTGTGTTCATTTGATGGCTTTGATCATGAATAATCCCACAAGAGGAATGGAAGTTTGTAGAGAGGCGAGACGAGTTGCGTAATGTTTATGAATGAGTTGGGACGCGGCGCGTGATCCACCTCTTTCAGAGCCAAATTCGGCTTGTGTCTGTTCGGATAGAGGCTGTGTATCACTGCAGTGTGCTGTGGAATGGTCAGAGCGAGTGCTGCATGGCAGCGAGCTAACGTTAAAATGTCTGCATTGGTTTGAAAAGAAGTTGTAATTAGAGTATCGGTCAATTGGAAGCATGATTGCCCATGTGATCCGAATGGAATAAATCGCACTCCAAAGGGCACTTTGAAGGGAGAACAATGGTGATATTCATGTTAGAAGATGACGAACAGAATCGCTGAATGGAACATGCCCTAAACAAGCTGCGCGGCGAGGTAATGAGGCTGTCGGGAATCACCTGTGTGGGAGAACCAAATTGAAACGCTGGGGAGCGTTGGAATGAGAATTGAATTAAATAGTTAATATTTTGTTTCCCTCGCATTCAAATGAAGCTGTAATAGAACTCGTGTTGCATGAAGCCAGAGCAGCGCCTGTTCACAGGGACAGGCTTACGCGATGGACCGCTTCAGGTGGGAAGTTTAGATAAGAGAATATATGAGCATTGGTGGAGAGCTGTTTGACATGTATACAGAGCCGAGGCAGCCAGATTGCAGAAGCAACTTCACGCCATAAACTGCTTTGGCAAATGGAGCATAGAAAGAAAGACAGAGTAAAATATAACACTTAATGTGGTAGCGGTCAGTACTGCAAAAACAAATGAGCTGCTGTGGCAGCTTCTGTTGAATAACGAGGTGAAGGCAAATGCTTTGCAGCAAAGTTGCATCCATGATCCGAGTCATTTGCTTGGGTTTGTTCATGGGCAATGGGCGGGGCCGCATGCTGGTAACTCTCAGTGCTACATAGAGGTAAACAGCTGTTTATATACTCTGACTGTGTGATAGTCGGATTAAATGAACTTGCTCATCCCGAACCTTGTTAATAAAATTACATTTAATAATAACTTTTATTAAATTCTATGTAAAGATCTGTCTCTCTCCACGTAGACAGCTCAACACGAGAGCATATTTCATGAGTTCACTGGTTCATATAATCCTTGACATAAAGGAAAACAGATATGGCGAGTTGTCCAGTGTATGGAGGGTTCAAGGACCAGATCCCGCTCTAGCTCTACGTTCCCCCCTGGAATATTTTCACCTAAATGTATGCTATTTTTAAGTGTATTTATTATTTTTGCTTGCTAACTGCATATTCAGCTATTCTGTACAAAAATATTTACGTTATTGCATTTACACCATCACTGACAAAAATGACACAGGTATACAATGATGATCTGTAAGTTTTCACTGCAAATTGCTTTGCAACATTTGAGAAAAGCCACTGCAAATTCAGTCATTTTGGGCCGTAATAATCAGGAAAAAGTGCCATGAAATCCTGATGGGACTGAGTAACACCTCTAACATTTATGTTTTCTGATGCACCTCATGTGCTCAACACCGCAGCAAGACACCATGATGGACATGAGAAGCAACAATTTACAGGTATGTGTCCTCTCTTTTCACAGTGACAGGGACTCTCTTGCAGTATGTCTCTTGGTGTGGTGCTGACGGTAAAGTCAATACTATGGCAACCAATAACACTGTTTGAAAAACTGATACAATTTCATTACTCAAATTCAAAATAACAATGCAGACAGTCAGTCCAAAAGATCAAGTTTGAAAAACAAATCAGAATTGGGAGTAAACTTCCCCTTTTTTTATCCTGTTTTACACCAGATGAAAATCTTAGAAAAGTAGCAGCATACCTCTTCTTAACAAGCCACACAATTTGAAGTATCTTTCATGTCTGTAGCACAAACAGTGCAGGACAAGTTTCAAACCAAAGTTTGATACTTAAGGTTTGGGGTTTGTTCAAATGTCTAACCCTACCGTATGAGCAATAGTAATAGTAATAGTGATGCATGTCTCATCACTAATTTGAATGAAATCCGCTATATATCATCAGAGATGGAACCCTGAGTTTGTTCCTCATCCCTTACCATCGTAGGATTAAAAACTCTGTGTAAATTGTAATAATAATGGTTAGACTGATGACACATGTCATGAAAAAATAGACAATAATGAAAATGCATGGTTTGTCTATATTTTACAAGCGATCACTGGCATTTTTATAGATTTGATGTCTGCATACTTGAAGAGCTTTTCATCTTTTACTGAATCTGTTATTTGCTTCAGGCTGCATATTCTATGAATATTATGCTTTCTGCTTCACTCTACGAATGGAATCCACATGAGATGAGTAAAAGAAGCTTTTATAACCACTCGATGATAACTGAAAGTAAGTTATACCATGGTCTGTTCGAATACTCGATTCTGATTGGATGGAATGCATGTGTTAAAACCATTTAATGCACAGTTAGTTCCAGTCAGATTTAATCACTGTTCTATATTAATGCGCATGCTCTGCTGTCCTCCATAATGAGACATTGCAAGAGTTTTATGCCTCTGTTCAAATGACCTTCAGACGTGAATATAGTCTCAAAACTGCAATTAACCATCACAACACAAAACATCATCATCATGCAGTGTCAAGTCATGCAGTACCATCTTTAAATCAACTGTGAGGCACTACCGGAAACACAAAAAAGTCAGCATTGTTCGTCAGCCTGTTTTACTCAACCATAGCGCTTGTAAGGAAAGCATGGTTTGACATTGATCTGTTTTGGGACCTATTAGATGCATCTTTCACTGTCCGACAAGACGAGGCCTGAGCTCAGAAAATGGGGGCTGTGTGAACAGGATATACAGTGTCAGAAAAATTTGGTATATCTGATTTCATGAGTTTACAAGCTCTTGGTAGAGCATTTTCACACTGTAGCTATACGCTACACTGACTACAGAAGAAGAACCTGGTTTATGAACTAAACCCACTGTTAGATGGACATGCTTCTCCCAAACTTTTGTTTAGAACTCCAATTTGTGCAGAAATAAGACACTAACAGTTGGGACCATAAAACAGCAGAACTTCCTCCACAGTGCTCTGGGCTTTCACTATGGCTGAGTAAGTGGGGTCAATGCTCAGTGTCAAAAGTGAGTGTTACATTAGATGTTTATTTTGGTGTTTGCAGTGTTTCATGAAGCCCTTGTGTAATTATCAATGTAGCTGTTGTGAGAAATACACTCTGTATTTCTGCCGTTAGCTTCCAGGTGCTGCTTTGTTTTGATGACCTTCTCTGTTTCTAGCTCTATGTTAGCTTACTCTGTGCCTCTCCACTTGGGAAGATCACTTGTCAAATAAAACCTTTTATCTCACAAACTTTCTCAGACCCAGCTAAAAGTTTCTCATATCAGACTGCTTCAGCACACTGAGGAACTCAATACTGGATTAAACACAGCTCAGAGACACTGACCGCATACCTAGAAAATAATTATGATAATTTTATTTTTAATAGTTCTTAGTCATTCCATAGACTGGTGAGAAGACTCTATCATTGATTTAAACAACTGCTCTGTCTGTCTCACTGCTTTGGTGTGAATGACTGCGGCTAAGTATGAAATGGCTATCTGCATTGCAGGCTAATGGTTTAAAAGGCTTTATTATTTTGGGCCATATTTCAAATGGAGAGTAATTTCTGATGGTTTTCTCTGTAATTGGGGGAGATGGTGGCCAGTGCCAGCACTAATACATTTATCCCATTGATCTAAGCATTATGTTACTGACAAAGAGATCTGCAGTTTTGCAGAAGGATGCAGATGAAGGTGCTCACTTCCACTGACTTATAAAGCTCATAGATCAGCACTTGGGAGTCCTAAAGCACCTGAGCAGTGTTAAGTGCTTAGCAACTACAGTCAACTAAGTCAAAGGATATTCAATAAGAATAAAAAATATAATGGGACTTAATTTTAACTATCTGCAATTGATTAGATCATAAAAAAGTGGTCTCTATATGATAGGTGGTGGGAGGGGAGAGGTTGGTGATATCATCTCAAAAGTAAATCTAAAAAGCAGTGCTAGCTGCTACATTTTAATGAAATATTACAAAGTAAACGTTTTAGCAAGACATAGTGATGAATAATCTCTTATTACTACATCTACTTTATTTGATCCAATAAGCAACCTTCAAACCTTGTAAACAGGAAGTAGTGTTGAACAGCCATGTAAAAATTTCGGTCATTGCTTTATATATATATATATATATAGCCTACTGAGCTTTCCTGCTAGTACTGGCAGCACTTTTATTGTTAGGCATCATTGATCAATGCTATGAACAAACTTTGCATACCAATGTAGAAACAGATCCCTCCATGGATATAGCGTGTCCACTCACCTTCTGCCTACAGCAAAAAAACAATCCTGAAACAGTATTGCTAACCTGAGTACCTTGTTTATGGTATAATCCCAGTTCTGTCAGGTACATGATGATCTGTAGAGAGACAGACAAAAAAAGAAAGATTGTGTCTGTCCGGAAGATTTGATGGGTTTCAGCAGCTCGTCATGTGAATGTCACACTGGATTTCTACACAGTCTTTGACCTCCTCATGGATTCCGAAACCATCACTAACTCCCTCCATAAATTCAGATTTCTTTCAAACCACAGCAGCGGTGCAGACTCTGTTCCCCTTAAAATATGGATAAAAAGTGTTCCATACATACTGATTGTAAACTTCATAAGAAACTGTGTCAAAAATTCTTCTGCAGTTTGGCCCTGTTTATTGTATGAAAGCTCCATTGTATAGTATAGATTTGCATAATATGTTGGCACTTTGAGGGTCTCTGGGCTCTTTCTGTCTGATTATGTGGATTACACAGGTAGCACACACTCAAGTGTTGACATCTGCTAGAGGTGGATTTCCTCTGCAGCACAGCATGATTACAGCACTTCCTTTTTCTGCTATGTGAAAAGCACAAGCCACCGCAAAATAAAATAAAAAATATGATTTTACATACTGTAGTCTACAAAGCAAATGTACCTGTAGATATGAGAACAATCTTGATGTACAAATTTATTCTGTAACAAAACAGGGAAGAACAAATCATTTCATAAATTAGATTTTGACCAAAAATGACCTTAAAAAAAAAAAGCAGGGCTTCTTCAGATAAACCACAAATATTGTAATTTTGAATCTAAAAGTAACTTGCAAAATTATTATTATTATTATTATTATTATTATTATTATTATTATTATTATTATTTTATTTATTTATTTATTTGTATGATTTTAAAATGTATTACTGTTTCAGTTAGATGTGGCTCTGGATACACCAGGTGGGGGGAGGAACAATTGGTATATTTAAAGAGACACACACAGAGTGATTTAAGTGAGGCACATAACCTAACATGGTGAAGACGCCACTAGAACCTCTGAGTTTATGATGAACAGAGTGAGTAATATTTTAGTTTGAGGTTATAAAAAATGTAAATATGGTGCATGGGTTTCAAGCATTTGTATCCTTTATATTTTCAGAACCCCAGAGAGCCCAGGTAGACCAGAGGCCTAAACCATGAAGCCGGTTTTGGTGGCTAGCAGGTAAGTTATAGTTTAGTTTGTGTCAACCCTGGGTTTTAGGTACCATGAAGGTTGGTTGGCTTTTAGAGGTGTTCATCGCCATAGTAACTTACGCTATACGGTGAACCTGTTCAGTGGCAGGTTTTGTTCTGGGTAACAGATCATCTGTGAGTAAAGTGGAACCTCTGATGCAATGAAGTCACTCCCCCGTGTCTCTTAAAGCGCACTTTACAGAAAAAATCTTAGAAATCCACAAAACTGACTCTTCATGATATTTATTTGAAAGCCTAAATATACATTTTCGGCAGATGGAGCCATAAAAAATAAAAAAATATCCATGAAAATATAGACAGCTTGTAAAATGGATTAATATAACACCTGCCAATAGTGATTGATTTTAAAATATTAAAAGCTTAATCACTCCACAAGATGGCGAAAGGGTATAATATCAATATCAATATCAATATAAGCAGTACAAAATACTTCTTTAAAAAATAATAATAATAATAATAATAGCCTACATCTTGTTATTGCATGCCATTTATTGCATACAGTATTCCGAGTGCTCACTTTTAATTTTTAAATAGTAGCCTATATTAATTTGTAATAGTATTAAATCATTTTAAGCTTTCAATTTAAATGAATATAAAAGCTTTCATATTTTAAATAAAGTTTTTAGATTTTAAAATTAATTAGCCTGTGTGTTGTTGTTTTGGACTTGTTTTGAAATTCACTTACGCATCAATATATCACTTGTTTAATATTTTAATCACATTCAGAATTTGTTTCCAGGAGTCCTCTTGAGATCTTGCAGCAGCCGCTGTGTTACTTCTAGCTATGTAAATGTATTTAATTTCTTCAAAATTGTACAGTGATCCTTTGTGCTGTGTAATTGTGTTTTAATTCTTCAAGATTTCATGGTAATCTATTGTGCAGTATAAAATCCGTTTTCATTTTTCATATTTTTATTGCAATTGCTTGTTGTGCTTTTTAAATATATTTAAATTCTTCGTATTTTCATAATGATCGGCCGGCCTTTAGCAGAGAGTAAAATCCCCCTAACTCTCTCACGAGAAGTGATTCTGAATCACGCGATCTCTCTCCGTGTTTCACATGATAAGCTGTTCACTGCGAAAGTCACTCATTCATGTGCATGCATGCTTGACTTAATCTTAAACTCCTGATCAAAGCCTGAGTTGACAGAGGAAGCTGATGAGTAGCATCATGGTACTAAATTGGGTTTAAATTTGGGTTGCTCCGATACCAAAATTTTGGCTTCGGTACGATACCAGCCCTGGTACCTCGGTATCGATACTAATTTGATACTACAATCAACTAATACAATTATACAGAAAATGACTTGATTAAAAGAACTACATGAAGTCTTACAGATTCAAATTATTCGTTTTCTTTTTAATTTTTTTCTGGATTCCATATTAAATGTTTTAATGAAATGTTATGATCAAATGGTGTTTAATTAAATTCATACATACAGTTTTAATCAAATAAAAATATAATAATATATATATTTTTTTTTTTTTTTTTTTAACAAAAATTGCAGTTTTCTTTTTGGTAAAATAAGATGCTGCAAAACAGAGCTTCACAGCATTAATGAAAACATTAATGACAAAAAAATCTGATTACTTGTGGCACAAGGCTGCTTGCGTTACATATTGCTTAAAGATAATAATAATAATAATAATAATAATAACAATAATAATAATAATAATAATAATAATAATACAACCATTTAATATTACATAATTGTTATGAGTATTATTGCTACTTTTTGAATATAAAATTTTTATACAGCAGTTATATTTTTCTGTCTTCAATTTCACGCATCCATTTGAATAGAGCTTTCATGTTAGCGGGACTTTTATTTTGACAGACCTTTGAGTTCTTCCTGTTTTTACAGGTTAGTTATATTAAGCTTCCCATTAATGCTGGGACACTCCAGTCATGACTCTTGAGCTGAAATCTCCGAGCTGCACCCGAGAAGTTCATTTAAGTGTTAACAGCCATTTATAATCTATATACACTGCATGAAAATTAAGCACCAACAGTGTGTGTTGCGCTTGTGTGAGTGTGCGCATGCGTGCACCCGTGTGTGTGCGCGTGTGTGTGGGAATCATATGACAGAGCAGAGCGGCACCTCTTGTTCATTCTGTAGCATGCAGTGGATGTGACTGTATATTATATAATTAAATTATATCCTTCTGCTGTTTAAAGATCACACTTGGCCATATCCAGAGGTTTTTTATTTTATTTTATTTTCAAATTGCTATTGATTTCATCTCAAATTTGTCACATCTCATATAATTTTACTAATGACAGCATACTGTAATATGGTACCAACAAGATGATATCATACCGTTATAAATTTTTTGGGTATCGCTGTACTTTGTCAGTACCGGCAAATCGTGCAACCCTAGTGTAAATAAAGGGATAGAATTTGTTGGAAGTTGGGTGTAAAGTTCCATTAATTTGAAGACTTCATACCTACACAACACATACTGTAATTGACCAATACAAAATGGTCTGTGGATCACATCGAACTTAAAGGGCTGAAGAGCCAGATACCAACGGGTGATCCATGCGTTAGTATCCTTCATGCGGTGGAGCCACTGCAGAGGAGCGTGATCGGAACAGAGGGTAAAGGCCAGCCCCAGCAGGTAGTAGGTAAGGGATTTTTATTCCTAATATGGCAGTCAATGAAAGAAAGTTATCAGATCATATCTCCCAATCAGAATGACATAGAGACATGGGGGCAGGCTCATTTCAATTGGGCTACCTATCACCTTGGAAATGGCATAGCCACGCCCTAGCAACCATTTATGAGACCCAAGCAACCATCCCCCATTAATTTCTATTCAAAATGTCTCAGAACGATATCTTTAGAACGTAATTTCGTAGACACTTGGGGATTGGCTCTTGAGTCAGGTTAGTAAGCAGCCAATAAAAATCACTCTGTTCACTGGCTAGCCACGCCCTGGCAACCATTTAGAGCACCTTAGCAACCAGCTCTATTGCTTTCAATTAGAGTGTGATATCTTCGGATCAGAATGTCCTAGAGGCATGAGAGTTGGCTTGTTTTAATTTGGTGAGCAATCAGTCTTCCAGTATCATCATGGGAACTACTTAGCCATGCCTTAGCAATCATATAGAGCACCCTAGCAGCCAAACACCATTGATTTCCATTCAAAATCACCAAGATGGCTATCTCAGGATCAGAATGTCATAGAGACTTCCGGGTTGACTTATTTCACTCAGGATAGCAAGGAGCCATGTTAAGTATCTCCTTGGTAACTGCCTAGCAACCACATGTCCTTACCCTAGCAAACAAGTAACAAAACATATCTCTACACCATATATATACTGAATAATAGCGGCCTCAACACAGATCCTTGAGGGACTCTCTTAACAACCTCCATAGGATCTGACTGAATGCCTTCCACCTGTACCCATTGGGTTCTTCCCTTTAAATAAGCAGTGAACCACAAAATTACTTTTTCTGATAGTCCTACCTATCTAAGCCTATTTAATAATATGTCATGGTCGAAGGCACTCATCATGCTAGCAATGTGCTAAATGCTAGCAACATGTTAAAACATGTTACCAACATGCTCATTTATATTAACAATGTGCTAATTCTTATTTGGATCATGCTAGCAATGTGTTAAAACATGTTAGCAATGTGCTAAACATGCTAGAATCATGTTAGCAACGTGCTAAAACATGTTAGGATCATGTTAGCAATGTGTTAAAACATGCTAGGATCATGCTAGCAACGTGTTAAAACATGCTAGCAACATGCATATGTTAAGATCATGTTAAAACAAGCTAAAACATGCTACGATAATGCTTGCAACTTGCTAAAACAAGCTAACTAAATGCCAATTCATGTTAAATCATGCTAGCTATATGCTAAATCATGTTACAACTAAATGTCCTGAAACATTAAATGTCTCCAAGTTTTGGTTTAAAAATTGAGAATAATACTCCCAAAACTGCGGATTTTGGATTTTTCCAAAGTAAATTTAGGTGTCGTTCTAAACAGGACACTTGAAAACTCCAAAAGAACACCTAGCAACCAAATTCTATAAGGGTCCATATACCTGTAATGTAAATAATAAGACAATGGATTGCACTTAGTCTGGAACCTCACCCTTAAGCATGCCAACCTAAAGTGTTTAAACTCAAGATTGATTTGCTCTTGGGATCTCAGGAACACACAAGCCTTTCCACCACGTCAAGGTGGTGATCCTTGGAAAGGACACACACACACACACATGCACACACCTAAAATGTATAGGTAAATCCAATGAGTGTTACCTCATGGATTTTATTTTATGTATCCTCATTAATTTTACCACTCATGGACTTTAAATTAATGGTTTCTGTGAAAATTAAATCAGGCAACGATTTGTCTGAGATGCTTCTTAAATGCCCCCCTGTTGATCCCACACTATAACTGATTGATGCTACTTAGGGTATGATCACACAAGGAATGTGGCAGCAAGGTATCAGTCATAATCAGCCATATGGGATGATGCGGTTGTTGTAAATGGATCTGGTTCAGTGGAATTCTTATTCAGGCAGCTTGTAATTTCTACATTGATGCTTCTGGCCTAAAAGTATCATATCCACTTGACTATTTTTGATCCATATCGCACACCTCCCTTCTTGGGCAGGTGCTCAGGGCGGTGATGCTCTGCCTTAGGTTGCCCCCTGCTGGCCAAAAGGGAGTCTTACCCATCATTGAATCATCATCTCATGCCTCTGATTACTGCTTTATCCCTCATAGGAAACTCTTACCAAAAAGATATATATGTACATTGGTATTATGAATCAGGTATTTTTTTGTAGTAGAGGGCAAATTGAGAATCATCACAGCTAAAAATAATATAATAGAATATGCTTGTTTTGTGTGTCTTGCGACCTTACATAGGAGGGGCTGGTTTGGAAAATGGATGGATGGATGTATTTGTGTGTGTGCCCTGCTGAAACAAAAACAGCATATGTGGTGGTTTGAAATCACATCACATGATGCATTTGTGCTGATGTTCCAGCTTTTTTATTTTTACCAGAAATTATTTTTTCAATCAGCATTGCCAGCTGTTTTATTAGTGAATAGTGAAAAATATGGCCATGCTGGCAATCTCCACTCAGAACTAAACCAGCACTTACTGGTATAAACCATCCTAGACTAGCATGGTAATTGCATGCTGGTTAAGCTTTTTATTTTGTTTGTTTTTCAGGTGTGTGGGTGTGTGGCAAGTAGGTAGGTAGGTAATGGGGACAGTGGATCACCCCTTAATCCCTGCAGGTGATGTGAAAACTACACTTATGATGTAAATTCGACAATTGTTTTCCTATTACTGTTGTTGGGCCTCATGTATTCAGATGGAAGACAAAGGCAGGCCTAATACAGTCGTAAAAACCTAACTCAAGCCCCCACCTTCCAAGTCGTAAATCTTACTGATAAAAATCGCGCCAAAATCAAACAAAGGGAGTCCAAAACAGACTACAAATCCATGAAGCCTTGCTCACTAAATAATTGAACTCTCAACTCCTATTGGATGAGGCACACAACAGAACGTCCCTCAAACATGACATCATCAGGAGTTGAAATACCTCTGAAATGCTTCCAGAATTTACTTCCAGCGACTTTGTTCACCGAATATAGACGTAGCTCTTTGCCGCACTCAGGTGCAACCTCGTAGCACAAGGAAGTAACGTCCGACTTGAAACTGTAGCCATACAATCTCCATCTTGCTGGACGAGTTGAGATTACTCTGTGTTCAACCGAACACTCTAACGGATCCGAAGGAGACCGCCGAGCAATTCGCATCTTCATCGGTTTGCCTACAGAATTGAAGAGATTAAAGATTTCTCTTCCATCTTCAATTAAGTCGACATTTCTGAGTTCTCCGCCAGCCCGCCGAGAATCAACAGCCATACCGCCCTCCGACAGAGCGAGGAAACAGCCTCCCGTCATCACCCGAGCCTCAAGGAACCGGGTCAGAGTTAAAGGACGGAGGAAAACACATTCTACCTGTGTCCTCGTGATTCAAGTATGAGGTTTACGTCTGGGCAGAGATAGAATATTATAGTGTGTTATTCTTGTGTTTCAAGGTTTTTGCTTGTACAGTTTACGGATCGCCATGTCCGCTCATTATTATTATTACTCAGGGTATTGATTATCACGAATTTGTTTTGCTGTATTGTGGTCCAACCAAATTGGATTGTTGTGCATTTCGCCATCGCGGGTGAGACAGCAACTGAGTTCATCCATTAAAGAGTCAAATAACGCGGGACTTTTACGAGCCGTCCACCGCGTCTCTGAGTGATAAACACAGCTGCTTTCTCTCCCACTATCATGAAATCGGCTTTAGGGCTGTCACTTAATCATCTCTCTCTCTTACTAACCACACACCCACACACACCTTATGTGTTATAGGATTATTTTATTTCCATATCTAATCATATCACTGTTTAGTTTGTAGTTGTAAGTCGGAAGTTTATTGACTGCATTATATTAATTATTAATTGATATTACTGCATAAATAAACTTTGTTATATTACAAAGAGAAGTGTTTTGGTTTGTTTTGCATACGCCTGTGTCATGCTGATGGGATGTCAGTGCTCTGATTCAAACCTTCATTCATTGTTTTTTTTTTTTTTCCGGAAAATCGATATTCTTCGGATGTCGATGTTTTCTTAGGAAAAATCTAATATTGAGACGTTTTAATATTTGGTTAATAGTCCCTGATTCCAGGGTGGTGCCCTGTCAATGTTAATCCTTATTAATATTCTATTGATTTTTGATAATTGATAATTATCTTTGATTGAATTTGATCAATAAGGTAGTGTTAATTTTAATTAATGTTTCATCGATGTTAACAATTAACGATTATCTTTGATAATTGTTGATTTAAAGGATTTTAAAAAACTAACATTGATTCTCATCAATGTTCTATTGATTTTAATAATTAATCATTATCTTTGATAATGATTAATTATTGCTAATAACCAAACTTACTCCTAAACGTAGCACACTACATTTACTGGAGCCCCATATGAGGTTTTAATGAGTTAGATCCAATTAATTAATTTAAATATTAATTAATAACTACAGAAATAATTATTAATTATTTCTGATAGTAACACTGATCTAAACAACCAGTAAAGCCCTACACTGTGAAGCTGCTTTGAAAAAAATCTGGATTGTATAAAGCAATATATAAATAAGTATGACTTAACCTGTTCAACTCTTAGGATTAATTTTTTTTTTTTTTTTTTTTTTGGAATTCTGCCTGAAACTGACATACCCAAATCTGAAGGCTCCTCTTACACACATACAGTGAAGTAAATATACAATTTTGGTCTCATTTTAAAGGAAACTTAATTATTGTATAATTAATAATTATCAATAATCAATAATTGTTATTGTATGTGTTCAAACTACAGTAATAAACAAAAAATAGGTGCTTTTTCTTCTTTTGCTTTTTTTTTCTTTGAGTTTTTGTCTTTGAAAGTGCATAAATCAAGTCTTGTGTGCTCTTTTTATATATGGCAAGTTTTGTTTGATTCCACTAGATATCAGCAAACACTGAAAACACTCTATCATTTACCATTCAAAAGGTATTACTATGAAACTGAAGGGAGGCAAAGTGGCCATTTAGTGTCTCCAAGGTCCCGGGTTTTCCAAAATGCAAAAAACAAAAAAAAATTTAAAAAAAACGCTATTACAAAGAATATTACACCAAAAATCCTGCTTTTACCGTTTGGTATACATGACAACAGCACTCCCAAACAGGTTTTCTTATCTTTTCAAAGACACACAAAATATTAGTAATGGGATAGATGAAAATGAGACCTGAGACATGAAAATACTGAAGATGTTTTTATTTATTTATTTCTAATATCATAAATGTATAAACTAATATAAAATGTAAAACATTAATATACTGTAACAATGCAAAAGTGCAAACATGCAAACTTTTCTTTAGAACAAGCAAATATTGAATGAAAAAAGACATTTATAAAAGACAATAAACAGCAATATAAATAGCAAACACAAACTATACCTATTCATCACACATTCAATATATCAGTATATTAAGTAGACATATCAAATTAAATCATATCAAAATGACCCCCCCCCCCCCCCCCCAGGGCTAGCATTAATATTCTATTAATGTATCTACTCTAACACACAGCAGACAGGATAATGATGGCTGTAGTATGTCTGCAGAACACCTCCTCTGAGCTGTTTGTGTGAGCTGCTGATGAAAACAAGATCCAAAAGAGTGTTGTTTTCTGTTGTCCCAGAGTGGATCAGTTGAGTGTATCCTTTATCTTTAAACAAAGCTGGTTTTCATTGAAGTCTCCACACACTATAATAGGTGTAAAGTCTATGATCTCTAGAGATGCCAAAAGGGCATTCAGATTAGTCAAAAACTCTGTTAGGTTGTAGTTGGGTGATCTGTAGATCACTGCAAGAAGTGCTTGGTTGGGGGCTTCTACTTTCAAAACCAAATATTCCATGTCTGTAACATTTTGCATATACATCAGAGGATGAGCTTGTAAGCTGTTCTTTACATACATGACCACTCCACCACCATTCCTGTTAGCCAAATGTGCGTAGTTTGTATAGAATGAATGTCTGTTTCGGTTGTACATGGTGTATCCATCCAGCTGGAGATACTCAGGAATAGCTGAGCCAGAGAGGTGTGTTTCAGTTAGACATAAAACATCAGCCAAGAGAAGCTCATGACGGCATTTTAAAGTCCCTCTGTGTTATGATGAATAATTTTAAGAGCTGAATTCAGGTTTGAATCATGTACAATGTGTAGGATGGGCTGAACATTGTAAAAATCAGCTTTTGGCATGTTCTCCAAGGAGGCACTTATTTCTGGATCACAGAACATTTTCTTTTCATCAAAGTCTATGTGTAATCCACTAAGTGATGTGGTTCTGCTGAGTGCAACATATGCCATACCTGGTTCGAATATGTTTTAGACATATAACAGCACTATGGGTTGTCATTCCTTGCACTTTATGAATAGTGCATGCAAAAGCAAGCTTCATGGGAAACTGCCTTCGAACTGTTCCTTTCCCTCCCAAGGGGCGGTAGTTGTTGGAAGTCTCCCATGGCTAAAACAGATATTCCACCAAAAGATTTCTGGTTTCCTTTAATCTGTTGCAGTCTCCAATTCACATAGGCAAACAACTGCTTTGACACCATTGATATCTCATCAATAATTAAAATATGTGCATTTGAAAAATCTGCCCCGATTTCATCCAAGCTGTTTCCCAGGCCTTGGCACAGAAGACAGTGCAGTGTTTTACCAGAGATGTTAAAGGCTGCAGTACCTGTGAATGCAGTTAAAAGAACGGTTGACTTTGAAATGTCAGTATGCTCTCGTATGCATGGAAGCCTACGCAAAATCTTGGTTGCTTCTGCATAAATAGATTTAATTACATGGGATTTACCAACTCCTGCTCCTCTATTCAAGAAATATAAAAACTGTTGTGGTTTTTCACCAGAGACACATCTTTTGCACTAGCCTCACACAGCATAAAAAATGGAAGTTTGTGTTTGATTTAAGCTTTGATACATTTTGCGAATCTGTGCAGGATTCAGCTGGGCAGCTCCAATGAGTGGCATAGCTGTGTTACTGGCAGAGGTAGATGCTATGTATTCAGGAATATCGTCTTGCTCATTCATTTCATTAGGATCAGTGGGTTCACATTCCAATATGCTTTCCAATCTGATCAGTTAATTTGCTGGTGCCAGTGTAGTCCATGCGTCTTCAATTGGACCATTCTGTTCAAAATCCTCAATTGCCTGTTCTATAGCCTCATTATGCTTTTCATATTTCTCACGATTTCTATTTACAATCATGTACATGCTGCAGTTCATCCGTACCTGGTAGTTTTACTGAAGCAAATGTATAAAATGATTAATATGTTGGGAATCTTGTGGACTTCAGCTGCTCATCTGTGCGATATGACAAGTAGAGTTTTAGTAGAGTTCCATAGAATTTTTCTGGATGTTTTTGCTATGAGAAACGTGCAAATCTGATTACAGCAGGTTTACCTTTTGTTCTTTTATGTATGTGTCCCATATTTTTTGAGTGGCAAAACATTTTTACTCTTTTCTCTGTCCTCCATAAACAATGCGGTATTCACTTAAATTCAGCCATGTACATGTTATCAATTTCAGGTCTGTTTGGTCTGGCCTTGTACTTGTCTGGAAATCCAGTCATCCACACATTCTCTATGTCATCATCCATGGTCTACAAGTACTTCATTGGTAAACTCATCTTGACAGCGTTGTCATCAGTAGGTATGAATATGTCAGCACGTGATGATTTCAATTTCAGGCTGCATGTGCGAGCGACTGCTTCATGAGCACTGATCTCTGTTCTTTGAGTAGGCATTCACGACCTGCTTCATGCTCTCACAGTCAGACAGTTTATCATGGCTTGAGTCTTATCACTCTCTTTAGGTAATAACTCATATCATGTTCAGCTTTTGAAATGTATGAGAGAATGTACATGATACAGCTGTATGGGTTGAGAATGAACTGTATGTCCATGTTTGCATTCCAGGCTCTTAACAGCAGTGGATTATAACAGTCAACCCAGCAGTACTGTGGTCATCTCTCCATGACTATTATATTTGATGTTGACATGGATTCAACATAATTTTCATCCTCTTCATAAGTCATATTTATCTTTTGAAGCAGCTGTGTGGTTGTTTCAAAACTCTGATTTGAGTCATTCAGTAAATCCCACACCTTCTGTAGCTGTTCTTTTGCAACACTGGCATAATTTCTTTCCTCTGATTCATTCCCTTCATCAGACTGATCTACAGGAGGAGGCCTGGGGCAGGTTATCATGGTCCTGTTAATGGGTGGTTTAGGAAATCCAAATCTGCAGTGCTTCTTGTTCTTTCTACAAGATTTGGAGTGGTTACGACTGTGCATCTGTACTTCAGTTACAGTTTTGTGCAGTTCTGGGTCTTTGTTTGGGTCTGGTAATTTGCATGAGATGTATTTATCAATAAAATCACAAACATCCTGATCTTGATCATTTTCGAACTCTGGAGCATCTTTCACCCAAAATAAGTAGTAAATGTGTGGAGAGCCACACTGTTGGAACTCTACTCTGTAAAAAAGTAACTTACCTCACCAATAGGTCGAGCAGGTGAAATGATTAGATCTCTCATTAAGGCTTCAACTCGTTTTTAAAACAACCTCATGACTGTGACTGGGTTGCTTCTCAGGATTTCAAATTTTTCGGACCAGTCTACAGTAATTCAGCAAAGTCCACAGTTTCACCTTGTGCATTTTAATAGTAGTTATCACTTCAGGCAATCTCATCTCAGCAGCACTAAATGTACAGAAAAATGTGGGAGTGCCCAGCTGTCTCAGCATAGCAAACAAATCAGGAAGAGTTTTCTCCCAGTATGCTGGAGTCCCTCTTAATGGTTGCATGAAATACGTTGCCTCCTCATTATTCACAAGCTTTTCTAACTCATGCTTGTCCTGAAGCAGTGAACAGTTTATTCTGCGACCATCATGAGTCATGGGTTTTGCTTTCCTCAGCTGGATAGACATACTAGATGTGGCCATGTGCATTTCAGTCACAAATTGTGCAAAGAAGATGTAGCTTGTGTCTCTTGCACAACAATTATCTACAGAGAATAGCCTTGAGTTAAAGTATCTGCTGGGGGTAAACATGTTTTGCTCTGTCGGGCTCATCAAGTGTGTTCTTACCATCAGGAAACTGCACTGGAAATGCCATAGACTCAAGTTTAGGAATTTTAAAAATGCTTACAGGACTGTTTCTCTCTGCTGGGGCAATGCAAAATATTCCATCATCATAAGACAACAGCTGCTGGCCAAGATCTGGGGGCTGAAGACATGTATCCAAGACAAGACCAGGGGGCTGTTCTGCAGAAGTTTCAGGATCACCACTAGAATCATTGTTTATCGTCTTTGCTCTGTTGTTCAGTGTTCTCACATGGGCAACTGCACTCAATGTAAAAAAATTTTCAGCGTGTGCACTATGGTCATTTGTAGACTGTTCATAAGCATTAGGGCTGGGACGATTAATCGACGTCATCGATTACAGAAATACGTCGATTTGCATAACATACGTCGCAATGGAGTAATTAAAATGGCAGCGCCCGGTTTTAGTATGGATTGCCCTGAAGGACAATTTGCAGCAAAAAAAAAACTCTCCTATGGTCATCTAAAGCATGCAAGTATTTTAGCCAGAGACCCAACAATGTGGTGCTGTGTAAGCTATGCAAATTGGAAATGGCTTATCACAGCAGTACAACCACTAACGAACACTTGAAGCGAAAGCATTCCAGAGCGCTTTGTCAGGAAGGCAGCAAGGCAGCACCGTAAGTCCTGTTTACTTTTTGTGCCCACCCAAGCATGACATATTAGTATTACAACACGTGTTTCTGTTAGTAGTAGTCACTTTAAATTGATTGTCTAAATGTTTCCTCATCACCCCCATGTAAAGTAATTTCTGCACCATTGCTAACGTAGGGTGACCATACGTCATTTTTTTTTTTTTTTCCCGGACATGTCCTCTTTTTCGGACCTTAAAGCGTCCGGCCGGAATTTTGAAATTAGCGAAAATGTCCAGGATTCGGCTTTAGTTGCATTATGATGTACATCTGGTCTAATACTTCATTGTGTGTGCGCGCATATTTGCATTGCTTTAACCCCTCTTTGTAACTCCCACCTTCACGCACAACAATTGGTCAATTATAAGAGGCTTGCAGCAACTATTGGCCAAATTCCTGCCTGTCAATCTCTCCGCGAACACGCAAAGCGCTGTTTTGTTCGGCATCAAACAGTTGCTCGACAGCAGCAGCAAATGACAGCTGAGTGGAAGATTTGCAAAAAAATTCCCATGCTTTCGTCCATTTTGAGATCCGTGGGAAGCAGAATGTATGACATGTAAAGCTGGCACTTATATGTCAGTTGCAAATAAAGGTGCAAGTGATTTAGAAGCACACATTAGCTCTGCGAAGCATAAAGGGTCAGCAAAAGGTGAAAGTTCATCAGGTAAATTAACAGACTACTTTTTGCGACCAGGTAAAATTATCACATTGCTTCATTTTCCATGGCTATTCAAAATAATAGTAATAATTAATGAAGGTACACTCATGGCATCAAATATTTTATTTTAGTACATGGACAATCAAAAGAATGTTGGAAGTTTTATATATATATATATATATATATATATATATATATATATATATATATATATATATATATATATATTATTATTATTATTATTAATTAATTGTTATATTAATCAAGTAATAATGATAAAAAATCTTTAGAATAATCGGCAAATTAGTCATTAGGTTAATCGACTAATTGGAAAAATAATCATTCGATTAATCGCTAAAAAAAAAATCATTAGGTGCAGCCCTATTAAGCATTTATTTTGCTGAGTTCAGTATTAATAACAATATCTTTATATTCTGAATGGATTTCTCTCAGTTTTCCTAAAGCAGACAAGACCTTATACATATTCATAGTCTGAAACTGATAGTGACCTTGGTAGTACAGACGTCTTTTTCGGTTTCACTGTAAGCAGCTGTGATTCACTTCTTGGTCTGGGTAAACAATTTACTGTCGTTTGTACTTAAGATGCAACAGAAATTACAGCTCCTTTTATAGCTTTCTGTTGACCTTTTAGGAAGTGGTACAATTTTAGCAAAGGGAATGTACTTTGCAAAACATGTCTTTCTAAAATATTTAAATCAGAGAGCTCTGGAGGAATGGGAGTGAAATGAAGCTTATTAGCTATAGCGATATCTGGCATTAGACCTCTCAAAAGCATGGCAGCAGTGACATCCATTCAGTGTTCCTGTCCTCCAAGACGCTTTGATCAGGACAGTTAGAGCAGATGTGAACATAGTTACCTGTCAAATATTGGGAAACAACTGTTGGATTCTTTTGATAGCTCATGATTACAACTACGCACTTGACTTGAGATAAGTGCTCTTGCACAGCATGTGCAGACATACGTATGTTGGTCCCTGTTTTATTACATCTCTTAAAAATATGCAATGCCTTTAATACTTTTTGTATTTCAACATGCTGGCTATTTCTAAACGTTTCTGTTGTCTGGCATACATGATCAGTTATTCTGTATATGTACTGAATGTGTTCTGCACACCGTATCTTGTGTAGTACCATGAGTGCAGATATTTTTTTTTGAGATTTAAATAAATGGTATTCTTTGTGGTGTGCCCTAAAATGTGGATCACAGTGATAGTTGTTTAAACATTTTGTTTAGTTTTTCATAGGTTCAAATCATTTTTGCACCTGCTTGTAAAATATTCCTTTTGCTTCTGCCTAAAAATAGGATCTCTTAAATATCTATTAACAATATACTGCATATGGTGCTTCTTATATTTAATATTATTTCTGTAATTTCTGATGACATACACAGACGTTTTGAAACACTTGACTGAAATGTTTCTCACGATCTTAAATCTTTTGATCTGAAGGCATATGCTTAAATGTTTGAAATGAGTTTTGTAGACAAAAGTATAACTGTGCCACCATATAAATTTATTTCATTATAAAACTAACATAAAAAAAAAAAAGAAAAGTTTTTGAAATTTATGACTTGGACCAAATAATAAAGAAAAGCAGCCAATAAGTGCCCAACATAGATGGGAACTCCTTCAATACTGTTTAAAAAGCATCCCAGGGTGATACCTCAAAGAAGTTGGTTGAGAAAATGTCAAGAGTATATGTCTGCATATTCTAGGCAAAGGGTGACTATTTTGAAGATGCTAAAATATAAGTTTTTATTTATTTTGGATTTTGTTTAGTCAACTTAATTCCCGTAGTTTCATTTGTTATTCCATAGTTTTGATGACTTTACTATTATTCTAAAATGTGAAAAATAAAAATAAATTATAATAATGTGTTTCAAAACTTTTGACTGGTAGTGTAGTTCTTTTGTCTCTCCTTGTATTGCTCACTATTCCTGTAATTTCTGATGACATTCTTTTCTCTCTCTCTCTGTATCATTCATCATTTCTGTAAATGTTCATAGCATTACTTTTTTTCCTCTCTGTATTTTTCAATATTCCTATAATTGTTTTTCATGGCTTGCTTGTGGTGTTCTCTGTAAATCAAATTATTCCAGTAGGTATTCTTCATGGCTTTGTTATGTCTTTCCTTGTATTCTCTACTTATTTTGAAATTAATCAATTTTTTTTTTTTTTTTTTTTGTGCAGTTGTTTTAGTTAAGCTTTGCATCTTTGAGTCTTATTCAGTTTTTTTGATTGCTTGTTTAAGTTAGTTAATTGTGAATATTGAGGATTTAAAGGTGTCAGTATTATAGCTGAATCTAATGAGAGTGTCATGAGACTTACACTGCTGATTACTGGACAGAATAATATTGTCAAAAGACACGGATGCAACACATGGCTCTATGTTCTCACGAGACTCCAATGAGGCTTCACTGCTTACACAACTTTCTGCTGTTATGTTTAAAAATGATAAAGACAGCAGGTCAATTTGTTCATGATCGCTCAGTCTGAAAAAGCCTTGAAACAAGAGCAGCAATCTCTGTATCATATCATCTAAACTGAAAAATGTCAGCATCAAAGCAGTACCTGTGCCCTCATTAGTAGACATGCCATCTGGTGTTCTGCAGTGAGAATCAAAATAACCAAACCTTCCAGAATGATCTCTTAACACAGCAATGCATGTACCTCCACACAGCAGCAGCGCATCACTTACATCAGCATGCAGACATTGCATATCTCAAGTTCCCTATCTGTCACTCACTCGATGTTGTTTCGATGTAGTGACACTAGGGGTCACCCTTGGTAGCCCCGAACACCTCTGATCTTTGAAAAAAGGCCAATGGAATTGGCGAGTGGAATTTGAATGCCACTCCCCCGGACATACGGGTATAAAAGGAGCTGGCTCGCAACCACTCATTCAGATTTTCTCTTCGGATTCGGTTGTGTTCAGCGAGCTGAATTACTCTGCTGATCCATTCACCTCGAAAAGCTGTTGGATTTATGGTGCATTATAGCTGCTTCTCCCCCTCCTGCACTGGTGAAGTGCAGAGAATGCCCCTGGGCCCTTCAGCAGCTAAAAGAGTATATTCTTCCTACTGAAAGTGTATATTTTCCCTTCTAAAAGAGTGGCATTAACGGAGAGCGTCTTTTTAAAGATGCCTCTCCGTTTGTGTGTATTTCCTGGTTGCGGTTGTTACCTCTCTGCTTCTGATGGCCACTTACCTGCTTGGGTGCTGCCCACGTGGAGACAGCGTTCGTGGACGAGCCATGTTCTCACTGCGAGAGCATAACCATGGCAATGTTGCGGTCGTGGTTTTTCCTTCAATAGAGGGAAAGACCACCCCAGCGGCTCCCTGCCTCGGTCCTTCTACCTATGGGTTTGAGGCCACGCCGGTTAACACTGGGGGCGATTTGGGGACCCCAATGGGAGCTACTCCGCTGGGTAGCTCCCCACGGACCTTCCATTTCCCAGTACGTTCGTTTGCCCCGCTGGGATGAGACCGCCGGCTTGTCTCAGGGCGAGTTCTCTATCTTGTTTCGGCACTCGCAAAGTGGATGAGCTCTTGATTGCAGCATTGGAGAGCGGGTTGTCCAGTCTGACGCTGAGGACTCGACTGGGCTCCCACCTTCGGGTGTGGTCACCTAGTCACAGCCTGATGCGCAGCTGGCAGCCATGCTTGCCTGGGCGGCTGCGTGTGTCGTGCTGGAGTGGAATCCTCCACCCCCCCTGAACCCTCACAGCCTGACGATTGGTTCCTGGGCCCGGAGTGCCGCTCATGGCCCCGCTCCAGTCCCATTCTTCCTGGAGGTGCATGAGGAGCTCACAAGGTCATGGCGGGCACCTTTCACTGCCTCGACCCGGTCTCTGAGCTCCTCCACTCTCACTACCCTCTGGTGGGGCTGCCAGGGGGTACTCGGAGATTCCCCATGTGGATAAGGTGGTTGCGGTGCACCTGTGCCCGTAAAACGGCACCACCTGGCGGGGCTGCCTGAGATCCCATCCAGCACCTGTAGGGTTACGTCATCTCTGGCGACTAAGGCCTGCGGTGCCGCTGGACAGGCCACCTCCGCTCTGCACGCCATGACTCTCCTGCAAGTGCACCAAGCCAAGGCGCTAAGAGAACTGCACGAGGGTAGTTCTGACCCGGGATTGATGCAGGAGCTGCACTCGGCGACCGACCTCGCTCTCCGGGCGACGAAGGTCACGGCGTGGACTCGGGCAGGCGATGTCCACACTGTTGGTCCAGGAGTGCCACCTATGGCTCAACTTGGTCGATGTGGGAAGCTGACAAGGTATGGTTCCTTGACGCCCCCATCTCCCAGGTCAGCCTGTTCAGAGACACCGAGGAATTTGCCCAGCAGTTCTCGGCGGTGAAACAGCAGACAGAGGCTCTGCAGCACATCCTGCATCGGCGCGGTTCAAGACCTCACACCTTGTCTGCTCATTGCCAAGGGCATCCTCCTGCCTCAACACTGGCTCCGCCACAGCCCGGCCCCGGCGTGGAGCCACCCGCAGGAAGCAGACGCCACCAGTCACGTGGAGACCTGCTGCAGGCATAGAGATGGTAAGCAGACCACTCCATCTCCCAGTGGAGGGCCGGGAGGAGAATCCTTTGCCTTTTCTTTGATTCGCCGCATGCCCGAAGGGCTGCGGCAAATACCCATTAAGAAAAGGAGCGGTTTCCTCAGTCCCTGGGTCACACATCTGGTGCTCACGGCTGTCGTTATCACGACCAGGTATGGTGCTCCAGGGGCGCCCCCCCCCGGCCCCTGCGTGCCCAGCTGTGGCACAAACACGTCCATGCCAGGCCGGTTCTGATGGACTGCGGGGACGACTTTCCTCCTCCCCCCTCCCTAACTGGCTCTATGGTGGGTAGCCGGAGCCAGGTAAGTGCTTCAATGTTCCCAGACTCAGCACGGCCACAAAGTCGGGGCTCCAGCCCCCTCAATGTGGCGCCCACCCTCCGGTACGTCCGACGCGATTGTCCCCCTCGCTCGGGGGCTTGGCTCGTGCTCCCCAACCCATCGCAGTGGTTGATCAGGACCGTCTGACTCAGCTACGCGATTCAGTTTGCCAGGCGCCCGCCCAGGTTCAACGGCGTCCACTTCACTTCGGTGAAAGGCGAGAACACTGCTGCCTCGCGCGCCTGTTCCTCCAGCCGAGATGAAGGGGTTTTACAGCCCCTTCATCGTACCCATAAAAGGCAGTGGGTTGCGGTCAATCTTGGACCTGTGAGTTCTGAACCGGGCCTCGCACAGACTCCCATTCAAAATGCTGACGCAAAAGCGCATTTTGGCGAGCGTCCGGCATCAAGAATGGTTTGCGGCGGTAGACTTGAAGGACATGTACTTCCACGTCTCAGTTCTACCTCGACACAGACTCTTCCTGCAGTTTGCTTTTGAGGACTGGGCGTACCAGTACAAGGTCCTCCCCTTCGGTCTGTCCCTGTCACCTTGCGCCTTCACGAAGGTTGCAAAGGCAGCCCTTGCCCCGTTAAGGTAAGTGGGCATTCGCATCCTCAACTATCTCGATGACTGGCTGATTCTAGCTCACTCGCGGGACTTGTTGTGTGCGCACATGGACCTGGTGCTCAGGCACCTCAGCCAGTTGGGGCTTCAGGTCAACTGGGAAAAGAGCAAGCTCTCCCCGGTTCAAAGCATCTCTTTTCTTGGCGTGGAGTTAGACTCAGTCTCAATGATGGCGCGCAGTCGGTGCTGAACTGTCTGAAAGCGTTCAGGTGGAAAACATCGGTCCCACTGAAATTATTTCAGAGGCTCCTGGGGCATATGGCATCCTCAGCGGCAGTCACACCACTCGGTTTGATGCCTATGAGACCGCTTCAGCACTGGCTTCAAACTCGAGTCCCATGATGGGCATGGTGCCACGGCGCACACCGCTTGCTTATGCCGGTCTGCCACCATCTGTTCAGCCCTTGGACTGACCTGGCGTTTCTACGGGCAGGGGTTCCCCTAGAGCAGGTCTCCAGGCATGTCATGTTTACAATGGATGCCTCCAAGCGTGGCTGGGGCGCTGTGTAGGGGCACGCAGTCACCGGTCCTTGGAATGGCACACAACTGCATTTGCACATCAACTGCCTCGAGTTGCTAGCAGTATTGCTCATCCTGCGGAGGCTTTTGCCGTTGATCCAGGGCAAGCACGTGTTGGTCCGGACAGACAACATGGCAATGGTAGCGTACATCAACCAACAAGGCAGTGTGCGCTCTCGTCACATGTCGCAACTCGCCCGCCGTCTCCTCCTCTGGAGTCACCAGCGACTCAAGTCATTGCGAGCAACTCACATCCCGGGAAGCCTCGACAGCACAGCAGACGCGCTGATCATGTTCGGGGGAGAGTACAGACTCCACCCTCAGGTGGTCCAGCTGATCCAGAGTCAATTCGGTCAAGTGCAGGTGGACCTGTTCGCTTCCTGGGAACCACTGCCCGCTCTATTTCCTGACCGAGGCTCCCCTCGGCACAGATGCGCTGGCACGTAGCTGACCCCTGGGGCTACGCAAGTATGCATTCCCCCCAGTGAGCCTACTTGCACAGACGTTGTGCAAGGTCAGGGAGGACAAGGAGCAGGTCGTCCTAGTAGCGCCCTACTGGCCTACCCAGACCTGGTTCTCAGACCTCACGCTCCTCGCAACAGCCCCCCCTGGGGAATTCCCCTGAGGAAGGACCTTCTTTCTCAGGGACGGGGCACCATTTGGCACCCGTGACCAGACCTCTGGAATCTCCACGTCTGGCCCTTGGATGGGATGCAGAAGACTTAAGTGGCCTACCACTGGCGGTGGTAGACATGATCACTCAGGCCAGGGCTCCCTCTACGAGGTGCCTGTATGCCTTGAAGTGACGTCTGTTCGCTAAGTGGTGTTCTTCCCGATGCAAAGACCCCCAGAGATGCGCAGTTGGATCAGTGCTTTCCTTCCTGCAGGAGGGGCTGGAGTGGCAGCTGTCCCCCTCCACCTCGAAGGTGTATGTAGCCGCTATATTGGCACATCACGATGCAGTAGACGGTAAGTATTTGGGGAAGCTCGAATTGATCGTCAGGTTCCTAAGAGGCGCTAGGAGGTTAAACCCCCCCAGATCGTGTACTCATCCCCTCGTGGGACCTCTCCGTGGTCCTTTGGGGCCTACGGGGTGCTCCAGCTGAGCTAAAGGCATTCTCTTTGAAGACTGCCCTCCTGAAGGCGCTCACCTCCATCAAGAGGGTAGGGGACCTGCAGGTGTACTCTGTCAGCAAAACGTGCCTGGAGTTCGGTCCGGTTTGCTCTCATGTGATCCTGAGACCCCGACCGGGCTATGTGCCCAAGGTTCCCAAGACCCCGTTTAGGGATCAGGTGGTGAACTTGAAAGCGATGCTGCCCCGGGAGGAGGCAGACCCAGCCTTATCGTTGCTGTGTCGGATGCGTGCTTTGCGCATCTATTGGGATCGCACGCAGAGCTCTAAATGCTCTGAGCAGCTCTTTGTCTGCTTTGGCGGACAGTGGAAAGGGATCGCCCACTGGGTCATTTACGCCATCGCTATGGCATATCACACCCAGGACGTGCCGCCCCCCTTGGGGCTACGAGCCCACTCTACTATGAGTGTGGCGGCCTCCTGGGCTCTGACCAATGGCTCCCCTTTAGCAGACATCTGCAGAGCAGCGGGCTGGGCAACACCCAACACCTATGTGAGATTCTATAATCTCCAGGTTGAGCCGGTTCCGCCCCGTGTGTTTTCAGGTACGAACAGGTAAGTTCCAGGACAGCTGGCTGGGTGTACCGCTTGCACATAGTGCCTTTCCCCTCCCCCAGGTGAAGACGTGCGCTTTGACTCCCAGTCTTGTCCACAAAGTTGTGGACCCTGGATGACTGTCCTCCTTAGCCCTGTGGCAGGCGGGTTTGTGGAGAAACTCGCTGCCGACCCAGTACGTGTGCTAACTAGGCCCTGTACTGGGGTAGGTGCTTGATGTGCCGTGTGATATATCTTCCGAAAAATGGCTTCCCTGTTGGTAAACTGTCTTCCTTGGGCAGAGGTTCCTCTGCCCCTGGTCACCGTGTCTGTAGAGCTCCTCACCCCTTTGGGTAGGACCTACTATGGGACTTCTCCACATGACATACTTCCGACAAAACTCGGTAAGACCATGTGACGTATTTCTACTCAAATACCCTCCCTCCGGGTGGGGTGTGGTCTCCGTGGTGTCTTCCCCTTGGGAGTGACACCCCCCCCCCCCGCCCCCAACCTCCCCCAGATGTGGACACTTATGGCCCCCAGTCGATAAACGATTTCCACTCTTTTTGGGGAGAAAAAAAGAGAGGCTGGGCTAGCCTGTTCCAATTTTTTGGGCAGTCGACTTATCCCCGGAGTACAGGGGACCGTTCGACGCTCGTAGGAGGGAGGTTACATGATGGCCTGGTGCGCCGGCTACGAGGCACACAGCGTTCTGCCCGTCTCGCACTGCCAGTCCATGTAACACAGTTCAGTCGTTGTGGCATTTTGTATAGGGACCCCTAGTGTCGCTACATCGACACAACGTCGAGTGAGTAACTGATAGGGAACACCCTGGATGGAGGGAACGAGACATTGTGTCCCTCTTGCCACAACCCTGAACTACCCGCTGAAATGGCCGGGACCTTGTCTCGGCTCCTCAGCACAAAACCTGAATGAGTGGTTGCGAGCCAGCTCCTTTTATACCCGTATGTCTGGGGGAGTGGCATGCAAATTCCACTTACCAATTCCCCATTGGCCTTTTTTCAAAGATCATAGGTGTTCGGGGCTCCCAAGGGCAACTCCTAGTGTCACTACATCGACACAACATCTTATTCCCTCCATCAGGGAACAGAGGTTATGAAAGTAACCAGGATGATTTTCATACTCTCCAAGTGCCGGTGTGTCTCTGAGAAATCCAAACTTCTGGGGATGTTTAAGGATGTTGTAGCACCGTGAATTAGTCTGAGTTTGGGAGCTCGTCAAAGTTAAAAAAATTATCCACAAACTGTCCCTTAGTCTGCAGTGTTCGTTTGACAGTAGTGTACACAGCATCACCTTTCTGTAAAATGTGATCTAAATCCAAACACTGGAGGTCATTACATTCATTGTGCACAGCGAGAAACATTAATGAATTGCAAGTACACTGACGGCCTCTGTAGTAATCAATGAACCTTGGATCGCTTTGAGAGTGAGATGCCGTAACGGAGCACGTATGGGTTCACATCAGTAGCTGACACAGAACTGGTGCTGCAATGTGTGCCAACTGAAGCTTCTACTTTCCTGCACTGTTTCTGGGCTTCACTTCTCTTCCCTTTTTTTGGCATGGTGACAAAACAGGGTTTGAAAGGCAAATGCAGATAAATTTGTAACCTAGCAAGGTCTAAACTTACATAGTGCTAAATAGCTGATTTAACTCAAAATAGTTGACAGTTGAAATGTGACCAAAAGGTTTATAGTGCTATCAATACTACAGTAAAGATAGATATGTGATACAAAAGACTAGACACTGAACTACTGTAATGCTAAACACAGATTTAACTAAAAATGTCTGATATATGAAATGGAACCAACAGCTATTATGCAATCAATAATATGGTACAGTTAAATGTAACACTACAGAAGCGGAACTACTATAATGCTAAATACTGTATTTTCTGAAATGTCACCCAAAGGTAATTTTGCTCATGCAATCTATTACACTGTAAAATTAAATATGATACAAAAGACTACAGAAACTAAATTACTTTAATACAAACACAGATGATCAATTGATATCATACAATCAATAATATGGTACAGTTAAATGTGATAAATAACACTTCAGAAACTGAACTACTTTAATGTTAAATACAAAGTCAAAATATTTAAATAAATATATGATATAAAAGACTACAGAAACTGATTTAATGCAAAACAGATGATCAACTGATATAGTGCAATTTAAAATTATATATTTAACAAGACAACAGACTGAACTAGTAAAATAGATAAAAAGAGTGTCATCAAATTAATGATTAAATGATGATGTAATGGTGTTGATTTGTGAAGGAAGTCCTCAAAACGGTGGTCCTTTGTGAAGGGAAAAAAAGAGACTGCAGGGAGCAGGAACTGCTGATGGTCTTTCCAAATGTTTGTTTGTATAGTGTCAAGCATTTCTTTATAAAGTAGGAGTTGAAGTTTTTATTTTTAATTTTATTTAAAAAAAATTTTTTTTTTGTGGTTTGCTTATATTCTTGTTTTTTGGGTCAAGCATTTCTGGACATTTTAGAGACATGTAGGAAGATGCATTGCAGATTTGCATTTTTACAGGTTAGCGTTTAGGCAGTGCAGTTGCATTTTTCGTGGCAAGCATTTTTAAGAAGAGAATGAATAGAATGAGAAAGATGAGAAACACAAAGTGTAGCAGCGTTTGGTGAGGACAAATCAGGGCAGCCACACACACACACACACACACACACACACACACAGAGGAAAAAAACAAGTCAGTTACATATTTAAGAAACTAAATATGTACATAAATGTAGAAATTACTGAAGTTACTGAGAACTGTAATGAGAACTCGACTAAACAGTAAAAAATGCATGTCATTGTATTAATCACAATTATGAAAACAAATCAATCAACATTCCATTCACTATGTAAGTTATAATGTACAGTCACCTGAACGTTATCACACATACACAAAACAAAAAAAAAAAACACTGACAGCGTAATTAAGATCTAACATGGAGAGGAGTGGTCTTGTATCACTCTGAAGGGCTTTATTTTGCAATATTGAACAGCTGACATTATCCCACTTATTACATGGCTATTTACTAAATAGATAATAAAATGGACATTAAATAATGATTTGATTTGAAATTACATTTATTATGCAAGGAAAAAAGAGACAGCATAGTCTCCACGAATAGTTCATCCTTTGGTATTGTATTGATCATTATTACAAGACTACTTGCCAAAGGCATAAATAAATCGACATGAAATATCAATCGGAGTTGAAATTATTTTATTATCTTGAAAATGGGAGATTTGAGGATAAATTGGAACGATGACTCACAATACCTGGATGACCAGTGAAATATCACTTAATCCCTGGATATGTAGTCATTATTCAGAAATATCAGACCGTATGGCGCGACTGACCAATCAAAATGGTGTATTCCAGAGAGCCATGTAATAAAGATATAGCAAATGTTTAACAATGTTTAGAAGTATTACTTGCATAAATTGACCAGATGTCCAATCTACTGTTGAAAAACAAACAAAAAAAAGTAAATTAGCTTTATTCACAGCTTAAACAAGGTTTGCTTGATCACCTTTATCAAAAGTCTAGACTATATTATTTAACAGTATCTTTCATGCACAAGTTAGCACACCCCTTGCAGAATCTGCAAGATATATTTAAAATAGAGGAATCATAAAATTGTTAGATTTTTATTTAGTACTGCCCTGATTAAACTATTTTACATAACAGATGTTTACATATATTCCACAAGATCCTGTTCAAAAGTTTAGATCCCTTATTTTTTTATAAACTTAGGAGGCAAAACAGGTATGCAAACTTGTATGCACTCAACTGTATATTTAGACTGTGAAATATGAAAAATAATATTTGGGTGGTCACTTCCCCTACATACATTGCAAATATGGTAAAAACAAAAAAGGATTATTTTTGTAGTACTTGCTTAGTCAACTGCAGAAATGTTAAAGGGATAGTTCACCCAGAAATAAAAAATTGTCATCTTTTACACACACTTTTGTTCCAAACTTGCATGAATTTTTTTCTTCTGTGCAATTTTGTATTTTTTTATTTTATGTATTACATATGAACATGTTAATGCTACATATAAATGAACTATATTTCAGCTGTAAGAATACTGATATGAACATGTTAATGCTACGTAATTTGATAAGAATTGATATTAAGATTAATAAAATTGAAAAGAACACGTGTTAATGCTATGTGGGTTAATAAGATTTGATATATTCTTGTCTTAAAATAACGTCCTAGTTACTTTCGTAAACTCTGTTCCCTGATGGAGGGAATGAGACATTGTGTCGATGTAGTGACACTAGGGGTCACTCTTGGGAGCCCCAAACACCTCTGCTTTTTTCAAAAAAGGCCAATGAGAATTGGCGAGTGGAATTTGCATGCCACTCCCCCGGACATACGGGTATAAAAGGAGCTGGTATGTAACCACTCATTCAGGTTTTGTGCTGAGGAGCCAAGACCAGGTCCCGGCCATTTCAGCGGGTTGTTCAGCATTGTGGCAAGAGGGACACAACATCTCGTTCCCTCCATCAGGGAATGGAGGTTAAGAAAGTAACCAGAACGTTCTCCATTTGTCACTCACTCGACGTTGTGTGTCACCTCAGGCCGCCACACTCCTGGTAGAGTGGGCTCATAACTCCGCAGGGGGTGGCACGTCCTGCGATCCAAATAGATGCGTAAAGCTTGCACCAGACAAAGTAACACCAAGGCTGGGTCTTTCTCCTCCTGGGGCAGCACTTGCAGGTTCACCACCTGATCCCTAAAAGGGGTCATGGGAAATTTGGCACCTAGCCCGGTCGGGGTCTCAGGATCATGTGAGTAACCCGGATCAAACTCCAGGCACGATTCACTGACAGAGAACGCTTGCAGGTCCCCTACCCTTTTGATGGAAGTGAGCGCAGTCAGGAGGGCAGTCTTCAAAGAGAGTGCCTTAAGCTCAGCTGACTCCAAGGGCTCAAAGGGAGCTCCCCATAGAACCCGAAGGACTACAGAGAGGTCCCACGAGGGGACAAGGTGCGGTCTGGAGGGATTCAACCTCCTAGCGCCTCTCAGGAACCTGATGATCAAGTCGTGCTTCCCCAAGTACTTACCATCTACTGCATCGTGATTAGCCGAAATAGCGGCTACATACACCTTCAAGGTGGAGTGGGACAGCCGCCCCTCCAGAGGCGCCCCTCCACCCTGAAGGTGTATGTAGCCGCTATTTCGGCTCATCACGATGCAGTAGATGGTAAGTACTTGGGGAGGAAGGAAAGCACCGATCTGACTGCGCATCGCTGGGGGTCTTCGCGTAGGGAAGAACACCAATTAGCGAACAGACGCCACTTCAAGGCATACAGGTGCCTCGTAGAGGGCACCCTAGCCTGAGTGATCGTGTCTACCACCGCGGGTGGTAGGCCACTTAGGTCTTCCACGTCCCGTCCAAGGGCCAGACGTGGAGATTCCAGAGGTCTGGTCGCGGATGTCAGATGGTGCCCCATGCCGTGAGATGCGGCTGCAATGGCATATCAAATGCCTAGAGTTGTTGGCAGTACTGCTCATCCTGCGGAAGTTCCGTCCATTGATCCAGGGCAAGCACGTGTTGGTCTGGATGGACAACACATGGATGGTAGCGTACATCAACCGTCAAGGCGGTCTACGCTCCCATTGCATGTCACAACTCACCCGCCATCTCCTCCTCTGGAGTCCGCAGCGCCTCATGTCACTATGAGCCACTCACATCCGGGCGACCTCAACACCACAGCGGACGCGTCATGTCAGGTTACCCTCAGGGGAGAGTGGAGACTCCACCCTCAGGTGGTCCAGCTGATTTGGAGTCGATTCGGTCGAGCACAGGTAGACCTGTTTGCTTCCAGGGAATCCTCCCACTGCCCACTTTGGTACGCCCTGACTAAGGCACCTCTCGGTATAGATGCGCTGGCCCCCTGGACTACGCAAATATGCATTTCCCCCAGTGAGCCTATTGCACAGACCCTGTGCAAGGCAAGGGCTGCCTCTACGGCCTTCGTGAAGACACGAGGGGACAAGGACAGGCTGAAGGGGAGGACCTTATACTGGTATGCCTGGCCTTCGAAGGCAAACAGCAGGAAGGGTCTGTGTCGAGGCAAGACCGAGACATGGAAGTACGCGTCCTTCAGGTCTACCACCGCGAACCAATCTTGATGCCGGACGCTAAAATGCGTTTTTGCGTCAGCATCTTGAACGGGAGTCTATGCAAAGCCCGGTTCAGTACTTGCAGGTCCAGGATTGGTCGCAACCCACCGCCTTCAGTACGATGAAGTAAGGGCTGTAGAACCCTTTCTTAATCTCGGCTGGAGGGATGGGCTCTATCGCGCCCTTGTGCAGAAGGGTAGCGATATCCGCATGCAAGGTAGTGGCATTCTCACCCTTCACCGCAGTGAAGCGGAAGCTGCTAAACCTGGGCGGGCGCCTGGTGAACTGAATCGTGTAGACGAGTCGGTCGGTCCGGGTCAGCCATCGCGACGGGTTGGAAAGCGCGAGACACATGCTCAAACTCCGTGCGAGGGGTACCAAGAGAATGATCACATCGGACGTACCGGCGGGTGGGGCAGAGCGGTGGGGCGGAGCTCGAGGTGCCACGTCGAGGGGATTCGAGCCCCATGGCCATGCTGAGTCCAGGGACATTGAAGCACTTACCTGGCTCCTACCACCCACCATAAGATTGGCCGAGGAGGGGGGAGGAGGAGTCTCGTCCAATCCCATGTGGGCATGTTTGTGCCACAGCTGGGCACACAGGGGCAGGGGGTCTGCCGCTTGAGCGCCATACCTGCAAAGATGGGATGGTGGTTGTGGCGACGGCCGTGCACACCGGACATGTGACCCAGGGAACAAGAAAACCACTCTTTTGCTGAATTTTTGGGTACCGCAGCCTCTTGGACATGCGGCGAAGTTTTCATTTAATTTTCTCCTCCCGGCCCGCCACTGGGGGATGGAGTGGTCTGCACACCAGCTCCAGAGAAGCGGGTCTCCTCGCCCCGGGTTGCCTGTCTTAGGGGCATTTTGAAGCCTTCCTCGGGTTCTTAGCGGCCGGCCGTGAGACGGGTGGCGTCTGCTTCCTGTGTTGGGCTCCACACCGGGGCCGGGCCACGGGGCGGAGCTGGTGTTGTTGCTGCAGGAGGACGCCCTTGGCGATGAGCAGACGGGGTGCGGGGTCTTGAGCCGCACCAGGGCAGGATGTGTTGTATGGCCTCCGTCTGCTGCTTCACCACCGAGAACTGCTGGGCAAAGTCCTCGACGGTGTCGCCAAACAGGCCAACCTGCGAGATGGGGGCGTTAAGGCCCGTGCCTTGTCAGCCTCTTGCATCTCAACCAAGTTGAGCCAAAGGTGGCGCTCCTGGACCACCAGGGTGGACATCACCTGTCCGAGAGGCCGCACCGTGACCTTCGTCACCCGGAGAGCGAGGTCAGTCGCCGAGCGCAGTTCCTGCATCAATCCCGGGTAGCACTTTGGCTTGGTATACTTGCAGGAGAGTCATGGCGTGCAGGGCGGAGGCAGCTTGTCCAGTGGCACTGTAGGCCTTAGCCGTCAGGGGCAATGTAAACCTACAGGCCCTGGATGGGAGCTTCGGGTGTCCGCTCCAGGTGGCAGCACTCTGCGGAAACAAGTGCACCTCGAGTGCCTTATCCACCTGGGGGATCACCGAATACCCCCTGGCCACTCCACCATCGAGGTTAGTGAGCGGGGGAGCTGAATGACTGGGACCGGGCAGTAAAAGGTGCCTCCCACGATCTTGTCAGCTCCTCATGCATTTCCGGGAAGAAAGGAACGGGGGCACGGCGCCCCGAGCCCAGGAACCAATCGTTGAGCCGCGAGGGTTCAGGGGAGAGTGGAGGGTTCCACTCTTGCCTGACGCTGACGGCCGCCTGGGAAAGCATGTCCGTCATTTCCGTTTCGGTCTGGGATGGACGACCATTCCCGAAGGAGGAAGCCCAGTCGAAGCCTCTGCGTCCGACTGGATGAGCCCGCTCTCCGATGCTGCGCTCAATAACTTGACTTCTTCCCGGGCTCCGAACAAGAGGTCTAACTCGCCCTAAGATGAGCCGGCGATCTCGTCTGAGCACCCGACTGGGGCAAGGGAGTGTGCTGGGGAATGGGAGGTCCGTGGGGGGATACCCAATGGAGGTGGTCCCATTGATGTCCCCAAATCGTCCCCAGTGCTAACCGGCACGGCCTCATACCCGTAGGTAGAAGAACCAAGGCGGGGAGCCGCTGAGGTGGCTTGCTTTCTTACGAATGCAAGCCGTGACTGCAATGTTGCCATGGTCGTGTTCTCGCAATGAGGACAAGACCCATCCACGATGTCTCCACGTGGGCAGCGCCCAGACACGTAAGACAGTGATCGTGGCCATCAGAAGCGGAGAGATAACGACCGCAACCAGGAATAACACACAAACGGAAAGGCATCTTTAAAAAGACGTTCTGTGTGTGCCGCTCTTTTAGAATATACTCTGTTGTTCTGCCGTAGAGCCCAGGGGCGTTCTCTGCACTCCACGGGTGCAGAGGGGGAGAAGCCGCTGATGCGCCGTAGAATCCAGCGGATGAATTCAGCTTCAGTGACTAGAACCGCTTGGCTCCGAAGTGAAAATCTGATTGAGTGGTTGCATACCAGCTCCTTTTATACCCGTATGTCTGGGGGAGTGGCATGCAAATTCCACTCGCCAATTCTCATTGGCCTTTTTAAAAAAAAGCAGAGGTGTTTGGGGCTCCCAAGAGTGACCCCTAGTGTCACTACATCGACACATCATCGAGTGAGTGACAGATGGGGAAAGTCAGTTTTGTTCAGTCTCAACTTTGTTCATACCTCTCCATCACAACTACACCGCACAAAAAAACTCTTAATGCTTTACAGATCTTTAAAGTGATAGTACATCCATAAAAGACAACTAACCTTCACGTTGTTTCTAAATTGTAATATTCTTCTAGGAAACACAAAATGCAGAATACATGGGGCTGAAATTGCTTTGCCTAGAATGCCTATACATTAAATCAAACATGCTGTTTACATGCAACATTTTTTTACCTTCTCTGAGTAAAACCTTCAAACTTTAAGCTTTTCAAAGTTATTTTAAACTTTCAGACAAGGCTTTGTCGAACCAACATAAAAATTTGTCCCGACAAACTTTACTTCTATTATTTGTTATTTATTGCGTATAGTTTTGTTTACATGTTTTGTCATCAAATAACCTATAAATGTACAAGTAATTAAATAGTAATACTAGTCAAACACAACTGTATATGAATCAATTAAGTAAAACCTGAATTTCCTGCGGGCATACAGCATTCAAAAGTTATATTCTCTTAACATTTGTTTTTTCCCTGCATTACATTTCAAACATTGTTATCTTATAAATAACAATATTCAAATAACATTTAATGTTCTCTTATAAATAACAATATTCAAATAAAATTTCAAGTTCTCTTATAAATAACGATATGTCATATGCAGTAAAGTTCCTACAATTTAAAGGGATAGTTCACCCAAAAATTAAAAATCGGTCATTTACTCGCCCTCAAGTTGTTCCAAACCTGTATGAGTTTCTTTCTTCTGCTGAACACAAAAGATATTTTGAAGAATGTCGGTAACCAAACCGTTGATGGACTCCATTGACTTCCGCAGTATGGAAAAAAATACCATGGAAGTCAATGGCTACCATCAACTGTCTGGTTACCGACATTCTTCCAAACATCATCTTTTGTGTTCAGCAGAAGAAAGAAACTCGTACAGGTTTGGAACAACTTGAGGTAGAGTAAATGATGACAGATTTTTCATTTTTAGGTGAACTATCCCTTTAAGTAAATGACACTACTCTAAATCATGAACAAGACCATTGTTTGTTACTTAAAGTTCTATCTCTGGTGAAAAGTGCTCAAGTTTTGTGATCCTCTTCCTGAAGTGCACAACACGCAATTTAACTGGCAGTTTTGCCAACATATCATCAGCTGGTACTGTGCACATATCAGGGGACATCATGTACTCTTTGAAGTCTTCGGTCAAAAGGCAGAGCTCATCTTCTTTTTTTGACACTCCAATCACTTGAAATTCTTCTTCAGTGGGCTTTTGTTCAATAACATGGATTAAATGAC